>NC_138664.1:5342793-6075281 GCF_964273445.1 Streptopelia decaocto
AGTTCCTGTGATACTGTTGGTATTGTCACAACTTCTACTAAATCAGAAGTGACTAAAGTGACTTCTGGAAGCCCTGAGGCCTCCCCACTAGCATCTGTCACTGCTGAAGATTGTCCACTTAGATCTGTGGTTCCAGAAGTGTCTCCACTGATATACGGGATCCCCGATGGCTCTCCACTGAAGTCTCCTGTCCCTGAAGGAAACCCACTGGTCAAAATAGCTCCAGACCCTTCTCCAGATAGTCCTCTGTCTCCAGAAGGAAATCCACTGATTTCTATCATCCCGGATGGTCCTTCTCCCACCTCTTGAGCAACTGACGTCTGTGTTACAACTTCCACCAAAGTGGTATCCACAAGAGAGACTGTGGGAAAACCAGAGGTGAGTCCACTTTCCTCTCCAGACAGTAGGCCACTGGTGACATCAACACCAGAGACTTCTCCACTGCTGTCAATCACTCCACTCGGATGTCCACTCATCTCGAGCACTCCAGAAGCACTCCCACCAAAGTCTACATGCCCAGAAGGCTCACCACTGATGTCTGAACTTCCAGATACCATGCCTGATGTGTCTCCACCTCCTGAAGGTAATCCACTGATTTCCAAAATCTCTTTTGCTTCTGCTCTTGTAATTGAGGGGATTGTTGTCACTTCCTCCAAACTGGTGTCTACAAAGGTAATACCCAAAGCCTCGCCGCTTCCATCGATACCAGAAGTAAGGCCGCTTAGGTCCACCAGGCCACTGACCTCATGCGTTCCAGATGGTTCTCCACTGACATCCAGTCCTGAGGGCAACCCGCTGAGCTCAGGCACCCCAGAAGGTTCCCCGCTGAGCTCAGGCTCTCCGGAGGGCTCCCCACTGAGCTCAGCTCCTGAGGGTAACCCATGGGTTCCTCCACTGGTGTCCCACTCAGCAGATGGGAACCCTGACAGATCTCCTTCACCACTGACTCCGATGGATCCTTTTCCTTCCTCTTGTCGTTCTGGTACTGTTGTGACAACTTCCTCCAATGTGGTATCCACAAGAGAGATGGTAGGAAAACCAGAGGCAAGTCCACTTTCCTCTCCAGAAGACACACCACTGACCAGCTCAGTGCCAGAGATTTCTCCGCTAAATCCAGAAGGCAGCCCACTGCTTTCCACTCCAGGTGGCAGGCCACTAATTTCTGGTGTCCTCGAAGTAGACACTGATACATCTTCCTCTCCAGAAGTTAAGCCACTGATGTCAACAATGCCAGAAGGCACACCACTCAGGTCCCCTGAGGGTAGCCCGCTTTCTCCAGGTAGAAAGCCACTAGTATGCAGGTCTACAGATGGTAATCCACTTTCTCCGATCCCTGAGTGTTCTCCACTAAGTTCAAAAAGTCCAGAAGTCGGTTCTCCACTTGCATCCGGGACTTCAGGGACCCACCCGGATGCCGAAGTTTCACCACTGACTTGATGTTCTCCGGATTCAGTCATCTCCCCTGACACTTCGCTGATGGAAGCATTGGTACTTGTTTCCTCTGGTATTATGGTGGCTGGAGGAAAAACAGATGGACTCACTGCAAAAGAAAGAGAGAACAAAGAGAGAGAGATAGGAAAATTGTTTATGAAATTGCTTTAAAGAAGCCATTAACAATTTCTCAATTCATTTTTTCCTTCAAACTGGTACCTTTGGGTCTTCAGGATGGTTGGTCATTTAGTTCAGACCTACATAAAAGTTCAATAATATACACATGTAGGTCCTCCTGTGTGCACAGCCTCAGACTTTGCTAATATGGTGATAATCATATAGATTCAGAGGGAGTTCCTTTCAGAAAGAACACATCATTTATTTTGGGAGTGTCCCAACTCTACAACACCAGCGAAGTTCAACCCTGGAGATGAGGAAGCTCTGACCCACCTGGGAGCAGCGACACAT
This sequence comes from Streptopelia decaocto, assembly GCF_964273445.1. NCBI lineage: Eukaryota > Metazoa > Chordata > Aves > Columbiformes > Columbidae > Streptopelia > Streptopelia decaocto. The sequence continues at coordinate 5,344,693 of NC_138664.1, forward strand.
CAGTTGGTAAGACCTCTGTCCCCCAGGCTGTTTGATTCTCAGGTTGAGTGGCAAACTCGGTCTCCACAGTTACCTCCTCTCCAGAGGGTACCCCCTCCACTCCAGGGATTACTTGGGTTGCCAGCGCATCTTCTTCAAAGAACAAGGTGACTCCATCCTCCTCCACAGGTGGCAGAGCTGGAACAAAAAGCTTTTTGAGGGAGTTTCCAAAAATTCACAGTCCAAGATTCCAGTGAAGTTGTTCAGCCAAACCAGCATCCCAGTGTGCCCAACCTCCCTCGTGAAATCCCTTTCCCTGAGGAGACAGGTCTACAAGAGGTGGGAAGGTACCTCTGAAGCAGAAGGCATGATGCCGGGAAAGTGGGTCGGGAAATCCCGTCTGGTTGTAGTGCTGGTAGATGGTTCTCACACCAGGTGCATCCCCTCCACAGGCGGGACGGGGGCTCACAATGGGGTAGCGGAGGCTGCCATCAGCTAACCAGCCAGCATAGCACCTGTCCAGGCCCTGCTTCCAGGCAGCATGGAGTTGGCCAACAGAGGCCAGTGTGGCATTTTGGCTCTCACAGTACTGCTGAGCTTCTGGGAAGGTGAACTGCTCTGGCTGGGTTGCAAAGAACACCTCACCTGAGGGATAGGAGAGAAAACAGGTGTGTCTGCATCCTACCTATGTACATGAAGACAAGGAGGTCTGAAGCACATTTTTGCTCCACAGCTGTGCCCAGAGGAGGTGGGAGAACGTACCCTTGAGCCTGTCGATGTAGCAGTACACATCATAGGTCTCTGAGGCTGGGCGCATGCCATATGACCGCACACCTGGAGAGTTCTCTTTGTCCCCTACACAGTTACTTCGGGGATTCACGATGGGATACCTACCGAAAGAAGGAGAGGGGAGGTAACCCAAGATCAGCCTTGGACTGAAGAACCACAGTGTATTTGGGAGCAGGACACGAACAGTTCACTGTTAGAGGTACTCAGGGTCCCCAGCGTGACTTGGAAGCAAGTCCATTTCCAATTTAGGGCAATGAATACAAACTTCACTTTTCCTACACATCAGGGGAGCTCACTGCTGCAGGAGGTATACAGAGGTTAGGAAAGGGGTAGGACAGGTGGAGAAAAATGGGTCTATTGGCCAATAGATATCATGAGCTGGGAACAGCCTTAAGTCAGGAAAGATTTAGATGCTGATGAGTAAAACAGCAGGACAGATGAGAGTAAAGCCTCAATTTCATGGCTGGGTAGTCATTTCGAGATTTGTCTTCCCCAAGTCAGTATAGTTTTACCTGACTGTCTGGTCCCGCAGCCAGCCGGCATCGCACTGGTCAAAGCCAGCCTCGTAGGCAGCCTGGAGCTGTTCAGGGGTGGCGATAACTGCGTTGTTCTCCAGGCAGGCCTGCTGGGCTTGGACGAAGGAGAAAGCGTATCTGCTGGTGGCGGAGCGGTAGTGAAACACCACACCTGCGGGAAGAGAAGCCGTGGTGACACAGCAGATATGGGACACCCCCTTCACCAAGATGTGTGACCAGAAAGGGTCTCCCCAACAACAGTGTAAGGACCAGTGCCTGTCAAACCCATTTTGATGGAGATGCCTCATTCGTCGAGCTCTGCTGCCATAAAGGGTGATGTTTAGGGATCTCTAGCCCTCTTCTGGGATCTTCCTACCTTGACTTCCCTCCTTCCCTGGAGCCAGATGCATATGGGAGTGCAGAGTGTGCCCACTGCAGCCCCAAGCATCACCCAGCAGAACCCTTTTCAGCACATGATGGGGTGAACCACAGCCTCCTCCTCACCCCTCGTGTCCTACCGTAATGCAGGTATTCAGCCTATCCCTTACCTCAAACAGGCCTGCACACCTCCAGGGACCCAGATGCCCTCTGAGATGGCAGAAGCTCAGGCAGTTTTCAGCTGAATGGTTACCTCTATGAAAAACTGATCTTCAGACTTCCCGGCGTCCTGGTGACTTACCCGTGGGGGAGATGGGCTGCTCAGGTAGGAGGCCAACACCAGGGGCTTCTGTCACTCGCACAAGCTGATCTTCCACTGTGAACACCGAGGCAGACTCTAGTCCTGGTGTGGCAGTCACCCCCATGACCTCCTCCACCGAACTCATCTCTGCTGTTTGGGTGGTGATGAGAGTGCCTAAGGTTACGGTGGTGACCTCTTCAGGTACAGCCCACACCGCTGTGACATCCCCCCTGGTCACGTTCTCCTCCTCTGGGGCAGCTGTCTCTGCTGTGACACCAGTGGCAAAGAAATCTGGAAGGACAGTGAAGCCCTCGTACAGCTCGGTGGCAGTTTGGGTGATCTCGATGGGTTCCAGGGTGGCGATGCTGCCACGGGCCTCCTCCTCCGTGGCGTTGCGTGGCAGAGGTAACTCCACCTCGGTCTGGGTGACCGTCTGGATAGTGAAAGCGCTGCCCAGCTCGCTTCCCCTCTCATCGATGAACTGCCCTGGGACCAGAGTCTCAACGTCATCCCCTACATGAAGAGATAAAGCAGCAGTCAGAGGGGACATGGTCAGTCTAGCAAGGTGTTTTGTGCTGGTGCTGCCTCTGAGAAGAAGCTGGATGTTTGCCGATTCTGAGAGGAGCAGGAAAATCATGACGCTTTTGTAAAAAAAGGTTTTCCTTCCTCCACTATGGCTCTGCACAACGCCCCCGCAAGGAGGCCACCTTCATGTCAATGAGCCACCGCATGTTCCACAGCTGGGAAATCAGAAAGGACTTCCCCAGCTCTCCTTCCCGGGAACACCTTGCCCATATCCAAGTCTGCACTGACCTCTAGTGCCTGCCGCAGGAATTTAAGGCGGTCGGAGAGAAGTAGGGCAGCTTGGATAACCTCCCCAGCAGGTCTGAGCCGTGGGAGAAAGACAACTGGATCCTCACACTCAATGCATCAGGTGTCACCAGGATCGTGATCTCCTTCTGCTCTGCCCAGGTGAGAGCTTAAAAGCTCATCGCATACAAGCGTGCCAACCCCATCACCAGGACAGCCTAGGCCACTTGCTGTACCAAATACATTCAAACAAGTCCTGCCTTTTCCCTCTCAAATCACTTTCCTGTGCAAGTCACATCCCTTAGGTGTTGGAGACCATGCTTAAAATGCCACTGAGCAGGTCAGCCTACAGCAACAATGGTGGTTTAAAGGGCAGCATAAAACATAACTTGGCAGGTGAGGGAGGAACGGGACATCTTGGATATGCAGTGAGGCAGGTCTCTGCTGGGGAGGGAGAAATAATGCAACAAGGTCAGGCTTTTCCCCTGATACTGTTTACCCTGCTCTATTTATTTCCAATTCCATTTTTCTTCTAGTTCATTTTATCCCCTGTCTCTCTGACCTCAAGGCATTCAGAGAATCAGATAGAGATCCTGAGGCAAGGACTGCTGTGCTCAGTAACTTTGGATGCACACCCTGAGGTAACCAGAAGGCTGCAGCTTGTTGCACCAGTCTTTAGCTTGGCCACATTAGTGGATTACTCCAAGGGGTCTATGAGGTTTTACAGGGCCTCCTGACACACTGATTGTGCATGCATCTGGACACAAAAGGTCTGTATCAAACAGGTTTCAAAACTTTTCTTAAGAAGGCAATCCTGTCTGAATGTTAGCCTACGGTTGCCCTGAATAGGTTGTATACCACTGTGTTTTGTCCCCTTCTTGCTGCAAGAAGAGTGCAATTACAAGAAAGGGGGAGTAGCTGGGAAGCTCTCAACTTCCCAGGTGCAATTTTGCCCCATTTCTGATCATCAGAGATTGCTGCAGTCCCTGATTTAACTCAGCGTGGAAACTCAGGCAGGTGTCTGTACCACATCACAGCACTATACACATCTTCAAGGTCAGACCTGTTCTCCGTTTCCTTCTCTGTCATCTCCAGCATTCAAAGTCTTGTACATGAAGCACCTGGGCTCTGTTCCCTGTCTCCAGGAGAACTACCAAAGCTGGAAGGTGTGGGAGGACTGGAGGGAAGAGGGCTCTGTTGTGCCACCTCCTCAGAGCCCCCCTGTGCACTTTCTGGATCTGTTTCCTACCTGAACATGATCAGGGGACTAAATCCTCTGAGAACCCACTTTCCTCCCAAGCCTTATTTTGGGGTTAGCTCTGGCCAGAGAGATCCTGCTTGCTGACATGTAGAGACACACTGCTGAGTCCCACGGCCCCCATGCACTCACCGCTATAGCAGATGGCATCGTAGCGAGAGTCGGGGTGCGGGTACCCCGTCTGGTTGGCGTGCAGGTACACCGTCCGCACGCCCACCAGGTTTCCTCCACAGTTGGGCCGTGCTCTGGAAATGGGGTAGCGAACGCTGCGATCGGCCAGCCAGCCTGCGCTGCACATGTCCATGCCATCCTTCCAGGCCAAGTACAGCTCTCCTGTGGTGGCCAAACGGGCTCCCAAACTGTGGCATTTGTCAAAAGCTTCTTGGAAGGTGAACTTCTCGGGGGCGGTGGCATAGAAGACTTTACCTGCAATCACACCATCCAATAGCACAGGAATTATCTGCAGAATTTAATCCCAATTCTTTTTGTTTCCCCTTCCCATTCCTGAGAATCCGGGTAAGATTAAAAGTCCTGTGCATTACAGCTGAGCTACAACCCCATGCAGATGACTGTCTATAAAGACCAGAAGCAAGGGAGTCTTGCAGACTGAATACAGACCAGAGCAAAATATCCCCAGCTAGCTGGAGCCACAGGGCAAGACGAAGACAAAGGACAATTTCAGTTCTGATGTGCTGAATATTTCAATGAATCCCTGTCATAAGCATGGCAGACGGACACCTCTGAATGTCACACCCTCACATGGATGACCAGAGACACACAGGACTGTGGCAGAGGTTAGACAGACTCGGTACTGCATTAGTCATTGACATTAAAATTGTCTAAGGACTAATGAAGAGACTGCAGAGAATATCTGGCTTTTCCTGGGGTATGTGCTATTCCATCTTTAACCTGTCCTGCCTCTGTATTTACTGTTGTCCAGCCTAGGCATGACCAGAGCTTTGGCTGCTTCTGCATCTAGTGACAGTAAAAGCCCCAAATCACCTTGCATTTGCTCTGCATAGCAGTAAACATCATAGGTTTCATCTGGCTCACGGACACCGTAGGTCCTCACTCCTGGAAATTCATCCTTGTCGCCGTAGCACTGCACCCGGGGCCAGTGGATGGGGTACCTGGCAGAGAGAAGGGGTTAAGGAGGGGGAGCAGGACCTTGGCAGCTGCCGTGTGATGCTTTATGGCTTTTCCTGGGTTATGGGGAATGGGAAGGATGACTTGCTGTCCTGCCCTCTTTGTGATGGTCCTGAGCACAGCAGGTCCCTGGGAACACCAGCCAAATACATCAGGTCAAGGTGCCTCCCCAGCGGGGGGTTCACAGCTCAGTGTGGTTGAGCCACGCTTGTGCATCTTGTAGTAGCATCTGCTTTGCGCACGGAGGATGAAAGATCAGGATGAAGTCTTTGGCCACTCATCTGCCACCATGAGCTGAGGAGGACAGAGCTCACTCTGCTTCCCTACTATACATTCCCCCTGGCAGAGAATGGCTTGCAATGCACCACCTCCCTCTGCACACCAGCAATTATAACAGTTGCTATTTAGCAAGATTTCTCAACCATTTTCAGTTGCTGGCTTCATTGTAGAAGTTCTTCCTTAACAACTCTGCTATGGTTTTCCTTTCCCCGCTGCCATTCCTTACCTGACAGTCTGGTCAGCCAGCCAGCCAGCATCACACTGCTCGTACCCATCCTCATACGCAGCTTGCAGCTGCTCGGGAGTAGCAATGACAGCGCTGTTCTGGATACAGGCCTGCTTTGCTTTCTCAAAGTTCAAGGTGTACCTGGTGGAGATTGCTCTGTAGTGGAATACGATGCCTGGAAAACACAATGGCCATCACTCACACATCTTTTAGAGAAGAACCAGCCCCTTTCCTTCCAGAGAAGTTAGGGATTCAAAGAACAGATACTACACGGCAACTAGAAGCAATGAACTATTTATGCTGATTGTCTGTATTTGAGCATCTCAAACCAAGGGTGCCTTGGTGGGCTTCTTTCACAGGACCTTGTGGAGCACATTGGTGATCCAGGACAGTGACTGCTCTCCCATGATGCTGTAACAAATATATGGTGCATAAAAGCCAGTACCTGAATAGTAGTGGGAACAGTGGAAGTATATCCATCACACAGAACAGAGCTATATCACTGTCATAAGGAGCCAATACTTACCTGGTATAGACCTGTACAGCATTTTAAATGCACAGATCAGCAATCAGGCAGTGGTGCAGAGCAGGGACAGTGGTGCTGTGCAGGTTTGGAAGCTGCAACCCCTCAAGGTCCTGCTCAGTTCCAAGGGTGCAGAGTGTCAACCACTGTACAAACACCCAGGGAACAAGAGGCACTTGCCTCTTGAAATCTCTAGGTCTGCCACAAGCATATCTAAGTTGTACTTTTTGATGAACAGGGATCTTTACAAAGGGTGGCTGTCTGTACGCTCTGCTCTGGTGTGAGCACGTTAAGTGGAAAATTCACCAGGAGGCAATGAATGGGCTCGCAGCTGCGACCGTTAGATACACATTCCAGTGTATGTGACCAGTAGAGACCTGCTGGTTAACTCTTGTAGTGGAAGCTGTGTCCCTGTCCTACACCAAAAGCAAAGGATGAATATAAGGGATGTAGGAAATGTAACTTTTGTTATTTTATCTACCTATTACTAGGATGAGCTTTGCAAGACTATGGGGAAAATTTTTCAAGAACAGATCAATTCTCCAGCTGAGGGCATCCCATCTCCTAAAATGTTTGGAAGAAATAGAAGTTCTTATGACAGCCTTCTTCCAGCTTCACCTCTCTGAGCAATAGCCCAGCGTATCCAGTATCACCTGCTGCCAAGGATGTCATCTTGCTGACTTTGTAACCAACCTTCTGCCAAAAGAGTAATTTTATTGCCATATATTCTCCCATGAGTCATTTTACTGGTTTGTTTAGTCTGCTCCTAGCCTGCTAAAATAAATGGCTGGCCCATGGCTTCTGCTCACCTACTCATTGCCTTATTTGTGACCCAACTAAAAGGGTTTATGCCTATAGGGAGAACAGTACCTCCTCTGCCCAGGCCAGGCAGAAAGACCTTGAAAGGATCTCACCTTTCACTAGGACCTCTATTGTGTCTTGTCTGTCCTCGATCCCGTACATCACTTCACAGCGATAAATCCCAGTGTGGTTGGATCTCAACGCCTTGATTTCTAAAGTGGCATCGGTGGGGATGGCGGGATAATTTGGCAAAGAGATCACCTCCCTGTACTCGCTGTTGAGCCGGATTTTCCCACCAGTGGCCACTAGCAAGACAACTTCGGTCCCGTTTGAGAGTTTGCTCCATTTGATCCGTGGGGTCAGCAGGGCACTGGTGTCCTCTTCCTCTGGGATGTTGAAGTAACAGGGGATGTTCAGGGAGCTTCCCAGGACAACACGTAGGGGAGACTGCTCGGGTATCTTCACTTCCAGGCCATCACTACTGTCTGCCAGTTCCAAAACAAAGCAATGGTTACATCAATAATGCATTTAATCCAAAATTTCCAGTGCTTCCATATGTTCCAATGCCTATTTGCTCAGACACACTTTTTTTGGTCTAGTCTGTTGAAAAGAATTTACAGAAAGGGAAGTTACAACCATGACCCTTGTGTCACTGCTGTTTTTGGGATCTGGACCAGTGCTGGATATGGGAATGAAGGGAATGACAGGCTCTACTGCAGTGTAGCTGCTATGAGATCACACCTGACAGGGTCTAAAAAAGGGAATGCTGAAATTCCCTTAGTTTCCCCATAAATCTGCTTTTGTCTGGACCTGTCTCCGTGGTTCCCCAAGCACAAGGTCAGCGAGAGGCACAGCAGCCATCCAAAGAGAGAAGCCCTGTGTGTACACAGAGCAGATCTTGGGGACACTTATCTGGGACCAGAGTGCAGCACATGGCTCAGTCCTGATGTCCCGCACCCCAGGACACGTACCTGAGAGCTCCATGGTGACGGCTGCTGTGATGACTCGCAAACACACAAACACTAATAGTAAAGTGGTCATAGTTTACCTGCAAGAAACAAGAGAGGGAGACAGGGTTTATGACAGCCGTATGTTCACAGGGAGCTGAGTGCTGCGGATACTGCTGCAGGGCAGCACAAGGCTTTCAGCTGCCCCTTAAACCTCCTACATGTGGCTGGCAGTGAGAGCCGGTCCTTGGGGAAGGATGCTGCCTCCAAGTGCCTCTTGCTTCAGGAAATGCATCCGTGAGACAAATAAATAAGATGCTCTGCTATGTACAACAGACTGAAGTGTTGTTATAGATCACTTATTATATTGCTCTTCCATTGTCTCTCTTGTGATTCAATCTTCCCTGTAGAGCAGAAAGACAATTTTCCAACAGAACTTCACACTGGTTGTGTATTTACTTGAGAGGGACCACCACATCCACTAAGCCTTCACCTCAGAACAGGAGCTGCCCCTCACCAGCATCCTCCATTCAAGTCAGTGCTGGTTTTCCAGCCACAAGGATGGATGCATTTTGTATACCTTAAAATGCTCTGAAGGCAAATCTGCCTTTTATATGATGGAAAAGCCAAAGGTTACAATGTTTTAGTCCAATACACCTGCATTGACAGCATGTATAGCCTTAACTGCAAATGGATCCTGAACTAATAAAAGAAATCCACAGAATACAAGTCTGGGCATCTTAACTCCACTCTAAAAATATCCTTTTGTGACCCCTCAATTATTCAGAGCAACCTGCTCCTTCTGAAAGCTTGAGGAAAGGAAAAGAGCATCCTTCTGACATTGAATGGCAGAAGCAATATAGGGAGGCTAACTAAATTATTCCAAACTGAATTATCCCATAGTATAATATCATGGGATTTTAAATATCCACAAATGCTAAAGTTGGTTGTAATATTTCAAATAAAAAACATGTCCTCCAGCAACAGGGCATAATTTGGCATCACACTTCAGCACTGACTCAGAGGAAAGACCACACCTACTGAATCACTAGTGTTTCCTTTCAGGTCACCTGTCCAAATATTGTCTGTTTAACCCCTGTGATCTAGAAAGATCCCAGCTGACCTCAGCTGACAGGGAACATTCTGAGAATATGCTTATCAGCCTTGCAGAAAAGTCCAATAAATGTCCTCACTGGCACAAGAAAAGGCCAAAAATAAACCTCATCCTGTACAGTCCAGGATTAGCCTTTCACTTATGAAAAAATTGACCTTCATGCACTCATTCATTTCAACCTGACACATCACAAAATCTTATCTTTGTGAAATCTTTAGTTAATAAAGGCATCTACACTGCAGAAAATAGGACAGAACAGGACTGGAACACATTGGCAGAGAAGCATGGAGGCTTGAGTTTGCAACTGTGGAGCTGATCAAGATCAAATGGACATATCTCAATCTCTGCTGCACCTGGGAATATAATATCAGGTAAGTGCCAACCTCAGGGAGAAACCCTGGAGTGGTGTCTCTGGGTATCTCTCCCATTAGGAGTGATGTCAGCATAAATAATCTATTATGAACCTCTTCTGCAGCATGACAGATGACTTCATCATTTCCCTCAATTGATGACCAGTACCAAGTCAACTGGCATGCTGCAGAAGATGTCAGAGTGTTTGATGGTCTGTACCTGGACGATGGCAGGGGACATGCCCATAGGGTGGGCTGGGGCCGGGCAATGAAATGCCTTCTGCTCATTGGGAAGCAAGGAGAATTGGAAAAACCATCTGCTACAGATAAACAGCCTGAAATCATCTTGGCTAAACAGCCATACCCAAGAGTCTTCAAAGAGCTGGCTGACTAAATTGCTGGCCTGCTGATGTTCATTTATAACCTGGGCTGGAGCACTGGGGCAGGTCCCGAATATCTAAGCACTGTGCCAATAGTCAGACAAGATATACAACGTTGAGACTCTTAAATACATGCTAGTTTGATTAACATAAATTCCAGGGAAAATAATGGAAAATCTGATACAGACTTCAAATAATTAAGCACCGAAGAATACTTGTAATATTAATCTTAGCTGTGTCACTTGTATACAAAACAGGTGCTTCCAAACTTGATTTTGTTAGTTGGCCTGATTCTAAGTTTGTCTGATAAAGCTGCCTGCGTGCTTGTAATATAATGTAATTAGATTTTGATAAGGCTTGGATTTCATAGAGTTCCATGTTATGAGAGTATGTAACGTCAGTAGTACATACATTAAGATGGCTTGACAGAAGACTCACTAGCAGGTCTCTAAATGGAGCCATCTGAGGGACACTGATATTACAGGACATATTTGTAATGGGCATCTACAGGGGTCAGTATGAGATCCAATATATTTCCAAATAGACTATATTTTAATAGAATCAAATATAAAATTATACAAGGGATGCAGAGCATGCCTGACAGTGGGATGTTGTGTCCTAGAGTCACTCAAGAGAACTACTACCATTCTCTGACATAAAACCAAATGGGAATACCTCTCTGTGCATCGGTGGTGAGCATCGGGAATACTCTGCACATGTTTGGGTTGGCATAAGGATATCAGAAAAAGATGGTGCAGAATATATCCACTGGCAAGGATCTGAGGTCTGGAGGAAATGTCTTGTGGGGGGAGACTGGGAAGTCTGAATCTAGTTATTGTAACACCACCACAGAAAAATACTAAGAGTCTCACAACAGTGCACAAATACTGTTTCAAGCAGAAGCTGCTGATGCTAAAGGGCTCTTTGATGTAATAGAAAGTCATCACCAGAACTAATAGCTGAGAGCCATACGCAAAACAAACACAAATGGAAAACAAACCCACAGTTTAAACAGGGGTGATAGGTCATTTGAACTGGTACCAAGGGTTGCTGTAGAGTTTCTGTCTCTTGATAACTTAGAATTCAGACTTGAAGTCTTCTTTGGAAGACATGGCATAAGCAAACCCAAGTTAGTGGGCTCAATACAGAGGTAGCAGAGTGAAGCTGAAGCAACCTACGTTCACAGGAGATAAGCCCAGAATGGTCCCTTCTGACATTAAAATTCATGAAGACAAATGTATCACTGTTTCAATCTCTGCTCTTGCATTATTCATCTTTCCTGGCTCTAGGCAGTACAAAGAATCATGTTTATGAATATCACACACATTTTTTACCTGCCTTGTAAGATCTAAGGCAAAAAAAGACACCCTGTAAAATCACCCCCCTTCCCTGCTCAGCCTCAGCCAGCTATGCCTGAATTCTGCAGAGATGAGGCATCCCCCGGCTCCATGTCAGGCAGCAAGAAAAGGATTTGGGGGGAGCTGCCAGTGGAGAAATAAAAGGGGTTAAGCTGTATTTTGGGTAACATCTCCAGGTTACAGACCAGTCACTGCTAACACATGAGGCACTGCAGAAAACGTAAGACAGACACAGTTTCTGCATTTTGATGTATCGTTGAGCCTTGAAGTGGAAACCAAAGTCCACTATCTGAAGAATATTCTTGTTTAGTTAGAGGAATACTTCCTACAAGGACAAATAACTGTGGAGCTGTGCATCAAGAGCCCTTGTGGTGTAGGTCACTGCTTTCACTGTGGACCAGCCTGACATCGACTGAGGACTGTCTCCCTGGAATGAACTGTGGTTGTGGGGTAGGCTCAGATTTTTTTTCTACTTGTACCACCCCAAACCTGCCATTCCAATGGATAACCTGTATTCTCATCCTCTGGATAAAGGGAGAAATAGGACAGCAAAGATCAGGGGAGTTCTGGGAGCAGGAGTGGACTCTCCAGGGTAGAAGACACTTGGAGGGGATTCAGGTAGAGGACAGTTTCCTAGCCATTACTAAGTCTTTAGTCATGATACGTGTTCAGGTGTTAAATAAAAGTTCTTACTTCTCCAGGCTCCTTAAATCAGTTACCTTTCAGCAGGTTCTGCATTTTACCAGAATCCAAGTGAGCTGAACAGTCCTGAGTGTTGTGCAATGAACTCAGCCAAGAGAGGCAGGCAGCTTTAGACTCAGATTAGCCACTAAAGAAAAGAAAGATCCAGGAGCATGGAAACAGAAGTGTTTAAATATAATGGGAGCTGGCTGGCTGAAAAGACGTATAAGGTCTGTGCCTACAGCAAACATTGGTACTGTTCCGAGTCCCACACAGTTGTTATTTCCGTGTTCATGTGTGCATCAGTTTGACATCACGGAACAAAATGACCTAAATAGAGGAAATTCACTTTGTCCCAAAAGCTAAGACAAGCTCATGTACTCCTGGTCTTATTCAATCTTTATGCTGATCTTTCACAAGGGAAAATAGCCTCATGTGAAAACAGCTGGTACCAGCAGTATCTTTGCAGTTTGGTTTAGCTATGGAGAAAAAACGCACCCTCCTCTTATCCCACTGAAGCCCAGAGGATTTTCCTTGTGAGCAGTGGTTAAACAAATCACAATAACAATGTTTTGGGTGTATTCTGTGAAAGTGTTGACTCTCTGCCAGTAAGAAACCCAACCTACTCCTCAGGGTGCTGTTTGCAATGTTGATCTCCGTTTTTCATTTCACTTAAATGCACCAAAGAGAACCAGACCTGAGTCTGCACACTGCTCTGGTTGAGATTCACTATGCTGGGAATGCCTTTGATTAATGTCCCATTGTTGCAGCAGTCGTTCCATGCCGCAATATTCTACTCCATGTCATCTCTAGTGGGATGTCTAAGCACATAGTAAGGAGCAAACAGCTGCTTGAAGGAGCAGTTCTGGAAGTAAGTAAAGACAGAGCATGTCTGAGCAGACATGGATAGCACAGATGAGGGACACCTGGTCTGTCTAGCCAAGGGGACTGAGGAAGATGTTCCTCTTGATCTAAAGCAACATCTAAACCAGATTATATAGTCCATACCTTAAAACAGATAATCCCCCTCCCCTGACTGTCACAGCAGAGGAGAGTGATTAGCTCAAGGGTGGATATTGTCTCTACAGAGGTGTGAGTTCAGATTAGATGAGCTGGGCCCAAGGAATATGAAGGTACATTTTATGGGAGAACCAACCTGGAGCAGTGTGTACTCACCAAGAAGGGATCTGGTGCAGAGGAAAGATTTTCAGGGGGGATAAGGAGGTGCCTGAGCTGTATGACTGAGTAAAGCCTGGAGCAGGCTAAGCAGTGGCAAGAATGTCACCTGCTCAGCATCTTACTGGTTGGCCCCCAACTGCAGCTGAATGGTTAAGGAGAGAGGTGGACCTGAGCAACATGTTGGAAATACAGTCAATGCCTCCACCATATATGTCAAAAATAACACAGGCCTCTGGAATTAACTTCATTTGACTACTGTTTTGAAAAACATCGAGTTAGCCCGGCTACTAGAAAAAGTTGAGCTATTTCATGAGCTACTGAACCCATAGGAGGTGCCTGACATAGGAGGTACCTGACAAACCCCTATTTGGTTGCAGAGTCCTCATCTTCTAGTAGAAAAAGTCACCTTGAAGAGTTCTGCTGACACTTTGGTGGAGCTCCTCCTGGGGTGACAACTGAGAGAGGATGGTCAAATCTCGAACAAGGAGCACTGGAACAGACTAATTCTTGCAGCCCAGAGCCCTACACAAAACCAGCAATGATAGTGCTCTTTCTGCAAGGTCCACGCTACAAAACCACCTTCCAGATTATTTTCTTGCAAAACTCCATTTGTGCTTGCTGGGAGAACAGCGGGAGCAGGCAGCTTTTGTGGCGAGAAGAGAGGAGGAGGTAGGACACGCTCCGCAAGGTCAGGGCTGTGCCTCTGCATCAGAGTATCTCTCCATGTGCACGGTACCAAGCAGTCTGGAGGAAGATGAATCTAATCAAACTGCCACAAAAATCCCAACCATCCTACCTTCTCTAACCAGTGACCAAGGCAGAAACAAGGCCCTCTCCAACTCAGCTCTTGCCTTTCCAAAAAAGACAGAGCCGGGAAATGCTGGTAGGCTCAGGAGCACTTCACACCAGAGAACAACTGTCTCTTTCACTGAAGTTTATTGCCACTTTATTTTATGTTGAAGGCCATGCTTCTGTATCAGGTTGTGTGCAGACTGTCCTAAATTGGCTGCATATAAATGTGTTTATTTGAGAATCTAAGTGTGTGTGGAGGGAAGTGTGTACATATGTGCAGACAGGTTTAATCCCTTGCTCTTCCAACCCTGTCCCCAGGTTTTCAAAGGACTGAAGAATCTGGAGAGAGCAAGAAAAGTCACTACAGTGAAAGTCCAACAAAGTGCCTACACAGTAAGACTGTACAGTGGAAAATAGCCAGATGGCCCATTTGCAGCACAGTCTAACTTGTTTGCTTGCTGGAAAGCATTTTCTGTTCTAGTCTATTTTAACTGAGTTCCATCTGCAGTTTCTCTTGTGGTATTTGCCTGTTCCACACCATGTTAATCACCCTTGTAGCAATTACATTTATTTTTGTCACCCTTAATCCTGCTGTTGCCCTTTTTTTTTTTTTTTGGATCAAGGTGGATGCGTCATTTTAAGCTTCCTTGTTTCTGTAATTTTGGAAGACCTTTAATATACTTACGTATTGTTTCTGGCAGCTAATAAAATGCCACTTATTACCTAGAAGATATTCCTGAGCATAAAGGTATTTCCAAAGACAATATTTCCTTTAAAATTGTGGATATAAAGAGGCTCCTGAACAAGAGTCAAAACCACCACTACTCATTTAGCCTTGGATTCTCTCTCCTCAGCTGCTTTTCCATCTTCTGTTTATTCCTCATCAGGGAACAGACCTTAGTTTCATCAGGACACATGGTAACCTCCATCCAGCCTTATCTCTGCACTATTATTTTCAGGCACCAACACTGGGGACTAAAGGTTTGATGAGATCTGAGGAGACACCATCACCCGGCAAGACATTGGGAGGGTTCTCATGTATACTTAGACAGCACGTCCCACATCCTTGTACGCTTCAGTGCCAAATGGTGGTTTCTCCACCATGTAAAACTACAGACTGTTCCTCTACGATCACTATGAACAAACACTTTATTATCCCTCTTCATGTTCCCAGCCTCTGCCCAGGACTGAGAGCTTTTCTGTTAAAAACCTCAGCCTGGTCCAGGAAATGAGAGGGAAGGAAGGGGGGGGAAGAAAAGCGAGGGGGGTGGGCAAAACCAGTTTTATTTCTTCTTCTTCTTTTTTTTTAAATAAGGCAAACTTTGGAACTGAA
Organism: Streptopelia decaocto; assembly: GCF_964273445.1. Lineage (NCBI taxonomy): Eukaryota > Metazoa > Chordata > Aves > Columbiformes > Columbidae > Streptopelia > Streptopelia decaocto. Next base: position 5,359,832 of record NC_138664.1, read on the forward strand.
ATATGGCAATAAATGCACTCCTGTGATTTTTCATGTTTTTTCAGCTGTAAAGAAAATAGGAGAAATATTCCATTCTGTCTGGCTTCCAAACCATTTTGAGAGTAAGGTCTTTATGTATAGAGCAGCTTGGATGCTGCTCCCGCCTGCTCCATTTCTGAAGCTATCCCTGGAACAATAAAGTCCTTTTTTCCCAATCAGAAAGACACACAGCAGTAACTACTCAGATATTTTGTCACTGAGGGATATAGTCTTCCACACACTGACAGTCTTGCAGTGTTGGCTACTTGGACTGCTGCAGGAGATGGCAAATTGATGGTACTGAGTCATTCTTAGTGCATAAGGCACAAAACAGAGAATGTTTGTTGAAGACTAGGAATAATGTCAGGTTTCACCTTGAGCCTCAGCTGGCTCCTGTCCTCAAGCACCCCTTGCTACTGCAGGCATGAGCACAGGCACAGCTCTGCAAATACACCCTGGTGATGGTATCAGCTATAATGTGTAGTCCAGAGCTCCTCTCCATCCTTCTCCACAAAGAACTAAACTTGTCTGGACCTGTGATTTTGGTTCTATGCTATTCAATTTTCAGTGCCTCTAGGACCTTTCTTTCAATAAAAGAGTTACAGTCTGTTATAATTTGTCTGTTTATCTCATTACATTGCACACACGCTACAGGAAAAGGCAAAATACCCAGGGATGTATGGACATGCTTTCAATAAGCAAGAAGCCACAGGAAATCTTAGCAAAACCTGAGCTAGGTTCAGTTAATGATCTAAGCTCAAATGTACAGTCTGGAACAAATGTCCTACTGAACACAAAAAGCTTTATAAGCATTTATCTGATTATACATTAGATCTCCTTCCAGCAGCATTTCTCTCCCCCCACCCCCTTTTTTTAACCCTGAGAGATCAGAAGCAACATAAACACACATGCTCCAGAACAGCAGAAACCGATACCACTGCTCACCCCAAAACTAGCTCTTTTGCAGGAAAATCAGAACTGGTTGTCACTGGCAGCACACACCAGCAATTTTCCTACCCTTCAAGGACATAGAAGTTGCAGAATGTCCATTACGGCAAGGAGATGACAGCTCAAACCTTTCATGCAAGGTGTGGGATCAACAGCAAGTCCTGAGCTGCCATGGCTGTGAGTGTCTGCTCAATAAGGAAAGCAAGAGTCACATTCAAACATCCCCTAGAACCTCTAAATGCAAGGGAACAACGAGCCTTTGAGACCAGCTGAAGTTTGCACTCAAAATCCTCTCCACTTCAACGGGAGAAAAAGAAACTTCTAAAGAGCTGTGCATCTGGTTATGAAATAGGTGTCTCAGATGAGAACCTTTAAAGAGTGGTTCAGCCATTTCTCTGTTGGTCAGTAAGGGAGTGTGCAGCACTGTCAGACATTTAACTTCAAGATGTTGGAGGGTGATTGTGTATTTCATAAAGTCTCCTTATACCCTATTTTTTTATGCACAACAGTCAGATGTAATTGGGATGTATCCCTTTGCTTGAAAAGAACAATCTAATCTACAAAGAAGCAATGGAACTTGGAAATGCTGTCTCTGGGAATGACAATCACCTGCCACCCTTCTTCTTTCATAGCAAGAGGCAGTTAATTATATCCCAGGGAAAGAAAGAGACAATCTACACTTGTTTTCTGGAGCTGCTGTCAGCCTTGAGCAAAGCTCCTCTAGACACAGGAAGGAAACTCACCAAAACACAAAAGAGGAGAAACCAGATCCTCCCTGGATGTCTGGTGTGAAGATGGCAGCTTGGGCCACGATCCAAGGAACAAGCCCTTCAAGGGACAACTTTTTCCATTCAGATGCACTTGCTCACCACAAAACCCACAGAGAAATATGAAAGCTGTTGTTTCTGTGCACCGAGGACCTGAGCTACCTAAGCCCAGTACAGAGCAGGAGAAAGAGAATCATAGAACGTCCTGAGTTGGAAGGGACCCACAAGGATCATTGAGTCCAACTCCTGTCCCTGCACAGGACAATCCCACAGGTCACACTGTGTGTCTGAGGGCACTGCCCAGTCTCTTCTTGAACACTGTCAGGCCTGTTCCAGTGTCCAGCATCATCTGGGTGAAGAACTTTTTCCTACTGTCCAACCTGAACCTCCCCGGCACATCTTCCTGCCATTCCCTCGGGTTCTGTCGTTAGTCACTAAAGAGAAGAGTTCAGCACCTACCCTTCCTCCTCCCCTTGCGAGGATGATGTAAAACTTGTTGAATAATGAAATTAAGTTCGTTAAACAAGACTTTCCCCTCATGAACCCGTGCTGGCTGGGAACAATGACTGCTTTGTCATTCAGATGTTTTTCAATAACTTACAGAACAATCTTCTCCATGATTTTGCCAGGCACAGAAGTGAGGCTGACAGGCCTGCAGTTGTCAGGTTCATCCCTGTTGCCCTTCTTGCAGACTGGGACAATGTTTGCCAGCTTCGGTCTTCTGGGACCTCTCCAGATTCCCAAGAGCATTGAAAAATAACGGAAAGAGGTCTCGCTATGACATCAGCCAGTTCTTTAAGCACCCTTGGATGAATCCCATCAGACCCTATAGACTTGAAGGGATCTAGCTGGAGTAGCAAATCCCATACAAGTTCTGGATTAATTGGGAATTTATCGTTCTCACAGACATGGTTTTCTAGCCCAAGTCCACCATCGGTGTTCAAGACCGAGGCAAAGAAAGCATTAAACGTCTTGGCTTTCTCTATGTCCTTGTTAATAAGGTGACCATGCTCATCAAGCAACGGGACAATGTTATTTCTAGTTTGCCTTTTGCCATTAATAGATTTTAAAAAGCCTTTTTTATTGTCCTCCACAGTACTGGCCAACTTCAATTCTAATTGAGCTTTGGCAGCGTGAGTTTCCTTCCTACAATGCCAAGCAGCATCTTTGTAGTTGTCCCCGAGGGGCTCTCAATTTTGCCATTGCCAGCTCAGAGAAAAATGAGGGACCTGGAAAACCCTCCTTTCATTAACCTGGTAAAGCCTCTCTAGATCACCACATAACTGTTATACCTGCTGCAAGCAGGCATCAACTCAACAGGCAGGTAAGTCCCCTGCAGGTGGTGAGAGAGCTGCCGTGGGATGGGTAAAGCTCAGCTGACTGACAGGAGCTGCTTGTCCCAGTTGAGGGATGGCCCATGACCCTGTTGGAGGGTGTGAATGATGTTCAGGTTGCATTGGGGATTTTCGTTTGTGCAGAATTTGACTTTTCACTTGTTTGATGAGTAGGTTGAAACCTTATTTGTGCAAAGAAGCAGCCTTAAAAACGAGAAAATGTCCCTCCCTGGCTACAGAACATGATGCAAATGTGACTGCAGATAAGCAAATCTCTGAAGCACTTCTACTCTGGGAGAAGTTTTGTGGTCATCTTCTGCCTTGTTTTGCTTCTGCTCTGACCCAGCTCAGCCCTTCAGAAGGCTGTTTTTCCAGAAATTTGTAACACCTTTGAAATCATGTTTTAATACAGAATTCATAGGCATGGAGACTTAAGTCTTCTTTTACTTTGCTAACTACTGCCCAAATCTGATATCTGTTAACACTCTGCTACCCAAAATTGCCTTGGATACAACATAAATGCTCCTAAAAAATGTGATGTGAAAGTTCACCTAACAAGGCCGTTGGCAGGACTGGAAGAAACAACACGAATGGTCCCTGTAAGCTTCACAGTCGTAAAGATTTTTCTTCTTGCCATGCTCCAGGTAGAGAGAAAACATCATGCTGGCTTGGAAAGTCAATAAACTTAGGAGATTCGAAGTGAGAACCATAAAACTATGTGAACAGCTGTAGGGCTTCTGTAATAACTGCACATTTGGGTCATGCTAATGACACATAGTGTGACCATGTTTCTGATTGGTACAGTCATGTCTAATATTGTACATAGCCTCAGCTTGCATTAGTGTCCCTTCATGTGAACAGGCACCTCTTCAAGATACACAGGCTGCAACAACCGCTTGCTAATTGTACCTTCTACTGGTGTGCTACATGCATCATGCTGCACCATGATCTTTGGTGAGGCCACACATGCTGGGCAGACACACTGCTGGTAATACTAAACATCCTCACACTGTCACAACTTGGACGTAAAAGAAATAGGTGAGCAAACACATTCTATCTGGCTTTTGCATTACTGAGTATAGCATGCTGCTGGTGGTTCACAGCAGTAAAGTAACCTTCCATCCAACCTGGAGGAAGAGCTTCCAGCTTCATCACAGTCTCACTATCTGTCTCTTTTTGCTCCCCATTTTCCCTTTCCAAAGTTGGCACCTGAAAGTTTTCTCTGCATTAATTCCAGACATTGTGTAAACACTGTGCTTAGATTTACTTAAACGAGGCTGTTTCAGCCCCAGCTTTCCTCCCAAGTAGATTTCCTGTCTCATAAATTCAAGACGTGCACAGTTTAGTTTTGCTGGGAGGCTGTAATCTTGACTCGATCCTTCCTTTGGGATGACCTGGAAGACAAAAGGGCAGATGGCATGGAAGAGGGCCTGGGGCTTTCTGGTTACTGTCTGGAAAGCGGGGAGATGCATTGGTGAGGATGTAGTGCCAGTGGTCCAAGCGAGTGTTACTACTTGCCATAAATAACCTGCAAGATTTGAAATCTACCAATCTCTTGGCATTTTTAAAATTTTTTACAACATAACCCCACAAGATATAGAAACAACTTTTCCTACTGAGCAAATCACTTGCATTTTCATTGGAGAAGCAATGTATTACTATTTTCTCCTGTTTCTACATGCTCAAACTATTTGTTACTCCTTAGAAAGGCACATGCATATCAAACATTCATGTGCCCTGCTTGTGCAGGCAAACAGAGAGACTCTCCTAGGAGTGAAAGAGCTTTTCCTTTTTGACTGACAAGCATTTAGTCACTAGAACTTCAGACTCTTTTTTTTCTGGCAATAAAGTGAACTCCCAAACAGAATGCAAGTGCTGGTTTTGCTGCCATGGACGAGGGCTCTCACACATCTCTGAGCCTGAAAAAGGGTCTTTACCAAGATATTGAAGTAGGTTTTCAGCAAAGTTTTCTGCTGTCTGGGACTGATATGATCAACCCCAGTTCTGGAGGTGCTGGGCTGGCTTTGCCTTCCAGTTTACAGCACAGACACCACAGACCACACTCAGGCTATAAAGAGGGTTTTGCTGCCTTGGCTGTATGGAGGAAGACTCTCACACTTCTCAGTTTCCACTGCCAGCAAACCCCTGACAACGAGACCGAGCATAAAACAGCCACGCCAGCTTGGAGATTGAATGGTACAGGAAGGATTAAGGAAGAGAAACAGCTTTTCACTCTCATCTCTGGTTCTAGGAAAGCTCAATCAATGGCTGGGCATTGCACCCCCTGAACCAACTCATGCATGACTGCAGGAAAATGGATTGCTGCCTCCTCTCATTTCCTCCTCGACCAGCTCTCCCAGCTCATTTTGTCCTCCCCTTGGCAGTTTTAGCAGTGGTGGAAGGTTGTATGGGCTATAACAACCCGCCGCCCCTCACCTTCCTTGCAGGGACTGAATCACAGCAGCTGGGTGCTGAGCAAGTGCAGTGTCCATGGCTACTGTCTGGCTGTACAAACTAGGGGCTTTCCTGTAAATCTCACCAGGCTACCTCTTTCAGGTTTTTCCTTTATATTCATCCTCAGTCGCTCCCCCAGCCGATGCCCTCTCATGGCACCTGGTAGCCCTGCATCCCTGTACAATTCATTCCTTTTCTGTGTGCTCAAACTGTTCACGTACCAGGAGACTGTTCTGGCATGCAATGCCCTCTTCCCTCTTAGCCAAGACATACACTGTGTATTTAACTCAACTGGCTCAATCAATAAGGTCCCTGTTTATTTTAATATTGCTCCATTCCTTTTGGGGGATGGAGGTAGCTCAAAGTGTAGTCGTGTGCCCCATCCTGCCCCAGTTCCGTGGGGTTTTCACCACGTTGGGAACACTGAGGGATGCTCAGCTCTCCTTGCTTGGGGCAGTCCCTTTGGGCATGGACACTCATCCACTGCTCCTATTCACTTGTCAAGTCACTTTATCCAAACAGTAATTCCTGCCTTTGGTTCAGCCTGTTCTTTTCTTCTTGGGAAGAAACCAACAGGGGCTCCAGGCACAAAATAAATCTTCCTCTTGTTTTTTCCTACTATAGTGATGTTTTTGAACCAAGACAAATTGTACAGCGGAAGACAAAACAAGAAAAGAAATAAGATAACGACAAAATAGTTCACAGCCAAACAAGCTTGTTTTGGGTTTGCCACAGAGAAGACTATCCATCAGAGACCTCAACAGCTTTTAGCCCTACTTTGTGAGACTGGTGGTGAGTTGGAAAGAGAAGAGCAATGTGATAGAAAAGATGTCTAAGAAGTTGTCCTCTTATAGCCACTGGCCCCTCCATGAACATGGATATCTGTCTCTGGCTGCTGTATTCATTCACCCAGTAGAAAAGACAACAGGACTCCTCAGCATGGCAGAGGGAATAATTGGTAGAAGAGTTTCAGTTCCCTGGCTAAGATTTCCACTTTGCGTCAGTCCAAAACTTTTCCAAGAAAACTATTCAAATAAATACTTTGCAAAACTAGCAACAAATGTAAACCAATAATTTTTAATCACATGAGAACTATTGTTCAACCCAAAACTGAATCACAGCCTTTTGCTTTTTTCTAAAGGACGTCCCAATGTCTTCACAAAACTTTGCCCACACCGAAAGCTCTGGTCCCTTCAAACACATGGTGAGACTAGCCTGAAGAATAGAAACATTGCACTTTAAAAACAGTCTAACTCTTTGACCTGTTACGTATGTTATGTATATATATAGCTTTCTATCTATGTATGCATGAATTTATAAACGGGGTTAGGTATGATAATACTTCGGAAGCAACTGTGCTGATGTGACATTGAAAGAGAGCGCAAGATGGAAACAATTAGCCTCTCCAAAATTAGTTTCATTCTAGGGTCAATGGATGCATATAAATATCATTATTGCATATCCTTACAGCTCAAATCTCAGGGCTCCACTGAATTACCCCAGTACAGGCAGACAACAGTCCCTGCCAACAACAGTCTCAAAAGGATGCTGCTGACCAAGCCTAGAGAGCACAAATGTGAATTTGGGGAGATCACGGGGACCCTAAATAAAGGCAAGTTTCCTACATGAAATATAAAATCATTCTGTGAGGTGTAGACTGTGAAGGGAAAGAAGTTTAACCTTAACATAAACTACAGACGTTTGGAGAGCCACAGCTGCTAAATCTACAGTTTGATAAGCAAAGTCCATTTGTCATACCTTCAAAAGAGAAAGCAAGGTAAGTAAGAAACCAAACCAGCAATTAGATAGGAATACAGAGTTTTCTGAGAGGCAAATAAATTCCTGTGCATGAGACGTGGTTGAGGGAGAGAGCCAAAATGTTGCCCAGACTTTGTAGAAGCCCTCCATGTTTTTCCAGAGGTACGTGGAACAGCTTAAAACCAACAGAGCACCCATTTTGGGGAACAGAAAGGCACCAACACAGATTCTCTTGTAGGCAAAATAACTGCCTAGCAAAGTGTTTCAAAACAGCAAATACTCTCCAGCATTGATGGAGAAGATGTGGGCTTTAAAATGGATACTGGAGCATGCTATACTGGTATTTCAACTCAGACACAGGAGAAACTCACAAAGAGAAACTGTATAAAAGTAAAATTGTTTTATACTGTTGGCATAAGAGACCAGTCAAAGGCAACTAATAATTATGACCTATTTTAACCAAAGTGTCTTGCAATTCTTCCAATAAGATGGGCAGGTAAATTATCTGGTGGCCAGATCCAGATACCACTGGAATCAGTAGAAAAGATGCAATTTACTTCTGAGGTTATGAACATTAAGCATGAGTTCTGGTATTAAAATCTAGTCTAGACAAGTAACTGCATGTAAATCTCAAATGAACAGCAGCGAGAGCTTTGAAAAGGAAGTCCAAATCCCCACAAGTTTGTACTGTGCGCTCTGCTTTCAGACAGAAGAATTAATTCCATAAGACAATATAGCAAGAAAATTCCCGTTTGGCTTTTACACACAATATAAAAACTGGATCTAATCATATATAATATTTGTTGCAGAGCAGTCTGCAGATCATGGTAATTTCATAGCTAAAACTGAAAAGCCATCAGCACACATTGATCCAATCCATTTAAATAAACCACACAATGGGAGAGATGTTCAGTAAAACTAGTTGACAGCTAAATGTTCAAAATAAAAATATTGTCTAACATTTAGAGAGCATTCCTGCGAACATAGTTGACTGAGTCATACTCCTAAGTTCATGATTTTTAATGGAAGTATACTGGAGAGCTGAGGGGCTACAGCTGATATTTGTTCTGGTCCTCAAAGACTGGTCCATGGCCCCAGGCTCTTAAGCCCCCTGTGTAACACCGAGGATGTTCAAAAGTCATGCTGGACCTCCTATCTCCTTGGGCTGTCTGCTCTGTGATTGTTCTCTGAAAGACTCAATGCGATCTCCTTCCTACCATACAGGTGTCATACAGGAGAACAAGAAGCGTAAGCAAGTGTTTTGGAGAGCAAGAGAAGCAAGGGCTGCTGGTCCTTAACAAAATTAGCAGATGGTTTCTAAACTGAGCTCTGAAAGATCTCGATTACAAGTTTTGGCACAACAGCAATAGGTACGGTGTGCTCTCACATGGACACTGTGAGGTTTCTGGGAGTGTCAAAATTGTTTAGTAAAACTCTAATAGCCTGCCAAATTATCCATGGTGTTTCAGAATTTAAAGATGCAAATGGCTGAACAAGGCATGTAATGGAATTTGCAGAAGTGCTTCTCTGTGTCTTCAGGCACTCTGCTGCTTCTGCAAAACATGGCCATCAGTCCCTAAAGCATCTTCTGGAGAAGGACATAATTTTATAAGGGAGATAAATCGAATCAGCTATCTGACTGTCTAATGACCCTGATGATACCCAATCAGTTTTGAAATATTATTGTTTAATTACACCAATAGCACAGATGAGAGAAACATCTCTGATGGATGAGGCACCACAGATCTACACAAAAACACTCAGCTGCATTTGCAGAACAAAGAGCAATCCAGTTAAGAATAAAATAAATTGGAAATAAACTGTTCCAGGATTGACAAGAAGGTGCCAATCAACATATTTAATTGTGTTCACTTTCACCAATATATATAATGGAGGCACAATTCTTATACTGCAGTATTAAAGAAATGTTTGCATTTTAAGCCCAAGCAAACCCAATTTTCTTTGCCACTAGACTGATTCCGAAGCTGCCAAAATACCCTCACTCCAACAACATATGAACAACTGAGCTGCCACGGAGGATACAGGGGGAGCAGGAGGCCTTAGCACCTAGGAAAGAAAGGGCTGAGCATAATATTCACAAAGCACCTGGGTTTATGTTTGTCTGATGCACTTATTCAAAGCAGAAGACCAGTGGCAATTGCATGAAACTGGACAAAACCAGAGAAGAAGTGAGAGAATGGTCCAAAACAGTATCCACATACTTCAGAAAGGTGTAAAGAAAGGTACACGTGCTCATCATTGTACTCATATGAGAATAATTACACAGATGAAATAGGTACAACGCTACAGAGTGCTGTAGTCTGAGGGACACTTTAGGGTTGGTCCAGAGTGTTTCAAAACACTGGACAGATTCATAGCTGAACAATAAGAGCAATGAAGACCCTTCTGTCCTCTGCTAAACACAACTCAACATTGTCGGTGCCACTGAATCATTTCACGCTGTCCTATAACAGGCAGCAAACTGTACATTGAGACTGGAAGGTGATCTGTGCTGTCAGCAGGAAAACTGCAGGGATCTGGGAATTGTAAAGGGACATGGATTTTGACCTGTGTCTGGCAAAGCATCTCGTGATCTTGAAGGACATCAGGAAGAGTCAAGATCGCATGGGCTAGCTGGCCAAGCCAAGGGGTGACCCCCTTTCTCTGCTGACACGCAGTGATGGCTGCAGGATAGCTCCAGTTCTGCTGCTGCTGAACACCCTGGTTTTGGAGAGAAGGCCCAAATAAACATGACGAGGGGCTGAGGTGGGAACCCAGCATCCTCCCCTGCACAGCCCTACTGTGTCATCTATTGCCAGCGTAACAGGCAGTATTAGCAGGCTAAGTACTCTGCAGTCTGACGGTATCACTTACATACCAATTACTAACAGGCAGCAGGGTATTATTTATACAATAAGTGCTATATAAAACAGCAGAGTAATATTTAGAGGGCAAATACTACAGAGAAGAAGGCTGCAATTTGTTCTGCAGCAGCAGCCTGTTCCGTGCACTCCAAAGCACCGAGCAGGATTAGGGTGACACTCACATGCCAACTGTTATATGAGGACAGGGTATTATTTAAACCCCAGATACAACGGTAGGGAAAGAGTATTATTTACTAACCAGACTGAATGCAACAGCAGCAGTGGCACTAACTGCATGGTATGATTTACAACAGAGGAAAAGACATCATTTGCAGACTGGTTATTACAGAATGGGAGGGTACTCTTTATGGTACAGCACTGAAGTATTACTTTGAAGCCGAGCGCTATAGAGGTACAGGGTATTATTTATACACCAAACACCATAGAAACTGTTTTTCTGGGGTAAGTAATAGTGACAGTTAATCATTTATATGAAAGCCATCCTGTAATTTCCAATATGTGGACTACGTGAGTTTTTCAACCTTGAAACTGTGGTACAGATGATGTAATGTTAATTACACTTAGATCTATGGCTGCTTTACCACAGAACTGCTAAGCTAGAGTAATCTTCTGAAGTCAACAGAATTGTGGCAGCAAAACTACTGAATCTGCCCCTGCCCTGTGCAAAGCCTGTGGTGCCCGGGGATTTCCAGGGTTGCAGTGGGGTATTTATCCCAGATCCTGTGCAGGATCCCAGCAGGAGCAGCAGGTTTTGCTGTGGATTACAGGTTACTCAGTCGCCAGCACAGCGGCTGCTCTCCCGGTGGAGGTGTGAATGACGGATGGGAGCTCCAGCTGGAAGTGATCAACAGCATAATTTTCACCTGTTTATCAGCTGCTGGCCTCTCTGTTTTCTTTACACACCTTTTTCCTCCAGCCTGTGATCTGACCTCCATCAGGAGGCATTCCTTGGTTGTTTCTTGATAGTTTCCCCTACAGATCTCTTTTTCCTGACAAATTATTCCTATTTAAATTTCTCACCTATTAAGTCAAATCTGTATCTTCTGTGGCCATCACAGACAACTCCTTCTGTCCTTCAGTGTTTTTTTCTACACTAGTGCTAATAAAGTGTCCAAGTCCTCTGCGCAGTGCTAACCCAGGGCATTTGAGAAGCCAAAGGCACATGGAAATTGTCAGACCAGATGAAACCAACGGTGTGTCCAGGCCAGTATCCTGTCTTGGGCAAGACAACAGCTTCAGAACAAAGTTTCCATCATTGAAAAATAGGGAATAAATTTCTGAGGAGGAAGTTTCTTTTTTACACCAGGCATTTAGTGGTTACCTTATGCCTTGAAGCATGAGTATTTACATTCCATATTCTCCAACTAGTGTAAGCTAGGTTTATTGAGCATGGCTTAATATACAGTTTTACTCCTCTCAGGCCTAAGCTGTGAGCACTACCCTGCCAGAAGAAATTTCCTGTCCTGATCACTTTGTCCCTACGATACAACGTGGCTGCTCTTACAGACACCCTTTTATCTCATGTTGCCCAATGTGGTCTCTGTTGAAGTCGATGACTTTCCTTCAGGACATGCCCCTCTGCAGCACCAAGGTCCTTTAGAAGATCCCTAGCTCCCACTTAGGCCCCTGGTAACACAGTGGCAACCAGGACTATCCCCATGTTCAAGGTTCACATGGTGCATCACTAACTGTAATGGTGAGTGCAGCTGCCAGGTCAAACAGCACCAAGCTGCCTTTCCCAGGACATCCCATCACCCAAGTTCTTCGCAGCAATCACTGCTCCTTCTTTCCATCATAAACCTCCATAGTCTCAGGACATGATGACAACCTGGGAGGAACTGAGCAGTGATGTAGAAGTTCTCAGCTGACTTAATTTTGGGTCTTTCCCAAGGTTCCCTCTACTTCAACTGACACAGGTGTCCTCTGGCTTGCACTGGGGTTTAATGAAAAACCATGAATTGCCATGCCTTGCTTGACATAAGGAGTAACTACAAAAGGTGAAACCCCAGATGGTTATGCTTGTCGGGATATCCCATTCTCTTGCTTTCATCTCTTGCTCCCTTCTCTCAGCAGAGCCATTTCTGTGCCTCTGCTCCATCCTCCCCTCCAGCTCCCAAGCCCAGCAAGGTCTCTTCCTCAGCCAGGCCCAGGAAAAGGCAGAGCCATGGAAACCCACAGGCAAAGCTTGCTCCCAGGCTGCTTCCATGTGGCTTACACTGTGGGGATGGAGACCTGGTTGCTCTGGGCTTCGGGACGTGGCCAACGTGTCCTAGTCACATCATCTCCCTCTCCCTCACTCAGTCATGGGGCCACCTCAGTCAGCGGGCTGAAGCCATTGGGAGCATTAGATCACTAAAGCCAATTGCACCGTGGTTGGGCTTGTAAAGCAGGGGAAGGAAATTGAAGTGAGGTGGTCCATAGGGCTGCTACTTAACACCTCCAGGCATTTCAACAGCTAAAGCACATGTAGGCTCATTCAACCCAAGTCAAATGATTCTGGAATTTCTCATCATTCCCCCTACCCCTCTGCTCCCTGATCTGTATGGAGCAATCACTGAGGAGGGCGAATATCAAGCAAGGGAGAAATGGAAATTTTTATTAAAAAGGAAAAGCCCAATGAAAAGCACCCAGAGAAGAAAAAAAAAAAATCTCAGTGTGAAGCGTCTCAAAAAAGGCTGAGCGGGTAGCACGACAAAACCCCCTGCCTATTCATCAGGCCAACAAAAAGCTTCTTTAGATTTATACTGTGAGTCCATTGAGAGGAGAGGAGAGGCAGCGCTCACACACCCACCCTTGTGCACACAGGCAGAGCCCGCAGCCCCGCTCCGCGCACACAGGCTGAGCTGTTCTGCCCTCTCACAAGGAAGCACTGAGTTTTTAAAAGTAAACTGTAAGGTTTCCGTTGTTGTACTGAGCTCAAGTATTTTTTTTTTCCTTTTTTTTTTTTTTTTTTAAAATATATAACAGCTCCCTCTCTTTGCCGTCTCTCTCTCTTTCACTCTTTAAACAGCCCGGCTGCCCTGGGCTGCTCAGCAGCCGTCGTGCGCTGGCTCCGTATGTGGTCCAGACCCGCTATGAACACGGCTTTTGTTGCTGCTTCTGGGAAGCTGCCTGAGAGCGGCACACACAGCCCGGCTTGTTTCACACATGGAGGTTGTGGCGGGTTTTGGGGGGGCGAGAAAAGGAGGAGAAGGAGGAGGAGGAAGAAGAGAGCGGCTTGGGGAAGGCCGTCTTGTGGTAGAGCAGCTGTCCCACCACTGGCAAGGAAAAGAGGGAAGCGAGGAGACAGAGGAGGGTGGTGGTGGAAAAGATGTCTCAGGCAGCTAAGAAAGGTCCTGCTGATTTATAAGATGGAACCAGCTGGCCCTCCACCAGCCCACATCCCCGCTGGGCGTAAGTCAGCATGGGAAGGCAATGAAGTCACTGGATCTGTGCAATTTACGTTTGCAGAGGATCTGCCCCAGAGAGAGATGAGGAGAGAAAAAGCCAATAACGGAGTGGATTTTGGGGTCCCCAGGGTTTCTGACTGTCACACACGTCCCTGGGTGATACCAGAGCACTGAAAAACAGTCTAGTCTCTCTTTTCATTTACACATTCATTCATTCGTTTCTGTCTTTTAAGTGATACCATTCATCCTCTTCTCTAAACCCCTTAATGTGTCTCACTAATTAGGTAGTATTTTATGGTGATGAGCTGCTGTTTGCTCTGACAGCGCTAGGTCTGCTGAACTTTATTTAATATCCTCTTTTCCTTAGTAAGGTTTTCCCTCCTCTCTTTCACTCCCTCCCTCCTACTCGTCTGCTCTCTTCGCTCGCCCATCCATCCTCCAGCCCTCGTGCTGCTGTCAAACCCTGCTACTGTACATGGAGGTGATTATAGGAAACATTAAACAGCAATTCAAGCGGAACAGATGGAGTTTTCCCCCCCAAAGACTGTTCAGAGCACTCAGCAAGCACGGGTACATCTCCGACCCTCACCCTCTGCCCAACCAGCAGTGGTGGGAGGTGATGCCTCTGCTTTCTGCGCCCTGACAGCAACTCGAAACATCTCAGAAAGGGGTAACATCTCCCCTTTGACCTATCAGGCAGACACGCTCTCTGAAGCCAGCAGGAAAATATAACATCAAACAACCAAAGCAAAGAAACAAACAGCTCAGCTTCGAAAAGCATGAGGGGTTCCCCTCCTTTGCAGGGTCTGAAAACCCGCCAAACAGTCCCCAAACCACCAGCCCCTCTGCCCAGCCAACATTCCTTATTGGGAGCCTATAGATGAAAACCAAAGTAGTGAGGAATGCTAAAAAATTCCTCTCTCCCAACTATTTCGTTGTGGGATGTTCCCCTCTTTCCACATCTGGCAAAGTTATTTTAGAGAGCTAGGAAAGCTTTTCAAACTGAAGTTTTTTGGCTAAACAACTCGAAGGGGAATGGTTAAAATGCTTGCTTTCTGCCACATGCAGAAAGTTATGTAGCACAAGGTTCAAACAAAAAGTCTTCAAAAGCAGTAAATTAAAGAAAAAAAGAAATTTCTGATAGAAATTCTGAAAAAAAAAAAAAAGCCTTTTTTTTTTTGCTCTGTCCACTTCTGCTGAATTGCTCAGCTCCTTGCTGCTAAAAATATGCTTCATTTGCGAGTGGATTCAGAAAGAGGGCAGGTAGTGAGTAACGCCTGAAGCAGCAAACTGGCAATAACCCAGCAGACGCTGCCAACCGCTGGTCCCTGCCACCCTCCTGCACGGGGAGCGCTGTCAGACCCGCCGGCAGCCAGGCTCTTTCCATTCTCTTGCTGAACTTGCCAGCCCCTACAGAGCTTGACAACCCTCTAGCTCAGAGATCACCCTTTACCTTCCCCGTAGCAAAGCAAAGACACCAATGAGAGCAATAATCACAAAAAGTCCCACAGGGATTTGGGACACTTGCAACAAATCAGCATGACGGCAACCTCCTTCCCCAGTGCTCAGACGCAGGATCAGACACATCACCGGGGCTCCAGCAGCAGCTGAAACCCATCACAAAGAAGCACTGATGGGTCAGAAGGTCTTTTGGGGAGCGAGGATGGGGATAATCCCCTCTCTGCTCTCCCACCTTGTGGTTTTGGCTATAGGACCTCCTAAGCCGGTGGCTTGTTTTCTCTCCCTTCTCCAAGACAACTAACAAACTCGACACATGGTTGTTGCCTCTGGCTGTAGCTTTGCTACCTGTAACAGGTGGGTTGTTGGTGAGGAGCATCATGTCGAGAGACACACCAGGTACAGGCTCCCCTCTTGCAGAAGGAAAACTCTGAGGACAAGCTCAGGCTCCACCAGTTTACAACTTTTCTCACATTTCTCTGCTGGCTGCTCACCAGGGAAGCAACCAACCCACTGATTGAGAGTCTGCACCTCATAGAGCACTGAGGAAAGAAATAGGAAAGTTAAGGAAAAGACACCAAAGAGAGAGAAGGGAGGAAAGCGCAATGTTACCTTTAACAGTTCAGTGCAGTGCTTCCAGAATCTAAGTCCCATACACCTGGCAGAGAGATGAGGTGTTTTTCGGCGTTCACGAAGGAAAGAGCTTGCCACTTCTTGCTATTGCTGTATGTCTTCTTCACAATCTCCAGATGAGTTTTTCCTGGATTTTTTTTTTTCTTCCCTGGGTCCCCAGAAGAAATCAAAATTCCCTGTGTGGTTTTTCAGGTCCTTTCAGGCAGTGGCAGCAGCAGCAGGCTTGAAGAGTAAGTGCTGTGTGTGAATGGCAAAAAAGAGAGAGAGGGTTTCAGACCACATTAGCTGCCACTGGCTGCAAGAGAGACCATCAAACTCCTGTCAGCCTCCTTAGATACCTCTTGAAGAGCTAGCAAACTAAGTGTATTGGATCCTCCTCTGGATTTTAGAGTAAAGGTAGGCAGGCATCCAGGGGGCAGGGGGAAATAGGAGGGCTTATAGACAGAAAAGGAAGCCCAGCCTCTTGGAAAGAAGGAAAAAAAAAAAAAAGCCAGAAAAGAAAAGAAAGGGGAAAAAAAAGCATGACCAAAAAAATACTGTAAATTGAGAAAGCTGAATGGGGAGTGGGGGATTAAATTTAGCCCTCTGGTTTGGAAGCAAACTGGCTGGAGCACCACAAGTGGTGGAGAGAGAAGAAATAATTTATGTAACAAAAAGAGAATGTGGTTTACACAAACTAAAATAGGGTGAAGCTAATTAAGGAACCTGAGTAAAGTATGTGTGCCTGCAATGCAGTCAATATCGCTGCAGTTTGAGTAGAAAGGAGCAGATTTACTGCAAAGCCTAAAGAGAGTAGCAAACAGGAAAGTTTAGGGAACTCTCTTGCATGGATCCCCTGGCTGCTGCAGTGGAGGAGGCAGATGATGGCAGTGGAACTCGGTGGGGAGGTGATGCTCAGCATTAGGAAATGGAAAACACCTGGAGCATCAGTAACTGAGAAGTGATATCAAGGCAGAGAAAAGAGGCTGTTGGGAGTGAATTTGTCTGAAAGCTGTTTGTGGTGACCTGGGGAGAGATATGGAGCATGTAAGCACCTAGGAATGGTGGGAACTGAAGAAACCACCCCAAAACTTTGAGGAGGACCTTATAACTGAATCCTTGGCAGTTCTGGTGTTGCAACAAGTGCTGAAGAGGCTGTAATGTGTTCTGATTTTTTTTTTTTTTCCCTTTCTTTCTTTGTGGGGGATGTTGGTAACTTTGAGTGGGAGAAAAAGCTGTGCTCAGGGAGGAGGGAATAATGGGTTTGCTGCTGCAGGCCCACACCTTGGCTGGTGAAGGGGCCAGATGGCAGCTGGGAGGAGGTGGGAAACTGCTGAGAACTTCACAGTTGAGAAAACCTCTTCTGGCTGAAAAACCTGTTGTACCTCAGCAGTCAAACCTGAGGGTGAACACAGGGCTTGCATTTGAAGTTCTTCAGGCTTGGAAGAGGAGATTCAGCATCTCTTGCCTAAGGGAAAGTCTTTGTGCAGTCTGTGACTTCAGTTACCCAGAGAGAAAAGTAGGAGACACAGAGATAAACTATTTTGTTGTTCAAATTATAGCAGGTCTTAAGGTCCACTTTCTTTATTACTGTTCCTATGGGGAAGAGGGAAAAGTTTTTAAAGAGGTTTTAAAAGGTAGGAAATCCTTTAGGTTTAAGAAGGAGAAAGCTGTTTCCCCTAACATGGAAGAGACCATCACCAGCCTAAAGTAAAGCAAAAATCAGTGTGTCCACCTTGCACCCAAGCCACATGACAGCCCTCAGCCTCTCTCCCTTCAGCTCTCTTTTAATAAGATGTTTAATATCTGCACTTCTCTCTCTCTTCCCAACACTTTTCTTGCTGGGTTATGATATAGTATTTTCTCCTCCTTCCATGAATTATTATGCCTCATTTCAAAGCTTGCTTCCTTGACTGTCTCACTTTTGAACCCAAGGCTCGTAACCCTTTTGCAGCATTTGTGCCCTCTCGTGAGAGCTGTGCATCCATCATCCTGACACGTAATGCTCCCAGATCACAAAGACTTGCTTCTTCCCACGAGTACCTTATTCCATCTTAGAGATTCATGACCAGAGTTTGGTTGTGAGTCTCCCACTCTTGGATCACTCCCCACTTTTTTTTTTTAACTTTTTTTTTTTTTTTTTTTAATTCAGCAGTGAAATGCTAGATATTAACTTTAAAACATTACACATGCCCTTATATTACAAGTCAAAAGGGCAGTGAGGGAAAACTTCATGACCATTAGAAAGGACAGTACATCTACAGCCCCACCTGAAACTCTTGGACTTCATTTCCCCTATCTCACACTCCTTTTGGTGTATAAGTGCTGCCTGTCCACGTCAAATTTAATTCTCTGTCTGCTGAGGTCAAGTGGGGACCTTCCCACCCCCTTAAAGGGCATTGGGTCCATCCCAGGGGCTGCCACCACCTCCAGCTGCTGGGGGGTTGGAGAGATGGAGGCTGCACTGGAGCATCACCTGCCCCCTCTTCGCCATCTGGGGTGTCTCGGCACCGGGCAGCACGGTGTAGCTGTGACAATGACAGGAGAAAGGCAAAACACCCTTCAGATGGGGTACAACAGCTCATGATTTAGGCAGAACTCTGTATTTCCAGCTGGGGATAAAAAGCACGTAGACGGGAGCTATAAAATATGACCTGACTTGATTTCATTCCGACTCATGTATGTGAGAGACTCTGAAACATTTCATGGCTGACCACAGCCCTTTCTCCTCGTAACATAAAGACCTTTTGGGAAATGTATATGTTTAGTTGTTTTGCTGTGGAATAACTGTGAGCCCTGTGTACCCTTCGCTGCCACTGTGGTTTGGCGAAGAAAACTCCATCTAAACCTTTGGTGAGCTGAAGCCAGGGAACAGAGAAAATTCCACTGCGGAGCTGACCAGCTGGGAAAATGTGATGCTCCACACAATGTGGTTTCTTAGCAACTTCAGGAAAGGGGTAGAAACTGCTCAGTACCTGCTGGCTGTCCCAATTTTTTGTCTGCATCAGGAATGACTGGAAAAACAGCTAAATATGTTCAGAGAAATGGTGATTCATAAACTGCCCTTGTGTTTGTTTGTTTTTTAAGCTAAGCTGAGGCCAGGTCAAAAAAAGTCACATAGGTGGCTTCTGTTTTTTGTTTAAAGCAGGGAAGCAACAATTCAGAGCTCTTTGAAATACAGGTAACACATTGCAACTGGTAACACATTTGCAGTCAGTGTCTGAGGGGTTCAAAACACTTTACAAGAGACATATATTGATCAGCCATCACAGGTTCCTTTAGATAACAGTATTTGAGTTGTTGCTGCCCCATGGTGCTGTTGAAGCCCTGACGCTGAGTGGAATTAAGGCACGGAGAGGCAAGGTGACTTGCCCAAGGCTATGGGTGAAGACAGTGTCAGAGCCAGCACATGTCGGTTCTCAGCCCCATTCAAAGCTGACAAAGGCCTCAGTCAGAAGACTGAATGAGCTGCCTTCTGCAGTGCCTCAGACATGGATTTGCCTGCACTGCTAAGTTGTGTTTTCTGAAGCGCTGATGGGCAGCGATGCTCTGCGAGGGTGAGGATGCCACTTAGAGAACTCTGCCGTGTTTTGATCCAGGTGGGGAAAAAAAAAAGTAAGCCAGCTCCCACCTACCGGCGAGTCCGAGCTCAACCCCCAGCAGGGGTGGCTGGGAAACAGAGAGCAGAGGCAGCAGGTTGACAGCCCCCATGACAAGCACCACCAAAGCAAGTACATTTCAAGCCCTGAATGATGAGAGAAATGAGCCTCTAATTGGGAGGGTGGGGACAGAGCTGAGGTGCTTGACTCTTCATATCCTTTACAACTTTCAGCTTGAGCGTACAATCATATATGGCAAAGAAATGCTGGGGTTTAGGCACTGGTACTTGTACCCAGAGAAGAACAGGCTCATATGCATCCATCTAGGCTGCTCAGTACTGCTGACAGCCCAGACCATGCACGAGTGCCACAGGTCCTCTTGCTTAGCCAAGTGACAGCCTTGGGTGTCCTGGAGGTGAAACTTCTGCACCAGGAGGAAACCCCTGCAGAGCTGGTGCTGAGACATCGCTGTGTGCAGCAGCAAGGATTGCCTCCTGTGGTCATGGGCAAAGCCTGAAGAGCTGTTGTCCAAGTGCTGGTGTCAGGGTGCCTCAACAATAGCTGTGACTCTCATGTTTGGGTCCTGCACTTCTCCAAGCCAAGGTCCCAGGATGGGGAAAGGATGGTGTGATGTAGAGGTGTCTATGTCCCTGCGTAGCAGATGTCACTGGGTCTTCGGGGGGATTGTGTGGTCTTACTTTGGAGTCCCATTGGAGAGATGGGAAGAGACACTGTCAAAACCTCTCTAGCCAAAAATCAGGAAGGGTCTAAAAGCTTCCAGGAGATGATTTATCCACTGAGACATTACCCTGAGAGTATGGAAGGGGACTGAAAAGAAATGAATCAATATCTGGGAGTAAAAAGGACCCAGAGGAACCTCTCCCCTAAAGACAGCACCCGTGCCCCTTTATTTCAGAGTGAATATCAGCTTTGTTGGTGTGGGTGGAAAACTCACCCCATATTTAAAAAGCAAACCCCATACACACACACACAACTTCTCCCAGCCTTATTTGCATCCCGGATTGGAAATGGTGCCCTTCCTGAACCTCCTGCACCAGACAATGTACCTATTCAACCTGCAGCCACCGGGACGCTCCGGCTCCCGCTGAATGAGCTGCCTTCTGCTCGCAGCAACCATCCCTGTGCCGGCAGACGTAAACAGCGGGGCTCGCCCCCACCCCGATATTGTGGCTTGTTCATCACCCGATAAAAATAGAAGCCCAGGCCGGCGGGTGGGATGGTGTGCACAGACCGCCATTTGTTTGGCAGCTGATTTTTTTAAAAAAATATTTTCTTCTTTTTGCTTCTCCCATCCTCTTGGTGTCTTTCCGATTGCTCAACAGGGCTGTATGGAGGGAGCGGGGACGACCACCTCTGGTCATAGATTGGGTGCTGGACAGCACAGGATCACCTAGATGAGTCCTCTTGTGCGTGTCCGGGCTGCCCATCGTCAGATGGCCACAGGCAGGGTGTGAATGGAGGGTCCTCCCTGGAAACATCCCAGGCAGGCTGGATGGGGCTCTGAGCAACCTGATCTGGTTGAAGATGTCCCTGCTCATTGCAGAGGGGTTGGACTGGACGAGCTTTGAAGGTCCCTTCCAACCCAAACTATTCTATGATTCTTGTGTTTTACTGAGGCTTTTGGGGTTCAGGGAAGGGCTGACACCTCCTCGGTGAGGGAAATGGGCACCAAGGAGGCTGCAGCCCAAGATGACAGGGCTGCACGGGGCTGTTTAATCAGCCAAGACGTGACTTCACGGCCTGTCTGGCTCCATCCATGGTGTTCCCACTGCACAAGGGACCTGCTGTCCTTCCTGCCATGCAGCTCTGTGCTCAGAGTGTGAGGTACATGTCCAGACTTCTTGGCCATCCCTCGATGATGGTGAAACGTCTTTTGTCCAGGAGATGTGGTGCAGGTCGCTCTCTTGGCCAGGGTGCACACCTCCCTGCCCGAGCACACTCTCCTCATGCAGTGCTTGCCTTCAAACACACCCACTGTTTCACCCTTTCTCCTTTTTTTTTCCCTTTTGCACACATGCATGCCCTCACCTCACCTTGTTAATCAGCTGCTTGGACTGAACCTGACTTCGCCCCCCTCCCAGCCTCCCTGATGGAGACTCAGCAAGGAAATGTGGGGGTGGGCACCATGCAGAATATTTATACAATGAATGAATGAAAACAGCGCTAATTTTATGTTCTTCCCTGCCTGGGATGGAGCAACACGGGAATACAGCATCTTTTGTACAGGCATAGGACATCTCCTCTGTTTGCTTTCCTCCCAGAATGCCTCTTCTAGCCCCGTGCAGCATAAACAGGTCGCTGTTGACTTTGGAAGCTGGTGGAGAGATTACGTCAACGCCGGCAGGTTTGCCGGGCTGGATATTTACGGTCTTGCACCCTTTTACTTTAGCTGCAGAGGTGACGTATGCGGTGCGTGCTCAGCCACGTGCCGGGCTCTGAAGTGGGGTCGGTCGCCTCTCTCCAAGCACGGCACGGCAGCGGGGAAGCCCAGAGCTGTCCCTGACCCCCAGTGAAATTCTGGAGAGCGTTTTTCTTTTTACTTTGTTTGCTTTTTCTTTCATTGAACAAGGTTTTCGTGGTGTTTTCTTTGTTCCAACAAAAGGGCTGAGCTCAGTGAGGAAGAGGCAGGGAGAGGATGTGGGAGTGCAAAGAACAGGCAGCAAATAGGGTCTGGCAGCATCTGTCTGAGATCCCCTTATTTATCAGCTGTAGCTCCATCTGCTCCATCTTCAAAAAGCTTGTCTGACTTTGGTGGGCTGTCAGGCTCTTTGGCTGCTTTGGAGGTGGGAGAGGTTGCTGGAGAGGCTTTTGACGCAAGCATGACAATGACCGTCTACAAAGAGATATTTTAGCTGGTTTGTTGGTGGAGAAAAGGAAGCTGAAGAGAAACAGCGATGGCCTGTCACAGTGACGGGGACAGCTCTGGGTACGGCTTGCCCTGTGGCCAGGCTTGCTGAGAAACAGGAGGAATGAACCTGTGCATCTCAGCGATGGAAGGCGAACGAGTTGCTCCTCACACAGAGTCATAGAATTATAGAATCATTTTGGTTGTAAGAGACTCTTGAGATCATAGAGTCCAACTATAACCAAAGTCCAGTACTGAGCCATGTGCCCAAGAACCTCAGCTTATTTCTGGAGGAGGAAAGGATTCCTCCTGGGAGCTAGAAGAGACATCTTCTGTACCTCCCATTCAGAAGGTCACAGCCATTGTGCTGACAGCTGTAAAGTCCCTGCAGAGGACTAGGCCAAGGCACTAGATTGCAAAGAGCTTTCTGCTTTCCAGGAATCCTCCAGGCAGAGCAGCTTCAGCTGATAAATAAGGGGATCTCAAACAGTCTCGGTTTCGTTGGTGTGCAACAGTCTAGAGGTAATTTTTTAAGCAGAAAGTCCAAGAACATCACAGCAAGTAGTGGGCTTTTCTTCCCATAGTTAAATGGGTTTTCAGTCCTTCAGCCAGAGGTGTACACTTCTTTTGGAGGTCAGCCTTTTCTGTCATCCGTTAACACAAGAATGCCCTTGAGCTATTTAACCCTCTCGGTCCTGTCCTGGAGTATTCTTTTTCTCTTTCCCATTTGTATCTCAGTTTCTAATTTGCAAATGAAGCAGGTTTCATGATGGTAAACAAGAAAATGTTGTAAAAAAAGTCAGTCCCAAAACCAAAACACCACTGAAAGCTCTACAATTCAACAGTTACAGTTACACAGACCCGCGTATAACAGATGTGGATTTAAGATCACTGCTGGACGTTGCTATCTGCCACTGGCCCTTTTCATGCTTGAGTGGTCAGAACTCAGTAGCAGACTTGTATGGAAGGAGAAGAATCCAGGGGGCTTCTCCAGGCATGACACGTGGAGACCCTGATGAATTATCCGACCCCAGGGCTGACAGTGAGTTGGCAGCTTGTTCCTGCCACTTCTCTTACACTTATTATTAGTCTTTTTCTTTCTTGGTTTGTTTACCTATGAAACCTCACCCTCTGGATTCAGCATTCCACTCCATGTTTTTCAGTCTTCAGCAAACCCATCTTTTTGTTTGCTGCAGAAGAGAGGACATTTCTCTGTCTGGATTGTAGGGTGGGTAGGTGGAGCTGGAGTTTTAATTCAGAAGGCCCAGAAATATCCTCAGGGTTACTCCTAATAGCACACCTCATATTTTTTTTTCTTTTTTTTTCTTTTTTTTTTTTTGCCAGTGGAAGGTATAACCTGCCTCACCTTTTAGCTCTGAGTACTCAGGGGGCAAATCAAACCTTCCATTAAAAACCCATGGTTGGAGAACAGGTTGTGATCCTCCCATCCTTACCCCAGCACATGAGTGGCTCTCTGAGGAGCATCCAGGCTTAGAGAGATACTCATACAGTTCTCCATCACCAAACACACCTCCAGACAACCTTCTTTCCCTTAGCTCCTTGCAGCTGAGCCCCTCATCACGTGTCAAGATGTATCTGTGACCTCTGCTGAGTTCAGAGGCCGAGTTTCCAGGCTGATGAGATGAACAAGAGGTGTTTGAGTCTGGGTCAAGGCATATGTAGTGTGGCTGGTAAGAAAAACTATCTTTGGCTTGTGTTTGTGTTGAGAGAGAACATCTTGCACTGCCCTAGGTTTTTGCATCCGTGCTGGGATTAGATCCACACTCTCTGCCAAATAGCAGACCGAGTAAGGATGCAGAGAAGTCCTCAGGACACCTTCCCAGCAGTCTCTATGCTTTTACATTAATGATTGCTGATGCTTTAAAAACCCATCTGGGACTGTGCTTAGAGTTCTGAACAGGTCTCTCTTTGACAACTGCCTCTTCCTGGCATCTGTACTTTTCTGTGAAACATCCCTCATTTGTCTGCAAAGTGACAGCTGCACCTCCAAGAGGTGTTTCTCTGGGTTCTCTAGAGGTTCCTGGTGCCTGAAGCTGGGTCAGGTTTGAACAGGTCCACCTGAGGAGTTGCTACATCATAGAAGAAAACAAGGGCTAAAATCCAACTCCCCCCATTAAACGGAGAAGCCCCGCAGATCGAGGGCTCCCTGAAAATATTATTCCTTGGCTGAGATGGCAGAGATCTCAGTGTCAATATTTGTGAAGTAGGAAGGGCCCTGCCAGCTCCAGCATTTCCAGAAACAAGGCTCTGTGTGCAGGGCTGGGGCAGCTGCCTTGGGCTCAGCCTGGGACACCGGGGCAGCTGCAGGAGCCCCTTCCTAGACCTGCCCTGTGGGGCTGGGGGAGGTGAGGATGGGATGATTCTACTCACAACCCCTTGGAGGTTTGAGTGAGATTTGTAGTGTTCTTCAGAGAAGCAGATAGTACGTGTTGCTTTGATGTGATTGTGTTTCTGCTTGGGCAAGATGCGTGAGTGAATCGGCTTTGATAAGTGGCACGGTTGCCTGAGGGCATGGGAGAAGAGTCCTGATGTCTGCAAAGGAATAATGCTGCTTCTGTGCAGCCACCATGTCAAAACGCTGTTTCCTCAGAGGGGCGAGTTAACAGTGAGATGAATCTCACAGCCCTGAAACAGGTGAGAGTGGGTAAGAAGCTGAGCCTTGATGTAATGATGCTGATGGCAAGCTGCAAGGGTAATGTCACTGTCCCCAGGAGGTGACAAGCCACCTCAGAAAGAACGGGCTAGGAGCCTGACATAATGCCAAGACCCTTCAGATGGGGGAGTAACAGACCTGCTCAGGACTAGCTGTCCCCATAGCATATATGCTTGACCTCCTTCAAGCTATATAATCTTGACCTCCTTCCCTTCTTTCTTTCTTCTTTGTGGTGTTTCAAATAAGTTCTAAGTATAGAGATACCGTTCCCTTAAATGGTAAGTGCTTGGTATTTGTTTTGGGAAAAAAGATGTAGGAATACTTCCCTGTGTGGAAGGAGTGACAGCCATGCTTTGTTTTGAAGGTCATTCAGTTTCTGGACCCTCTTCCCCCAAGCACTACTAGAAAAGGCTGGTTACATGGCCTGGATGGCAAGCAAAAGCAAGAACCACTGCAAGGGAAAGTGGTACTGGGCATCAACTGAGGGCTGCAAAGAGGGCAAGTGATAAACCAGAGCAGAATTAAGCAGCCCAAGGAAATCCCTGCACTAGGTAATGAGGGCTGTGGGGACCCCGGAGTGCTGGTGATGCAGCCCCAAAGAGAGCCTGGCTGGAGCAGGGCTGCTGCGGGTCAGGACAGGGGTACAAGAAAAGAACCTTGTGTGCAGATGGAGGAGCACCAGGAAGGGCGCAGGGCCCATAGATTATGACCGAGGTGTGTTGCCAGGGCTATGTGCACACCTGAGTGCTTCCCAGGGATGGAGTACTGAGATGCACTACTGTGGGGCGGAGATTAAACAGTCCCTTGCTTTCAGAAAACAAAATAAGTTCCCTTTCTCTACCTGGATACCATGAATGCATCTTGGCCTTTGTGAGAATAAAGCTCTGACTGACCCATCCGTGCCCTTAGAGCATCCCTGATTGCTGCTACCCTACCCCATATCCCTCCTTCCTTCAGAAACAGCCCTGGCATGGAGCACACATATTCTGCTGCTCAGCAGACAGCCTGTGCTTCAGCTTGGGACTATTCAGGTGAAAAAATAGCCCTTCAGGGCTTTGTGATTTGTTTTACCCTTTCCTTTGTTGGGTCCTTTTACAGGAACCCAAAAGTAGCTGTTGTGAAAAGACAGCAGAGACTGTGTGGACCTTGGGTAACTTTTTTGAAGACCTTGAGACCTGCCAAGCAGCCTGAGAGAAAGGATCTTACTGTGTTGATTTGTTTTCTTTGGTTTATGGGGGGAAAAAATATTTCACACATAATTAGAGCAGCCACAGAGAGATTGTATTAAAGGCGCTTTACTGGAAATTTCAAGGGACAGAACAAGGGAAACCTGTGTTAACACTAGCAAGCAGGAGAAGGACCTTGCCTGCAAAATGGTGGGGAAGGACAATGTGGAGTGTTCAGGCTACAAGAAAGAAACTGTTCAGGAGGGCAGCATGTGCATCAAGGTCTGGGATTAAACTAAGCTACCGTGGGCCATGATGCTCCCTGCTTCCCTCCTCCAGCCCCTGCCAGTGGTGCCGACAAACAACCTGGGTGGTCAGGTGTGGAGCACAGGGGTAGGACACCTCTCCTACGAGGAAGGAGAGCAAGGATCAAGAGCCTGACTTCGTCCTCTGGTAACAGCAACCTTGGTGTCGCCTTCAGCAAAATCCACTCCATTTCTGCCTGTGTTAATGGGTAAAATCAGCCAGTCCTTCTGTCTTGAAGACTTCTTCAACATGCAATAAGAGCTCTTCTTCCATCTACCAATACCACTACACAGAGAACAGTAGTTCTTTTAATGAAAAAACTCCCAGGACAGATTCAGGTTGTTCAATCTTGTCCATGCTCTAGCGACAAACTCACCATAAACCTCTTTCTCTCTGGATGTTTCCATGAAACCCATCACTGTGGGCTTTACATCTCCTAGGAATTTGAGCTTTCTGGTGGACCTTGCTCCATCTGTGTGATGTACCCAAAGAGAGAGCTGTGTGAGTGGGGTATGACCTCATTTAGGTGCGGGTTTTCACCATTGTTGGGATTTTTTGATCCCTTGGGCTCAGTGAGATCCCTGACAAAGAAGATCTTGAGTTTCTGATTTACTCTAGTTTGAGGGAAACTGATACAGGGAGTAGAGGACTGACATGTCCACGAGACCCATGTTGCTACCTTGCTACAAGGTACCTACTGTTGGTCTGTTTGAGCTCTCCACCCACTCTGAGGTGTCACTTTAACTTGTGACACACAGAAGTACCTTTATTCCTACTTTAAAAGTAGAGAAGTGATGTGCAAAACTTTGCCCAGGATCATGTTAAAAATCTCTGCTTTACACATATTTAGCCACCTACAAATAGCCCTACAGCGGCCCTTTCCGCTTGTTCTCAGGCAGGGGAAGCAGCATTTAGACTCTCTTGCTTGCAAACCCTGCTCTTCCTTATGAAAACAACTAGTTTTTCTTCCTTATTGTTGTTGCTTGTTTCATTTTTAAAGCTTACATCACTCTGTGGCCAGCCATGTCTTGGGTCTCTTACAAGAGCTACTCTTCCCCAGGTTACCTGAGGGCAATGACAGAACTGAACAGCAGCTCTACAGAAGATACGAATATACTGTGGCCATTTATTTCCTACTGTGCTTAGGAGATGAGTGAAGCATATTTGTGGTGGTTGCTATTAGACATTAGGGAGGAGCATTCTCTGGTGGTTAGCGCAGAGACCGGCAGTCAGGACTCCTGAGTTATATTCACGGCAATGCCGCTGAATTTGAAGGCAAAGTGACATGACCTGTTCTCCTCATCCTTGACGGGGACATCAGTATATTTAACTACTCCACAAGTGGGCTGGCAGCACCTGGATAATTCAGTAATGCAGCAGCTGCTCAATCCTTTGTGTGTAGCCTTAGCTGCCATACCATGTTGCTCTGGCTATATGGTGGTGCTTGGCTGGGGACACATAAGGTCAAGGTTGTTGAGCATCCACAGACCATGGAGGACTATGGAGGTGAAGCAGAACACACCAATCACTCAGCACTACACTCAAGTTGTGCCCATCCCTTTTTCTTGAGAGCTCCTCTCCGGTCTTCTCCTCTTGGGCTTTGTACCTTTCCCTGCCCCATATTCCCTGCTGGAATATCCCTCTGGCTCTCCTGAAGTTCCTGCCCTGTCTCCATGCCAGAGGGCCATTTCTCTGTGTGCATCCCTGGCTCCCAGCCTGTGTCCCCTCTGTCTTTTCAAGTTTCATGTGGTATGAGGCTGCCAACCGTCCTCCCTTGGCGCTGGGTGCTGATAGTACGGAGGAGGTGAGGAGGCAGAGTTTGAAGGCTGTGTCCAGATCAGCTGCTGGAGACAAGGAAGTCAAGGGGAAGGGAAGAAGGCAGAGTAGCAACAAACATATGAAAATCCAGATTGTGGCAAGGAGGAAAGTGAGTGGAAAAATACTTGGGCTTAGGCAGATCTGCCTGGTGAACACCGTCTGTCACAGTGACAGTGATGCACTAGTACTGCTGGGTCTGAAAAGGGACCTGAAGAGCATGACATGCATCCAGCCTCTGCTGGCCAAGGAGCACCTGGGCATCACAAATTAGATTAAGTAGGTGAGTATTTCTGCCTGTTACTAAGCCATTGCCTGTAACTCAGGATGCTGGTTAATTGGAAAGCAGCATCAGGAGGCAGGGAAGGCTCTGGGACAGTGTTTACAGCACTCCTCCTTGGTACAGAGGGAGAGGGGCCAAAAATAACCTTCTGTTAGCCATTAGCAAGGTGAGCTGGTTGGATTTTTCCATTTGCCCTGTGTGTGGCTCTCATCTTTGTCCCCTCACGCCTGCCAGCCCTGGAAAAGCCACTGCCCCGGTTGTCCCCAAACAGACTTCTCTATTCAACACAGATCAGCTGGTGAGGAGGAGAAAGGGTGTGAGAAAGGACTGCACACATCCCCAGCAGCCCGTGAGGCTCGTATGTGGTGTCTGTCTCTTCGTTTCTACTCTTCACTTATTTAAATCCATGCTGTTTACCTCCCAGTCTGGATGCAGAGGTGGAGGGTTGGCAGGCGCACTCCGGTTTGTGGTACCCTCAGGGAAGGAGGCAGAAGATGGAGGAGCACAGCAGGGCTGATGGCAGAGCCAGCCGGCTTGCAGGGATTTTCCTTTGATGTGTGTCTCTGGGCAGTGCTGTTCCTAACTCCCTCAGCTGCCGCAATTATGCTGCTCTCTTCCCTGCCTATTTTCCACATCCTTTAGTGCGGAGGTTGGTTTGTGACATTAAGTCTTTCTCTGCTGAGGTGGCCCAATAAGCTACCAGCATATCTGGTCTAAGAAAGCCAGTGGTCCAGCGCCTTTGCCACAGCCATGTGGTGTGTGGCACACCACAGACAGAGCACACATCAGAGCAAAACAGGGCAGCACAAGTGGTGGGAAAGGGAGATCAAGAAACAAAGTGGCCCAAAACATACTCCCTTCCCACCGCCTGGGCATGATGTTGCTCCACACCCCAGGGGTCCTCCCCACAGACCCCACAAAGCACAGGACTAGTCTCAGGTGGCATCTCTGCCTCCACGAATACCTAGGCCAGTTACATGATTGCTGCACCAGCAAAAGGCTGATGGTGACCAGCCACGGGCACATACAGAGCAGGAGGCCATCACCCTCCCTCCCATTTATTCAAGTGCATGCTCAGAGCATTGTCTCCCTGCTGCTGGCCCTGCCAAGCTCTCTCACTCTTGTCCTCTCTGACAGGCTCAAAACAAAGTAAGGCACTTTAGTTTTATCTTGCCTGCATTACATGGACCAGAAAGGTAGCTTGAGCATGGGAGGAAAACTACCACCTTGCTATGTGACAAGGAGTTACTCAAGGAAACTTCAGAAACCCAGCTTTGAGTAGGAAGCTCATTTGAAAAACCCTTAGCAAGCAAATATAAGCATACAATGTGAAATAACAAACCAATTATTTTAAGCAGCGACCGTGGAGAGAGTTGATGGGAAAATTCTGCTCCAAGGTCACTGTCAGAGAGCCAGGATTAGAAACCAGCTGAGAGAGGTTGGGTGGACTGAGAATGAATGGTCAGTTTTCAATGTGGCAAAAGAGAGATGACATGAGAGATTTACAAGGCTGGATGAAGAAAGGGCTGGCTTGGTATGACAGCTTCTGTCTAACTGGACAGCAAGACATTTATCTCCCCGCAGAGCCTTGGTCTGTGCCGCAATGAGCTCCTGCTGAGGGAATGTCAGGATGTAAAGATGGAGAGAGAGGTTTCCATTGTAGGCATGACCATGAGCTGCAGGAGAACGCAGGAACTGGTTAATAAGAGCTGAGACCTCAACGAGACACTCAAGACAGAGGTCAGAGCAGTCTGACCTCAAACACACTCAGACATAATTTTCTGTGCTGGTGCGAGTGCTAGTGCTAGTGCTGTCTTCTGAGAAGCTGCCAATGTGCTACCATTGGAGACCCACAGATCCCAACTGCAGGGCTTGTGGCCACCTCTGTATTTCATTTCACACGTCAGACACCTCTGCATAAGCAACAGCACCCGGTGGGACAAAAAAAAACCACCAGTAAAGAGAGATCAGGAGTGAGAAAAAAGGAGATTTGAAAATTTGATCAGGGATGCATTTCCCCTCCTTGCGCTGGCTGGAGAAACACCTGCCTGGCCAGGTGTATGTCTGGGGTGAGGGACTAGGGGTGCGGGACTAGGGGTGCAGCAGGCTGCAGAGTGTGGGCACGTTTGTATTACTGGGCTCACACATTCAATTAAGGTGGCACTTACCTGCCCAGCCAGCACAGAGCAGGGCAAAAACCCAGACTGCAGGGATGCGAATCCACAGGCTGGGCAGTGTGGTGGGACATCTCTCCCAGTGACACCCTGGTGCACTGTCCCAGCTCGTCGGGGTGAGCCCAGCATCTGGCTGGTTGCTGCAGGGGAGGGGGCTGAATCCACAGCACAGAAAAGTGAACATCCAGGGCTGGGCTCCTTCCAGCACTTGTACAAACTCATTTAAAGCTACCTGGGATATCTGCACTTTGCTGTGCTGCTGGCAGCACAGACATGCCCGAGAGCAGCCCCTTTATAGAAACTCATGAAAAACTGACTCAACGGCTTTAAAGGATGGGACCAAAGCTGCACACAGCCTCTGGGCCTTTAAAGCAGGAATCTTGTTCCCAGTCCAGCACTACCCAAGCCACTTCAGGCTATTGAAATGCTCCTCTTTGAGGCATAGGATCACACTGGTGTCTAAGTAGAGGAGACTGCTGAGCTCTAATCAGGTGTGGAGAGGATTTTGTAGAGGATGTCTTTCCTCCGAGCCCTGCTCCAGCTGCTAGGCATTGTTCTAGCAACTGGTGGTGAATCTTTCTAAAAATAAAAGCAGGCCGGATATTATAGGTATTTTGAGCTATTCTGGCTGGAGAGGGGGTAAACCTCCCATCTTCGGAAAAGTCGGGAACAGCAATTAAAAGCAATAGGGTGCACTTCATGGCTCTTGTGTGAAAAAGTCCAAAGCTTCTGTTGCCTTTAACCAGAACTCTATGGGAGTCTTAGCACGATTTTCTTAAACAGAGCCTGTGTGGACAAGGCAGCAGAGATATTCTGGGAGTGCAAGAAGTGGCCCTAACACTGCAGTCATGCTTAGGTTTTGAAGGTACCGAAGAGGACATAAACGTATGGCACCTGCTGATGACAACAGGAGGAAGGCCTTTGGGAGAAGGTTAAGGTTCATCAGCAAGATGGTGTGGATGTCCATCGAGCGGGATTTCTGAGTGCTAAACATAAATGCTGGGGACTGTGTGGGCCTGGGGTACAGGCTGGGTTAGAGAGGATGCTCTGCCTGTTGGCCACGATTTTCTTTCCAGCCACGGATAAAGAGGGCAGGAATTTAACACACGCTCTTGATCTTAGTGGTAGCATGGATGGCATCACAACCTTCAGGTAAAAAAAAAGAAACCTGTGTTTAATTTAAAACAGTTTGTTAAGCCAGTGAGCAATTTGCATAAATCTGTGACTTGAGAAGAGGCAACTCTGGTCATCGTGTCCTGGCTGCCAGTGCCCCGGAGCTGATGACCACAGGCATCTGGCAGGGAACAGCGACTCAAGACCTGGACTTTTGGAAGAACTGGAAGTCCTGCCGCTCTCCACACACAGAGCATCCTTGTTCAGCAAAGCTCAGAGAGGGCCCTGCACTTTGCTGCATGCTCCTCGGCCTGGTTGGACAGCTGTTTTCTCCCTGTCACCCTCCCTAAATCAACAGGCTCCTGTGGCTGCTGCTTTTGTATTTTTCCCAGTAGAACTCAGCAGATATCTGTTGCTAAATCATTTAACTGAATCAAGCAGGAGTTAAGCTGTTATCTGGAGTTAAGCTGTTGTCTGTGAGGTCTGAGCACAGCCTTCCACTTGGCCAGCAGAGAGAGGATTGGGCTGCAGCCACCCACTGCATCCCATGCAGACACCGGCTGGTCCTAAGAGAGCAAGGCTGAAAGCTTTGGGAGGCGGTTGGAGGTGTGAAGACTTCTGTAAAGACTGGAGCACTCAGACATTCTGGTGGTGGTAGCCACAGGAGTGATGAAAATTGAGGAATGAATGAAGCGCTGACTACCTACTGCCTTGTAAAGCTGAAAGGGGAACCAGTATAATAATTTGTCACTTATGCAGCAATGCAATGTGTTACCTTTCCCCCTGCTTTCCCAGACAGAAGGTAACACGCTTTGCAATATCTTTCTGCATCAGAGCGGGGCAACTTGCACGGGCCCCAGGACTCCCTGGAAGCTGCAGAGGCAAGAAAGGGATGGTTATGACATTAACTCACTGAAAAATCATGAGTCTAAATATTCTGGGGGATGTTGTTTATAATAGGGGACGCAGCGCTTCCAGAAACTCCTTTGGAATTAGGTGATCTCTCATCCTGCTTACCAAAGAACTTGTGAGACCCGTTTCAGGTTGGGAGAAATGGCCATAAATAATGAGCCAAGAGAGCTGATCCAGATCCAGAACATTAAAACTCCAGAGTCCCCCTCGGAGGATGTTAATAGGCAAGGAGCTAGTGTGGCTGCATTCACTACTATGATTACCTGCAAATGAAGGCAGCAGCTCTGACTCATGTGCTTATGGAGGAGAATTATAAAGAGATCTGTATTTCCAATTACTCCCTGGGCTGGAGGGCAGGAGTTGGGAGATAATGGGCAAATCAGATTCAGAGGCGGAGAAAAGCTGTTTCTCTTCCTCTGCGTGGCTGCATGAATCCCACAAACACGGGGTCTGAATTTTCTTATTTCTCACACAGCATCAGCTTAAGAAAAGCATGCCTCCACTGCTTATATTCATACACATGTGCTGTCTCGGCATGCTTTTTGACACCGGGATGAATCTTAACTGGGGTACTGATCCATACCACACTGCAAATAGGCTTAAGGCTGGCTCAGGGGACACGCTCTGAACCCAAAAAACGTCCTGAAGCTGCTCAGCTGCTGAGCCAGGGAAACGTTTTATGAATCAAGGCAAATGCAATTTGGTTTCACATAATTTCCTCCAGTTTCTCTCCTGCTCATCGACACAGACGAAATGCTTTTTACATGCCAGCTGGTGACACTGCTTCATTATAAATTGCTCACCTCCCATTTTTAAGTCATGACTGCAAAATATATAGACAGCTCTCAGATCAGCCAGTCTGTCACATCTGGGGCATCTGTCAGTGCTTGAGCTTGCAGTTTGGTAAGAGCTGCCAATAGATCTAACTCCTTTGCCTGAAGACAGGCTTGGAAATCTTGGGGCTGTCCAAGCAACCTCCAATCATACTCCTTGGGTACCAGATCAGCTATGGGAGTAGGTTCAGATGTAGACCCATTTCTAATGCCACCTTTGAAAGGACCAGGTCACTTGGTCTTGTCTGCCCTCTGCTCTCCCCGCTCCCACCACAATGTCGGAGGTCCATGCCCTCCAAAAGCATCACATTCCCCGCATCCCCATGTTAAATACCGCAGCAGGGCAGTGTGTGTGCAGGGTGTCTGCACATCTCCCCCTGGCAGAAGGGCTGGGAGTGAGCACTCACTGGTACTTTTCCATCCTCCTCCTCGCAGGCTGCTGGCTGCCTCAGTGGGAGCTGTTTGGAGGGCTGAAGCCAAGAAGCGTCCTGACGTGGCCAACCCTCCTTTGCCAGGAACCACCTTTGCGGCAGCAGCAGCAGCATTTTCTCCAGCCTCACAGTCATCTTTATTTTCATTTCTCTCTTCCAGCTAGGCAGCCAGTAAGCCGATAGGGATGGAGATGTCAGATGGAGAGAGGCAGGAATTTAGCAGCCCCTGGGCAAACCCAGCACTTCTGAGGGGCTGGCTGCACTTTGCACACCTTTGTGGATTCCAGCCCCTCCACCAGAGTTTAACTCTATCAGTGCCAGGCTATCACAGCCAGAGGTGATTGTGGTCTTCTCCCTCTCAAAAGACATCAGCTTTCTTGATGCTCGTGACACAGGATTTGGAAAGGTGGTGAGTGAAGAAGGAGGTTGGGAAGTTCCCTAAGAGCTCTGATCCTCATTTCTGAGCCTTTCCTGAGTGATCTAGATGTTTTTTGGTCTGTGTTTGGGCAGCATCCACAAGCAATGTGTGTCTTTGGTTGGCGGTGTTTTATTTCATAATGGGACTCTTCCATGCTGTAAAAATAATAGAAGCAAATTACAAATTACCTGTCAAAACAGAATTGAGAAGAGGTCCTGAGAAACTACTTTAGCCATGAGACTGGAAGATTTTTAGCCAAGTCCTAAGGCCATTGGTGACATTATAAGTGGGTGTACTCATGTTTATGAAGATCAGTATAAAATCCTGCATGACAAAGTCGGCAGCATCACGTAGTAGACATTTTACAAGGCAATAAGCACTTTGAGGAGGAAAGAAGGAAGGTGTTATCTAGCTCTTCCACTAACTTCAATGCACCTGCTAATTGCAATTGAGTCATGAAGCTTTGCACAGCCCAGCTACAGTGTGTGGTGCAGAACATGGTGTATGGATGGCTGCCTCCTTCAAGTCTATACCCCTTCGAAGTTCCCTCACTGGCTTGCATGGCTGAGATAGTTTCTTCTCCTTGTGTGAGGACAGAGACTGCCTGCGACAGAGAGCTGCACTCTGTGCCCAGCTTCCCCTGATCCTCCATGTTGCCTTGGGCACATCCGTCATGCTAAGTTTTGCAGTGGCTTTTAGCACAGACACCATCACAACCTCTGTATTTACATGGCAAGGCAGGAGAGAGCCAGGACCAGGCTGCCACAAGTGAGCCACATTTCCTGGAGAAGAGCAAACAAACCAAACCACCAATGTCTCATTTCACCAGAGCATGCCGACACCAGCTTACGCACACACCACAAAATGGCAATAAACAACAGTGACTTTTTTTCCTCGCAGGAAAAAACAGTTAAAAACCAGTCCCGAATGAAAAACCCCACCATGAACAACACGGCATTTTGTATTCTGTCTGGCAGTTGTGATTTGGTGTGATTTTTAAAAAACATGATGTTCCTTTGAGTGGACAACAGAAAGCCATTTGAGAAAAGTAGAGCTCAGCCCAGATCCATGATCCTCTCAGGACAGCATCTTTGTGAATCTGTCCCCTCCCCTCACTATATCCTGCATCTACCTGAGTCTGTAAGTTACTTCTCGGTCTCCATTGTCCCTCTCTTTGCACCTCTGAACACTCTGGCTCCAGCTGGGGAACAAGTGAGGACCTGTGTGTGCTCTGGCTGGAGCCAAATGCTGTGTGTAAAGTGATTGAATACAAAAATTAGAAATGAAAAGGAGTTTGCAGCAAGGCAGCCAAAGCAAACACGCACAGCAAACACAGGGGGAGAAGAAAGGCTTGTAACATCTCTAAATCACGTAGCTCTTGGAGTGCTGTGATGAATATCAGGGAGAGAATCGTGGTCTGGTTTTGCTCCTTGGGGGCTGTTCTGTCAGGTTCACCAGGATGAGGTCTGGTTTCAGCACGGTGGGTCACAGGGCTGTTGGCTCTAGAGGTGTTTTAGAGGAAGCTTGGCTGGGGTGGGATTTATCAGAGGAGCAGTCCTCAGGGGGTGGTTTAGCTTTAGGTGGTGCTGTGGAAGCAAAGAGCATCATGCACAGGGTGGGTTATTGCAAGGTCTCCCCCCAACTTGCCATTTTTCCCTGTCTTCCAGACAAGAGCTTGCGCATCCCCAGCACAGCCCTTGGCTTCTTCACCTCAATCTGTCTGGAGAGGAGATGCCACTTGGGGTGGAGTTGCTGGGGGCACTTGTTCAGGACCCTGCCACCTCCACCACAAACCCTGGCATGGGACCAAGTCCCCACTGTGTTCTCCTGCATGTTTGTAAGGAGCTTTTGAGTCATCCCAGCCAGCCCATGGGTTATTTGTGTGCCACATTCTTCGTTTACCTGGCATCTACATTCTGTGACTGTCCACCAGAGTTCAGCCTCCTGATTATATGAAGCACATTTTCATAAACAGGACAATAACAACTTGCTTCTCCTTAGATATTTTCTTCACAGCTAGATCTTTGTGCTACCCTGTATACCGTCATTGGACTCACAAATATTTTTGCAAGCTCCCAATAGCTGAAAGAGTGATTGTGTACAACAGATCTGACCCTAAATCACAGCAAATAGACCTTGGTGCCTTTTTGGGGGTATAGTTGTCTAATGCACAGCCAGCATAAGAATTTGAGAGAAGAAAACAGCTTTTTTCTAGAGCAGTGGTCCCTCTCTGCTTTCACATTGGCTGTGTCCAAAAGCTGTAACAATTTTGCAGCATTTTTAGTCATGTGAGTTGGGAAATCCTGGATTTGAGCACAATGACAGCATGCTTAAAACCCAGCAGCTGTGGGATTCGGCATTACTTGGCTTGGTGATTTGGCAAAGGGATCAATATCACCCTATGTGCTCCAGTTTTCCCTGTGCTTCTGCCAGTAGGTGCAACTTACCTTTGAGCATATTAATCAATGAGTTTTATGCCACTTCTGCCCAGACCATGCCTGCACTGATGAGCAGAAACTACCCAATCCAGCTTTATAAATCCAGTTCTTCCATTGGAGCTAAGCGCATCTTCAGTGACTTGATGCACAGTGAAGATAATTCAAATTTCCTCTGAAAATCAGCTTCATAGTGATTATAAGAGACACTGGAGTGTGTTCATACACATCTGTTTTTTCCCAGCTGCATATCTGGTCACGAGGGCACATTTAATATATTATAGAAAGCAAGAAATCCAATTTCAAACGAACAAAGAAACAGAACAAACCACAAACCAAACACAACAACAAAAACCCAAACAACAAACAAACAAACAAAACCAAACAAACAAAATGACAAACAAATTGTATGTCCAAATCTGAGGTTGTTCTGCATCCATGGGTTTAGGAAAATGGAGCTGGTGCCGGCTTGGGCCTATTTTCGGAAGAAGTTGATGTCTCTGTTGAGCTGTAATGAGAAAAGTGCACCCTCCTGTGTAAATATCCATCAGGTAAAATAATATAGACTCCAGAATCACTCGAGAAGAAATGAAATTGTTGTAATAAAAGATCAGCATGGGATTCAAGCCTCTGCTCGAAAGGAAACACGCTGGCTTCCCCGGGGAATTTCTTTTACAGATGGAAATCCTTATTCTTAAAGATAAAGATCTTGTCTCCAAAAGAGGGTAAAGTACATTTTCTCTGTTTATTTTTTAGCTTTCAACTTTATTACTCTTAGTAGAACCTGAAGATGTTATTTCTCTACTTGTGGCTCTCTCCTGTCTTACTGTACTCCTGATGCAGCCTGTTTCTAATCAGGAAAAGACAGTGATGAGACTGATCAGGAAGGTTTGTTTGTTTGTTTTGGATTGTGTTTTTGTTTGTTTGTTTGTTTGGTTTGTTTTTTTTTGTTGTTGTTGTTGTTGTTTTTTTTTTTTTGTTAAGGTTTGATAGGCATAACAATAAAATCTGGGATGTCAGTAGGAATTATTCCTACTGGGGCTGTCCTGGAAACACCCTGCAACTCTGGAAATCTACAGCACAGCAAACGGTTATTTCCATTTCAATTTCATGATTTCAGGGTAAGGAGAAAAAGAAAATACAATTCCCTCCTTTATCTTTCATGTGTTTTGTCATGGTTACAAGTCCAGCTAGCAGCAGGCAAGGAACAGTTTGCTGATG
This sequence comes from Streptopelia decaocto, assembly GCF_964273445.1. Classification (NCBI taxonomy): domain Eukaryota; kingdom Metazoa; phylum Chordata; class Aves; order Columbiformes; family Columbidae; genus Streptopelia; species Streptopelia decaocto. The sequence goes on from NC_138664.1 coordinate 5,397,701, forward strand.
CCCACAGCATCTGCCCTTTAAAACTGCCAGTGAATATATATTTTGCTATCTAATCACTGAAGAAAGCAAAGACCTCTTTGATGCACTATAGGGAAAACCACGCTTGTGTTTATTTTCTATTTTTCATTTGTTGATAGCAAACCAGGTGCAAATGTGTTTCAGAAGCAGAAACCAAGGGCTGTCTACGTCAGTTTAATGTTTTCTCAGAAGTGGGGTCATGGGAAGAAGGTGCCACTTCCCCAGACTTACGTGGATATACAGAATTCAGCCAGAATTTACACAGGGTACAGCTCTGCTGCCTGGTTGCTGCTATGGTCTCTATTGCAACAATTAGCATGAGAAGAGGAAAGGAGAATAAAGCAAAGCCCAGGGGAACATAGTCTAAGTGTAAGAAGTGAAAATGTTAATGCAGGCCAAGAAAGATTCTTCTGCTGAAAATCTGTTGTGCCCACTCTGGAGCAGGGAGCTGGCAGAGGGGCTGGAGCCGAGTCCGCGTCGGCAAACCTCCCTGAATGGCCCTTTTCAGTCTGCAGTTTGTCAAGAAAAGTGGGAAGGAGCCAAAACCAGGGTGGAGGAACATATAAATACTACGTGTAAGCAATGATGTTTTTTATTTGGAAGCAGACCCATATAGTTGAGGTTCACCTTGGATAACTCACAGTGGGGGTGGGAGAGCTCCTCCCATCTCTGCTCACTACCAAAAAGTGAGATTTTTGGCTATTTGCTGGGCTTTGGGAACTGCCTGTGTAGAGCAGAGGTATAACTCAGAAAAGCTGCCTGCAGCTCCCAGTGCTCCCAGGTGCTGGGTTGGGTTTTGTCACCTCCAGATACCTCCTGTGCTCCTGACTTCCCATGGGTGAAGCTTCCAGGGAGTATTAATGAAATACATGATGTGGGACCTGTGCAGAGCAGCAGGAACAGCCAGCAAGGGAGCCAACACACTGTCACAGAAATAACGTTGTGCCAAATGTGGCTTTGCTGGAGTCCCTGTTGGGGACCTGCACTGGTCTTGCAAGAGGGACAGCTTAATCTGATGTTGCACACAGAGAGTATGACTTAGGTAGGAAGAAAGAAAGAAAAAAGGATGGACATTCAACCCCCACAGCACCTCTGGCTATTCTCTAGGTGTTTCTTCCCAGAAAACATAGAGCAGAGTGCTTAATTAGAAAAGATTCTGGTTTATGTACTTATGCAGGATTCTCAAGCTAAGTGCTCCACAGAAAGTTACAGAAAGAGAGCAAACATGGTGAGTGTCCTATGCCTGGCTGTAGCTGCCTTGTAGCAGTGGTGTTGTGTGGTAGAGGAGCTGTGAAACCGAGCTGTGACGCCTCCTTCCAGCCTCCCAGCCCCAAAATCCCCCAGAGCTTTGCAGTGTCCGGTGTGGGGCTGCTCTGCACACAACTGCAGAGCAGAATGGAATGGGAAGGGCAGCAGAGCTGGCGTAATCACAGAATTAGGGGTTTTTTTAACTTTCCTCCCCCTATGGAAATGTCCATTCTTAGTTCATTGGGGATGACAGGTACAATTTTTTTTAAAAGCCTTAGAAGCTCAAGAATAGAAGAGACATTTTTCACATGAAGTCAGTATTTTGGGCTTGTCTTCCTGTGGCAAATATCCGAAAGTGGTGAAGGCAAATGAAAGATTTTGTTTGTTTCTAAATTTTCTCGTTTGGACCAAAGACTGTGCCTCAGCACGGACATCTGCAGTGGGGCGGTGCAGGTCCCTCAGCTCAATGGAGACAGCTTCATTCAACAAGGCGAAAAGGGGGAAAAAGGGGAAAAACGGTGGAGTGGGTTCATGTTGTGCACTAGCAGATGGAGGGAAGGGAATAAACAGAAGCTGTTTGCTTTCCCTGGCTAGGAGAATCTCGCTGGGCAGGAAGGATGCGATGGGACGGGAGGGACAGGCAGGAAGGCTGGCAGATGGTCAGTCTGGTGGAGGGGAGCGGGTGGCTGTTGCAAAGGCAGCTGGAGGGGCTGTGTCAGGCACAGGATGGAGTTCCCGTTTTGCTCAGGAAGTCTGTGGTGTGTGTCCTCTTCCCGTCTTCCCCTGCTTAAGTGACATATCCTGTTTGGGATGCCAGCAGCTAAGGGATTTCATTTGTCCTCCTGAAGCTGCTCTTGGCCTCACTGGGGCACAGAGGTCCTGCAATGGGAAGGCAGAGGCACTGGCAGAAAGAAGAGGAAGAAAGAGCTCTGGTCACTGGGAGAAGAATTGCTGGCTTCTCCTGAAGCATGATGTGACTTACTGTCTCACATATTAGTCCAAACTCTGACCGCAGCCACCTACGAAAGAAATCCCTTCCTCCTTCCATAAGGACCGTGTAATTTTATGAAGATTGTGTTGCTCCTCTCCAGCTTTTCTATCTACTGTGGACCATGGATCTTCCAGAGGATGAAGGCTTGCTGTGCCACTCCATCCCATACTCTGAGAAGACCCTTGGCCTCCCCCAGTTCTCAGTCCCACCGCTCTCTGCCACAGTGCATCCTGACGACCTGCTGGCAGGGGACAACCCCACCTGCTCCTGCAATGGGTGGCTGAACTTGCACAACAATGATGTGCCCCTCATCAAAACAAGCTTTGAGAGCTGTACTCAGAGTACAACCATCATGACATCATCTTCTGCCCTGTTGTCCTCTCATGTGATCACTTGGGCTGGTTTCCCCACCCAGGAGAGCAGGACAGTGCCAGAAGGAGATTGGGAGGCTCAGTTGTTTTCCTTTGGCTTTTCTCAGTGGATGTTACCACCATGTGAGAACGTGTAAAACGGCTTCACTCAACAGAGCTGGTGGGTTTGGATCTTCCTTGCATTAACACATATGCAAAAGCATTAGTGTGTTAAAGAGGGAAACACTGACTCGCAGAGAAAAGTGGATGGACTGGAGATAAAACATATTGAAATACCTGTACTGACATGGAGGGTTACTGGTAAAAACACTTTAATGCAGTAGTGCCCACATTTCTCTCAGGCCTTTTGAAAGGAGAAGGACCATTGCATACCTGTAGTTCCTTTCAGTTGCAAATGTCCAGACTGCAGGGAGAAGAAGCTGTGGAGTTTCATCTGAAGAGCTGCTTCTCATGATGCTTTAGTTATGAGATAGGATCGTGTTTAATTACCCCAGCATGGATGGAGCACTCAGCGGCAATGAAGATTGTCGTGCCCAGCTGGGTTACACAAGCAGGTCTAGGGCCCACTTAAGTGTTTCATGTCGGGCTGGTCAGATCACCTCAGTGTGAAAATTATTCAGGGGGTTTTATAGCATTTTTCAAATAAACATGCAGCGCAGACTATTTTCATTACTTTCCCAGCCTCCTGTAAAATTCGTCAACAGAGTGCTTGGGGAACCAATTAACCCTGTGTACCCGAGGTGGAGAGCTCTGCTACAGGAGAAGGTCTTCTGGCCCTCACCGCCAGCAGAGCTGTGGGACACAGAGAGTCCCCCTGCCCTTTTTCAAAGCAGGACCCAAGAGGAGGACTGGCTTTGAGAAATGCTCTAAGACAAGCATTAACAGCCTCCATGAGCCCAGGACTGGCTGACTGTGATAACATATATCAATACCAGTGAGGCTAAAAGAGCTAGATGCCTCCACAAGTGATAGGAATCAGACAACTCTTCCCATGGGGAACTCCCCTGGGATGGAAGTGAAACTGTCCCAGGAAGAAACTTCAGTCCTGTCACCTCCTCCTGGCCTCCAAAGAGTGTGTTTCATCTCGGTGTGTGTCCCACTGAGCGTGCGGTTGAGCAGCCGGGTTTATGGAGGGTGAAATCATTAACACGCCAGCAGCATGAATGCCTCGCTTCTGCGGGAGCAGCCGGGCAGGCTTGGCGGGGCTGAGGTGTGAGCGAGCCAGCTGAGACCCGAAAGGGCTCGAACATCCTCCGGCACATCAGGGCAGCTCTTGTTCAAATGAGACTTTTAAAAACATTTTTACATAATGTTGAAAAACACCCATTAGTTAGCAATACCTATTTCTCTTTGTCCCTTAGGTGACAGAGATGCTGTCTCAGGCTCTTCCCTTTAATTTCTCACCATTTCCCCTCCCAATAACTCTTTATTTTTTGATGTGCTTTCATTGTTGCCACAGCATTTCTCTACAGGGGTTAAATGTGGGAATAAAAGCTTGTGTAGTGGCTGCCATCCTTGACGTGTTGGGAGATACTCTAGAAGCCAGCTTGGTGCATTAGGACCGACACTAATCTCACTTTGCCATCAGCCAAAAGGATGGCCTCAGATTCCTCCATCTCACAGCTCCGAGGATCTGCAGGTCTAAGCCAGTGCTGGCAACAGCGGAGGAATTCTGTGACCAGGATCAGATCCCCACTGCATCCTTGCTCACACCAGCTGGCAGAACCACCCCCCAGCCATAGACCCTCAGGTTCTCCTTTAGCTGGGAAGCTTTGTGTTTCATTTTTGATCAGACCCAAATCACATTTCTAAAGGTGTGAGTCCTCAGCAAGAGCCTCCGAAGAGCTCTAGCAGGAACAATGCAGGCTGAAAGGAGAGTGGCCCTCAAAAGCTCTTCTGTTCCGTATGTGCTTTTCTTCGCTTCTCTGAGTCAGCATTTGGCCTTACACTTTTGTTTTTCCCAGCCCAGCTAGGAGAGTGGAAGAATTGGAGTTCCCAAGTATTTAGTAACAAATGTGACTAGAGAATAAACAGTGATTCATGCATTTATTTCTGAGCTTGAGCCCTCTTGTTGAATTGCTGCTATTTGCAGGTGGTGGAACATTGTTTCTGCATTAAAATATTTGTAAACCCTCATATTCTTTAAGCTTTACTGATCATCTGCTCACACATTCTTGCCATACAGGTGCCATTTCTTGTCATTGCTCTTTTAAACTAATTTCCTGTTCTCCATTCAGCAAGGGAAAAACCCAATTAAACAAACAAACGAACAAACAAAAAAATCCAAACCAACACCCTCAAGAACAAAACCAAAGCCCAATCAATATCAAAACTTGGTGCAATTTAGCTCCTGAATGGCTCAGTGTGAGGAACAAACTGAAAATAGCCATCAGGTACTTCTCATCCTAAAAATTACCTACTTCATTGGTAGGTGCTTTGGTGCAGAAGTGTTCTCAAAGAAGATGTGGTCACTCCACCAGCAAAGTGAAGAAAAGCCCGTGCCCTGACAAATAACAACTCAAAGAGGAGACAGCTGCTGCTATGGGAATTTCCAGAAAATCAGTGTCCAAACTTTTCTGATAATGAGATACTCCATCAATCAAACCTGGTCTGACATATTTTCCTTCTCTGTAAACATCTAACCCTCATCTCTGGTGTAACCCCGAGCACCTAATCCCCATCTCTGATGTAACCCAGTCATCGCACTATGGCAACTTCAAATATATATATATTTTTCCATTAAAGCTGCTTGGCACAGTGATTTCCCTTCTCTCTCACCCTTTGGAGCGTTGCCTCACACTTTATCCACATTTAGGTTCAGGATGTCAAGATGTCTGTGCTCAAGTGATTTGGGAGTAACCAGAACTAATAGAAATACCTCTGGACAATGCCTCTATATTGAAAAGGTATGTGTGCTAAGTGTATGGATTATTAATGGGGCCTTTGGCCACACAAATGAATTCAGTCACTGAGCTTGAGAGCACATTTGGTTATTAGTTACGTCCTTGACATCTCTGAGACGAACCCTGCTAGGAAGGGCTGCATGGGAGCTACAGCTTGTGTCAAAGAGGGCACAGACTTCAGCCAGATTAACCACAAACCTGCTGGGATGGTTGGCTTAGACACAGGGCTGTTAAGGAAGAACAGATTTGTTCCAGCTTCTTCCAACGTCACCAAAGTATTCTTGTCATCAGTTGACATAGATGCTACAGTCTGGGTGAGAAAAAAAGAATCAGATTTATTGAATCCTTTTGTCTCCTCTGATTTTACAGTTGTGCTTTGTTCCTGTCTCTCTCTTTGGTATTTCCTTGGCAGCTCATGAGGGATTTCTTTTTTTGAATGATCAAGCTCATTTTGCGCCAAAAGAGAAAGGAGAGACAACCACTCTCCAAAGCTCAGGAAATGTGACATCACCCAAAATGCAGACCCAGCTTTTTGGTGGCCAGGTGGTAAAATGAAATATTCTCAGCCGTCTCAGCATCTCCACTGCAAGGAAATTAGAAGCAGGAACTTGGAATGACAGCCCTTGGCAGCTCTATTCAACTTCGGTTTGGGATGCTAAAAATGCCAACTTGGTAAGGCTGTTGCAGAGAATAATAAAAAGGCCTAAATTTTGCCAGAACTGTGGATTTCTGCTTCACCACTGAGCAGAAACTGTGAACGGTGACTCACACATCGCTTGACACAGTCTGGCACTTCTGGTAGATCATCAGCCCGGGGAACCACAGAGCTGTCGTTATCCCAGCCAACCCCCTGCCGCATCCCTGCAGCTCTGGCACGGGAATGGGAGCCCTCGCACACAGAGGGACAAGGGCAGCTGGCAGAAAAATGGGCATTTTACTCCATGCCCAGACAGGCTGCAGAGCATGGGAGCTAACGCACATCTCGCAGCGAGGGCCAGGGTGACGCTAATTTTCAGAAGAGCATGTTTCCACTCCAGTGGAGGGCACCAGCACTGGGTTTTTGACAGAGCTTAATGCTTTGGGAAAGAAAATCTGGCCAGAAGTCTTGCAGTGGGACAGCTGGCTGCTAGGACTTTGGAAGGCAGAGCTTTGTCTCCAAAAGCTATGTCTCTCCTCATTGATAGAAAGAACAATTTCTGTCTCTGCAGGGTTTGCCAGGTGACAATTTATGGACTGGGGGTGTACAGGGAGGTCTGGAGGAAAAGCCATCAGTTCTGGTCTTAATACCATTTCCTCTGTGCACTTCTCATGTCTTCATGCTTTGATCAGCTTGGCACAAACTCTCTATCTCACGAATGGATTTGACAGTTTTATACTGCTGTTTGGTACCTACCATGTGCAGAACAGGCAGGCAGTTTCCCAAGCTGATGTGTGAAACCAGAAGGTCCTGCAGTCTGTAATTTGTTCCAGATAGGTGTCAAAGGCTGCCCAAGTAACACCACGTTCCTGGTCCTCCACAACAGGGACAGCACAGATAGCCAAACAAGGTGTTCACATGTTCCATATACATGGTATAATTCTGTTATAAACTCTAGATATTATGAGCCCAATCCCCAGGGGAGATTTCAGCTGCAATGTTTGAAAGAGCCTTTGTTACCACCTAGCAGAGATATTAATATATCCCCTCCCAGCACAACAAGGGTAACCTTCAGTTGGGAACCCAAACCATCATAGTTACTCCCAAGTAACAAGTGATAGGACAAGAGGAAATGGCCTCAGGTTGCACCAGGGAAGGTTCAGATTGGATATCAGGAAAAAAATATCCACAAAAAGGATTGTGAAGCAGCGAAACAGGCTACACAGGGAAGTGGTTGAGTCACCATCCATGAAGGTGTTTAGATGAAGTTCTTAGGGACATGGTTTAGTGCTAGAGTGAGGGAAGGATTGACTTGAACAGCCCTGATTGCAGCGCCATAGCCAACCCCACACAGCACAGCAAACGTGCCATAGATCCCCCATAGTATAATATCATGCTTGTGCAGCGAAATAAATGTTTTTTGCTGTAGCTACATTACAGAACAAAAGAACAAGCCAGGTGTGTGGCTAGAGTAGGTGAGCTGGATTAGCTGTCAATGCTAAAGACTGTGCTCCATGCACAGCTGGATGCAAGTAGAGAAAGTGTCTCAAAGCCGTTCAGAGCTTGCTGGGTACTAGGCTCTGCCAGGCCGTGGCAGTTTGCAGTCCTGCAGGCTGATGTACCTGCTGCAGGACCAGACCATTGTGCAAATGGTTCATCTTGAGCTCCATGGCTGCTTTTGGCATAGGGCTGGCTTGGGTATTGCTACACTGCACCCTGTTGGGCGGTTTTGCTGCATCATGTGAATCTGCCTGCATGCGGGATTCATGGGAAGGTGGAAGGAAGGAAGGAGCAGCCCCTGATCTTCCACTGTGAGCTTTACTCCATGGTTATCCTACAGTCACAAGTACTACATCTCGCTGGTCCTGTCATGGTTCTTTGGTAGAGACACCAGAAATATTAGACATGGGGAGCAAACATCTCTGTCCTGCCCAGGTGTGGTACCCTCAGCTCACCTAGTCTTTTTTGATTGTTTTAATTATCTGCCAAGTTGTATTTCTCCTTTTTTTTTTTTTTTTTTTTTCCCAGATGTATTTGTGATTTGTGAAGGCTTTCTTTAGAAAGAACCTGAGGGTGACTGTTTCTGTTTATTTTTAGAGGAGAGCCTATATGGAAGTGTTCTTCTTCTCCTCCACCCCAGGGCCAAGTTCAGCAGTGGAGGAAAGCGTTGAGAAAAGCAAAGAGAATGAGAAAATAAAAAGCCTGGCTCTCAGCTCCCACACATGCGAGGAGACCTGAGAACCAGGTAGAGCCTTCTCATGTCAAGTCCTTGAAAGCTTCATTGTAATGTCTTTGCAAGAACATATTTATTTTGTTTTCTGAGCTGTATGAGCAGGGCATTGTATCTGCTGGATTAAGGCAGCTCTGTGCTGCTCGGAGAACTATGAAATCCCTCCTCTGTCAGGTTGATATGAAAGGATCCCATTCATCTGGGCACTCCCGCCCAGTGGGGTCTGCTTAGCATTCATCCCAAAATGCGACAGAGCTCCTGCTACTTTCTCTGGCTCACACCGCTCCTTCCCTCCTCTTTCACATCCCCTCTGCCCCACATGTGCCGGCAGCCAAGAAAAAGAGAATAGGGAACCTTTTGCTCCGCGTCTGCTCACGGGCCACTTTCCACTCATTGCTATGCAGTGGGCATTTGCCCCAGTACCCTACTTCACACCAGTAAATGCTCCTGGCCCCATGATGTGCCAGCGACGTGCGGCGCAGCAGCTCCGAGGGATGGGGGGAGCAGCCACCGGTGACGACATGTGAATCAGCAGCATACCTGCACTGGCCAAATTGAGCAGCGTGGGCTGGCGGGGACTGGAAAAAAGGGTTCGTGTGAGTGTGTGTGAGTGTGCCTGTGTGCACACAGAGGTCAGCATGTGAAGGGGAACGTGATGCATGGGAGCTGGGAGAGACAAGAGGGGAGGTAAATCAGCGAAGCAGCTTGGTGTTGCAGATGTGTGGGAGAGATCAATGGCTTGGCCAGTTTCCGTTTTCTTCTCCTATGTTTGCTTTAATGGTGACCAGCCATTGGGTTTTGTTCATAGTTTGGATTCCTGATATGAAGCCAGATGCTATTTATTTGCTGTGATTTTTCTTTTCTAACATCTGTCTAGGGTCTGACCTTTTTTTTTTTTTTGGCAACTATTGGTTAGAGACAGTGCTGGGGAAAATTGTGAGGACAGCTCTTCAGAATTAAGCATTGTCCAAGCCAGACACTAAGCAACATTTCCTTCCTTCTTTAGACTGTGTCTGGATGAGATTTGGCCTGTGCCTGAGCATCTGTGCTCAACAAAGCTCCCAAATCTCTTGTACCTGAGAGATAAGGATGGCCCCAGATAAGCCCAGCCCATGCTGTGTGTGAGACTGAAAGAGCAGCCGTTGCTCATTGCTGTTTCTCCATCTGAGGACGGTCATTTATGTGTGCACGTAAATTCCCAGCCTTGACAGCTGAAACTTGGTATTGAGAAGTGGGTTGGTACAGCTTGGACAGGACCTTGAGGCTTCAGACAGGCTCTGTTCCTCCAGGTCAGCAGTGACAGAAGGAACTGGAGGTACAGATTACTGCCAGGGGCCACTGTCTCATCCTCCTGGGCTGCTCTGCACCTCCCAGGTTCTGGATGGGACCAGATGGTGTATACAGGCTCCTCTGGTGGGTTGTTCTGTCTGTATGTGTGGCCCTCACAGCAGAAGGAAGTCTCCAAAGTCTCCTTGGGAAACAAGGAGCGTAGCAACAGCAGAGGAAGCCAGCCAAACCTCGCAGTGTGTGGCCATGCTGGACCTCAGCTTTGCCCATCAATAACACCGTTTATTGTTTTTAGAGGGGAAAAAAATATACGTTTGTGAAAACAAGATTTCCCAGGCTGACTGCTTCTTCATTGAGGGGGAGAAAGGAGTCTCTGGCGTGGCTGGAAGGCACCGCTTTGCTGCCTTCTGGGCCCCTCTGGAGGCATCGCGTTTCACTCGAGTTGTCATTTCTGGTTGCACTTCCAGCCCTTTCTATTAACAGTAGGTGAGGAATAAGCTCCCCTTTCTTCCCACCACGGGACTTGCACGGGCATGCGGGGGGGAACCAATCCCTGAAGAAAGAGCTACTGATGGGGGACGATGCCATGGCACCCTCCTGGTGACGGCCTGGCCACATCCTGCACGGGAGCAATTGAAACCCCATCTCGATAGCTGAGCACTGACCTCACTGGAGACATGACGTAATCACAGAGCTCGCGAGAGAGAAAACCCTGGGGACTGGTGGCTTAAAACACTGCTGCCTTATGCCTGGAACAACACTTCCAGTCTTCCAGCCTTAAGAAGCTCCACTCTGTCACCCGGCCAGATGGCAAGACGCTGCTCGGGGCTCACCGGAGGCTGTGGGATGGGGAGAAGCTGAATGCTGGCTCCGGTGAGACCCTCAGGCTCCACCAATGTCTCTAGGGACATCTCCTAAGTGTCCCTCTAAGCGGTCTCTGCTAAATGGCTCCTGCTGTCAAGATCTTTGCTGTTTATTGGTGATAATGTTTTAAAGGACCAGCTGCTGAATGCAGTAGAAGCAATATCTGCCACTGCCACATGGTGGATGGCAACTAGGAAATTGCATCCCTCTCCCAGGGATCTGCTTTGCTCCCACTGTCGTCAGCAGAGTCACATCCAAATAACCAAGAGCAGCCTGTGGTTGTTTGAGTACATGCTTTGTACACTGGCAAGTGACTTCAGCATCCCACTGCCAGCTGTCACTGTATCATCCACTGAGCACAGGGTCACCAGCTCCCTTGCACCCATTCACTCGGATCCTCATCACGTTATTGTTTTGTGACACTCCCTGGGTTCATACTATTGGGGGCTGGCTCACTGGCAGGCATGTCCAGCCCCATGGAAAGAAGAACATAGCTGCAGATACAAAACTAGTGAATTTTTTTTTTTTGGAGGGGGAGAGCAGATAAAATCCATACATCCAAGAAGGCTCCTTCAAGAAAGGGAAGGTCTTCATCACATTATAGAAGACAGCAGTCTTATGACGGCTCGTTTCATGTGGCATTTGCTAAATAAAAGACAGCTCTCTCTAAGAATGGGTTTTCCTGAGTAATTCCTACACTAATGTATGCAATCTGCCTGTGGACGGGGTGTTAACGCATCCTCTCAGGGCCTCATCCAGCAGGGCTGTGAATCTGTCCCAGTTCCCTGTGGCTCATCAGCTCCAGAAGGAAAGGTTCAGGCTTCTGCACGTTCTGTGTATCAACCAAGACGTGCCGGCCAAGACTTCATACACTTATGGCTAAGCATGCAAACCACACTAGCTATATTTCCTGAGTGTAATTTGTGCCTAAAATACCCACTTCTAGACATTGCCAGGCTCTTGTTCTTCTGGCCACATTCATGTGATCGAGCTAGAAAAGAGAATTTAAGGGTATCAGGCGCAGAAGCCGTGCTTGGTCCAACAGGACCAGCTCAGAGCTGTAGGTCCTGATGTGATCTCAGTTTTTAAGTTTGGATCTTTGGGCTGCAGGCTGGGAGGATCAAATAGAGTTTCTAGAGCACAGGCTTATGGGTCTGTTAGCCAGCTCCAAGCCTATTGAATGATCAGCTGCTTTAGTTGGCAGGGGTGAACCCCATCAGGGAACACCATGACTGGGACTAACCACACAGCCAGGATCAGGTGCGATGCAAATGCTGACTGGCATTCAGAAGAACAGACTCCAGTGGAGTTTCTTTAGTCATTATATGATTCACACATTGGCGAGTGTGAATCTGTCCTGCCTTGTGTGATCTGAGGCAGTCTGTCATCCCTTGACATCACAAAAAGCCTGAGCTGGGAGACAGACAAGCTCAGAAGGGGACTTGGAGACAGAAAGTCTTTGATGAGAAAAAAGAAGCATCCAAATGCCTCTTTTATTAGTAATTTTTGCTAATTATAAAGCCACTGACTGCTATTCCCAAAGCCTCCCTGTGTGAAGGAGCTTAATCACCAATGACAATTTTTTGGCATTTTCAGAGTTGTCACTGACAAGAACACACACCAGACACCTCCACCCAACACCAACATCTGCCTTGACAAAATGAATCTCCACTTTATTCTCAACTTCGTCACTTGCTTTGTCAAATTCCCTTCGTTAACCCCAGTAGCCACATCATGATGTTTGTTAGTTTAAGGTAGCTATGGATGTGTCTCAACTGTTTACAGAGCATCTTTCTAACAAAGGATAGAAGCATCATCTCCTTTCAACAGCCACTTTGTGGTCTGCAGTGTCCAAGAGAAGAACAGACAAGAGCCCATTTGTGGGCTGTGTTATACTGATTGGAGATTTGGATTTATAAACTCCTCCGTTTTGCTCATGGAGCCTCCCAAACACATTTGACACTGCTGATTTGGATGCAGAGACTCCACAGACAAATTTCAGCTTCAGGATAAAACCAGGCAAGAAATAATATTGTCGATGTGGAAAAATAACTAACTTCTTGCCCAGGGGCTGGGTCACAAGAACCTGGGGCGAGCTGTGCTTCATCTGGCCAGATGAAGCTAGGCCCAGTTTAACGCTTCGCCTAAGCATCACAACCAGCCAGCCCTTCCAGCCAGACGTGAGAGCAGTCTCAGCCGCGAGCCAAGACTCCTATGCTGAACATTCAAAGGCACTGGCTAAGCCCCTTCCCTCTCCAGACATAATCCTAATTGCTGATGTTTGGCAGCCACTCCATCATGAGCAATAAGGGAAATTCATATTTTGTGTTTTAAATGTGTTTATTAGCCAAGAAGTTATCACCTGAAAGTGGACGCTAGGGCATGTCCAGAAACCTCTTTCCCTAAGGTTCCCACCAACAATGTAGGTACTGTAACGTTTCATGGCAGCTTGGTACCAGCTCCAGGGCTACTAAAGCTGTGCAAAAGTCTAACAAAATCCAAGAGTCTTCTTTTTTTTAATGTCACAAAATAACTTTTTGAATGACTAACTCAGAAGTAAAGTTTTTTTTGAGAAGCTTTACGGTCACTGGAGGAAATTTGCGAGTTGCGATGTGTGGCTATTTGATGATGGAGAGCACGTAAAAGGATCTCTTGGGACAAAGCTGGCACGCCTGCTCTCTGTATGCTTCTGACCTGGTGCAAATTCACGTTCTAGTCTTGCAGTGTGAATATCCCACTCATCTGACTTCTCCACACCCCCAGTTAATTACAACTCTGCGTTTCCTTAAAGAACCCCAGGTGCAAACATACAGATTAGAGGCAGTTACAGGAATAGGCTAGTTGGCTTGAAGAGCTAAAAGGTTATTGTTGTTTCCACAGAGTTTTATACAGTGTGCGTGTGTGTGTGCATACATATATTTATATTTCAATTATATTTATGTTATTATTTTAATTACAACCATCCATCTTTTCATAATGCCTGATTTCATTCTGGACCGGATTAAGCCCTGGTTGAATGCCAGCTCTGAAATGGCATGAATGAGTCCTCACAGCGTGGGGAACCTTTCATCATGAAGGTCTTGAAATAAATGTCACCACCGCTCTCATCTCTTTCTCTGAAGCCCTCTTTTGCCCCATGCCTCCTTCCTGCTCACTGAGGACACTATGGCAGTGTATTGACTTGTGAAGAAAGGGACTCTTCTTCGCTACCATACGTGACCTTCAGCTGGCGGGAGGCTGGGAGCCATGGATATTCGACTGTCCCTTGAGACGCTGTGACAAGGGTCTTGTCTTCACTGCCCCAATAAAAGTGACTGAAACCCATTGTGCTCTTCAGCTCAGATGCAGAAGTGAAGAGGAGGTGTTACAGTTTTACTGCAGGACAAATTTACCTGAGTCAACCCTTGGCACCATTCACAGGTCCTACTGGCCTTCAATAAACACATGCCTTTATTGTTAGAAAAGGCAAAATCAGCAACTGCCAGAACCATTCCTGTCCCATCACACACTACAGCCAGAATGAACACTCAATAAAATATCTGTTTAATTTAAAAATGCAGACAGCCTTTGGATTCGCCAACTGCAACCTGTTGAAGAGTCTTAAAGACTATATGCAAAATCATTAGACCAGACCGTTATTGAAACAACACAGCACAAGAGTTCAGAAGAGATTGTCTCTCAGCTTTGCTTGTGGCCCCCACTGTCAGCACTGCTTCGCAGGTACAATCAGATCTTACATCTGTCCAAAAATGTCACTACAACTTGGTCATGAGAGTTGTAAAGCTGGGTGTTGTTTCTGGAGATGGCTGAGTTGGGAGAGGGATGCCAGCCTGAGGGGAGGCATGGTGGGATTTTCCAAATGGGTGTGAGAAGGAGTCCTGGGCTGTCTGTCCCACAAGGAGCAAGGGAAGCAGTGTGCCTGTGTATGGGGAAGGGTGAGGAGAAGAGGTCTGGAGCTAACAGAGGGAGATAAGGGTCAGAGAACTTGTGGCATGTTCTTGTCTCAGCTGAGCTGGAAAATCTCCCCTCTTCAAAATGTCCAGCTTGTACATCCACAGTCCTTCCATATATGAATGCAAGAGTCACTATACACAACCCTCCCACCTCCAACCTCGTACATACAAGAAATACTATTTAAGAGCTATAAACACCTCCACAGCCCTTTGGGAGGCTTTTAGCTGACACAAGAGTATCTTGTGGGGGACATGGCGTGGAGAGGGTCACAACCTAATGCTTGGCCATCTCATCTTGGGGCATTTTGTATTCTAGACTGATGCTTAGGAGCAAGGGACACATCATCTCTTGAAAGCCAGGACGCCCAAAATGAGGAACGTGTGAATCATCTTGTGGAAAGCCACATCTGAACAATAGTCAAATTACTGAGGATTCGTATCTTTGGAGCTTTCAAAGGATGTATACTTCAAAACAAGACAGTTTGAAGTCTGTTTTCTAAGGGTCTAGAAACCATTTTATGGCCTCAGTCGTTCTCACATGCTGCAATTATTGCCTCAGTAAATATATCAACACGGAAGCATAAACTCCTTTAAAGCTAAGGAAATACCCCAAACACCAAGAAATGGATAAGCTCTGGTGGAATAAATCCCAGGCTCCTGTGGACTGGGATGATTCAGGCTTTGCATTCTCATGGTTTATGATTCCGCCAGATTTCCTTGATGCAATTATTTTCTTGAGACTCTGCAGTCTACAAATTCTAAATATAACTTTGCACATAAAATAATACCCTCATTCCTGAAACAGTCACTTGCCTAAAATCCTGCCAAACATATGCTTTTTATATTACATTAGTCATAAGCTGTGGCTGACAACAAGTTCCTATTTGGAGACCCCTCCCAGAAATCTTGTGGAAAAGTCTTTTTTTTTTTTTTTAATAATTCCAGGCTAGCTGAGTGTATCAGGCAGGAAAACATTAACATTTTCCATAAGTGTCTGATGTCTCATACACCCTTTAACAGTTGCTGCTGGTCCTTTAACAGATGTGTGGGAGGGATGCAAGTGATTGAGCTGGGAAGTGGTGTCATTACTCAACACCAATAAAGACACATGAGGCCAGGCTTTGAAAATAGCTTTTATAGTCTAGGAAGAACAAGTGAATGAACCTAGAGACCCCCTATTCTAGTTAGTGACAAGGTGCCCCTCTGTGTCTGAGTTTCAGACTCCCACCTTCTTGTCTTTTATGTTTTCATGGCTCAGGTGAAGGCTTAAAATGCTCCCAAGAACAAAAGAGTCCATCAGGGCTCCTCCACCCAGGGGCAGATAAGTCATGAAGTGCTGAGAGGTGAAAGTGTGGTCCCTCTTCCACGGTCAGAGCCATGGGTATCTATTTAGGTCAGTGGTAGAGAAGCCTTCATTTTCACCACCTGGCTTCACCCATTCCTGGTCACTGGAACAAGGTGGGAGCTAGAACTCCAGCTATCCATGCACTAGCCAAAGGAAATAGTTTAGATGGATAGGATAGGATAGGATAGGATAGGATAGGATAGGATAGGACAGAATAGGATAGAATAGGATAGGATAGAATAGAATAGAATAGAATAGAATAGAATAGAATAGAATAGAATAGAATAGAATAGAATAGAATAGAATAGAATAGAATAGAATAGAATAGAATAGAATAGAATAGAATAGAATAGAATGTTTTGGTTGGAAGGGACACGATGATCATCTGGTCCAACTTCCTTCCTCCTGTGGGGAAAAGCAATTCCCTGGCCCTTTCCTGTTCCCTGAAAGGGACAACAGCATTGACCCTGAGGATGTTGTTCTTCAGCAGCCTTTGCACTATGTAGATTCCAGAACCGCTCTGCCTCCCTGCTGTTTAGCACCTTCCAGCATCTCAAAACCAAGGTAGCAGGATTTGGGGTTAAGCAAAGTGTGGCACTATGCAATAGGGTGTCCATGGAAAAGAAGGCTGGGATTTAGTCTTATGTTTAAGGACCATTAGGAGGAGGAGAGGGCAGGGACGTGCAGGGTGTGGTGCTGTTGAATTTTCCTAGTGGTAAAGCCAGTTGAAGTTCACATCTTGCCAGCCTCCAGCTACTCGTTGCTTCTCTGCTGTGAGGCAGCTGGCCACCCCACTCTGTTGTGCCAACTCACATCTAATTGGGTCAGGGATCTGCGCTTAAAAAAGTCCTCAAAAATAAACATAAGCTTTCTTATGAACCTAAATCTTTTCACTGATTTTAAGCACAGAAGAGGTGCTCCTCAACAGGAGTTTCAGGGAAGGGAAAAGAGGAGGAAGCAGAACCTCTTCTATCTGGTGTTCCACCAAAGAAGGCATACCTGTTTTCCACCAAGACATTGATTCAAACGCAGCACCTGTGGGAGTCAGCAGGGGCTCTGGAGGGAGCACACACACCACCTCCCCCAGACCGCTGAGTAACAGGTAACCCGCCTGTTCTTGGCAAATACATGGGGATCACCACATCTCAACTCTGCCCCTCTATCTTGTACCTCAACCACCTACCAGAGGTGGTGTGAGTTGTCAAACGAGCATACATAGCGAGCGCTCGCATCCCCCCGTTGGGACGCGGTGAGGCCAGCTGGGAGGGATGCAGCTCTTGTGTGAGACAACATTCTACAGAGGCGATGGATAGCTGGTGGGATGTGTAGCAAACAACACAGGGCTAGAGCTGCCATTGCTGTGGTTGCTCTCCAGGAACCTAGGAAGTGTATTCTTCATTCTTGAACTCAAAAGCGTGACTATTTTAACCCCTCTCTCCATGGAAACAGAGATGGAGCAATGTCATCTCTTCTTCATGTACCCCCCCATTGTTCTCATGAAGGTTTTGCTCAGATCCAACGACCTGAACTACTGGCGCATAGTTAAGCCAAGAGTTTCACACTCTCTACATCTCTCGGATGAAATTATTTCAAGAACAGCTTGTTCCTTTTTGGCCGTAGTATCAGGATTATTAAAAAAACCTTGGATCCAGCTCTCAAAGCCTTCCCCCAAGATGCCTTTTAATTAAAGCAGTGGAAAGAAAAGACCAGTCTAAATGTTGTAACATTTTTAATTAGTGAAACCTTTATTTTATTTGCTAAAAAACAAGATTACCTCTAAGTCCATTAAAATGAGTCCTTCGTTGAAAGGCTTTGCAGTGTGCGTGAAAGGGAGATTTAAAGGATATTAATGAGGGCTTAAACATCTTAAACATGCTAAAATAATTGAAGAATGGTATTTTTTTAATGGAAGAACATAAATAACCTTTTATTCCCACCATGCTGAGCGTGTATGTTTGTGTACTGATGCCTTTGAAGTTCACTTGAACATACACTTCCATGGGCACACACCTGCCTTCATCCAGACCCACCCATTCATCCATCCCTTCTGCCATAGAGAGCTGTGGTCCTGTCACGATAATTCCTGAATAAAGATGTGTCTTTGAGAGAGGAAATACGTGCTCAATTCATAAACACTTCAGCTGCAAGTCCTCTTATTTATGGTCCCATTACTTATTTGTTGCAATGGAAGACTCTGTCTCCTTTAGCTTTGGTGGTTTTTAGGGGAATTGTCTCGTTTCCTATAAAAATTGCTGTATATTTTCAGAATCAGTTACCTTTTACAGTTATCAGAGATATGAAAGTGTTCAAGTCAATTCCTAAAAGTTCAAGATGGTGGAAAAAAGTTGTTCCTACTTAGATAAACCCTTGAGGGATGCAGGGCTTACTGGTCCTGACTTAGCAGAGCACAGCCTACTCGTATGCCTTCTCCTCTGGGAATCCACCACATGCTTAAATGAGTGATGTCCATAAGCTCTTCATAACCTCCTGGTTGAGGAACCTCCTTGGAGGAGGGAGTACTTGTGTTCACATAGATGTAACAAACTTAAATTTCTCTACTTATCGTACCACTTGGGTCTCTAGAAAACACCTAATTAACATCGGAGCTTTGCCCTGTGGAGAGCCAAGTTAGCTGGCCACACAGGCACAGGCCACCTGGATCTTCTGTCTACGATGACCTGTTTTTGTCAGGAGACCTATGTGCCCTCCATACATTATGGTTAAGCAACAGAAGCCTAAAAGTGGTTCAGGCAGCCAGAGCAGCTTTTTCATGTCAAGTGATCAAGTGGAAAAGATACTGCTGGAAGTACTGAGACTTTTGACATTGTGGGAACTTGACTGTACTTGGTCATAACAGATGGCCTGAGTTTAGGACTCTTGACCACATAACTCCATTGCCTGCCTTCTCTCAGAGACCAAATCCATGGTCATCTTCTGTAGGAGGTTCTTTCAGCTTCAGCCTATGTTCAAGCTGAAGGACCCTCCTGCTTTCCAAGGCCAGCAGCATAGAACAAACGAAGGCAGGGTTAATCTATCCAGCCAAGAGCTCCACTGGATAATGGGAACTGCAGTGGAGGGGTCCTGGGGCACTTCTCCCAGCATGATACAGCTCTTTCCCTGCAGTCCTCAAGCAAAAAAAATAACCCTTCCCCCCACCCTTCGAAAGACCTATTCCTTATGATAGCAAAAATGTACTGATTACTATTAAAAACCCAAACCCTGCAGGAAAGCAGGGAGGGGGAGTTTATGGCCATTGACCTTTTAACTCAGGTTGGTTTATAAAGAGCTGTCTTTCTGTTGCACCACTGGGATTGTACAAGTTTGTCGGCCATGAATGGGAGCTTTGTAGGATTCTACTGTGTGGTCATTCACAGGCAATCTGTTGGTCTTTTTTAGAGACGTTTAATAAAAAAAGAAAACCTATCTGAAATACAGGAGGAGGGGGTGAGCTGAGTATCAGCTAACGGCCCAATCAATGAGTGAATGTGTTCGGGTCTCCTCCCGGAAGAAAGAGCTTGTTTTAGGAATTCAGCCTGGCACTCTCGGGGTTCTGTTTGTATAGCCCTTTCATTTTAAAAAATACATGCAGGCAATTAAGAAGATATGGCTTGGAGCAGGCATGGGGAGAAGAGGCAGGGAGGGAAGGAAAAGGGGGAAAAAGGAACAACTGTTAGAATTGAGAAGAGAGCATCAGTAAGGATGAAGCCAGAACCAATGGTATCTCCTCGTTCTGTCGACACCATACAATTCACTGGCTGGTGGAAGGGTCCTCACTGGGATGGAGTAGTATCCCCAAGATTAGGGGGAACCCTGGTCCATGCATGGTGGTCCTTGTTCCTTCTCCTGCCTTTCCTCTTCCAGCCAGCCCTGTTACATTTTCCCTCTCATCTGCTCATTTGCTACAAGACCTTCTGCTGGGCCATGAGCAGTCATGGAAATCCAGTGCTGGTTCCCTTGATGGTGTGCCAAGGTAAAAGCAGCTTAGACTTGCAACTGCAGGCACCAGAACTCCGTCAGCCAACATGCTTCATCAGGAATGGCACAACTTGGAGCAAAATCTATTTTTTTTCTCATTGTTTAAGAACCAAGCACAATGGGGTACTGGGCATGACTGGGATGACTGGACTCCACCATGCTGTAGGTACATGAGATGAACACCCTTAAAACTGGCAGGTGGATTGGTGAGACATTTACAGAGAGGCCAGGCATGACCTGGTTGAAGCTTATTTGCGGGATGTTTGTCCACAAGGCAAGAACTTTCTTGGTCACCTAGGAAGTGTGGAGGTCACCTTTACTTGTTGGTCACACTGGAAGCTAGGCTGCTTTGGGCTGCCCGCCATGCCAGCATACAGGCCAGTCCAAGGAGCATCTGCCAGGATGGACAGATGCTACCAATCTCTCTTGTAAATTCAGTAAGAAGCTGTCAGCACAAGCCAGATCTGATGGAAAGACGAGCCACACAACAAAAGGCCTTTGGGCTGACAGGGAAGACGGAGTCTCTGGCAGCCTGTGGCCACCAAAGTGTCCTCCTGGCACCAGATGGAAGAAACACATTAACTTGGCAGCTCTAGCCAGCCTCCAGTAAACCTGTCTCCCCAAATTAGCCAGCAGCTTCACTGGGACACTGTGCTTTCTCTTTCAAGTTGTTGCTACGAAACATTAAAACAACTACCCCTATTTTTCAATGGCAAGGGGAAAGTGCTGTCATGTAGCTTGATAAACCACGCTGAGCTGCCTATATGACGAAGGTAACGTAAGTGCCAGGCACAACCATTAGCTAAGCTCATTTTCTCCATGTGTGTGTGTTTGTATATACATTTTTATATATGTATAGCACGTATGTATTAATCTTTACATAATTCATAAAAATGTTTGTCTGTATAATTTTCACCTTGCAACATACAGCTAGATAAATTCTCTGCATCACTCTGTAGTGATCCAAAAAACTATCTCAGCTGTGCCCTCCTCTCTCTGCTGATAGCCGTTCCTAACTATAATCTATCTTGGCCTTTACTCCTGAAGAAAATTAGAGACTTAATCTGTGAATAGTTACTAAGAACATTTAAGGATAAAATAAGTATGTAGCCTGGGGATAAGAAATGTTCACTGTTCTTCACTGAGGCTTTCAAAGAGCTTAAAGAAAATACCTCCCACCAGCTGGTCTACAAAATGTGTGACTTGTACATTTGTAAACCTGGAAAGTCAACAACCATATATGATGTTAAGATTTGCCAGCCAGAACCCACAATTCATATACAGAGACCTTTGCTCTGTCCTTGCTAAGTTGAGGACTGGATTTTAGTCGCAACTGGCTGGAGGAAAAAAAAATGCCTTGTGGAGAAAAACTTTCCATTAGCATAAAGCCAAAAGCATCAGTCTGTGAACCAGCTGGACATGCCTGTTCACCAGGGCATGCCAGGGGCAAGAAGGAGGGGACATGGGGGTGTCCCACGACACATGCAGAAGGTCCCTAAATTAGACTGGAGATAAGTAGCTGTGAGATCTCTGTACCCACAACATGGAGAAAGTGACATCTGGTTCAGGAAATTCATTGCTCTACACCTCTCGGGAGAGCTAAGGAGAATCAGAGAGGAGATGGAGTCAAATCTTCATCTGGGTCCTGCTGCACCTTGCAGGTAGGGCCAAGGCTGTGTAGCCTTCCTGAAATGCTTTATTCCTAGATACACACTGGAGAAATGCTGCTGTCTCTTTTTCAGGGTTTTTGAGGAGCTGAACCAGAGGCCAAAGCAAACCAGGCACTGCTGTCAATGGCTGCATTGAGTTCTAGGATGGGCACAATGCAGAGCTGTAGGGCACAGACCTTGAAATGGGGGAACCTGTCCAATCCCTGGATCCGTAGGATAACCAAGCACTGGGAAAAGGAGGGGAAGGATGGAGAGGTTGCCACTGAAAGTGTGGAAATTGCACAGATTCGGAGTTTCCACTCAGAAGTTCTTATAAGGTGTGAATTCTGGCAGAGCTTCGTGGCTCCCATGGTAACCTGTGGAGCATGGAGCCAGGATGTCTGGGGAGAAAGATGGCAGTGGTATATTTTAGAGTCGCAGTAGCTGTCCCCTCGTGTACGTGAGCTGGAAGGCTCTGGCATGACACAGAATGTGGGGAGACACTGCGGACCTTGCCAAAATCGCCTGCCCCTGAGGCACGGGAGGCTGGCATGTGCGAGGCTCAGCCCTGGGTGCTACGCTGCCTTCAGCATCAGCTTTTACCCCCGCTCACAGAGTTCACCAGCAAAAACACACATCTCTGTGACCAGCCAACAGATTCTGACTGTCGCACACAAACACGGAGATCGGCACTTTGCTGCTTCTGGCTGCCTGGGGTGGGACAGATGGGGGGCAAAGCAGCAGGACAAAAAGCAGAGATGTGTGCTTTGGGACATAACAACTCAGCTCCTCTCCTGCTCACTTAATGACTCTGAAATATTTATCCAACGAATACTTGCCTAAATATCTCATCCACAGGCCTCCAGCTTTCTGCACATGGTCATGCAGAAGTCTTGCTGCCACGGCTGGCAGGTGCCTTCCCTGATCTCCCTGCTGAAAGCTCTGACCCCAGACAAGGGGAAGGCAAAGAGACATGCAAGAGAGGTAGGTAAAAGGTCCTGCCGGGATAATGTTCCTTGTTGCAAAGATAATATGCAAAGCACCAGTGATCTCCAGAGGGAGGGATCCCAGCAAGATCACTGCTCCTGCAGACATAGGCTGCAGGCACTAGTCACATCACTGCCATGTCAACCGAATACACCCTTCTGAAGTCTTGGTCTTGGAGACCTGCTTTCCCCCTGCTTCTCCAAAAAGGCAGAGCCAGAAAGAGATTTCATAGCCTGGCCAGGACATTCGCACGTATCCTGCATTAACTTTCCATCACAGAATGACTGCTGGATATGTTGTCCGGTGTCTCTAGGCAGGGCTGTTGCTCAGGAGAACGCTGTTAAAGGAAGCTCAGGTTCCTCTTCTCCGGTATTCTCTTGGTTGTATCCCTTTATAAAGCATGGTCAGACACAGCTTGTTTCTGTCCTGCAGCTGGTAGGTGGTGAGAGGGGGCTGTGGTGTGCACAGAAGCTCGGGCTGGCCGCAGGGAAGGAAACAGAGCGGCTCGGATTGCTGGGATGCACAGAGCCTGCTTTGGTGCAGTGTCCAGCCTGGGCTGTGGCTCAGCCCAGGGCTCAGCCAGCCCAGCAAAAGCCAGAAGGAGTCCTGGGATGACAGAAGGAGCTCTCAACTCTTCATCTGACTACGGCTTTTGTGAGTCAGGTTGTGTTTGCATAAACTGGACATGGTTGCTAGCTGCAGGTTTTCCTGCCCATAACCACCATGCCTTGTAAGGCTTTTAGCAGCGCCATAATAGTAATTATTACTGGCGACTCAAGCTCTGCCTTGCTGTGGGCACATCCTGGATGGGGCAGTCAGTGTGTGATGGCACTGGGGAATAAGATTATTTGGGCAATTTTTCTTCTTTCGACAGTACTTGAACTACAAGAGATTCCAGTAAGAGAAATTACTGGCAGAATGGACATGGAAAGAGTGATATTTTTAAGCAAATATTGGAGAGAGTGTTTGGAGTGAGAGGTTGAGAAAGAAATTTGACCTGTGTCCCATCAGAGCAAGCAATGCAGTTTTGACACCGCAGACGTCCTACTGTCTGACACCTAGGGAGGGAAGGAGTTCAAGAGCTTGTTTCAAATAAACACACACCTTGCAGAAAGCTGTGTTTTCTTTTCAAACAGTGGACAAGGGAAAAAGACAAATGTCTTTGGTAGCCTACTGGCTGACAGGTTTGTCCCCATTCCTATTGAGTGAAGGGAAGATTTTCACCAACACACCTTATCCAAATGGTGGGTGTGCCAGGCTGTTCAGATTTTCTGCCCTTATTCATAGGCTGAATCTTCCCCGAAGAGCTTGTTGAGTCCTGAGTAGAAAATGCCCCCTTTGCAACCTCTGTGACAGAGCCAGGGGTCTACAAGAGCCTTTGGGAAAACCCATAGCATGGACCTTATGGAAGAGTTCTTGATCTTCAAAGCCTGTGGTTGTCTTGAAACAGAAAGCCTCATTTCACTCTTTGCTGGCAAGGTGTTTTGCAGCAGCAGATGCATAGGTCCCTTTCTGCTTCAGATTTTCAAAGCCTATTGCTCTTCCTATGCAGCTCAGATTCACCTGCCAGACCTTCCCTGGGATAAATGACCATCTCTCTAGAGCCTGGCGGCACAGGCTGGTACCTCACTTGCTTACAGTTGGGAAGCACAACTGCCAGAGGAGCAGGTGCTGGGAAAGGCAGAACTGCCTTGGAGAAAACCAAAGACATGTTGGAGGTTTATGTCTGTTGGAAAAGAAATGTCAGAGCAACAAAAGAAAATCCAGATGTGCCGCATTCACATGGAAACAGGCTAATTGGAGACAGCCCCACCTGATTTCTAGCAGCTTAGCATTTCTCTTGGTGTTTATTGACAGAGGATTATAGGTGCATCTTCAGGGGAAAATACAGTACTTCCTTGGTATTTGATATTCTTTCAGAAATACTGTTTTTATTACTGTACCTTCGGCAAGATTTCCTAATGAGAAGCTTGAGACCTTTTAGTCTGGAGTTTTGCCATGGACTTCTGCAAGGACACAATCCTGGCTTAACCCAAAGGCTGTGGACAAGGCTGGAAGGCGGTGGCAGCGCCGTGTCCCTGCGGATGCCTCCTACGCTGCAGGAGCTGAGATTGCAGCAGTGCAGAGCTGCTGTTACAGGGATATCAGCACATTTGGATCTCTCTCAAGGGGGCTGGAGGGGCACTGAACACAAAGCAGTATCTCAAAGTCAGGCACAGGGTGCAGGATTAATCCAAAACACTTCTGGTAAAGGGCAGCAAACAGAGGGAAGCCTGTCTGGGATGGAGAGCTCACCAAATAGGCAGATACACCTTTCCCTGCTGTCTTAAGAGAAAGCTTTTGATACCCAATTTGTTTCAATGAGGCAGATCCAGAGAGGTTTCAACGAAGTATCTAATAGCCAGCACTTTTTGCAGCTCTCTGCTCCACTGAGGAATTTAACCCCTTTCCAGTGCTGAGCTGTGACTGCTGCTTTGCTGGCCAAAGTAGCCCCACCAGTGTTGCTGCTGCCTCTGGGGCTGTGACACCAGGGAGAGCTTGGCCCTGTGTAGCAGCAAACTTGCTCCTGAGCAAAGCCCGTGATACCTCACATTCCCCACAGCCTGTTTTTCCCCTCTAAGAAAACGACGACAACAACAACAACAAAACAGCCCAGCTGCATGGCTGGTCCCAACGCAATATAGTGGAAAGCTCATTTCCAGTAGGACAAACCCAGAGTGAAGTGGGTTTCAGCATCCCCAGAACAAACTGAAGCAGCTGAATTAATTTCAGACATTTCTGGAATTTCAACTATTTCATCAAGCAGCTGTGTGTTCAGTGCTAAGGGCTGGTGAGAAGCAAGCTGATAGCCCAGCTCAGAAAGAAACAGAGGAGGAAAGGCCAAGGCCAGGCTGGCCCCATCCCAGTGCCAGCTGCAGCCTCCTGCCCATCTTACTGCTACCCTGCCAGAACCTCAGGGCTTCTGCCAAGTCCCTCTGAACCACTGAAAAGGACCAAGTAGCAAGAGACAATCTTTGGCCCTGGCTGATAACATATCATTTCTCAGAGCCTGCCCCACTGCCAAGCTTTAAATCTTACTCTTGAGACCATCTGAGCCCGAAGCAGACGTTGGCTGAGCAAACCCACTGGCAGGCTGTCCCGGGGCTTGAGCCACCTCTGCGTGACAACAGGCATGTCAGCTTGGTGGCGGGTCAGAGGAGACATTTCTCTAACGGGTGGAAAAGGAAAAAAAAAAAATCAGTCCCCTTCAAGGTTTTCAGTGGTATAATAAAAGTCCCTGTGTCCTGGATGCCAGGGAGGTCTGGGGGAGGGGGAAGAAAGGGTGAAAGTGAATTAAATGGGCCTTTCAGGAGCAGAGAGAGCACTTAATCTTCTCTAGCCCATTTAGTGGAGATGCTGTTGAAGCCTCCCTGCCATGACAGCCAGCAGAACCCAGCACACAGTGCCTCTTGCAGACACCGGGCAGTCCCAAAGGACGGCTGAGCTGGTGGAGAGGAGCAGGCAGGAGGGGAGAGGTGTGTGCTGGTGTGAGAAACTGCGATCAGCTTGGACAGGCAGGATGAATCTGGGAGCACGGTATGTCCGGGAGCATAGGGACAGTGTGCACCTCACCTTAGGGTCAAACGCAGAGTTTATCTCAGCACTCGTGTTCGTCTCTGCCAGGTTCACCCACCTATGCGTAAGATCAGCTACAAGGCGGGGTAGTTTGGTGGGGCAACATGAGGCTGGGAATTAAAAGTGTTTGTAGCTGAAAGTCACCTTCATATGTGGTCACCAATGATGCCAGAGGGGACCAAAGCCTGGAAGGCTGGGTTGGGGTACCGAGCGGCAATACAGGCATACACTTGTGTTACACAACCAGGGCACAGGCAGTGCTCTGGGCAATGCCAGTAGGGATGAGGGGTGGGCTACCACTGCTGACAGACCTTCAGTTGTGCCCCTGTCCAACAGAGGCAGCAGAAGCCCCCGCTCATGATGGCTGCGCTTCTTGACCACATCTGCCCAGCATCCTCCACTGAGGTCACTTGCCTTGCAAATATTTAGAGTGCTCTGGCACCCATCAGTGCAGAGACATAAGAGCAGGAGGAAGACCCTTGGTCCTTTGATCATCCCTAGGAAAGATACAGATGCAAACCCTGCTGCTGCAGTCAGTAAGTGATGAGAAAAGCACTAAGCTGCAGGACTTGCTGACACCCCAGCATAGGATTGTTTGCACAGGGTGCAGCCTAAGAGCTACCTCAAGAGAGAGAGAGAGGAACTCCTTGGGAGTTACACCCCAGCACATCATCAGAAAACACATTCTCAGCTCAAACACTGTTTTTCTAGAAAAAGAAAATATATATATACACATAGATCCCCAAGTGCTTCTTCTCTGATAAGGCTACAAAGGAGCAAATAGCTAAAACTAACTCTGAGTGAACAAGTCTGACTAGCAAGCTCAGATGAGGAAAACAACCCATTCCTCCTCTGGGCACCCTGTGCTCCTACATGCTCACTTAAAACAGCACCAGAGGCAGCTCCTGCTTTTTACAACACGGAGGCTACAGGTAGGACAGCTCAGCCCTTCACACCAGCACAGCTGAGCCTGCCTAGCCCAGCAGATGGGCTTTATAAGACTGGGTTCATCAGGGGCCTCTTCCTTTTGTATAACGATTTAGGTGATAGAGGAGGGAGAAGAAGTAATTTTGTTAGGTTTCTGGTGTACAGCCAGGAGTACCTGTAGAGTCAGGGAAAATTGTGCTGGAGTGCTGCGGAGATGAGGAGTACTAGGCATACCTAAAAATAAAAGCCTTTGGATTATAAGGATTTAAAAGAAAGCTATTCCTTAAACAGTTGGTAGCTGCAGCCTAGGGTCAGCAATGCCTTCTACCTGAGGCTGTGTGAACTAAGAACATTAATTGAGCCTCCTGGGTATGTAAGCTTCTTATCTACTTACACACAGCACTTTCTCTGAGCTGGGAAAAAAATGAGATTATTAGCTACTTTTAATGAATAGCAGTAGGATGTGCATGCTCACCTACTCTTTGCTGGAAGATGTTTCCTCCTCTCTCTGTTTCTCTTTAAACCTGTTAGTTTTTTAGGATATGAGCCAACACTTCAAAAGGGATGCAGGTGTCAGAGGAAGGGAGATGGCTCCTATTCATCATTTAGGGGCTGAGGGTGCTCTCAAAGCTTCTGCTGAGCTCTTTAATCCTACAGGTGCTCCTCCGCTTCTCAGATCTGACATCTCAAAGCTGTCGCGTGGGGCTCTCCCTGCCTTTCTGTCTGGCTTAAGTGACTCCCTATTTAGTGAAGCAGCCTTTGAAATTCCTGTCCGTGGCACCTTGCTGTGCCCATGCTGTGTCTGGGGTGCACATCAGAAGAGGAAGGTGGATGGGCCACAGCTCCTGGTGGGCACAGAGACCTCGAAGATGGACATGGTGGGGTGGAGGTCATGCTTCAAGTAATTTAAATGCAACCTGAAGGCTATGAAAGATTCTCTGCAAGAGCCAAGTTCCTACATTGAAGAGCAAGGGACACTGTTCTGGGTTGCACTTGTGCCCCCATGGGGTTTAAGGATGGGGGGGTTTGGCTGCAGGGGGCTGGCTGGGAACTGCCTATAGTTTTGCTCTGTGCTGTTCGAGGAACACAGGCAGCAAAGCAGTGAGAAATGAGTCAAACCTCTCCTTTCCCCACTGCGACGCTCCTTGTTCTGATGGTGGGAAAATTGCATCAGGGAGCAGCGATGGGGCCACTCACACTTCTAGCATCAAATGCCTGGCATGCCCTGCCTTTCCAGCCATCTGCTTTACCCCGTTAACCAGCCCTTGCAATATGAAACAGGCTGTGGTTGGCAGTGGTTGCTTTGCACCGGATCCTAATAGTGCCAACCCCTGGGATGGTGACGATTGTTCAGGCTGGGGCGGGGGACAAACCGAGGAGGGAGCTCTTAAAACACTGTGGGGGTTGGCAGGAGGCACAGAAATGCAGCAGCGAGAAGGCCCTCTTCCAAACTTATATATATGATTAAAAAAAAATAAATCTCAAAAGCTGAAGCTAAGAAGGCAGCTTGAGGAACGAAGCTGCTGTAGTTTTCCGAGAAGGCTCCCAAGACGTACAATGGGAACATCTGTACCTCAGCTGGCGCCTTGGAAGGGTCTCAGGCCACAGATTGGGGCTGGCGTCAGCTGGCTCCAGCCCTGCCTTGCTGTCCCTCTCTCCCCCAAAACCCCGGCCTCGGCACAGCTCCCCTCGCAGCAAGCTGTAAATCCCCCTTCCCACGTCCCCTCCTTTACCACGGGCTCTGCGGGTTTTGAGCAGGCGAGCATCCCGCAGCAGGATTCGGGGAGAGAGGGAGGTTTGGCCCCAGGAACAACTGGCCTCTGTGCTGCCTGTGAAAGGAGGTTTCATAAGGGTTTTGCTCAAAACGTCCTGTTATCAGGATCCGCTGGGCAAGTCAGCCCCGCTCCTGGGGACAGAGAGACAGGCCAATTCGGTGCACACATGTGTAGTGTCTCGGTCCTGGCATGGGTGTTTTCCAGCCTCGGGGGATGCAGGCAGCCAGAGTTGATCCTGTTCCTGCCTGTGAAGGTTATCGGGAAGCGGGGGGATGTCTGTCTGTCCCCCTGCTTTCACACCTGATGCCCACTCGTGGTGACAGGGTAAGTTCATTTGGGCTGCTGATGTTGAAGGAACGATTTCTCCCACATTATTTCCAGCTTGATCTGCCCAGCATAAAAATATATACATATATATAAATTAAGAGCAGTCCCTGGCCTCTGTGGCTCAGACCCCAATGTCTGGATGGCTCCACAGGACCTGGAGTGGTGTGAATCCCTGTGCATGGGTAGGACTCAGGGTTTGCCTGGGGTAGCACAGAGATGAGCAGTAACAAGAAACCATTTTTAGAGCAACTCTTGCACCCAGAGCTGTATATTAATACCATCTTAAAATGACAACAAATGCTGCTCTGTGTAACTCTGGCTTTGATCTTTTCCATCATTCTTCTATTTTAAGAGACCAGAAGATTAAGGGGAACGCTGGCACATCCTACAGTGCCACCACAGACTGGCCTTGTGTGACTTGGCCCCTCGAAGTTGACACTCATGGCTGGGATTCACAATTATAAAGGCAAGAGTGGTTTCTAATAAAAGGGTGAGAGTCTCCATCCTGACCAGGTGAAGGCCAAATGCAAACAGTGACCTCCCAGGAGAGCAAACAGTTCCTGGCGCTGACCTGCAGCAGCCCCAGCTATTCCTGCCCTGGATCCATAGGTGATCCCATGGGTGATCCCATGGGTGTCCTGTATACCTGTCTTAGCACATCCCTCCTGCCCTTCCCAACAGAGGCAGGTAATGCTGCTTTGTGCTCATTCCTAGTAACACTAATGTGTTTTAGTTCGTCTTCCTCCTTTTTCCCTCCTGCTCTAGAGCTGCAGAACTATGGCTGTACATGGCTTTTGGGTGACAGCTGTGGATTGTTAGTTGTTATTTTACAAAAATGCATTAGCCATGGAATTGCCTCTTTCACCATCCCGCCTCCTCTGTCAGTTTTGGGGTTGTAAACCACCTTCACAGTGTCAGAAATACAAAATACTGAGGGATTCAAATAGGACATGGGTGAGAGGCCAGTGCTTGCAGCTCATAACTGGACCCAAATCCTAAAGCCCCTAAACGCTCTGGGTTGTAACTGTGCAACGCAAGTGGCTTTCACACTCCCCTTATGCTTGTGACTTGCCTGAAATCCACCCTGGGAGCCCGGGGCAGAGCCGGGCCCCGTCCCGTCCCCAGCCTGCGAGGGGACAGCGCAGGAACCAGCAGCCCGAGGGCACCATCTAGTGAACACCCGGGACGGCACGGACCTGGAATGGGCAGAAACGGAATGAAAACCCGGGACGGGGGTCTCCCCAGGGCGTCAGTACCGAAGTGTGGAGAGTCACGTTGGTGTTTTCCTCCTACTCCAGTTATTTTAACATTTCTCTCCATCAGGATTCCCTGGAGAAGAGCCTTCGCTGTGCTGCATCCATTGTGGCAGAGATGCTGGCCTGGGGCAGACCACACCTGCTGCTCTGCTCAGGTGGCATTGGAAAAATTATTGTATTTAGTTTTCTTGTCTGGAGGGGTAGAAAAAAAGTTATTTCTAATGTTTTTCAAGGGTCCTCAGGTGTGTGGGAGCAGAGTGGTGCAAGCAGCTCTGTTGTGGGGCAGGTCTGAGCTGGAGGCAGGGGCTGTGCTTTCAGCTGAGCAAAAATCTCCCTTTTGAATTAGGAAATTTAAAAAACCACCACAGGTGCTCTAACATCTCCCCATCACCTCAAGGGTGAGCTGGTAGGGGAAAAGCAGGAAAGACCCCAAGGATGATGCAACAATTAAGGATGGAGAAAATGCCACACCACGGTGTTGCTGCTGCAGTGCTGGGTGTGCTGAGCTGGGTCCTCTGCCCCCATTGCCTTGCTGGGAATTGCACACATTGCTGGGAGAGAGCTCACCTGCATCTCGCTGTTCCCCAAGGAAGAGGTGTTTCTGCAGCCCAGAAGCAATGCTGTGCCTCGCTGCCCTCTGCCATTGGCCCCAGCTCCCAGCCTGACTCCTGCAACATGTGCCTGTGCCCACTGGTCGCAAATCCAGTTCCTGGTCCCCCCAGCCGTAAGCTCAGCAGTTATTTTGTGAACTGGCTGGCAGGGAGCCTGTCGCTAAGGCATGGGCTTATGCTCAATATTTGAGCCCTGCTGTCCTCAGAGCTCTTTCCCTGGGCAGGGGAGGGGAGAGCTTGAGGCAGAGACATGGGAAGGTGACATCTCTAAGGAAGACCACAACTGTGACCAGCCACTTTGCCCCTTCTGTACCTGGCAGCTCTGAGAAGCACTCCACATGCCCCCAGCACTGTACCCCACAAACCCCTCCTGCCCCAAAGGCAGCATCTTCAGCAGCTCATGGCCCCGGTGGCCACTTCGCACCCAGCTTGCCCCAGGGGTGCAGGGCTTTGGGGTCCCTGTGGTGGGGGTCCCCTTGCCATTCTGGAGGTGAGCCTGGCACCCAGGCTGCCTGCACAGCGGGATGGCCCCACAGCTGAGGGTTTCTCTCCCTGGATCTTCTTCATGTTGTGCCTGAGCAAACCCTTCCCATGCACCCAAAGCAACCATGGCATGGGGACTGAGAGGTACATGGGTACTCAGGTCAGGCCACCCGAGCCCCTCCAGCACAGCTTTTGCAGCCCCTATTTGGGTCCAGCTCCCCAGGGAGGTTTGGGTGTGCTGGGAATTGTGCCTTTTCCTCTCATCCGCAGACAATCATGATGCTTAAGTGGCTTGTTTTTCATTAGGGAAAGGCTGTTGCTAGGCCACCCTGGTCCTCAGCATTGGTCGGGAAGGGGTTTTGCAGCCAATCCAGGAGGCTGTGCTGGCGGTTCACACACACACACACATGCACACGCGCACACATGCACACACCCCTCCTGCAGCCTCAGTGCTAAGTGGCTGCCAGATGTACCTATTCATTTCCACATCACACCTATTCACTCCTTCCGGCCAAGCAGGTTATTAAAGCTCCTGAGATTTTAATTTATAGCCGGCTGCGAGTTTTCTGCCTTCTAATTTACACTCAGGGCATAGAGGGGAGGGGTGACGGTGGGTGGGGGTACCGATGGGGTGGTGGCACAGAGAGGCCCATTCCTCCCTCCACTGTGACCAGCTTGGTGTCTGTAAAGTCACCTGAGCAAAGACTCTTCTCTCTGCCTGCAAACAGGGCATATCGTCCCTCTGTGTCACCACAGTGAGGGGACAGATTGTTCCAGATTAGGAGCTTGTTCTGGGCTGTTATTAGGTGCCAGCATTACTCCACCCTGAGACATTTGGGGCTTACATGGCATTTCAAACACATTTACTGTGATAACCAGAGCCAGCATCGAAACAAACCAGGTGTTTGATGAGGGGATGTTGCTCCCAGCCGTGGTGCTCATGCAAACAGCCCCCCACAGCCAGGAGAGGAGCGGGACCACAGCCAGGCACTGGCGATGCAGGGTGGGAGTGTCAGACACATCCCTGGCCCAGTGTCTCCCAGTACAGCTGCTATTCTGCCACAGAGCTATTTCGAGCACCCTATGGGTGTCCAACAAACACCCAGCAGAAGCAGAGCCCCAGGTGCATGGGCAAGGTAGGGTGTGAGCAGAGCCTGGGGTGTGAGCAGGAAAGTGGGCAAGCATCCTCTTTTACAGCCGTAACACTGTCACCGTGCAGGAGAGGAATAGACATTGAAAACATGCAGAAAAACATGGACAATCCACACAAAGCCCAGTTTCCGACTGTTGTCCATGAAAAGCTTTGTGTAGCAGGAGGGCAGGAAGAGGGGAGCTCAACAAGAGCAAGGGAAAGCATCACATTGCCGTCTGCTGCTCAAGGAGAAGCTGTTGCTAGACAGAAGTAAAAGCCATCGCCATCGGCTCCCATTGGCTCAGACCCACTCCAATGATGGGCTTATCAGTTACCTGCTTTCGCAGCTGGCTGGGAAAAACTCATTTGACAATGTTTTCTCCTGATAAAAAAGCCCATTGCTGGATTTGTGCATTTCAGTTAATCATTATTCAGGGTCATTGAGACAATGGCTGAGCTTTCTGCAGATTCTTCAATTACCATGAAATTTAGTGCAAATGGTGAGCCAGCCCAGCTCTCCTCCACCCGCCTGAAGATGCTCAGCAGGCTGCTTAGGTGCTGAGCCAGAGAGAAGGTTGGCTGCTCTCAGCCATAGCAACTCCCTGGCATGTAGGTGAATATTCACAAACACCTGTGAAAATCCTGATTAGCTCTTGAAGGGTTCACTAGGTGCAAACGGGATGAAAGTTGCCATGCAGATTTCTAAAAGCAAACATCATTTCATTGTCAGGGAGAGGGTTGCCACCACCCCTTAACATCCCTAATGGGGTTTGCTCCTCAGCAACTCTGCCTGGGGGGTTTGAGGGCTACAGAGCACAACGTGGGTTTTTTCCCAGCCCTTCAAAGCTGATGTAGATGGGGATTGACCCCAAAAATTTGTTTCTCAGCTTCCCCAAAAGCTGGAGATCACTGCATAGAAGCAAAACTTGCAGGACATGTGAGTACCGAAGGGCAGCCAGCCTTTGTGTTGCTGCTTTCAAATTTGCCCCTAAAGTGAGGGGTTGTTCCAGCAGGGGATTAAATCAGTGATGGGGTGATGAGGACAAGCTCGCAGAGGCAGCTGGGGACTTTCTCCATGCCTTGTGCCACCGTGCAAGCCCAGGGCTGTGCTGCCAGGAGGGGACGTGGGCGGCTGTGCAGGCAGGCTGGGGAGCTTCGGCGTGGGCAGGCAGGGACAAAGCTGCACTGGGTCACAGGGGATGAGTGTTTAGAGAAAATTGCCCCTTGCCTGCAGCTCAGCCTGGGCTTACTATTGGAAGTGGGTTTCACTACAGTGTTTGGATGATCAAGACTTCAGAAATGTGTTTTTTTCCTTAATTACGCCTTCCCCTCGCTGCTGGCTGACGGCAAGGCAGGCTGAGTCACAGGCTGATAAAGCCTCGTGGCTTTCCACCTCCTTCGGCGGCTTTCTCCAGCCTCACCCCAGCGCACCCGTGTCTTGCATCAAGCCATCAGTTGGCCTCAGGCAAGTCGATGCTGTGGATGGTGGGACAGTGCAGGCTGGGGGGGCTCAGGTGGACAAATGAGCTGGGAGCTGTGGGGTGCCCCATGCAAGCTCCCCACAAACACATATCCTCCCTGAGAAGATGCAGTTATATGGGCTAGGTTATTAGGCCTTGAGCAAAGCATCCCTCCGCTGTGTCCTTCCTCTGGGTCTGCTTTCCTGGGGGCAGAAGACAGCGCTGCTGTGTCAGCTTTGGGGTGCCACCATCTTTTGATGGTGGCTGTGCTGACCCACTGAGCTCCTGTCACCTTTCCCACAGCTGTGCTTCCCTCTTGCCGCTCTGGGAAGAGGTGGAAATGGCAAAGAGGAGGAAATACATAAAAAGTCCTGTGCCAGCTGTGCTCCTGCACTCATGGGTGCAGGTCCCTCGTGTACCTCACCGGGTCCTGCTGGCGTGGCACGGTGTCATGCTGGGGTTCAGCTGAGCTGCACCCCAAGGCTCTTATCGAGGTGGTGCCAGCTGGGTTTTACAGCTTGCTGCACCTGGAACATGCCTGGGACAAACTACCATGAGCAGGATTTAAAGGCATATATAGGATCATGTTTCCTACCAGGACCAGTGGGGAGTGCCCAGACCACGAGGTCAGGGCACAGCCCAAGTTACTATTATTTCTGAAGTGCAACTGTTGAAGGAGGGTTGTGCTGTGGCCACCTGGAGGGCAGAGGTTTTTAGACATGTCTGACATGTTCTGAAGTGTCTCTGAGCTGTCCCCAGCTTGCTCTGCTGGGCAGGGAGGAGTTAAGATGGGAAGTGCAAGATGCGTCTTGTAATGGCACTGATGTGTGCGTCAGGTGTGCCTGCGTCACCCGGCTCCTTGGCTGCTTCCCAAGGCTGGGGCTGAGCTCTCCTTCCCTCAGGAAAAGCCTGGGACCTGTCTAGCCTGGCTGGAGGGACACGAACTCCATTTCAGTGCTGTGGCCAGACTCCCAAAGCCCCTGAGGTCCTAGCAGCCCTCCGACCCCTCCTGTCTCAGAGCCTGGGCAGTGACTGGGGGACCCATGTGCTAAAGGGGTGGCCTCAGCCTTGAGGCATCTGGCGAAAAAGTACTGATTTTCTTTAACCATGGCTGTTCAGCAACCTGGGGATATGTGCGACTCTTCATGTCCGGCCCCAAACCTCACACTGATGCTCACGTGCCCAGCCGTGTACGCCTGTACAGCCACAGATACCTACAGATGCCACCCACGAAGCAGCAGCCACTGCAGGTGAGCATCACCCTGGTCCCCACACCATCACAGCAGCCCATGCCACAGCTCAGCATCGTTCCCACCCCTCCCAGACCCTGTGCATGGGGATGCTGTCTCACAGGGTGGGCAAATCCCAGGGAGCTCTCTGAGCTGTGACAACCCCACTGCTGGAGCATGACACAGTGGGACACTTTCTCTTGCAATGGGCTTTTTTTCCAAGCAGCCAGCAGTACTGGACCACGGGGTTCTTGCCAAGCCCATCCCCTGCTCCTGCTGCCAGCCCACACCCCAAGAACTGCTCACTCCAGCCATCAGCAGGCCACTCAATGCAGCTTTTCTGGTTGCAGGTGGGTTTTAAGCACAGGACACAGGCACTAACACTGACCCCATCTCTGCCCCCTCTCTCCTGGAGAGCTGCTAGATCAGGTCATGCACCACACACACAAGAGTTTTGCAAGAACAGCTTTTAATTCACAACTGGATAAATATGTAAGTAGTCTATTTCAAATGAAGTGCATCCTGTGCTCTTGTCTAGGCTGGACATTGATTAGATCCAGACTTTCTTTCCAAGCTTCACTATGCAATGAAAGCAAGGAGGAAACTGGTTGTTCAACTGGCCCAGATGTTTCGCAGCCTTTAGGCATCAGCAAAACACCTCAGTCCTCCCATGGGAAGACTTGCCACTTGCCCACCATGGGGGTATCCCCTTCCCAGAAGACATGCGAGGTGCCCTGGCAGCCCCAGCCTACTCACACACCCACTGGGGCTCCTCCAGGAACCCCTCTCATCCCCAAGCACCGACAGATGAACACGGCACAGCCACAGCACTTATTGCTGTGCAACCGGAAGAGGCTGCAGACCGTTTAGAGGAGATCACCAGTGTCCAAGTGCCACCATTTCTCCGTCCCCAAGCAGGGCTGGGGGCATCCGACTCCTCTGCACTGCTGTCCGCAGTGGACCCAGGTGCTGGGCAGAGCACACAGGGCACAAGCCCCAGTGAAGGAGGTCAGCAGCCACCTCCACCTGCCAGAGCTGAAGGCATCAGGATGGCCTTAAACACGTGGAGGAGACACTGTCCCCCATCACAGGCTGCTTGTCACCAGGTCCGTGGGCCAGTACCGGTCATCCAGGTACTGGTTGCTGTCTGTGGTGGGGTCTGTGACGGGGCTCGGGGGCCGGGTGGGCAGGCTCCGGGCCAGCTCCGTCTCCCATTGCACCTCCACCAGTCTGTACAGCTCCATGGCCGTCTGAGCATCCTCCACCGACGAGTGCCCTTTGCAGCCAACCTGAGCAAAGAGGCAAAAGCCTGGTTAGAAAAAGGGTTTGGTAAAAATCCAACAGGTTACTTTGTCTGCTCCTTGGAAGGACACAAGTGCTGGGAGTTTTGGAGATGGCAAAGGTTTGATGCAGCCCAGGAGATACATGCATCTCAAGCACTGTGTACACATACACAGGCACATTGCAAGAAGAGGCAGAGGGCCACAAATGCATTGCAAAGGGCAAGTTTTATCTTAGTTACCTCTCTACTGGGGGATCTCTGAAGTCACACCTGAGCTCCCAGGCTGGTAAGTTCAGCCCTGCTGGAAGATCACCGGCCCTGCTGAGCTCGCCTGTATTTCAAGGCTCCAGGCAGGCGCAGCCTCCCGCTCTTTCTCACAACAAAGCAGGAATCTCACACAGTGATAAGGTTTCTATAGATTCTCACAGGCCTGTGTTAGACACAGAGGTTCTACTCATTCATCACACAAGGTCAGTAGAACAATTAGTGTGATGTATGTGCTTTTTCTACAGACAGGTGCAAGTCACTTGAGCGCATTTAAGTTTAACCAACCTCCTGGTCGATCTTGCGCTACACTCCCATACAAGCACCCTCTGAAGGGCAGAGGTCTTGTTCCTGCTTTACTGAGACGCTTAATGGTCAGCTTGGGAAGTCCTGGGATCCCCCAGCTTGATCATAACCAGGAGTATGAGATGAAAAAGGTTCACCTCCATCTCACAGAGACCACCGATGGACATGGGGGGACCAGACTGACCATACAGGCTCAATCACAAACCCAGGACCTGGTCCCCACAGGTTCCTAGTGCTCACCTGGATCTTTTTCTGGAGCAGGTGCCTGGCCAAGCTCTTTAGGGAGACACTGGCCCTGACGGGCAGCCCTGCCCTCTGCTTCAGCATGGGGATCTGGCTGGTGTCTCGGGTCCTGTCTTTGGGGTGGAAGTACTTCAAAGCTTGGAAGTCGTTGTGGATGGCGTGTCCTACCACAATCTTGTCTTTCAAGATCTTCAGGATCTGGAAGCGTCAGAAAAGGTTAGACAGGCAGTGCACCAAAAGAAACACTAATTAAGCACAAAATAATTTTGTGTTAAATTCAGTTTCTTCAGTTCTAGTTTTTTAGGTTCCCAGAACAGAGCAGTAAGAAGCAAACCAACCCACTGAATGGCTTTGGAGGCTCCCAATTTGTGGCCAACAGATAACACACAGCCTTTTTAAAAAAAAAATTCTCTTTTTCTCACCTCTGCCTGGGCAGTCTTGAAGGGAATCGCATTTTTCATGTGCTGCTTGGTGATGCCACTCCAGCGTGTCCGGTAGTCCACGATGGGGAGCTCAGGCTGGACGTACTTGTCATAGATGACATCCCCCTCATAGTTCACCACGGAGCACCGCGCCAGCTCGCTCAGCCTGCCCTGAGGACCTGTGCCCACCATTTCGCAGTCAATGGCCACATACTTGCCAGGGCGCAGGAGCGGGGAGGACATCTGCACCCCCTTGGAGCTGCCAATTCCCTGGGACAGCAGCACGGAGTGATGCCTGGCTATGCTGTCTGGAGAGGCGGATGGGGAGAGGACCTGTTTGGACTTGGGGCCTTTCCCAAAGTGCAGTGCCATGGTGCCACCGGAACTGGTGACTGTGCTGCTTGTCTCCAGCCCTGCCATGGGGGTCTGGTTGCCCAAGCATCGGTGGGGGCTCAGCAACCCCTTCTGCTCCAGCAGCGCCCGGCGCTCCAGGAACCGCTGGTGCTTGCGACTCTTCTTCTTGTTGCGACCCTGCAGCATGGCGGGACCCTCCAGGGCCTGAGCGCAGCCACCTGCAGTGGGGCCATGGGTGCTCTGCAGGGTGGGCACGGAGTCTTTTGGGGTGGACAGCAGTGGGGTCATCTGCCCTTTACCAGGAGGCATCCCTACTGGAATGGGCACAGTGGAGCATGAGTGCCATGCAGTCCCCATGCCCCCCCATCCAAAGGGATCCGTGTACTCCACGACACCCCCCCCTGCCCCGTGACATATTCCCCCTTCCCGCGGTGTGGGCAGGCAGATGTAGTTCAAGACAGAGCTATGGGGCAGGGGATGGGGAGGACACAGACACATTGTCACATCCTGTCCCCAGGCCCTTGTGCTCTCATTACCTGGTCACTGGGTCACTGCCTGCCCCATTCCCGGTCCCAACGCCCTGGCCACAACCTCACCGACTCTCAGTCCCCTGCCCACCCCATTGCCACCCCCCGCCCGCCCGATTACACATCCCTTGGGGCCCAACCTGTCAGTTAGCCAGGCTTTCTCTACTGCACTCCCAGCCCCAGTGCCCTACCCGCTCCATTACCCGCCCCCACGCCCCTGCTCGCCCCATTACACACCCTCAGGCCTCTGCCCGCCCCGGACCCCTCCGGCCCAGCCGCCCCGGCCCCATCGCTATCCGGGACCCACCGCTGCCTGCCCGCACCCGGCGCGGCTCCCACGTGTCTCTCCCGGAAGCCGCTGCGCTCACATGCCCGGGCAAGTCCCGCCGTGCCCACGCCCCTCTCTTTTCCCATTGGCTGCGCGGGACGGGTTATTTGCATACGGGGGCGGTGCCCGGGCGGGGTGGGGATGTCATCGCCGGGCTATAAAGCGCCTCGGTTGTAACGCAGGGGCGTGTTTGGGGTTGGGGCTGTTATGGGGCCGCTAGAGCAGCGCGTCCTGGGGCGGATTAGAAGAGGGTGGTCAGTAGGTCGAGAGAGGTTCTCCGTCCCCTCTACTCTGCCCTGGTGAAACCACACCTGGAATGTTGTGTCCAGTTCTGGCTCCTCAGTTCCAGAAGGACAGGGAACTGCTGGAAAGAGTCCAGCACAGCACCATGAAGATGATGGAGTGGAGCATCTCCTGTATGAGAAAAGGCTGAGGGAGCTCGGTCTGTTTAGTTTGGGGAAGAGGAGACCGAGGGGTGACCTCATTTATGTTTATAAATATATAAGGGTGAGTATCATAAGGATGGAGCCAGGCTCTTCTCGGTGACAACCAGTGGTAAGACAAGGGGTAATGGTAAAAACAAGGGGTAACACAAGAGGTTGCGCTTAAATTTGAGAAGAAACTTCTTCCCAGTGGGGGTAAGAGAACACTGGACCAGGCTGCCCAGGGAGGTTGTGGAGTCTCCTTCTCTGCAGACATTCAAAACCCACCTGGACACATTCCTGTGTAACCTCATCTGGGTGTTCCTGCTCCGGTGGGGGGATTGCACTGGATGAGCTTTTGAGGTCCCTTCCAATCCCTGATATTCTGTGATCTGATGCTTGCATCCCAGATCAGCCTGCTGCTCAGCTAGTCCCACCTGTGATGGGATAGAACCTTTCTGGGTGATGGGTTTGAGGTGGAGACGCACGCTGGGGTACCTAACCCTGCAGCTTGGAGCTCAGTACCAACACGCTGCAGTTTTGCTGTGTGTTTGCTGGAGCACAATGCTGACCCTGTGGACAACTCTTCTCCTGCTGGGGACCCTCAGGCTGGGCAGCACCGCTTCTGCAGGGTGGTCTGAGGCACTGCAGTGTGGTGTTTGCATCCTCCAGGCTCTCCTGTGGTGCTTCCCAGGGTCGTGGGGGGCAGCTCTGGCTGGGGCTCAGGTGCAAGAGGGGGTTTCAGACCAGCCTCTCGTTGCTTCGCTCTCGAGGCTCACAAAAGCAACAGCTGAGGTGGTCAGAAGTGCAGAACAGCTGTGGCTGCTGGCTCGGTCCTGCACCTTCAGCATCGCCGGAGAAGCCACGCACCCTAGGGCAGACTGTGACTTGTTGTGGTGGGATGAGCCATACAACAACAAAATCACTAGTCTTCCAGAGGGAGCCGGGCACCACATCTATCCTTGTCCTGTGGGGCCCCACACTGAGCATCCTCTCTCCCTGCTGCTGAAGGGGCTTGCGGAGATGCAGGACAAGCGC
The DNA here is from genome assembly GCF_964273445.1 of Streptopelia decaocto. Lineage (NCBI taxonomy): Eukaryota > Metazoa > Chordata > Aves > Columbiformes > Columbidae > Streptopelia > Streptopelia decaocto. The sequence goes on from NC_138664.1 coordinate 5,438,160, forward strand.
TTTCATGCTTCGTTGTTCACATTTTTGCCACCTGTGAGCTTCTTCTGTTGGGTCAGAAAGAAAATATTTAGATCACCCTGCAATGTATTTTTTCCTATTTCCTTTGTGTTTTTCTTCTGCCTAGTAAACCTCTTCCTTAAATCTGTTACTCTGTTTTACATTCATTCCTTCCATCCCTGCTGTTCAGCTAATTAATTCCACCTAATGAGAGTAGTTCAATTGTCCCACAACAACTTGCTAAGGAGCCCTGTCAGGCCTTTATGTAGAAATTTATACTCTTTTCTGGTGTTTTTGGTAAAACTGTGTGTTACACTCTTGGGGATTGATTCATTTGTGGTTCCTGGGACTCTGCCCCATTTTTCTCACCTTAAGCGAGGTGAGAGTTGACTGTGACTGCACAAGTGGGAGCAGACATGAGCCCTGGTGTGAGGGAAATGGACTTGCATTGCCCATGGCACTTCTCCACCAGATCTGGGTGGGCAAGGAGGTGGCATCTCTGGCTCCTCTTCTCTCTCACACCCTGCAGTGGGATGAGGGATTCAAGTGCCTCAACTGTTCTGTGCTTCTTGGTTTATACACGTTGCTGTTGCACTCATGGGTCTGATCAAGTCATGGCTCATTCACAACAAACCCATCCATCTCCCTGCATCTTTGTTTGATCCCACATTCTTTCCCAAGCTGTATGTTTTGCAAGTGGCATGCAATTCCTCTTGGCAGTATGAAATTTTAGCTGTATCCTCATGGTTATGAAAAAGCTTCAACAAGCAAAATTGTGGACACATGGGGAGGAAGGGAAAAGCTTTCACTGGTTTCCCAAGGTCACAAAAGCCCAGGCTGCGAAGGAATTGTGTCATTTTTCTTTCCCATCCCAGGTACAAGGATGGAGGTGGCAAAATGTCAGAGTATTTTTAAATGGTTCATTGATGTACTATGGCCTCCTCTCATCCCACTGCCCTCTGGACATTCAGTAGATGGTTCTCCCATGGTAGGTGGTTCTCCCTTTGGTAGAAGCCTTGTGCCCAACAGAGATGCTGCTTATCTCCACAAGGTCTTGTGGCGTGGCAAGGATGGGGGTTTTGGCACCAGGTGGTAGAAACCCTGCTTTGGATGTGGTAGATGAGCCAAGAGCTGAGATGAAGGCAGAGCGCGCCAGAGCCCGGGAGAGGTTTCTGCAATGTTTGCACAATTTGAAATAATAAGGAAATCTGTAAAACACTGGGTAGAGCATGACTAGAATAACAGGCTAAATTTGTTGGATGAATAATTTACTAGAAGTCATTGGCCCTGCTCCAAGCAAAATGAGCACCAGCCTCATCTCAGACTGAGCAGCCTGGGTGGCTCTGTCCTCAGCTGGGAGCTGGTCGCTCTCCTGTCACCTGGTCCTGCAATGTTCCTGCAACAAAAGCCAGTCTCCAGCTGAGGTGTTGTCCCCAGGTCATCGATCATCGGTGCCTGGGGCTGCAGGGCTTTCCTGCAGAGCTCGTAGACCTGTTGAGGAGGTGCCTGCGGTTCATTTTCAACACATGGCTTTGCAAGTGGTTGTGGTGGCAGTGGGTGTCTGTCACCATCTCCAGGCTCATGGCCTCACCCATCCTCTGCCTCTTTCCTTTCTCCAACCACTTTCCCATCCTCAGCCATGGTGCTGAGCGGATGGAGGAACAGAGACATCCTGACATTTGGAATGGGAAGGGAGATGAAGTCCCAGTGCTGGGAGGAGACAGTGCCTGCAGCTGCAGCAGCCGATTAATGTGATCATGTTTATGAATGTGGATCAGTAATTCCAGGTAAACTCAGTGCCATGGGCAAACCAAGCCTCCCGGGAGCCAACTGGCGGCTAGCAGTCCCTGACAGCACCAGCATGTTCCTGCTGTGACTCTAAACCACCTCATTTCCAGCCTGGACACAGCTCATTGTGTCTCCTATTAGCACAGCATCAGAGCTTGCACGTGTCTTTGCAGAGCTGATTGTACCTGTGTCCCCCTGGACTTCTCTGTCCCCTCCCCACCATGGGGGATGGCTGGCAGGAGTGAGGATCTCGGGAATAAGTTGTCTTGGAGAAGGCAGCGAGGACTCAGCTTTGCCTCCATGGGTGATGGGGGACAGCTTCACCATTCTGGGCTTTGCTGGCAGTATAGTGACTCCCCATCACCCACCCATGGGTTGGGAGATCCCACGAGGGCTTCTTCAAGCTGCTCCCATCACTCCAAATAGGCTTGTGGCAGGGCTGGTGTGTCCACCAGCATCTAGAAGATCAAAGAGAAGCTGGGAAGCTACGGAAATAGATCAGGGCAGTGACCAGTGCCTTGCTGGACCTGATTTTCTTTAGGGAAAGGAAGTCTTATCATGGATGGAGCACCTGTAAACACCACCACCATTCATTGGTGCAAAGGACTGGCTCAGGCAGCTGCTGTCACCTGGCTGCAGATGTCACCAGCTGCCAGTCTGAGGTCACCAGTATGAGGACATCAGAATGGACAGGCAGCATGTCACTCCCTGGCCTTTGCCATGATGGGTTTTGGGGTGCTGCAGCCCTCCTGCTCCATAGCAGAGGTTGAGCACAGGGATCCCCCTGGGACCCCTTGTTTGCCATGCCTCAGTCCCTTCCGAAAGGGACAAAGTGGTTCATACTTCAATACTTGGCCAGTCCTTGGCTTCTCTGCTCAGAGGAGCTGGGCTGGGACTGAGCATGTGTTTCAGACTTCTGCTCAACCACCTTAAACCTGAAAGGCAGGAAGGCAAGAAGTGTGTGGATGTTAACATCAGCTGCAGAACCAAGGGTTTCTGCAGCTCCCATCAGAGAGGACCTTTGTGAAGAAGTGAGGAGTGTCTGTAGGGTATCAGTCAATGAGCTTTCCTTGATGTGCTTTCCTCATTCCTGTGTTATGCTCTCAGTTCTTCAGCTGGTCTTTGAGTTCCCCATCCTGAGCCCACTTGTGCAAAACCTCCAGGAGACCATTCCCCTCCCAGCTCAGGACTGGCAGTTACAGCACCCACCCAGCCTGAAAGTGCTGAAAAGTCCTGCTTGGAAGACAGAAAACATTTTTATTTCCCTTGGAGCACCATCAACCTCCCTTTTCCTCTGACACCTCCTCTACTGTTCCATGTGAGTCTCCTGTATCCCTCCAGCATGGACAGAGATTCTCCACAACCATGTCCCGGGCAGGTGCTGGTATGGTGGGGATGCTGCCAAAGCAGGAGGTGAGGGCAGGTGATGCTGCCGTACAGCTCCACCTCACTGCCGGTTTCCAGGCTCACCCCCAGGAGAGCAGTAAGCAATTATGGACCACACGGAAGCTTCATTATCGCCCTGTCGTGGCCTCATTTGATGAGACATTTTATTGCCAAACTTATTAAAAATGAAACGTGCAGTTTCTGCACAGCAATTTCCTGTCTGCAGCGATAAGCTAGGTTTGCCTGCTGTGTAATAAACCGTTATTTTTATGTACAGCTCAGGCTGGGGCAGCAAGGAGGAGAGAGGGGCCGGCTTGTGTTAATTGAGATGGTTAATGAGATCTATTTTGGGATTGATGTGTGAGGAGGTGTGTGCCCTTCCACTCGGTGGAGGTGGCCTCTGGTGGCTTCATGCTCTGGGTGCTGGCAGTGGGGATCGGGCAGGGTTTCCTTCCCGTAGCACATGGGACAGCACACCTGGAGAGGATTAATCTGAAACCCCTTCACCTGCTTGGTCTCACCTCTTCATCGCAGCTAGAAGCAAATGAGGGACCTGCTGTGTACCCCCATGGTGTGACACCCCTTCCCTTGCAAGGGCTGTCCCCAAGCTCTGCTGAACCCACCTCTGCATGGTGCTGGAGGGAGCCCCAAAACCCAGGGGCTTTGCTTCATCCTCCCCAAATCCTCCCATCTGCCCAAGAACTACCCTGTCTGCATCAACATTTGCAGGTGACAACAGTGACCAAAGCCTGGGGCATCCACCACGTCACCCCCCACTGTCCCTCCCCAGGTGCCTGCAGCAGGTGGGTGCTGGAGCAGTGATGATAGGAGCAATAAATTCGAAAGGCTCACTGATATCACAGAAAACCTGTGTCGCTGCTGGGCTGGGACCAGCAAAGATCTGATAAATATCAGCAAAGCTGATAAATATGGTTTCATTTTTGTCAGAAACAAAATGTCCTCATTAGGTGTGTGGTCTGTATTTTGGTTTAATTATGTCTTTTGAATCTGTTTTGAAAGGAAACAGCTTTTTAAAATGCAACATGTAAAAACTGCATTTACAAAAATCCTGATTGCTGCCTTTTTGTTTTTCTCCATACCTGGCTAAAGCTATCACCTGAAACCACGTCAAAAAAATTCCTCTTGGCTTTGGGAGCCCTGTTAGTTATTTGTCAGCAGTCAAAACCCTGCAGAGTATTTCCCATCTGACTTCTTTTCTTAACAGCAGCTTTATTGGTCTGGGAATTAATGGTGGAAGATGTGATACTTGCTATTCATTGAAGTCATCCCAAATGCCGCTCATCTCATCAGACCACAGCTCCGCAAAGCAAAAGCCCCTCTCCTTCCTCCAATGCACCTTTTTTGGCAACCCTGGGGTATTTTACTCCAATTTGCTCCCTGCATCCTCCTGACCCCACAACATCCCTGTTACCCCCATCCCTGCTGCCCAGCTCAGCCTCTCGCTGGGTAAACTCCCTCCATCACTAGCCTCAGCCCTCGTTAATTTGTATTGCAGCGTGTGTCGTGAGCTGACGTGTAATTAGAGCTCCTGAAGCCTGTCTCATGCTGTAATTGCCATGACAGGGGCCACAGCATATCCGCTTGTTAATTAGTAAACCACAATATCCCGGGGGCTCGTTGAGAGCTGCCTTAATTGTATTTCAGCTGGAACAGAGGAATAATTACCCTTCACTAGTGCTGCCACTTTTTAATTCTTTTTTCTTAAAAAAAAAAAAAAAAAAAAAAAAAAAAGAAGGAAAAACCCAAATTGAGCTCCTCTTCATCTCAGTGGCTGCTGCCTCTCCCATCGGCTGCTCAGGGACCTGGTTTTGTCCCTGGGTTGACAGGGAAGGGACGTGGATCTCAGCAGCTTGGAGATGGGATGCCGAGAGCTTTGCATAGGGACAGGCTCTTGGTCTGTCCTTCAAACTGGTGATATTGGGTGGTCCAGGACTTTAGGGGAAGGTTAAGCTGGGAAGAGATGCTGCTAACACACAACATCCGTCCCTTTTCCTATGCTTCTCCCTGAACTGACACAAAGAGCTCGGTTACCATCAGCCCTGCTGATTCCTGCTGTTCAAAAAATTGTATAATGGGCAACTGGCCTTTGGGAGCTGGTTTGTGAATTGGTTTAAATAACAGGCCTGGCTCTTTCCGGGGAAGCTACATGGAGGTCAGCCTTGAAGAAAAGATCAGTGCAGTGGCTCTAAGCATCAGCAAAAAGAAATAACCAAAGCAAAGAGCCTTGAACATAATTACAGCCTAAGAGCTGTGGTAGGAACTCAGCGACCTGAAGCCATCTCCTGGACTTTAGTGCAATCAACAGATTGACACTGCTGGGTCCTGAAGGCTGTTTTTTGGAAGCTGTACGCCAGGTTTGAATGCCAGAGCAGGCAGAGAAGCAGCACAGGTGCCTGTTCCAAAGGTTGGAGACAGAAAAGTGTCTCAAAAGCCATGGAAGAGCCAGATGGAGGCAACCACTGGAACGCTCCGCACATAATTGAGGGCACCTTTAAGGGTGAGCACGAGGTGGCTGCCCACCTCCAGGATGCTCTCTGCTACTGCTGTGCAAGTCACTGTCATTAGAGCTGAGGACGGAGTTTATAGCTGAGTAACCACAACAACTTTGCACAAATTAAACAACATGCTGCAGGTTAATTAGATTTCTTACCACTGCATCCATTAACTTAGTCCCGTCATCTGTTGTCCGGAAGTGGATGGAGCCCCTTTGAAATCCACTCGGAGGTGTGGACAATTAAACTTCTCCCTGGGCAAGCATACCAACACGTCCTTGTCTATGTGGGCATGGGCAGGAGATGCCACCTTCTCTGCTTGGAAACCCCTTGGTGCAGCAGATGAGACCAACTGGAGATGCAGTTGTCTTCCACCAGCACAGAGCCCAGGCTGGATTTCCCAGCTGGCATTTCAAATCCACCTTCTCCTAAGCTGATCTTTAAGAAAAATAGGTATTTTCATTGGCAAAGTGGCTCTCTCATTTTTGCACAGGGGATTTGTGAATATAAATAAACAAAAGAGCCCCCTCCAACAACATCTGAGAATGCGGCTTCACATTTTTAAACCAATTTCCTTCGACCGTGTCAGGGCCTGTTTTGTGTTTGCTCGACAATTATGTGGCTAATGAGGACAGCCACGGTTACATCAGGCGGGATTAGGAAGAAGAAGGCTACAAATGTTGCTGTTGCTTAAGACAACTGCTAACTAATGCGGGCTCAGAGGGCACGGTCTGGGGGTGAACGGCTCCTTGCAGAGCTCCTGGTGCTATTTTGAAGGAGACAGAGCGGGCGGCAGGTGATGGAGACTTCTGGTTGTTGCATGGTGGCTGTGCCCATGGGAAATGAGAAAATTTGCAGGTAATTAGGAATATTTAGTTTGTCCCATGGAGGCAGAGACATGGTCCCTCTGATGGAGCAGGAGGCACCAGCCCAAACAGACCTGCAGGGCTCAGTAAAATGTGTTCAGAAACAACAGGGGAACTGAGCCTTACAATTGACAACACCAACAAACTGCTATTTTAGCTGAAGCCCTCCCACCCCAGCTCTCTTATGGTCAGCATGGAGCTTTATGTGGCTTTTCTGCAGGGCTACAGCTGTCTCCCAGCCCTCCGAAGAGGGCGAGGAAGGACAGCAGGGAGGATGCCTGGTGCTGTAGTGAGACCCCGCTCCCCAGGCCCCCCTGGGGAGACACAAGCAGCCAGTATGGCTTTCGGATGCCTCCTCCCAGCTACTTTGCCATCAGCTCTCTGGCCACCAACTCCACCACACGCTGGCTCTGCCATTGATCAGCCCCCAGGCTCTCTATCGCAGGATGGACGCTGTGTAGGTGCTCCCCGCAGGCACCAAAAGATGTGCTCAATTAATTTCTACGACCACAGCGCCCCTTGGGAGAGCACCCACTGTGGCTGTGATGCTGCCCAGAGGGGTTTTTCTTTTTTGCCTTGTGACCCCCATCCTCCTGAACTCCTATCCCACATTTCAGCTGCATCTTCTACAAAAACCTCTTGGCTGAAGCAGAGAGGACATGTTCATTCACAGATGACATGACCATGGCAGAGGTGCTGCCACATGTCCATCTTAAGGGCTGAGCAGAAGAGTGTCCAGACCAAACAACCTCAAGATTGAGATGTCAGCCCCCCTTAAACTACATTTCTGTGCCAGTCCTCCAATGAACCCTTGGGTTGGATGCTGTCACAGCAAGGCACAGAGCCGAGCATTTCACCCTCGGATCCCTCTTCCTTCCCTGCCAGTGCCATCAGGGAGCTCCTGTCTTCCCTCCTTGGCTTGTGGGCTTGGAACAGCATGGCACAGCCACCCTCTGTGGCAGGAGAAACCCCTGTCCTCTCCCAACCTTCCTGCTGGAGAGCAAAGGTGGGTGGTGAGGACCCTGCAGAAAGGCTTGGGGAGCAGCCAGCTCCTGGCTCTTCCTCCCACCCTTTCTGTTGCCATTTAGCTGCCATTTGCAGATTCTCCAGCATTTAGTCCCAATGCTTAGTCTCAGAGTCCAGCGATCCATCCGCTCACAGCTCATGGAGACACCATAATTCCTTTTGCTGACTCTGCTCCATGCCTGGTGCTGGAGCCGCAGCCCAGCCCTGGGCTGTTACCACCAGCCACAGACCTCAGCACCCCAATGGCCGTGTTTGTCCCTTCCCTGTCCCTGTCATGGCCACCCAGCCTGTGTCTGCCACCTGCCTTCTTGGAAGAAGATGGCACGCGTGCTGAAGAGCCTCCCTTGAGCACAGCCACTGAATCGCACTCCGGATGACTAATTTGTGCCCTAATTGGTGTGGAAACAAATGCCAGAAAGCGCTGGAATACTGAGAAGTGAAGCTCTCCATCTTGGCTTCCTTCAGGGAAATGGGCTTAATTAAGAGTCTGTCTTGCAAAGAGAGATAATTTCTAGCTATGTGTTGAAACAGGAGACAGGGTGGAGGTTGCAGCTGAGACCAGCATTTTCTCCTTGCTGGTCCGTTTGGCTGTTGCAAAGTGAGGGCAGATCCTGTGTGGAGGTTCCTCAGACCTCTGCATCTCTGAGGCTTGGCCAGCCCTGCCTTGACCTGTAGAACACCCCCATGTCCCTTGCACCTCTGTTAGTGCTCCTCAGCCCCAAGAACACCTTCCTCTTTTCTTCCACACACTGGGCCTATCAGCAGCAGCTTCCATTAGAAAGTAGTTGCATGAGTTGTGGGAGGCCATTTTACCAACCTGGGCAGTACTGGCTCCAGTGGTGTTAACTCCACGCCTATGATCTCCACCAGTATTTGCATTACAATTGTTCAAACTTTAGGTCACTCACTGACTGCCCTTGGGCTCTCCACTGGCCGTTTCCCTGGTGTATTTGCCCTGGACAAGCAGGTACGTCCCAGCTCTCCATGGCAGGTGGTCCTGGCCATCCCTCACATCTGGCACCCCTTCCTGCCCTGGCCAATGGATGCATACTAGGAGGGGTTGCAACACGGCAAGCAAACTGGATTGGCCTTCTGTTGCTCTGCTGGGTGTGCTGGATCCCCCGGCACCATGCCAGCACTGTGAGAGATGCCCAGCGAGCCCTGGCACTGGTGGGAAGGAGGCTCTGGGGGCACAGCCTGCCATGGAGAGCTGCTGGACCCGGTGCTGCTGCTTCCAGAGCATGGTTGGCATTGAGACACCTCAGCCCCTTTTCCTTCCCCTTCCCCACGGCCTCGCTGTGCACAGATGTTCCCTTAGAAATAGCTGTTGCCATGGTTTTTCCAAAGAAAACACATCTCTCCCCCACCCCCCTTCCCCACCACCACCACTCCCCATCGCCTTTACCTTATGACAGCAGTGATGACGCGGCTCCCTGAGAAAGGCCACTTCACGTAACTATGGTAACAATTAGCTTTCTCTTAATTTTACCTCGGGGGTGATGCTAGGGAGAGGGACCCAGAGCTGCTCTCCTGGAACGGGTGCTTCCTCCAGCCTCGTACCTGGAGCTGTGGCTGGCACACACCAGCTGCTGCTGCAGCATCCTGGGCAGATGCTTCACTTGGACATAGGGATGTCTGCAATTCTCATTTATTTCAGGCAGTGGGGACAAGCCCTCCATGTCCTATATAGCAGGGTGTGCCCCAGGACCCTACACAAGACTTAAATACCTCAGAAAGGAGCTGGGGTGGAGCATCCCCCAAGGCATTGGGAAGGGTGGGAGCATCTGCATTGCCCAGGCTCACCCCAGAAGCATGGAAGAAGGGTGGGAAGCAGCCGGGTGTGCTGGAGAAGGGTTGGGACCCAGCTGGGATTTGGGGGCTGGAAACACTGTGGGGGCAGCCATAGCCTGAATGAATGGTCTGCAACAACGCCTCGGCTCCCAGCAGCAGGCAGGTAAACGCAGTGTGAAGCCACTCCTTGGGTACATCGGAGTCACAGCTGCTGACTGCAGCGACTAAAATAAGCGTTTGCCTGCTTTTTATTCCTCCGAGCCCAGCAGAGCCCACTCAGCACCAGCAGCGGAGTTGGAGTCTATTCTTAGCCCTGCAGGGAAGGGAGCGGGAGTCCCTGCAATGCTGCCAGGCAGGGCTGGGGGCTGCCGGATCCCATCCCCTCCCTGTCCCCAGGAGCCTGGCCTGACCCCAGGGGGCACTGAGACAGGAGGGACTGCAACCCGACAGGAACAAAGTCCTACTTTTTGGCCAAGGAATGGTTAGGGAGAGGGCAGAAGGAAGTGATGCCCCATCACCTCTCTCAGCACTGCTACAGGATTTGGCATCCCCAGGAGCGGTTGTAATGCAGGTGGCTTTGGAAGGGGTCCTTGCTCTTGCAAAGCTACTTTTCTGCCCAGGCACGGGGTGGAGTGGGGGACCTCGAGTCACAGCTCCTGCTGCCTCCAAGGATGGGAGGTTTAAGGGGATTTCAGGAGTCTGAGCTGAGTGTCACCCTTCACACTGTGCTGTGCTGGGATCAGACCTGCTTTGCCCAGCCCCATCCATGAGATGCTGTTGCTGCCCACCCCCACCCTTCCCACCAGCCACCAGCATCCCATCATTCCCAAATTGCACTAGGGATTCTGCTCCAAAATGCAGGAAGATTCAGGGTAACCTCCAAACCAGTCCAGGGGAGCAGCAGACACAGTGCAGGGAGCAAAACACCCAAGATTTGGCACACCATGGCCAGCTCGGTGCTTGGCTCTGCTCTCCATCCTGGCCCCATGAGGATGAAGGCAGGATGGGGGGCAGGCAGGGATGCAGCCATGCATGGGGGACCGAGGGGCTGTGGGAAAGAAGCCCCGGCTCCATAGCAACAGGTACTTGTCACGTAATGGAGTCCTTTCCGCTCGGCCTCCGCAGCCGCCAGCCTTATTCGCATGGCCATAAATAATTCAATTTTCTCATTCACACACATGAATGCTGCGGGCCAGGGCTACGGGTGCGCTCAGCCTCCAGCTGTCCAGGGGGGAAGGGGGAGGCATGACCTGATAATAGACTCTAGCATTTGTTTAACATGGATGAGCATAGCCAGATGGCCTGGGGATGGGAGGTGAGGATGGGGAGGTGGGAGTTGAGAGGTGAGGGGTACTCTGGGGTGCTCCTGGCACCCTGAGCCTCCCCTGGATGAGTCGGGGAGGAGAGCAGGGGACAGGCACAGGGATGAGCTCTGACACCTCCAAGTCAGCCTTGAAGACACGGGCTTTTGGGCTGGGAGCAGTTTAGGTGAGCTCAGGCAGCTTTTCCTCACATCATGCCTTTGGAGTCCTCCCAACAGGGAACAAGGGGTGGGAGAAGTGCTGCACTAATCCCTGGTGAGACCCCATATCAGTGTGAGCTGGGAGCAGGGGAGTCCATCCAGAATCAAGATAATTTGTCTGGAGATGGTGAAGGGGAAGGGGCAAGGTGTGCTGCAGCATACCACCCTGTCCTGCACTGCTGGGCAAGGGCCAGCAGCCCCGAAACAACCCCAGAGAATGACAGCCCTGGTGATGGAGAGCCACATTGCAAATCACTAGTGTAATTAGCAGGCTCCGGGCCACCCCCTGGCAGAGGCGCAGGGAGCCTTGCAAGAGAAAACAAGGGAATTAGCAGGGTTAAGAGGCGGAGCTTGGAAGCTTGTGTGTTGCTGCTGAGGAGCCGGCGCCTGCTGCGAGCACACAGCAACCCAAGCTGGGAGGCGAGGGATGCTGGCTGTTGCCCAGTGGCATTGGTTCCTTGCTGTCCCCAATGTGGCTTGAGCACAATCCAGCCTAAAGTGTGCTGAGGGTGATGTGAAAGCTGGGCTCTTCATCCCCGCTCGATGTTCAAGCAGAGGGAGCCATCAGTCTAGCACATGGTAACAGCCTGAGCCTTGAGTGGTCTCAGACCCCGACAAGAAAATACAGACCAGGGAGAAGCTTTGAAGATGGAATTGGTCACTTCACCTTAACTGCCTCTCATGGGCAAAGGATTGGGCTCCTCACCACCAGAGGAAGGTCCTGACCTTGTTCACCACCCAGAGAAATCCCTCTTGGAGACCCCATCCCTGCTTAAGACAGCAGCAAGGAGGCGCTTAGCCTGGAGCTCAGGCGCCGTCTCAAAATGAAGCTTACAAAGCCAGCAAAGAGAATTCAGATGCTGCCAGAAGGAGGGTCAAGAGAGGAGCCCACGCTCCGGCAGAATTATCCATCCCCAGCATTGCAAGTGTTTCCCCCTTGGGAATGGGGGAAGGTGGAAGTGTAACCAGCTCGTGTGCTGGCGTTCCCCAGCGCTGCGACGTATTTGGGTATGACACGTGTGTATATATGTTTATATGGGTGCCCTCACACACAGGCATGGATTCTCTGGCAGGATTTTGAAGCAGTAAAAGATGATCAGCTAGACAGTACATGCCTGGACCACTGGGCACAGCCAGCCACTACTCCACAACTCCTCCCACGTGTTGTACATCCCCTGTCTGCTCCATGTGTCCGTCTGCACGGACCAGAGCCAGCCCCCATGCCCCAGGTCTGTTCAGCTGGACTCACACCTTTTCGCACCACTGGAACGACAGTCCTTGCTCATGCCCATTCACAATTAAATTAACTCCTGCTTTCCGTAGCTGCCGCTCAATCAGCCCTTGCCCCATGCACAGTGCAGGGAGGGGATGACCCCCCTCCCCAACAGCTCACTGCCATCGACCCTGCACCCCTCTCTGAGCATCCCTACATGAGTTGTCCACAGAGAAGCAGCCTCAGCCTCCCCACAGCCCCCCAAAGCAAGGTGGGTACAGGCAGGGCTGCCCTGTGCTGTTCTGGGGTGCAGCTGGAGCTCCCCAGCTGACAGGCAGTGCTCACGGGGTGCATTTGCGGCAGCGAGGGGACCAAAGGTGGCAAAGCACCATGGTGAACCATGGGCGTTCCTCTCAAATCTCACAGGCCATGAGCTGGGAGGCACAGGCTGTGCCCCTGTGCTGTGGCTGCTGCCAGGTGGGTAAATGCCAAGGACACCCAGACAGAAATTTCCACCCATCAGACAATTTGCATTTTCCCTCTTCCACCCAAAAAACAGGCCCAGCCCAAGTCCTCTCCGTCTTTTGAGGGATGGGTGGCAGAACCATGCCACTGCTTATTCCTTCAGCTCCCAGCACTGCTGGAGCGGGATGTGGAGAGCCCAGCTCCAGCAAGCTCCTCTCTCCCAGGGTGCCAGGGGCAGCTGTGTCCTTGGGTTTGCCCAACGATGGACCACAAAGTCGCTGGAGCATGGTCCCTGTCCCCACCTCCCTCATGTCCCCATGCCATCTGCCCCTGGGAAGGATGTGGAGCCAGCCCAGGCTACCAGCCATAAGGTTTGCCCCAGTTGTCTTGCTCCCATCACAGCCACCCCTGCAGGACCAGCAGCTCTGGAGCTGGGAGTGCACATGGGCTCTGGTGGAACTGGATCTGCAGGCAGCTGCAGAAGAAGACCCACAAGGGCTGCCCGGTGGGAGCTGATGAGGAGTTCGGTGACTTGCATGGTCACTGCTGGGGTATGTCCAGCAGAAAGGAACATCATAGCCTTCCTCTCTTCAGGAAGGCACATGCCAGTTCCTACATACACATCTCTACCCTGCTCTTCTCCAAGCCTCTCTCAGGTCCCAAACCTTTTTTCTACCCTACTCCCTGTCTGCACATCTGAGTGATACTTAACAGAGACATTTGCCTGCCGCTCGCCCCATTGGAGTTGGGACAAAGCCCTGGGGACTGGGCAGAGATGGTCCTTCATGCCCCCAACCCAAGATGAGGAGTGCAGGTCCTCTTCCCCTGCCCCCACCTGCTCCTATAGCATGCACCATGGCTCCTGGCATCACCCACAGCTCCTGGCATCACCCAAAGCCCCTCAGGGCTTGGCCATGGTGGGCTTCAGGTGCTCGGCGTGGTATTGGCTCTGAGGGTCCCCTTGATGAGGACCACAGCAGGGACAAGGAGATGCCCAAGACATCTCCCCAAAGCAAGGCAGGTGTCCAGCCAAGGGGTTAGAAGGGGTGGGCATCTTCCAAGGTGGTCTGGAAAAGCCAGCTGGCAAGGGATGAAGACCCTGTAGACCCCTACACCTCAGTGCTAGCCCAGGTGGGAGCATCCCAGCCTCTTTAAGCTGGCAGAGACCTGCCACCCCGGGGGTTCTGTTATTCCAGGGATTGTCCTCTCTTCTGGAATAATTCCTGTGTCCTGTCTGGAGGTGTGGGGAAGGTGCCAGGATCCCAGTGAAGGACAGAAGTGACCAGTCCCATCTGGGGGTGCCCTGTCTGAGGTTTGGATTCCTGGGGGACCCTGGCAGGCTGCAGCCCCAAATGCTGCCAGTGGCGTTCAGAGCTGCCACCCACCATGGTCCCTGGTGGGACAGGGGTCACGAAGCGCAGCCTTACCTCGGAGGAGCTTCTACGGGGAACAGATGCTGGACCAGTCGCAGGAGAGCTGCAGCGACAGAGACAGAGGATGCAGAGATGGGATGGATGGGATGGGATGGGATTGGGTGGGATGGATGGGATGGGGTGGGATAGAATGGGATGGATGGAACGGGTGAGGTGGGTGGGACGGGATGGATGGGAGGGTGGATGGGATGGATGGATGGGTTGGTGGGTGGTCTGGGGGGCTGCAGGTCCCCCCTGTTGTCAGGTGCGGGAGACAATAGCCAGGGCTCCTGTTGCAGCTACAGACTGTCTCTTTAAACCCCTCACCAGCCCACAGGTGGCCCTGTCACCACCGTGGTCATCCATGACGTCATCGGGAGGGAGGGAAAGGGAGGAGGAGGAGGAGAAGAGGGGGGAGAAACGCGATTCCCCTCCACAGCAAAAGTCCCCGAGCGCCCATGGCAACAGATTGCAAATGTCACTGCGCATCAGCCGGGAGGAGGCTGCCGGGCTGGCACCCCCCTGGGTGACACGGGGGGGACCAGGACTGTCACGCCACGGGTGGCATGGGGGAAGAGGGCTGTCATATCACGGGTGGCATGGGGGAGACACAGAGCTGTCACCCCCATGGATGACACGGGGTGGGGGGACAGGTCTGTGACGCCACGGGAAGCATGGGGGGGGACACGGTGCTGTCACCCTCATGGATGGCATGGAGGGGACAGGGCTGTCACCCTGTGGTGGGTGTACGGTAGCAGGGCTGTCACCCCATGGGTGGCATTGAGGGGACAGGGCTGTCGCTGTGCGCAGGCTGTGGTCTAAGTGAGGCTGCAGGTCCAGCTGTCACCAGGGGATGTGGCAGAGCCAAGTGCCCCCCCCGCCTGGACACCTCCCTGCAGGAGTGGGTGCCACTGCCCCCTTGCTCAGGAGGGTGCTGGTCCCTGCCTGTCCCTTGCACTTAAGGGATTCCCATTACCCAGTGGTGGCACCCAGCTGTCCCCATGGGCACCCCAAGAGGACCAGACACCCCAGTGAGCCCCCAGTTCCTGCCCCTGGGGTCCAGCCTGGGCTCTGCCCTTGCAACGGGGCTTTTGGCAAAGACCAGCAGAGTTGCAGAAGGTGTTTAAAGCAGATCTTGCTTTCAGGTAGAGACAAAACAACCCTGGGAGCAAGAAAAGGCAGTCCCAGTCCCATACTCACAGACCCTAGACCCACAGACCACATCCCATTAACAGCCTCCAAAACACACTCAGTTCCACTTCAAAAAGAGATTCTGGCACCAGTTAAAACCAGAGCAAGGGACACCTTGATGGCAAAGAAAGACTTCCTTAGTGCTGTGAAGGTCCATGGGTGTTGCAACTTGCAAATTTGGCTTTGATGGACTTGAATCCTGGTGAGACCTGCCCAGTGTGGGGACAGGGGCCACAGCCCCCATGGGGGTTTGGTGGGGCTGGAAAGCCGTGAGTCCTGACAATGGTGAACAGGACCTTTTCATCCCGTTTATTAAACCATGTGCAAATGTGTGGATGGATCCCCATGCAAGGGTAGCCCAAAACTCTACAAACACAAATGAAGTCACTCCCCAGGCCTGGGGAAGAACTAAATATTGAATTACATCCTTGTTTTCTTGGAAAAATGAGAGACATCCAAGGTCTCCCTCTGCTCCCTCTGCTCTTTTCACACACCTACAAGAGTTTTCCCAGATGAATTTTGTCACTACCATTGCAAGGATTCTTCACCCTAGTAAAAACCCCACAGAGGCAGCTGGTTCCTGTACAGAGGCTGGATTCATTGCCACACATGTCAGGGCTTGGGGAGGATGAGGCACTGCTCAGGGCTGAAACATTCTTCCCCACGCTGTGCTCCTGTGCAGACTCCACCCTCCCTTTTTTGTACTTAAAAAAGGAAAAAAAAAAAATTGCCTTATATTTTTCCTGTTCTTGGCACAATGGGGATGTCGACAGTGACCAGGCTTGGTGGCTGTGGAAGGTGGATGGCTGTGCTCAGAACCTGGAGGGGTTTCTTCCTCTGTGAGCATCCCTGCAAAGAGATGGTCCAGCTTCTCTCTGCAGCGATTTCATGCTGCGGGTTGTATCTGGTTGGTGGGGAGGCAGGATGTGGAGCAGCCCCCCCTGTGATCTCCCCACCCCTGTCCTCCCTACACACCACCTCTAATCCTGGGAAAGAAGCTGCAGCATCCAGAGCTAGGAAGCTATTAGTAAACAGCCAAAGCAAGAACAGCAGAAGGGTCTTTGCTTCAGGAATGGGAGAAATCATCCAAGCCAGCCTAAATGGGCTACATTTTTTTTTTTTAATTTTTAATTTTTATTTTTTTACCCCACCTGGTAGCTCTGGAGGAAAAGTCTGGAGATGGATGTGGTGCTGGCAGGGCAGTGGTGGGGCTGGTGATGCTGCTCTGGTGCTGAGGAACAGACCATCCCGCTCCTCTGCACACTGCTAAAGCCTGCAGAAGGGACCGTTCCCCTGGCGGGAGGAATCATTCATTCCTGTAGGAAAAGACATGCTAGAGGCCATTTGGGGTGGGACAGGGGGATTTGCAGAGGGGAGCAGCTGGAGCAGGGAGCTGAGGGCTGGACAAGGGATGAATTGGGCAAGAGACACATCTGACCTCCCCAGCTGCCCAGCTCTGACCTGGGGACAGCAAGGCTCCTCAGTATATACCACTTCTGCCAACAAAACCAGCCCAACGAGATGCAAAACCTTGGACCTGCAGCTGCTCTGCAAGGCTGGAGCCCAGCAACCCTCTGAACCAGCCCCCAGTAACATCCATACCCATCCCAGTAACATCCATACCAGCCCCCAGTAACCCATGTACCAGTCCCCAGGAACCCCCATGTCAGCCTCCAGTAAGCTCCGTTCCAGAGCTCTGGGATCTGGGCTGGGGTTTAGTGTCTCATCCTGTCCTGGGGATATGCAGATGGACACCCCCCATCCCCACTGTCCCCCAGCAGATGAGGATGGTGACAGCCACATGTCCTCCATCCCCACGAGTGCTGGACCCCTGAGGGGCAGCGTGAAATGCTGCAGGAGGTGGAAAATCACAGCAGATTAAACATCTCAGGAGCTCTGAGCCTCCAGCATCCCTTTGCCGGGGCAGGTTCCAGCCCCAGAATCCCCCCATCTCCCGCCAAATTAAGCTGGAACTAACTTTGCCCCCAGCCTTATGCCTGCAATGAGATTTATTGCATGTGATGCAGATCCTGCCGATGGATGAAACTGCTCCAGTGAGGGTCCCTCAACCCCCTCCTCAGCAGTGGGGGGGCTGCAGCCGTGGGAAGATTGTGGTGATGAAGTTATTAGCTCCGGAAGCACTAATTGCTACCATATTAATGGCTCTTTTGTCCAGCGAGCCATCTTTCGGTGTGTGTGTGCTGGGCGGTTGTTTTTCTGCCAGCTGCAGTGTGGTTGGATGCTCTTCGGTATTTAGTTTGATCCTATTAAGGTGGATCTCAATTAATTAGCGGGAGGCAGAGAGACAAAGAGAGACACCGGGGCCATTTATTTTAGTCTTGTCATCGTGCTTTCTTCAAATGGGGAAAGTGGGAAAGAACAAGGGATGTGGCCACTGGGCATGAAACTGCTGGGAGATGGGAACAGGGTGGGCATGTGGGGTGCAGCAGAGTCCCCCCGAGGGTCCCCTGGTCCCCCAGCGTCCCCTGCCCACTGCACAAGAGTGCCAGGGAGGATGCCTGCCCATATCCCCGTGGGAAGGCAGCTGGAGCCACCCAGGTCCCATCACTGGGACAGTGGGGACCCCCTGCTGCTGGGACCCCAAAGTATCCCCCAAAAGAGATGGAAGGTCCACAGGAAATTCAATGGCGAGAACTTTGGTGCAGCGGGAGCATCCCCCCTCCGTCTTGGGTACCGCTGCAGGATCCCTGTGGTGTCACCACCCCATGGGAAGGGGGTGTGCCCCAGTGGGCTCTCCAGCACCCCGGTTTGAGCATCCTGCCCCATGGCTCCTGCTCCCAGCTCCAAATCCCACCAGTGGAGTGGCTGCCAGCGCCTTGGCGAGAGGCGGCAAATGGATCTCAAGGGCTCCCTGACATTCTTCATTCTTCCCTTTGAAGGACAAGAGCCCCTTGGAGCTGCCCTCCCACCTCGGCCGCTAATGCACTGGATGGGAGGAGGGAAGCACCTAAAAGCCCAGGCGAGCAAAAAGCTTTCAAGCCCCTTGGAAAGCCCAAAGGGGTGGCCGGGGGGTGACCCCAATCTCTGCTGCCAGGGCCAAGGTTGAGATGTTGGGGTGCACCCCAATACACTGGCTGGCAGCAGGTGGGATGTCCCCTGGGGTGTCCCTGTGCGGAGTCTTGGGGTGCAGGGGGTGCCTGGGGATGGAGAGTCGGGGATGCTGAAGGCATGGGGGATGCTCAGGGGGTGCTTGAGGTGCAGGGTTGGGGGTGCAGAATGATGCAAGGGGTTTGAGGGTGGTTGCATGGGGGTGCAGGCTTTTTGGGGTGGGCTGCGAGGTGGTGAAGGGGGTGCAAGGGTTCAGGGAGGAAGGTGAAGGATGGGTGCTGGGGGTGCAGGATGGTTGCAGAGTGGGTGCAGGGTTTCAGGGGGTGAAGGATGGTGCAGGATGAGTGCAGGGTTTCAGGGGATGCAGGATGGTGCAGAGCGGGTGCAGGATGGGTGCTGGGTTAAGTGCAGGTTTCGGGAGGTGCAGGGGGTACCCGGGCACACCCCGCAGCGCTCCCTCCACCCGCTAGGGGGAGCGGGCACCTCTGGTCTGTTGACAGTCTAGCCCGACTCCACCCCCCCTCCTCCCCCCCGCATCTCTGGCCGGAAGCGGAAGTGGGGGGGTGACTCCTTCCCGCCGTAGCGGCGCGTCCTGCGGTGGCGGAAAGATGGCGGCGGCCATAAAGTGAGCGGCGGCGGCGGCGGGACCTGGCGCTGGGACCGAGCGGTGAGCCCGGCCGCGGCCTCTGTCCCGCCCCGCCCCCGGCCCAGCCGCGCGGCTCCCTCAGGCCTTTGTTCGGCTGCCGTGGCCCCCGGTTCCTGTGTCCCCCCACATCCCAGGCGGGCGGGAAAGCAGCTGCGGCCCCCGCGCCCGTGGCAGGCGGGCCCGGAGCTTCCCCTGGAGCCCAGAGTCCTTCCACAACCCTCGGGTACCCGGGGCTCCCTGCGGCCCCCCTCGGCAGGCCTGTAGGCCGCCCCTTTTCTCCTGGTGGCCCTTGTAGTGCCCCGGATCCCAGGTCCAGTTCTTTCCAAACTGCCCCCATGTGCCTGTTTGTCAGCGAGCGGGTCTACGGGTTATTCCCGGACCCCACCCCGGGATCTCGGGTCCCCTTGATGCGCACCTGTGCTTGTCGCCCTCCCTGGCTCCCTCATCCCCTCCAGTTGCTCCCCATCGCTCTCTTCAGCAGACACCTTGCAGATCCCCTCAGCGCACTGGGGTTTTCCCTCTTTTTCCTGGCACCTCACACTGAGCTCTCTCTCCAAGGCCCTTCTTTTCCTCCTGTGTGTTCTTTTCCCCCTGCCATAGGTGCATCTATAGCTTTCAGACACCCCCTGGGTGCTATGGGGCTTTCCCCCACCCAATCCATATAGGCAGGTCTCTTGGTACCCTGAATTCTGCCACATCTCTGTGTGGTCCCAGGGCACATGTATGCTCTCTCCCCGGCAGGGTGAAGATGAAGTAGAGCTCTGGCCATGGACCATGACGCTCCCACCATCAGGCCCCGCCGCATCCAGAACCAGAATGTCATCCACCGCCTGGAGCGCCGCCGGATCAGCTCGGGCAAAGCCGGCACCCATTGGCACCAAGTCCGTGTCTTCCACCAGAACGTCTTCCCCAACTTCACCGTGGTCAATGTGGAGAAGCCACCCTGCTTCTTGCGCAAGTTCTCCCCTGATGGCCGCTACTTCATCGCCTTCTCCTCTGACCAGACCTCTCTGGAGATCTATGAGTATCAGGGCTGCCAGGCAGCAGAAGATCTCCTGCAAGGCTACGAGGGAGAGATCCTTGCCAATGGCAATGACCAAAGATCTGTCAACATCCGGGGACGGCTCTTTGAGCGCTTCTTTGTCCTGCTCCATATCACCAACGTGGCCTCCAATGGGGAGCACTTGAACCGTGAGTGCAGCTTGTTCACCGATGACTGTCGCTACGTGATCGTTGGCTCTGCCGCATACCTGCCCGAGGAGCCTCATCCCCCCTTCTTTGAGGTTTACCGCAACAGCGAGTCGGTCACCCCAAATCCCCGCTCCCCCTTGGAGGATTATTCCTTGCACATCATAGACCTCCACACGGGCAGGCTGTGCGACACGCGGACTTTCAAATGCGACAAAGTCATCCTGTCTCACAACCAGGGGCTGTACCTCTATAAGAACATCTTGGCCATTCTCTCTGTGCAGCAACAGACTATTCACGTCTTTCAAGTAACACCAGAGGGTACATTCATTGATGTACGGACTATCGGCCGCTTCTGCTACGAGGATGATCTCCTGACTCTATCTGCGGTGTATCCTGAGGTGCAACGGGACACTCAGACGGGGATGGCCAACCCCTACAAAGAGCCCTTCATAAACTCTTTGAAGCACAGGCTGCTGGTGTACTTGTGGAGAAGGGCTGAGCAGGATGGGAGTGCTATAGCAAAAAGAAGGTTCTTCCAGTACTTTGATCAGTTGAGGCAGCTCCGCATGTGGAAGATGCAGCTTTTGGATGAGAACCATCTGTTTATCAAATACACTAGTGAAGACGTGGTCACGCTGCGGGTGACAGATCCCTCCCAGGTACTACCTGCCGCCTCAGGTTGCTCATTGCTTTGGGGGAAGCGCTCGAGCAGGTACAATGCTGTGAGCTGTGTTTCTTAGCTGAGCCTGTGAAAGTTGTTAGGATCTCTGGTACTTCATTCTCGTATGAACATTTGACACCTTTGGTATTGAATAACTGATGTATCTTTTGCTCTCATAATTTTATTGCTTCCTTGTCAACTAAAAGTGTGGTGTGATGGTGTGGTAACTGAGTCCCCTTTCTCCAGAGATTGTTCCCTGTGTTCCTAGGTGCTATACAACCCTTTTCCCCTCCCAAATACCCACTTGTATTTTTAAATTCTTTTTTAGCTGCTATTTCATGTAGTACGCATATTGCAGAGGTAGTGTCTCCCTTTTCTCATGTACCTTCGAGCATGTTTTTCAAATATAATAGTCTTAATTTTTCCCCAGTAGAATTACGTTTTACATTCTTCCCACATACATTTTTGAGCTTCTGTGAGAGAGAATATTTAAGATCTCTCCAAACTGGGGTAGCAGCTCTTAGTTTTAGCTAATGTGCCAATTGCTTCTCCTTTCAGTTCAGTACTAAAGAAGCTGAATTAGAGCAAATGTAGCTCTGTCAGTGCTGGGTCCCTCCAGATGGCTCACCATTCCACAGGTGGATCATTTCTTTTTGCCACTGTCAGAGTGGTGGTCAAGTTTTGTGCTCTGTGAAACTGAGAACGATCTTTTTTTAACCTGTCCTGTTTCTTTGATCCACTTGGGTTTTATTGTGTTGAAAGTATTTATCAAGATTTTGTGATAAATCTCCAGTGCTGCTTGAAGGTCTCATTGTTCACTAGATGTTTGTTTTTCCCTTTCCCTTTCCC
Organism: Streptopelia decaocto; assembly: GCF_964273445.1. Classification (NCBI taxonomy): domain Eukaryota; kingdom Metazoa; phylum Chordata; class Aves; order Columbiformes; family Columbidae; genus Streptopelia; species Streptopelia decaocto. The sequence goes on from NC_138664.1 coordinate 5,459,746, forward strand.
TTCCCTCTTTGCCAGACCCAGGACTTAAATTCTAGATGAAACAGGCGGTAGTTCTTTGTGTGTTGTCTTAGTCTAATTCTTATAGAAGATAACTGGTTTGTTTTATTTTCCTCATATGTGGTGGTTGAGGGAGTTGCTTTTGGAGGAAATAGGTGAAGCTTAATCTCATCAATTTTACCCATTTATGTAAAACTGAGCAGCTGTCTCAAATATATAAAGCTTTGTGGAAGTCATCTGCACGATGAGTTCTGCTCCTTGCTGGTATCTGGAATGGTGCTCCTGACCCTGATGTGAATGTTCGTGGTAGGCTCGGCTCCACTCTCTGCTGCGGTTACCAAGGCTTTTGTGCCTGGTTTGCTGCAGCATCCTCTTGACTCTCTTCACCCGAGGGTTACTTTAAGATGCAGGTTGTGGTTTGTTTGTGGTGTTCCTCAGGCTATGTGTTTTCTGCTGGAGGAAAAGCATCTTATTTCTCTTTTTTTTCAGGAGATAATTCCAGATGTGGAACAGTCGCTGTGTTAAGGCTTCCTGAAGAAATCTTGGCTCACAAAATACCTAAAGCTCTGATTTTTTCTTTTGGCTGTCAGGGAGGAACATGAGGTTTCATCCAGTTTCAGGCTCCTCTCTTCTTGCTGCCTTCTGTGCCAAGAAGGTTGAGGAAGTCACAGTTCATGCTTGTGCTTGTAGATTGTCAGGGCCTGCACTTAATTTTTCAAGGTTTTTAATTATGTGTTGTGTATATGTAGCTTGGGATTTGTTGTTGTTTTAGGCTTGTGTTGATGGACTTGGCAGCTTTGCTTCATGATTTCTGTGACACTCGACTCTGCCACCTGTGCGGTGACGGTGTTTTGTCTGTGTTACAGGCGCTGCTAAAAAGCAGTAAGGGCAATTTCTCTGGTCAAGGGCATCGTGTAGATGTGTCTGCGTGTTAACCTGGTAGAGAAACTCTTTTTTTATGTTGGAGGATACTGCCTGCAATCTCCAATGATGTAAATAGTTTTTCGTTCTGCTGTCTCCTTTTATTTTCTCTCTGCTCCAACCCTGCTTTTCAGAAGGGCTTCCCTTCCCTTAGGCGGTAATCTAGTGAGTAACCTCATCTAGCACGCATCGTTTTGACATGTGTGGGCTGGATTGTATTATCACAATTTATTTTGGGGGCTGTAAAACAAACAAACCTTGTGATATTTGCAGGTGGGTGGGATGGGCAGAGTGCCTGCCGTCATCCCTGAGCATTGTTTGGAAGCGTGAGGTGAAGCATTTAGAAATTGCCTTTTTTTGACAAAAGATTTAACCAGATAAGTGCATATAGCAGGGGAATTAGTTGCCTTTGAAGCAGAGGCAGGTTCTAACTTTGGGGTGCTGGGGTGTTAGCGCTCGCATCTCTAACAAAAACTGCTTTTGACTGAGGATGAAATCCACTTTTTCCCTACGGGGTGGGAACATTGTCTGCCTTTGTAGCTGCACTGACAGAGTGTCACCTTTTTCCCCAATTTCTTGCTCGGTCATGCCATGAAATGCTGCCATTGCCAATCCACAGCATGGATCATGGGCCTTCTTGCACAAGAATGTCGGCTTTAAAAAGAAGTCATTAATGGCTTTCAGGTTCTCGTTTCTGTGCTGGCAGGGTCCCTGGAGGGCACAACTTTTTGTGGGCGGTGGTGTAGCACAGAGTACACAAAAAAGGCTCATCTCTGTGTGACTGAAATATTAAGAAAGGGAAGAAAATAATGTCTCTGTGCAAAGGAAAAAAATGACTTTTGGCCAGCTAGTACTGGATTTAAAATCATTTTGTCAGCAGGAATGAAAATTAAATTTGGCATTTTAGAAAGCATTTTGGATTTGGTGGAGTGTAGAGAGGAAGAGAAAACAGAAGTGTTGACATCCAGTTTGAGCTGAAAAATTGGAAGCCCATTAAGTTTTCCTCGTAAATAATCACAGTTAAGAGCTGGATAATTGAGTACCTGTTGAGGCATTTGAATAGCAGAATGGATTAGTGTGAGGATGTGGGATTCTCCTGTGCTGCAGAGAAATTTGGATGGAGTCTGTGGTGTTATGTGGAGAGAAGGAAGGGGCAGCTTCCTCACCTCTGCTCTCCTGGGTAACCCATGCCTCTGCCTCTCTCCCCAGCCTTCATTCTTCGTCGTATACAACATGGTGACCACAGAGGTTATCGCCGTGTTTGAGAATACGTCCGATGAGCTGCTGGAGCTGTTTGAGAACTTCTGTGACCTCTTCAGGAATGCCACCCTGCACAGCGAGGCAGTCCAGTTCCCCTGCTCGGCTTCCAGCAACAACTTTGCCAGGCAGATCCAGCGCCGGTGAGCCATTGGGAGCATGTTTTGTACCGTATACCCACACGCTCGCCCCCATCAGCTAAAGGCCAGTATCAAGTAATGACGGCAACCCTGAGAAAACCAGTTCTTTTAGTTGTTGGGTGATACAGGGGTCTGGCTTGTACATGTTAATCTTGCAGCCTCACGCATCTGATTTTATATTCGACAGCATCTGTCTTGTTGCAGGAAGGAACAAAGCAGTGGCAATCCAGTGCTTAGAAGAAGGAAAAGGAATTTTGAGGGCTCTCCTTGAGCAGTAACTCTTCTGGAGGCTATTAATGTGTTACTGCCCAGTAGCTTAGGCCCCTGAAGATAAGATTTTTTCAAGATGCTGGTGTCATCTACTTGGATGTACTTTGCTAAGTGGCTTTCTCTGAATTTAATGTGCATCAAACTGGGTTCTGTTCTGTAGCCTTTTCTCCAACATCAGTGGTTCTTGTCAGACTGTACTAGGAGAAAGAAAACTTATCTGCCTAGACCAATTGTGAAAGCTGAGCAAAACAGGAAAATAACCTGGGTTTCTAGAATGTGCTTTAACAGTCAAATGCGGTTTTAATGAGGCAGAGTGTGTTATTTCTCTTGGAATATCTTTTTATGTGACTCAGGGTGTTTTGTTCTTCTAGTGACTTGTTTCACATCATCCAGAGTACTTGGCAATCACTTCTGGGCATGAAGCTTCTGTTGATTTTTAGGTTGACGTCACATAAGCAGGGGGAAGTTGATGGTGTTTAGAAAGAGCTGCCTGTCAGGAAATCCATAATGCTTAGTGGGAGAGAGACTGAGAGAGCTCACTGCAGACACCCAAAGAACAACTCCTGCCTTGTATTCAAGGAGAGAGGAGAATCTTTTCATTCTCTTGCCTACAAGGGCCTGTAACAGGAGTGTTTAACTTATATATCAAAGTATAATAGAGCATAATCCACAGCGAGCTGCTTTTGGCTGAGTGTTTCGGGTCAAATGGAGATGTTTTACCTTCCTTGATGTATGACGTCCATGCAGCTGATCTGAGTGTTCTTGCACATGGAAAGCTCAAATTTTACCTGGAAAGAGAAATCCAGCCTGTGTTAATCTCTCCACCAGGAAGAACTTTTAGCTTACTGTAGTTTCTGGAGAGCATTAGGCTTCTTGTCAAGGTTCTTCCTCATTTAAAGTTTCTCCCTTTATGCATTTCAAACAAAGTGCCTAGAGAGAGGGGGATTCTCAAGTCAACAATAAGGGCTCAACTGTTACTGTGAAAACCTCTGGCTTTTGCTTATGCTGTTTCCAGGCTTCATAGTAAAGCTTGGATTGACTGATAAGCTGCTAATCCGTCTCTCCCTGTTTCTGATCCTGTTCATTTCCTGTGCTGCAGAGCAGCTGGGGCCAGACCTTGTGGGTAGGCACAGGCTTGTCCTTCTGGCAGTTTGCACTTTCAGAGCAGAAACAGTAATGATGAGGGACAATAAAAAGGTCACCAGAACTGGTTGATGCTTGAATCACTGTGATACATTTTTGGAAATGAGCTGTTTTAGTTCTTATGCTGCTGCTACTTTTCTTTCCCTATCAGTTCTCCTCCTTAATTTGTTTAGGATGTGCTGTTCACCTGTGGCCTTTGTGAGTAAAACCCGGTTTTGGTTCGCTGCAGGTTCAAAGACACTATTGTGAATGCCAAGTACGGAGGGCATACGGAGGCCGTGCGGAGGCTGCTGGGCCAGCTCCCCATCAGCGCCCAGTCGTACAGTGGCAGCCCCTACCTCGACCTCTCCCTTTTCAGCTATGATGACAAGTGGGTGTCTGTCATGGAGCGGCCCAAGACCTGCGGTGATCACCCGATAAGGTATGGAACAGGACAAGAAGCCGTAGTGAGGAAACAGTGTGAGAGTAACTCTAAACCTGCCATGTGGCATCATGTGCAGAAAAGGGAGTAGATTAAGGCCTTTCTCTTATGACATCCTTTCACCAGCGGGTTTATTTCAGCAGTCCCACAAAGCTTGGCCTCTCTCCTTGTGATAACTTTTGTGTGTGTGGGAGGGCCCTTCACAGCTCTTCTTGCTGAACTGCCCTGAGGAAAGTCAGAGCTTTTTCCGTATGAATGCTCTTGTTCCTCCTCCTCTTCTTGCAGTCTTGCCTTTATGTTCTGGCCTCAGAGTGATGTGGTTCTGGATGCCTGTTTTGCTCTGCTGGAAAGATCCCTTCTGAGCACGTGGGCTTAGCTGGCAAGGATGATCTGGTTTGTCCTGTGAATAAAATAGCAGCTGGGTTAGGTGTTATTCTGGTATTGATTTAGCTATTTTCAGACTTCTTGTTTACAGTTCTCACCCTGGGAGCTGTACTCTTCATACCCCTGTTCTTTCTTTGGTCTGCAGGAAATTTGCTTCTGTAGTAGGAGTTTTAACCAGGTGTAAAGGCTGTTCTGTGCCTCTTCTGCCTGAGTCTTCAATGCTGGCAGAAAGAATAAGCGCAAGTTTTGGAATAATTAGATTTGCCATACTTATTGCAGAAACACCAGGACTGGTTATTTCTTTTTGTTGGCTGCATCCATGGCTGCAAGTACTAGTGTTTAAAAATCCAACATCTCTGGCCTGAAAGGCTCAAAGAGGCTGAGATCCCCAGACAGAATAGTCTTTCCACTTACAGTACTGCAAAATCAAACTAGTGCTCTGAAAACAAAGAGATCCTTCAAAGCCTAAGTACTTTGTTTAGTAACTGCACACATCCTGGGGGCTCAGGCAGCCTAGAGAGACCATTCTGGCCAGTTTCCCAACTTTATTTTCATCAATGCATTCTCAAAAAATGGTTTCCTGTCTCCCCTGGCCCTGACTCAGGTGTCAGGGAACCTCTGCTCTCAATTCCCAAATTACGTATATTTAATTGGTTTTTCTGCCTGTATGATTTGGTTTGATCTCCAGCTCCCATGTTATCTGCAGAGAAAAGCCTGCCCTTTCCCCCTTGTCATGCTTGACGTTGGGAAAACTTGCAGGGCGGCAGTTGTCTGCCAGCGCCAACCTGCCAGTGGCTCCCGCAGACAAAAGGGAGCAAAACCGCAGTCATTTGCTGCAGTTACCTCTTTGTAGTAAACAAAGCAAAGTGCCACCTTCCCTCCCTCCCCTGAGCAAACCAGCATTTCAGAGCCAGAGCTTTTAAAGCTTAAAGCTGTGTAGAGTCAATTAGGACATGAATAGGGTCTCAGAGCAGTGGGGCTCCTGTTTTTTTTTTTGGAGAGTAAGCAGAAGATGAGGCACTAACCTTAACCATTCAGTGGCTGCAGTAGTGCTGCTGTTTTTCTCACATGCAAAACAAAGTGATTAATAAAATAATGCTGCTGCCTGTTGTGGTTAGAGGGCTTGGAAATGAGGGGCCACAGGATGTGTAATATACATCCTATAATTGGCTGGAGTGCAAAACCCCTCAGCAACAAAAGGTGTTATAATCTGTGCAGTTTCATGGCACCACGTATGAGATACGGACAACTCTGTACCTTCTGCACATGGGTCCAGCGTGGCTTTGTGCGCCGTGTCCTTTTAACCCTTAGTGCCTTTCTGCATCCCAGAGGGTTCAACTCTCTGGCTACTTGAGAGACCAGCAGTTGTTTGCTCTCAGGAGGGAAGGATTTTAGGTTCCTCATCACTGCCATCTTCCAGTATCTTTTCAGGAAGCTTGAAGAGGCACTCACTGGGTGAAATGATGGCACTTGTGAGGAAGAGGCGCTAACACAGCCTTACCTATAGCAGGGGGTCTCTAAAATCCGTCTAGATGGTTAATAAGGAGCCATTTAACCAAAAAATGGGTCTGCAGATAAATCTTCCATTTTCATACAGTTTGAAAAGACTGGTCTTGCTGTTTCTGTTGACATACAATTTTGTATTGCAGTGCCTAATTTATCTGCAGAGTGAGAGCCCATGGAAATGGCCTCTGATTGCAGAGCACTTTTAAAAATAGATTTAAAAATACCAAACTGAGCACATCTTTGAGATTACAGGGAGCTTCATCTGGAGTAGTAAATTATTGTGAATTGGGAAGGGTGAGGAGCAGATGGGGGACTGTGCTTTATTTAAAGAATGACCCTCTGCATACCCAGCCTTGTGTAGGAGGGAAAGGGCTTTTTGAAAAGCCAAATACCAAGATTGTGACTCTCTTGCTGGATTCTTGTGTGCAATTTTCAGGCAGGGCTGGCTGGCACTTTGATTCAGAGGACGGGAGAGGAGAGTGGCCCTCCAGGAAGAACATGAGATTCTCAATAGGCTGTGTTGTTAAAATGTGGAGTATGTCTGCTCCTGAAACAGCGTTGCCTGTATCTGTCATCACCCATTCTTCCAGGCTGAGAGCTGAGTGCATCGTATTGCTGGCAGGGGGGAAATGGGCTCTGATATTAAAAGCATTCTCTGAGTTAAAACCAGAGGAAAATGCAAAATACCCACATGTACTAAATGATGGTGTACAAGGAAACAACTGGGAGACAAAATGGCAATTCTGTGCCCAAAAGTAGAAAGAACAGACAGAATGGTCTAAGGAGCTGAGACAACTGAAGAGCGAGGACTTGAGTTAGAGGCCAGCTGCTTCCTGAAGGTACCATATCCCAAAACCTCCACCGAAACCTTGGGGAAACGTGGTGTCATTGCACAGTCCCCTGTTCCTGCAGCAGCACAGGGTAGTGGTGTTACCTGGGCTTGTGTCAGTTACACAGAGTACACACAGAAGGTTAAAGAAGCAAAGAATTTTCTAGACTCGCCTGTCTCTTCAGCAGTTTGCCTCATCCCCTCGGCAGCGTTTGGGTTGTGCTGAAGCTGTGTGTGTTCCGGAGCTCACCTGTTTGGAGACACAAATGAGCTTGACCCACAGGCAGGCTTGTGGGTGACAGCAGGACACGAGGCTTTCCTTGACCTCTGCTCTTGCGGTGATTGTTGAATGTTATCCAGCAGGTCCTTCCCGCACAGCCTATCTTGTTAATGCTTTTTCTGATGGAAAGCCTTGCTTGAACTGTGAAGTACAACTTGATGCCCTTGTGCAGAACTGGATCCAGCTATTCACCTTCCTTGACCGAATAGGGATGTAGTGAAGCACAAACACAGCAGCATAAAACCTACCTGGCAGGAGAGGACAGGGGTGGCCTTGCACCCAGAGTGAGACTGTTGCTAAGGGAAGTGAGCTCAGTTCTGTAGGTACATCTGCCTTAGGGATCAAGGGGAGCAGCTTGCAGTAAGAGAGGATGGAGAGTCAGCACAAGTGGGGTCTGCACAGAACTTTGTCCTTATTGTGAAGTCAGCTACAGTCACCAAAATGACAGGCAGAGTTCTCTCACTGATGATACTAAAATGAAGTGAATGTTTTCTAGACAGTGGAAAATGAGCTGCCTTGGGAGGGATTTTCCTGCGTAGCCAAGAACCAGACACCCAGCTGAGGACCTCCTGCGCCTGACAGAGTACCAGACATTGAGCAAGGCACTTGTCTCTGTGTGTGAAGAGCCCAGATGGCAAAGTCAATAGTCAGGAACAGCCATAATTGACTTTCTTTTCGTTTCAGATTTTACGCTCGTGATTCTGGCCTCCTGAAGTTTGAGATCCAGGCGGGACTCCTGGGGCGACCCATCAATCACACAGTGCGACGCCTGGTTGCGTTCACCTTCCACCCCTTCGAGCCCTTTGCCATCTCGGTGCAGCGCACTAACGCAGAGTACGTGGTTAACTTCCACATGAGGCACAGCTGCACGTAGTGTGACACGTAGCTGGGGCGGCCACTGTCCTTGAGTCTGGGCCTCTGCTCCAGACGCACCAAAGCCAGACACTTGCACCTTCTAGGAAACCAAACCATCACTCATGTCAAGAAACCTGACCTGGGAGCTCCTACCAGCCAGCATCTCAGAGGCCCCTCAGCTGTGGAAAGCTGATCTGGTCAAGTTAGGACTGTGAATGTTTCTTCTGACCCTGTTTGTACTGTGGAGGTCCTGCTGCATTAAGTGCTGCTGTCGTTCCCTACTCCTGTTGATGAACAAAGTATAACTGAAACTCCTTTCCTGGTTTCCCAGAGATGTCTCTCTTTTCTCTCCTGTTGTGGGTCAGGCTCACCTCTCTGTCTGGGAAGATCATGGAACAGAGCCTCCTACCAGCTATGCTAAGGCACGTGGGCGGGCTGTTGGCTGGATGAGGAATTGGCTGGATGGTCACATCCAGGGGGTAGTGGTCAATGGCTCCATGTCCAGATGGAAGTGAGTGGTGAGCAGTGTCCCTCGGGGGTCCCTATTGGGGTCAGCACTGTTTAGTATCTTCAGCACTGATACAGACCATGGGATCGAGTGCACTCAGCAAGTTTGCGGATGACACCAAGCTGAGTGGTGCAGCTGACAGGCCTGAGGGACGGGATCCCATCCTGGACAAGTTTGAGAAGTGGGCCCATGTGAACCTCATGAGGTTCAGCAAGGCCTGGGGAGAGAAGGCCCTGGGGAGACCTTATTGCAGTCTTTCAGCACTTAAAAGGGGCCTATAAGAGAGAAGGAGACAGACTTTTTAGCAGGATCTGTTGTGATAGGACAAGGTGTGATGGTTTTAAACTTAAAGAACTAGGTTCAGACTAGACATGAGGAAGAAATTTTTGCAGTGAGGGTGGTGAAATACTGGTACAGGTTGCTCAGAGAGGTGCTGGATGCCCAATCCCTGGAAACATTCCAAGCCAGGCTGGACAAGGCTCTGAGCAACGTGATCTGGGTGAAGATGTCCCTGTTCATTGCAGGGGAGTTGGACTAGATGAGGAGGTCCCTTCCAACCCAAACTGTTCTATGATTAGGATGGCAAAGATGGAGCTTTGCAACACATTTGTGGAGTGCTCCATTTTGCAATGGTGCTTTTCTACCTTGTTGAGACAAACAGCCTATTGTAGAGGGAGTGGATAGGAAACCATGGGGAGGGCTTGAAAATACCTGTTTTTATCTTGAGTATTACTGTGGAAATGAAATCCTTTTCTCATCCACACAATCTACTTGTGTGATTTTAATATGCAAGAGGTCAGGAAAAAAAAAAAGGGGGGGGTGAGAAATCACTGCAATTGAGAGACATGAGGTGCGTTCCTGACTCATATGCAAGTCACTTAATCTTTGTGCCTTAGTATCTGTGAAAGGTGGTGTGTTAAAACCAGACAGCCAGGGCAGCTGCCTGTGTCACTAGCACACAAGGAGGTGGGTACAGAAGGAGGATGGCTGGGAAGGGTGAGGGGAGCAACAGGAGCTCCTTGCTCACATCAGACGGACTTTCCTGCAGCGTGGGGGTGAATCCTCACAACCATCTGCAGGTTCTGCTGCTGAGAGGAAGGGAGACCCAGCTGCTGGCACCCTCCTGTGTGTTGGAGTATTAATAACATTTGGGTTTCCCTGGAAAGGGGTGAGGAGACCTGAACTAATGTGCGTTGCTGCAGGTTTGCAGTTATGAGGTGGGCTTATTGACTTAGGTTGCTTGTTTGATGTGCTGTTCTCTGTGAGAACCAGATTTGCTGTTCTGGGCATCAGCACAGCTGGCTGGTGTGGCAGTGCTGCCTGGACCACTGCGGTGTTTGTGCTGCCAGTATTATTTTATTGGGTATGATATTACGTGCCACTGTGGACTGATGAGGATGCTGGCCCTTCTCTCTTAAAACGTGGAGTTTTTGGTTGTAGGCCACATTTTGGGTTTTTCTGCACGCAGGCTGGTTTAGGGCTGTGCCGCCAGGTGGTGTGGCCATCCCAGCGTCATGGCCTGCTCCGTTGGAAGCTGGAACCTGCTGTCATCCCTTTCCCATGGGAGGTACAGAGGGGCATTAGAAAATTGGTGCTTATACATGGGAGACCCTCTACTTTATAGGACCCTGTGGGTGTCTTGTTGGACCAAAATGAGCTCTGGGTGATGTGTTGTGGCCACACGCCTGTGAAGAGCAGTACTGCAGCCATGCGTTCATTTTGCATGGTAATGCATAGGAAAATAACTGTGTGGGTTGTTGGTACCTGCTTGTAGCATAATGCAGGGTGCCCTGGGGTCCTTGCATCTGCGTTTACTCTCTGTCTCATCTCTCCTCTCCTGGCGTTGCTAAACATATTTCCAGGGTAAGGTGTATTTCACTGCTTCTTTCCTGGTGTTTGCACTGTTAGTTTCTCAGCTCTGTCAGAAGTGACTTCAGGTCAGACGACTGCTAATAGAGGAGTGTCAGGCAATGCGTGCTTTAGCTCCAGGTTCTTCTCCGTCTAATAACACTATTTGTCAAGGTTTTAGGTTTTTATCCTGTGATCCGTTCCTCAAACATTCAGTTAAACCTCCAAGTGGAGGATCATTTGCACATTGTAGATCATGGATTTGCCTCCTTCTGCACTGCTCTCGCATTTGTTCACACTTCCAGTATGAGATGTTTTTTCTTTTCCAAAGCTCTCAGCAGCTCCATCCAAGACTGGGTTTACTCCTTGGCATCACAGCCTGGGAGGTCAGTCCTTACTAAAATAGCTGTCAGATCTCTATTTAGATTTTTTTTTTTTTTTTCTGGTGACAAAAATATAAACCATGTAGCATTTCTGCAGTCAGAGATTTTGCTTTTTGCAGTCCTGTGTGAAGCAGAGTGTGGCACAAATTGTTGGGCTTGGGGCTGAGAGACCAGAGATCTGTTCTTAGCTCTGCTATTAAATTGTTCTGTGACTGGGGGCAAATCTCTTCCTGTTCCAGCTGGTGTTTTCTTCTCTGTAAATGAGGCCAAAAACATATTTTCAGCTTTTGTAAAACACTTTGAGATTCATGGATAAAAAGTGCAGGATAAGTGCTAAGTATTTTCTTATTATGTTTGCAGACAAACTGATTGATCATTCTGTGTACTAATTGCCTTGGAGTACCATAGCAGATCCTCTGGTCTTGGCTGATGCATTTTATATCTACAACAGAATTAGTTTTATTACAGAAATGTATTGAAAGAAAAGTCTCTCATGCTTGAAATTTTGATTCTTTTATTTAAGAAACGAAAAGTGTGTGTGTGGTGGGGAGGGTGGGAGCAAAGGGGAGATATTTTCTACCTGATATTTTTCTTAGGCTTGGATGAAGATTTGTTAGCAACACAAGATAAACGTGGAATAAATGGAATTTGCTTTAAAAGCCTGATTTATTGTCTTTTTCTTCCAAATACCGTAGTGGTGCGGGTGGGAATCCCTTTTCTGAGAAGAGATGGCAGGGTGTGCCTTGGACTACGCAGGCAATACTGCATGTGAGCTGCTGCCTCTTCCTGGCATTTGGAGCACCAGCGTCCTCTCGGATGTTCCTGCCTGAGGCATTTCTGTAGTTACTGCAAATTTCTCAGATTCTTGTCTACATGAACTAATGCTGGGCGAGGAATTCTTGGCCTTCAGTTATGTTTTCCCCTTTATATATTATTACTAGCCCAACTTGTACTCAGAGGCTGTTCCTCTATTCCATTTATAATGTTTGTCTAGCCACGTGGCCATTTTCTGCTGATTGTCCACGATCAAGAGACGAAAGCCACATGCACTTTGCTTGGCAGAAGAGCCATCACCTGCCTGCTGCTTTTAGGTTGGGCTAAAGCACTTGGATTTTCTACTGAGTGTTGCTCCCAGCAGCGATGCAGCTTTGCAGAGCATTGTGGCTGGGAACATGCGGATGGGACCTTCCCAAAGTCTGAGATCTCGTAATCCACTGCTGCTTGGTAACAACCCAGCAGCAGCACCCCTGTTTGTGTCAGTTCCTCCAAGTATTTGCATCTTGGCCAGAAAAGCCACTTCTCTTTGAACCTTTCCTCTGTTTTCATGCGTGCAGTTCTCTGATACATTCCTTTGGAGACCTTGAGTGTATCAGAAAGCTCTTGAGCCTGTGGCTTTTCACAGAGTCACTAAGTGATGAGGAGATGCTTGACTTGGAAACCATGGTTGACTGGCAGCAGAATCCCATCTTTTGTTACTTCTTGTGCTGCCTTTGCTTTTTTTTATTTAAAGAGTAGTAAAAGCAGAACACTTGCAGTATTTCTTATATAAACTGCATTAGGCAGTGAGCCATAGAAATCTTGTTAGAATCAAACCCGTGTATCCTGCTAAAGTCCCTGCTAAAGACTCCTTTCCATTAACCTTCCAGCTCTGAGCGGCTGGCTCTGATTTAGTTCCCTGATGTTCTCGCTGTATTCACAGAACCTCCCTTTCACTCAGGTACTGATGTCTATTATGCTTCCCTTGGTCCTTTTGACCCAGCTGGAGAATCAGATTTCCGATGCTTTAAGAAGGCTCTTTGTCCTTATTTGTGTCCTCTGTGGTGCCGCTTTTCTGCCAGCTTTTCCTGCAGGACCTCTCAGGGCTGTGGGCAGAGAAATGGTAGAGGCTGGATGGCGCATGGGACACGTGCTTCTGACAGCTTTTGTCCTCCTTTGAGCCTTTATCGGAGAGGTGCGTGCTGCAGAGCAAATAGATGTTCCTGGGGGCAAGCAACGCGACTGGATTTTGTGAGTTTGCTTTCGTCTCGCTTTCCAAGTTTCAGAGTCCAGATTGTTGATGTGCCTGAATCCTTGTGCCTCCCTGTCTTGTTATAGGGTTGTAAAAGCTTTTCTGGCCAAATACTCCTCAGGAGGAGCAAATGGTGAAAGGACTTTTATTTTATTTTTTATTTTTGGGTTTTTTTTTTGTCCTTGCTCCAGGGCTGCGGGGGACGTGGGCTGAGCTGTGCGAAGTCTGTCATTGTAGCAGTAACAGCCTGGCAGTACCTGCCCACCAGACTAACTGCTCGTCAGGAGCAGCGTCCCCTGTGAGAGCCCTTGCCTGCCGTCTGATTTGCCTTTGTTTCTCTTGGGGAAGAGCTGTACTTACTGCGTAAGGAAATGAGTTCTCAGAAAAACACCCGTGTGGGAAAAACCCTGAATTGCACATTCTTTTTCTGATGTTTTGACATAAAAATACCGCACCAGTTTTAGACTAGCAATCTGGAAATCAGTAATTTGTGGGCGACTGCTGTGGTTGTATGTATGAGGAGAGCTGAAAAGGGGCAGAGTGCCCCTAGTCCCAACCGCTCGGAGCTGTGCTGCAGCATTGGGGTATCTTGCTCAGTTAACAAAGGGTGGAGGATGCTGGAGGAACCCACAGGCTTTGCTGCATTTGGTAGTTTTTTTACCATGTCTCTTTGTTTCTTCCCTCCCAGATGTCAAATCCTTTCCTAGGGCACCTTCTAGCTGTTGCAGTTTGCTAATGGGGTGATTACTGTCTGTTCTTGGATTTGCAAGGATACCAAAGGCACCTGAAAATTCGAGGGCAGTTTTAGAGGAGTGTGGCAGGGAGGTGCTCAGTGGGTGCCCAGGGCCCTTGGCTGGCCAGGGGAGGAGGAACCACAGGTGCCTCCCAGGGGAGCTTTCCCTGAGAAAGAACCGCACAGCGCTTGGCCTCTGGGGGAGAAAATCCTATAGAAACTGCAACAAGGCAATGGAAAGTTGTGGGTAACACTACGAAGGCCCCAGCATTTTCTGAATTCTGTTTTGTCCAGGTATGAACTGGAGTCTTTGGAGGAGTTTATTTTCTGTGGGTGACAGAACTAGTTTGAATTCAGCTTTTTTAAAGCCAGGAACACACTATTTCTATTCTCCATGGCTGTCTTCCTTTTTCTTTCTCCCCAGAAGCTTTGCAACATGCCAGGTGTGATCCGAAGCAGCCCTGGCTTTGCCCAAAGGACTCCCTGAGCCCCTGCTCTTGGCAGTGCACCATCCTGCTCTGAAAGCTGCTCTTGAACGTGTTTGTGTTCTCATCTTCCCGTGTCCTTCCTCCATCCAGGTGCTTTGTGACAGCCCCAGGTAGGGAGGCAGAGCAGTACAAGGGAGAGCTGGGTGGCCCGGTATGCTGTCTCCATTTCAGTGCCTGATAAACTGGGCAGCAGCTTCTGGTTATCTTGCAAGAGGCTGGTGAGGATGCGCTGGCGGCGCATCCAGCCCCAGGCCTGAGTCCTGCCAGAGGGGACAGCCCAGCCCTGGGCGTGCTGGGGCCAGGGAATGTGTGGGACTGGCTGTGCGAGGGGCCTGAGAGTGGTGAGAGGCAGGCAGGTGGCAGGGAAGCCCTGCCAGAGCCATCCAGCCACTGTTTGACGTGATTTTAGCGTGTAAATAAGAGCAGCAGGCAGTGTCGCATCCCTCCGAGCACCTGCTTGCTGCCACTGAGCTGGTCATTTGATAGCTCCTCGGTGCTCCACAAAGGCGTAAAATGGAGCGATGCTGGATTAGATGTACCTGCTGCCCTTGGAGAGCACCAGATGATACGGTCCTCAGCCTGATGGCACCCAGCGCTGTTGCCATGGCAACAGGGAGAACCAGCCGTCCGCATGGAAACGGCCTTGCTGGACCCAGCAACCAATTTGAGGGGAAAATGGTTCAAATGGTGAGTTTGGAGAGGTGAGGGGCACGGGCACCCCTGCAGCAGCCAGTGGGTAGCCCTGGCCTATGCTGTTGGGATGAACCGACATCCTGTGGGATGTTCTGGTGTCGGCACCGTCCCCACAGTGGGACACCCCTCCCAAAACACTGGCATTGCCCCCATCACAGAACCAGTGCGCACTTGCTCATCTCCAGCTGTGAAGGATGGTTTTCATTGCTGCTGCTTCCCTATTTTTCTGGGGCTGGTCTTGAGGTCAGGGTAAGGTCCTGATTAGTTGTGCTGATACCTGCAGCAGTGTAGCCACGTCTGATTCAGCCCTGACTGGTGAGTCTCTAATGCTGGTAAAATCCCCCTTTGTAAGGGAAAAGGGGCAGCTGGCAGCCAAACAAGGTCTCCTGTAACACAGGGCAGACAAACATCGTGTTGACAGTGCCATTGTGCAGTGCAGCCTGTCTGGCTTCAGGCAGCAAAGTCTGGAGCTAATCTCTCCTCATCCTGCCTCCTGCCCCTTGTACCCCCAGACAATGGCTCTGCCCTCACCATCTTACCCAGAGAGGGGCTGGATTTGAAGCAGATGTTGGTGCTGACCCACTGGCTCTGAGAAGGGCTGGAGGGAGCAGCTCTGCCATGTGGCTGAGACCCAGCAGGATTAGTCCCAGTTTTACAGTGGCCCTTTGGTGACAATGCTACCGCTCTTGGCTGCAGGATCAGGGGGTCTCCCCAGCCAGCTGATCTGCTTCTCCTGCAGGGATTTTGGTAAACAGGACTCGTTTTACAACCGTGTCCAAGGGCAGATCGTTTTGGAGCATCTCCCAGCACTAGAGCAGGCTGCTTCCTGGCTGTTGGCATTACAGAAAAGCCCGGAGGACTGGCAGGTCTAAAGTCATTTGCATTCCTTCCTCAGTTCCACCCTGGCAGCTCAGGAATGGATGACTTATTTCTGTGGATTCAGCAGGAGCAAAATGAAAAGCAGCATCTAGCCATGGTGGGCAATTAGGAGAGCAAGTTGTTTGCCTGCAGGCTGGTGTACGAAGAGAGGAGGGTCACACTTCACCACTTCATCTTGGGACCTGCTGAAGGAGCTGGAGATGAGTAGCTGGGCGATGAAATATGTGTCTTTCTCCTTCCTGGGGCCCCAGGTTGTGTTTGTTACCTGGAGTCCTTCATGTGGTAGGAAGCCTTGCCTGTTCCTGCACAAGGGAGCAAGCGGAGCGAGGAAGGGCCAAAAGCTGGAGTCTAGCAATGTGACTGGGAGGCACGGTGGACATCAACACCAGCCACTCCAGCTTAGAGTTTGGCTTTGCAAAATGAATCGTTAAGTGGTGAAGCACAGAGGAGGGATTTTGGAGGAGTTTGGAAGGGGAAGGAAGGTTTTGAGGACTGTTGTTGCCGCTTGGAGAGGCTTTGGCACAGTTTCTAAATACAGATTTGGGATGGTCTTTGTGCCTTCTTCAAAAGGGTGAAGTGAAAGGCCCAAAGAGTGGTTGGTCATGCTGACAGGGAGGGCTCCTGAGCAAGGCCACCCTGTGCTGCTGATGTGGAGCTCTGACTGGGAGAACAGCAAAGGGGGTGCATCCAGCCTGGTCCTGAAGCACAGCTGCTGTGGGAGAGCCCTCCCCTGCATCCTTCTAATCTGTGCTGGCTCTTGGACAGATGGATTTTAGCATTAGAAAAGGTGTTTTTTAATGTTGTATTTTCCTGCATTTTATCCTCTGTGTTCTCTCTTTCCTGACCCACCTTTTTGTTGCACACATCCTCAGTGAGCATTCAGCCCCTTGCACCCACCTCTCCACCTCCTTCCTCTAGAAAAACAAGCTGTGACACTGCTCCTGGGAGCAGCTGCGCCAAGGAGCAGCTGCTGGGGCGCTGTAGCTGTTGAGAGGTTCAGGTCCAGGTCCTGGATCTGTTTGCAGCCTCCAACTCTCAGTAGATGTGTGCAGAGGAAGAGAATTATGAACCCAGAGAAAGGAAAGGACCCTGCTAAGTGACACTAGAGCAGGGGGAGCTTGGAAAGCGCAAATGGTTTCCAAAAAAAAGGGAATAGCATGGAGGCTTGGCTCCCCTCTGCATGTCCCAAGAGGACCCTGCAGCCCTGCTTCACCATCAGCACGGGAGCTTGGATGCTATTAAGCAGTTCATTAGCAAAACCTCTGAGCAGTTCCCACTGCCCTGGAGTACCCATTAATGCCTCTTGAGGGCAGAGGAGAACATTGGAAAAGTACAAAAACAATCTGAGGGTCCTTGATCTCTCCTTTGTTCGTTTGAGAGGTCATGGGCTGAGGTTGGAGGGCCAGCTGGGAGGGAAAGAGGGGCCAGATAGGGACACCAGGTACGAAAGCAGCACCATGATTATCTGCCAAAAGTCAGAGAGCAAAAACATAACCTGGCTTGAACTGTTACTTCTGAAAGGCTCCCAAGGGGTGCTTTAGGGTTATAAACACCTACTCACCGACTCGCTTTGTGCACATCCTCAGCCAGGTATTCCTGCAGCAGAGGAAAAGCCAGCAAAGGCTGCACAGATGTTCCCTAACAGCTGCAGCTGGGCTGTGCTGAGCCACCCCTGCTGCTACAGCTTATTAGCACTGCAGGGTCTGTCCCCTTCTCCTTGCTTGTGTAGACAGTCAGCTGTTAAAGGACACTGACATCACTTAATTAATGGTTTAATTGAATCTCTCAAAGGGATCAAAATTGTCTGCCTGACTCCTGTCACTGAGATGCTCACGTAAGACATAGTAAATCAGCAATTCAGCAGATAAAGCTGCAGCTCTAGGTAGAACGTCCTTGTTGTTGAGGATAGGGAAATAATTCCTCTTTGCAGAATAATATACTATTAGGGAGAAGGCTGGGGGCTATTTTTCCAAGCCACTAGGTGCCATCCCTGTACAGGGGAAGGGTAACTGAGTTAGACTAACTCCCAAAGGTGGTACGGCACTCATTAAGGGGTAAACAGACCTCAGGCAGCATTTTATCTGTCAGTCAGAACACTGGTTTGTGTTTCACCCCCTATATGGTGGAGAATGGTCCAGGTTGTATTTTGAAGTGGAGGGCAAAGCCCCAGAAAGGCCAGGGTTGAACCAGGATGAAGTGCTGTGATCAGAAGCGGTTTCTGAGCTTGTTTCATGGAAAAAGGCTTCTTTGACAGCAGGGAATCAAAAGTTAGGAGAGAGTGGAGAGAAAAATGTCCCAAAGCAATGGGGAATCCCAGAGGGAGTGGATGTGACCCTAATGAGGGTGCTAATGTGAAGTAATTGCTGCTCAGGAGGAATGTGAGCCAGCAGAAAACAGTATTCCTTCCACCCAGGCACCAAGAAAAGCAATTAGAACTGGTAAACACCAGTGGCTGACTAGAAATCAGGCCCTTAATTAATAGTTTCGTCTGAGGGGTAAGGAAATCATTAAGTGCTATTGGTGTCTATTAATTCCCTGCAAAATGAACAACAACAGAGTTTTAAGACTTCTTTTACCATACAGCGTGTGCAGGAAGGAGCAACCGAACCCTGCACAAGGTGGGAGATCTTGGTTTGTGCAGCTGTGCTCTCCTGCTGTGCTGCCGGCTGCCCCGGAGCCCTGGGATCAGCTGCAGAATAAACAGCTCAGCCTGAGCGTTTAGGTAAGATGTGGCTTTGGGGTGCTCCATCAGGGAGAAGGTGGGTGGAAAGTGTGACTTCTGCACAACTGAAGCACCGTGACGGAAAGCTCAGGGAGGGTATGCAGAGCTGGGGGTTTGGGAGACAGATATTGCATTATATTGTACAGAACCAGCCACTGAAACATGGAAAATAGCATCAGCCTCTTCTGTCCAGGCCGGAAAGTGCTGTTTAAACATTAGCTGGAGGAAGAAGTAGGGGTAGGTAGCAGAACTAGGCAGGGTAGACAGGGAAATAAAACTGCCAACTGTGTCAGCAGTGGCAGTGCATTGGTAAACTTCATAAAACGTTCACAGATGCTCAGCAACCGAGAGCACTAAAGAGTGGCCTTTACAAAGGGTACAGCCTTGATTCTAAGCCTGGATGAGACAAAGATTACTTCTCATTGCTCTCTGACTCCCAAGTCATCCACCTACTCTTCCCTGAATTTCGGAAGGACCGCAGATCTCTTCCCAATTTTATTTTTCTGTTTGTTCTATCACCTTTATCTGACATGGGCACTTCTGCTGCATCGATGTGACAACCAGCTTGTGGCAGAGAACGGCAGTGTTACGTTTTTCTCGGTGTGTTAGACAATACATCGCTGACAAGCCTGCCAGTGCAGACTGCTGCTCCTCCTCTCTCAGGGCTGGTCACTGTGCTCGGCACAGAAACCCGTCCAGACTTGCTGTGAGGCACATCGGTGTTGACACACAACTATCTGCCTGCATTCTCAGAGAGATAATCTTTGCAGTCAATATCTGACCTGGTATCTTCTTAAAAAGAGGAATATGACATTACTAGAAGCTCAGCCCTATTTCTGGAGTGAGGGGGAAGCTCTTTTAGTGTGTCAAACACCTATGGAAGAACCTCTCTTCCTTGCTGTCAAATCTGTGACAGCTCAAGGAACTTCCCTTTAAGATAACCTACCCTCTAGTCAAATTCAGACGGAGTAAGGTAGGGGATTCATCTGCATCTTGTTCTCTTCTGTCAAATGCAACTCAACAGGCTCTTCTAAGCAGACTGATTTCTTTCTAAACCTGCCGTGTACCATTCAGCCCCATGAAGGAGGTTCACTGCCTTGTTGCCATGGTACCCTTTCTCTGAAGAGGAAGAGAATAGTTAATTATGCAATTTAAGAAACTAAGGAGGAACGACAGAAAGAGAAATAATAGAAAGGAAGATTCTGGGTTTGTGATAGAACTGCTGGTTGCACCAAAATTCATTCTGTTTACTGGTGAAATATTTGCCCAGCATACGCTGTATATGGCCAGCGCTTCTCTGGCAGCGTGGATTTCCAGGAGCTGCCCTTTCCCGGGCACTGTGCCTCTGCCAGCCAGGGCATCGCTCCTGTGGTCACTTACTGCTGTTGTTTTCCTTGGTTAATGCTCCAGAGAGCCTCAGACATATTTGCTTGGCAGAAATTCTCTCTGTATGGAGCCAAACAGCAATAATGTATCAGAGAGCCATGACAAGCTCATGCTGCCTGTGGATGTACAGAAGATACAGTTCAAAACTTGAGCATTTTAGATCTCCTTGGCAGCATTTCATTGTTCCTCAGGCTGACTACCCCCTGCTTGTTTTACCCAGGACCTCAGAAAATCCCGTTTGTGGTGCACAAGGTGGGACTAAAGAGATGACAAGCATCAAGCCCATCAAGATCCCAGCCCCTCAGGACTGGCATTTTCTATTTGCTAGGAGCGCTGGCAGGCTGGCTACAGCTTGGGTGAGACAAAGCACCGCAACAGGTCTGTGCCAGTAACAGATCCAGGCTGTGCTGCTCCGTGCTGGAGAGGGAGCGTTGCCTCTTGCACGGCACACAGAGCTCTGCAAGCTGGGAGGAAGGGGAAGTTACCCCACAACTTGTTCCCAAATGTGTGCAGAGAAAGAGGGAAGGAAAATTATGTAACCTTACAGACCTCAGGCTGCCCTTCCACGTAACAAGGGCAATAATAGCACCAAGCGCTAGACAAGGGCCACATACAGTGGTTAAAGGAAGGGAGCAGTCGAGAGGCAATAATAACCCAAAATACTTCAGGGAACACAGCAGGAAATGGCTGTCAAAAGACCAACATTTTAATCAACAGATTTTGTACACAAGAGGCATCCCACTAAGGGAGTACATGTATTCCTACTTCTACCCCCTGGGCTTTTAAGGCCCACGATGGTGTCTCCTCTTCAATCTTCCCTCAGGAAGCATTTCCAGGGAAGATAGATTCCAGAATGTGTCACAGGAGCAACATTCAACCCAGTCCTGGTTGCATGAACTGCTGTTGAACGCAGCGTGTCTTTCACTCTCCTCTCACATTCGCCTGGCTTTCCGTGGGCGGCAGCCGTTGTGTGGAACCGGGGTGTTGTCGGTGATGGAGATGACCTCTAGACCTCCCATAGTCAAACCCTTGATGGCAGCCTGGAAGAAGAAGACAGCAGATGACACGCTGTTATCAACACATTGAACAGCAGAGAAGGGGAAAAGCTCAGGGGAAAATAGTTTGGTCCCTCGTCTAATCACCTATTTGTTCTAATGGTTCTACTTTGTAATTATCTTAAAAATAAGTAACTTGTATCAGAAAACCCAGTTTAAACCTGTCTGGTACAGTCCTTTCAGAGTTCTCATTAATTTTCCTACTTTAGTTGGAAGTCCGAGAAACAGCTTTTATTCTGCCTCCAAAATGAAATTACTCTAAAATTCTAATTATTCTAAAATTTCATTACTAGGTACTTGAGTGATCAATTCTTTACATCACTTTCAGAAAAAACAAGTTAATAGGTATAGTCATGAGACCAACCTGAATTTAAAAAACCTGAATGATGCCTGAGAGAGAAAAATACTGAAAGAAATTTTTGACACCTACTTTGCGTCCTGGCCCCAGTCCTTTCACCATGACTCGTACATGTAATACACCCTTCCCACGTGCTTTCTGAGAAAAGAACAACTGGTTAGTATACAGGTAGGTAGAAATGGATACAGAAGACAAATATGTGTATTATTGCACAAAGACTGCAGGAGTAAAGGAGGCCTGGATACAGCCATGGCAGATTCAAGAGAGCTTCTGTGCTGTCAACTCCGTATACAGAGCAAGCTTTACGATCAAACCATCTGTGACCTAAAGCCATGGGAGCAAATGACATATCCACAGATATGTGACTGAACTGGCAAGGACTAACAAGGACTAAGTCAAGGCTGTTTTCCCTTCTGTGACACAGCGACTTCTCTCCTGTGATCAGTGGATTCCTTCTGGAGGGTAAATGAGAAAAGCAGGTGAGATTTGTATTTGCTGTGCAGGTGTCTGGGCCCTCTGTGCAAAAAATACTAGAGGCTTGCAAACTGAAAATGAAAACCACCTGCTGTAAAGCAAAACGGTGCTGCCATCAAGTGGATGGAGCTCCTCTGGGTCTCTCAGTGTTCTGGTGCAATTAATCTACTAACTTGAACAGTGATAGAATAAATCTGGCCAAGCACAGCTATGCAGCTATTGTGAGGCTCCAATGAGCACAGATTAATAGTGGAGATATTCTTATATTCCTCTGAGTCAACCACAATAAGCTGTTGGCCAGCAGTGGCACTGAAAACACCTCTGACATGAAAGGCTGGAGAGAGTTCTGCCTAATTTAGGATGAGGATTTTCACTTTAACTTTGCCTCATTTTGCTGTAATGAGGCCCATGACACAGCCAGCCTCATCTTCTCCTGCCACCTGGACACCCACATGGGTTTTTAGGAACAATTACAGTAAACTGTATGCAGCTGGAAACTACAAGTGTAAGGACATCACCCTCTCTGACTGGAACTGCTGGCAGCAGCTCAGCTCTCCTATGGAGGAGAGCAAATATAAAACATTCAGCCAGTAATTACAGCAGTTTCTCAGTCCCCCACAGTGCAAAAATTGAACTGCTGCTGATTCAAGGGCTACATTTCCAAAAGTGGCTGAGAGATGTTCGCTTAGAAAAAAGAAGCTGTGCAAACTGGAGCTAGAAAAGAGAGGCTACAAGTTACATTTCCCAGTCACAACCTCCACAGCTGAGTTCACCCTCTGGGCATTTCCAGCTGCTGTTTGGAACACAGTTTGCCTGTGTGAAGATGCGTGCTGTGTCAGAGGAAGGTACAGAAACTGTCAGCAAACAGCAGATTATTGATTGAGCGCTGAGGTGCAGAGCTCTACAGTGCTGCCTGTGAGCTGTGTACCCAGGCAGGGGGAAGGTGCGAATAACCAGCGTGGGCTCACTGCTGCTGCCGCCATGGCCGCGGTCTGTGCTGCAATGGCAGTTCCCTTCTTGGCATTCTGGAAGCCTTCTGTGCCACAGGACGTACGGGCTAAGGGCCGGTTGTCAAAGCTGACCACTTGGATGTGGGTGCTACAGAAAGAGAGGGGCAAAAGAAAGAAGCAAGTTAGAACAGAGCTTTATTCTTGTTTCTTTTTGCTCAGTTTACTGGCATGGCTTACCATGGAACTCCCATTTTTCTTCTCCAAAACACTTTAACTCTGCACTCTCTTTTGAGGTATCCCCCTTACACAAACCAGCTGTAGAGACCTCGCAGCAGTAACCCTCTGTGTCACCCTAGAGAATCTGGGTGAGGTGGCAAAACCTTTCTGGGTAAGGTGTACTTTATCCAGGTATTCCTCTGCCCTTTCAGACCCACCTCTCACTGTGAGCCTAACAGCTCTTACAGTTATTAAAAAAAAACCTGCATGAAACACTTCTAGAACTTGAAAGAGCTTTAAGAAACAGTAAAATATCACACTAGGGATCACTAATGAAACACAACACTCTCTCATGGAAAATATGATAATTATTTTAAAAGCTGTACAGCAGTAGTGCTAGAGCTGGGTTAACCTTCCATTAAAGCCTCCAGCCTCTAATTGTTAATATCAGACCCTAGTCAAAATGTGTAATAACAGTCTTATTGCTATTAACAACACTATAAGGACAGTTATGCTTCCTGAACAGCACTGAAGTTTGAACTCAGTATTATTATCTTCCCAGTCATGAACACCACTCCCCTGGCTCTTTTCCTTTGATCCTTTTGATCAAAACACAGACTGGCCAGAGCCCAGGTATGAGCTTTCATTTTGCATGAGAGCAGGAACGGAGCAGCTCATTTGCTTACTTGTTGTACGTAGCTTTGATGTGAGCTATTGGGATCTCTTCATAGACCTTTCCATCCCATCTCATGGAGTTCCTCTGCAGGATTAAAGGGCTGCGGAGCAAAAAAAACAGCGATCAGGCAGTTGCTCTTTAAATTTTGCAGTGTTTTATTCCATATTGGGAAAGAAAGAAGGGGTCGAGCCTCTGAAAGACACAAGCTGCGTTTGTGATTGAGTCAAGTCACTTGTTTTCGCTCCCTTGGCTGAAAAACCACCGAAAGCGATAAAACCTCCCAGCAAGAGGCACATGGCGGAGCCCCCCGCCCGCCTCACCTCAGGTCGGTCGCGCTCCGATCCTCCGCCTCCTTCGCCGCCCCCGCCACGTCCTGCAGGCTCCGGGGGCTGGTGCGGAGGCCCCGGCACAGGCCGGCGATTCGGGCCCTGCGGGGAAGAAACGGCGTCAGGACACCGGGGCCTACCCGGGGTGGGGGGCGGATCGGGCCCGGCGGAGCTCCCGTGCCGGCCGCCACGGCGGGGCTGGAAGCGGCCAGCCCGGAGCGAGCGGGGTCCGGCCCGAACCCCCCGTCCCCCCGCCACCCGCCGGGGCCCGTCCCCGCCGCTCACCCCCAGGCCGCTCCGAGCCGTTGCCAGGCGACCGCGCTCATGGCGGCTGCCGCTGCGGCCGCCGCAATGCACGACGGGAGCGAGGAGGACTCACGGCGCCGCGGTGCATTGTGGGCCGCGGCCGGGCGTCATGGCGGCGGCCGTGCAGCGAGTGGTGGGACGGGGCCGGTGGGTTTGTACGGCTCCTGCGCCTCGGCCCTGGCGGCTGTTCGGGGCCATGTGTCTGTTGCGGCTGCCCCGCATCACACAGCCCCTGGAGAAGGAGGAGGAAGAGATGGCGGCCCTCATGGGGCAGGTAGAAGGGGGCTCTGTGGGGTTGCTGGCGGGAAAATAGCCGCCTCAGGCCTGGGGGGAGCTGGTGGCTCGGGGTGGTGTCGCTCCCCGCCATGGAGCAGGGCCGGGTGCTGTGTGTATGGTTTGCTGCCTTGATAAGAGGAGCAGAAGTCTTAGAAACACGACTAGGCCTAACGTAACGGGAACCTCATGGAGAAACAACAGCTATATAGACACCAGAGATGATGCGAAGCTTGGTTTGCAAGCAGGATGTTCCACTAGATGAAGAAAAATCTACGTGATATTTGCCATGTAATAGCACAAAATGACAACGTGCAAGCTCAAGAAATCAGGTGAAAGAGAGGACACTTGTAATCCGAGGGGGCACCAGGCTGCAAAAACAGCGGGATCCGCTAGAGACCCCAGATGAGGACGCTTGAATACCAAAAAAAGGACTTTCTGACAAATGGTGTGATTGTGGAAACAGTCTACATTTAATGCGTGAAATAAGTGGTAGAAACAAGTGAATATGCAATTGTTATGTGTAATAAATACTAAGAAGTGTGAGGCATGCGCATATTCCATTAGAGGAAAAATCCTTGGAGTGTCCAGCGCGCTGCAATAGAAGTGCCGGCTTTTTAACACTTTCAAAGCACTGTTAAGCGGTCTTTTTGCCAACTTTTTGGTATTGGCCTGCACCAGGTAATGAAGGTCTTAGTAGTGTTCCCTTAGTCTTCCTCAGCACTGCAGGTGTCCCTGATAGAGGCTCGTGGTGCAGGCAGGGAAGCCCTGCTCAAGTTTGGGGTAAATTCTCATCATCTTCCATTCACTGAGGTAGAAATAATTTAATTCTGCTTGCCGAGTCCAGCCCGTATTGCTGGTGCCTGACCAGTTCTCTGCGTTGCCCTTTTAGATCGAGCTAGAGAAAAGCCAATATTCAGACCATGAAATCCGCAAGCTGGAGGAGGAGGAGCAGCTCAGGAAGAGGAAAGAAAGCCTGTATGATGATGAAACAACTGGCAAAACAGTCATCATGGCTCAAGACCTGGAGGAGAAGTGGGAACAGAAGTTACTGCGATTCAAGGCTGCTCCACGGATAACAGGTAGGGGGTGAAGTTTGTGGTTGGCGGGAACATCCCCGGTTGTCTGCAGACACAACTGAAGGCAGTTCAGTAGGGGGAGGCATTTGCTCAGTCTTTTTTACACAGATGAGTGCAGTTCAGTGAAGGCATTTGCTAAGTCTTTTTTTTTTGTTGTTTGTTTTAAAGAGGGTCTTTACTCTGTGGCAGCACTTTTAGCACACAAGGAATTAACTGTCTGCCCAGGGAATGAGTGTTTCTGTGCTGCAATGATGTGCATGTTCAACCTTACCAGAGCAAAATGAGAAAAATAGATGTTGTTTCCAGACAAGAGGAATGTTTGGTTGCTTGGTTCCCAAGCTCCACCTGGTTCTCTTGTTGATTTTTGTCAAGCTGGAGATCCAGGAAGCTTGCTATAAATTCCTCCTGGAAATGAAACAGTGGTTTCCAGTTGAATCTTGCATTGGCTTCCAGAGCAACTGAGAGCATTTCCATCTAGATTTTTATTTTGTTCTGTGTATCCATGTTTGTGTGTCACTGCTGGAAGGATGTGAAATGGAGAGGGGTGATGAATCATGGGGATCAGACCAGTGCTACCAGGAGGCTTTGTTTCCATCATGTGCTGGTTTTTGGCAGATGCTGATAAAAACAACAATCGAACATCGTTGAACAGAAGGCTGGACAGTAACCTGATGCTCCTGGTCAAACAGAAAATTGGTAATCAGGAGTTGTGGCTTCTGCCTCAAGCAGAATGGCAGCCTGGAGAGACACTGCGAAGCACAGCTGAGAGAGCCATGGCTACGTTTTTGGGTGTGTAGTTTGCTGTTTGCCTGGGCCTCCCTCCTTTTTGTCCCAGTGGTCTTTTTCACATGCCCTACCTGAGGGATATTTGTCATCTGCTGGGAAAAGGCATTTCATGGAAGAGAAATGGAGCAGAAGTGAAATGTGGGCTCTCTGTCAAGAGCTGTGACACTGGGTAATTGGCTCTGTGACTGTGCACTTTCACAGAGCAACTGCAGCACGTGGGGGGCCAACTAGGCTGGCAAGGGGTGAGTTGGGGTCTCTGGCTGCCAGCAGCTGTGGTGCCAGGTCTGGCCCTCGGGGGAGCATGTTGGAGCATCACCAGACACCCCTCTGAATGGTCTCAGCTCGCTCCAGGTGTGCGGCTTCTCCTTCCCGCTTGTCACCCTGTAGCAGCTTTTGTGGCAGATGGGCGATGGCAAACCCACACGTTGTTGCTTTTCTGTGTGAGCTGGTAAAACTCTCTCACTCCACTTGCTGGACTCGAGGACAAGTTGGTTTTATTTCATGAGAAAATGGTTATAATTTGCATTACTTCTGCTAAGAAGGAACAGTTGGTCTGAACCAGATAGAAGAAGTGACTTATGCTGTCCTTTCTGTTACTACAGGAGAGCAGTTGCTGTTGCTCTGTGTTCTTACATCTTGTTTTCTGTTTTCTTTCTCTTGCATTGCTGGGGTCTTGCAGGAGATCACGTTCAAGCCAAAATCCTGGGGAATGCACCATCTGGGATTTACAAGTATAAATTCCCCAGGGCCATCAGGACTGAGGATAACTTGGGAGCCAAAGTATTCTTCTTCAAAGCCTTCCTCCAAAGCAGCGATTTGTCCCAGGCAGAGCTGAAAAAAGACTACCTGTGGGTCACAAAGGATGAGCTGGGAGATTACTTGAAGCCAGAATACCTGAAAAAAGTCAATGGATTCCTTCTGGACTTATAGACGATAGGCTGTGCTCCAGCAGCTGGGGAAGATGTGGGACGTGACTCCAGGGAGGAGCAGAGCTGCTGCTTCGCGTGGTCTGTGTGTATGAGATGTTCACTTGGGCTCTGGAGAATAATTTGCCTTTGCCTTATTTTCCAGTTCTCTTCACCAGGCTTGTACTAAATAAATATTAAAACTTACACTAGGAAGTGAAGCTCTCCTCAGGGAGTTCTTTGCTCTTGTTGAATCCTCCTCCACCTGTTCTGGAAATGCATGTTGTGATCTTTTCCTCTCCCAAGTGTTCAGTTCCCTGGGGCTGTGGGCGCTTGGAGCCTTGCTCTCCTCACCAGACTCCTGCCATAGTCTAGAGCTCAACTGGTTTCTTCTAAGCAATGGCTAATCCTTGTCTCTGGCACCTGCTCTTTGATGAGAGCAACACTGGAGGGTTGTCTGTATGTGTAGGTGGGAACAGAACCTTCTGGATACAAGGCTGGGAAAGGTGGGTTTCTGGGGAGCTGGAAGCTGGGATATTCACAGTTTATTTACATTTAATCTGTATTAGAGCTGTCTCTGGCCTAGAGTCTGTGGTACGTGTAGGACACAGACGCATGAGGAACAGGCAGCAGCTCGCTCTTTATATGAGTTCTGCTTTCCCACCCGCGCTGCCCTCCCCTTGAGCCTCAGGCTATAGCAGCAGCCACTGAAGGAGGGGAGTACTTGAGCAGCAGCTCTCTGGGCTGCGAGGCTCGTTTTTCCTGACGGGGAAGCTGCTGTGGTGTTGTTGCCTCCTGGGAGCAGCCTGTGAGGTGGCTTTGGGGAGTCCTGGGCTCCCATTCCCAGTGCATTAGGGTCCCAGTGCAGCTGGTTCTGGTAGCCTGATCCTATTACCTGAATTTCTTTATTAGAAGATCTATTCTGGGCTGCTTTCACCACTCTGGGACCAGTCCTGTTTCTTGGAGGTTTTTTTTTCTGGTTGTAAATGTTGCTGTTTGATAGTCAGAGTGTGGGGCCAGTGCTGGCTGGACCTTGCAGAGAATCACCCTCTTCAGTGGCAGGGAGAGAGGGAGGAAATAGCTGTCGTTAATCATTGAGAGAGATTTCAGCCTCCAGAGGTGGAACTGGAGATTGCTATATCTATTTTATCAATCCTTTGGGAGTTGTTGAGCTGCAGGCCTCAAATTAAAGCAATCCTTAATCACTCCACAAGCCATTGGGGTGAAGGGGTAGCACAGCAGCCTTCTATTTTCTAACACTGGGCAGTTTGGGAGCTGTGGGCTTGTCATAAATTACCAACAAAACAAAACTTGGTTTCTTGCAGCACCCTTACAGGCCTGCCAGGGAGGCTGTGTCTGCAACAGAGAGTGCTGGCAAAGAGGAAATCAATGTGGAACAGAATACATGCCTGAAAAATGCATGTTTTTTGGCTGCTGCCTGAGGTCAGCGCAGGTGAAGGGGAGACTGGTGCCTTCTCCAGCACTCAAAGGTCCTTCAGAGGGGATAGGCGACTCCTTCCTCTCGGTCTTTGCCCCACCAACTGCTTAGGCTCAGCTCAGCACAGGTTTAGGGCATGCCCTGTGCCAAGGTCTTTGCTGCATTTGCCATACCGAAGACATGTTATGTGTTGCTGGAAAAAATTTCCAAAGCATATAAAATGCTGTTTAATTGGTGCTTATTTATTCTCAAAACCAGCAGCACAAAAGAGGAAAAAAAGGCTGTACTGAAATCTTGCTGATCTTCAAACCCAGGCAGTTCTTATTCTCTGGCTTGTTCAAGGTACCAGTCTTTGGGCATTGTCTGTGCTGAGAGGTGTAGCTCCCTGCTGTGATGGAAAGGTCAGAATCAACAGCCTCCTTTTTATTTTTTTTTAATTCTTTTCCTTAGGCTCAGGCCTTTGTTCTTATTAAGCAGCAGGTATGTGAGAAGCTTGTTTTTTTCTAGCAGCTGAAATTGTTGTTTTCTCATCACCTAAACTGCAAATTCCTGCTCACAGCCTGCATGGGAAAAGCTATCTTTTTTTTTTTTCTTTCTCCTCTGCATTTTATTTCATTTAAAAAAAGCTCAACCAGTTGCTTTAAACAATCCCAGATCCTGCAACTTGAGAGCTTTTGCTCAGTTCTTCTGTGTGGCCTGTTCCCTGCCTCTCCAGCCTCAGTGAGAGGGAAGGCAGAAGGATATCGTGCAGCAGAGGGGATGGTTTGTATCTTCTCATCTCTCTGCTCCCAGAGGTCCTGCAGTAGATCACAAAGGCTGTTATTGCCTTTTGAGAACTTGGTGGCTTCAGGCTCTTTCCCATTCAGTGCAAACCTGTACCTGTACTCCTCGCAGAGTTGCGTAAGCCTGATAAGGCAGG
This sequence comes from Streptopelia decaocto, assembly GCF_964273445.1. Lineage (NCBI taxonomy): Eukaryota > Metazoa > Chordata > Aves > Columbiformes > Columbidae > Streptopelia > Streptopelia decaocto. The sequence goes on from NC_138664.1 coordinate 5,489,158, forward strand.
TTGGTGGTATTTGGCTGGTAACTATTGAAAGGATAGCACAAAGCCTGAAAACCTTTTCTGGGAGCGCTTTTCTCCTGGAACAGATGAAACCTGTGGAGTCATGGCTGGGAGAGCTGCTGCAGCTGTGCTGTGCCTCCTGGGGTCCAGCACAAAGCAGGGGGAGCATTTCGTTGGTGTTGAGCATGAAATAAAAAACTCCCCCTGCAAGTGTGATGGAGAGCTGCGTGATTGTTTGCCTGGGTGTTGAGGGAGTCTGGAGGTTGTTTGCACCCAAGGCCTGGAGGGTTTTTCTCGCCTTGGCAAAGGTTTCCTCACACAAGATCTTTCTACTAGAACCTGGAGCTGCAGCAAATACTTGAGAGGGCACCGAGTTTGCTGTGGCTCCTCAGTGCAAGGCACGGTCAGGTCAGTTGAAGAGCTCTGCTGGGAAACATGCACTGGAGAGGGGTGTTTTGGAAAGGACCTATGACTTCTGGCTTTGAGAGCAGCAACGTGGGGTTCATCTAAAGTCTGACACAAGATCAGTGCTGTGGCTGCCAGGGCCAGTGTCTGAGTGTTACCTTGGGGCTGGAGAGCAGTCAGGCTGCGGAGACTGCTTCTCAAAGCTGTTTTCAGCACAGGACGCTTCCATTCATGAGGGTGATACCCAAAAGCCAGATCCTTCGCCCACTCCAAGGAGGAAGGAGGCAAATTGGGATCACCTTTTCATGGCGCGATGCAGTCCAGCAACTGTTGCTATAATGAAAGCCTCCAGGAGCAAAGACAAATGGAAGGATCAGTTGCAGTCTAAAACACCAGCATCTAAGCTATCGCTTAAACCACCATGTTAGAAGAGAGATTGTTTTCATTGTGACAAATTGATGCTTGCACTCCCCTCCAGCGAAGGAGAGGTAACGAGTCCTAATAAAACCACTTTTCACCTTCACCGATACAGCTTTCCTCTACTTCCCCCGCAAAATACCTTCCTCCCCAATATCCTTCCCTGTCTGTGGGAGTGTTGGTGATTGGTGCTTTCTCAGCAGAGCCCTGCTCATATGTTTTGTGATACACTGCAGACTGTTCAGAACTGCACGCTTTTTCACGTAATAGGAAGCTGCTGTTTGCTGCTCCTCCTGGCTGGCTCTGAGCAACCAAAGGCTTCAACATTTGGAAGGTAAGTACCTGCAGAGTCAGGAGAGGCGTTTGAAGCCATGGGCTACACTGCTCTCTGTGAACCTGTAGAGGAGCAATGCTGTTGCTCCCAAATACAGATTTGAGCTTGTTAGAACAGGGAGAGCTGCTTGGGTGGAGGGAGCATCCTGTGGCACCTCTCCCAGCCCAGGCATGGGGTGGGCTGGCTCAGGAAGGGTGGGAGCTGGTTAGTCCCAGCTGGGGCAGCTTGTGGCCTCACACCCTGTCCTGGAGGATAAGGCATCTCCAGCAGCATCAGTCACATTGCTTTTGTTCTGTTCAAGCCTCTGTGCTTGTGTTGGAAGGGATCTGCATCTTTGGAGGGAGTTTCTCTGGCAGTGCCTGGGTTATCTGCGAGTGCTGCCTGTTCCTGCTGTGCCCAGCAGCCCGTGGGACAAACAGTGTGGGAAGATCTGCTTGTGGCAGCCCAGAGACCCAGAAGAAAATGGTGTGGGAAACTGGTTGAGATCACCAGTGATATGAGTAGATTAGGTCTCATCCTTCTGCTTTGAGGACACATTTTTCTCCCTTTTCTTGTGAAATCATGCCTGTGTTTTGGCACAACCAGCACGCTGGAAGGGTGCAGAGTGGGGCAGGCAGAAGGCAGCACTTGGGTGAATCTCTGCAAAGGTAAGAACAAATATAAGAGAAGGGGAGGCTACTGGGAAACTTGAACTCAGAGTAAAATTACTCCAGAAGCTTTGTTGATAATACCCTGTCCTTAACACCAAGCCCTCACAAAGCAAAGCCAGGAATTTGTGAGGTAAGTACAAAATGCTGACAGCAGGAAGCCCCTTCAGGTAGTTCTAGTTGCAGCTTTGCTGTCAAGGCTGCTTTTCCCAAACAGATTTTGGGGGGTATAAAATTCTTTGGCAGGACTTCACAGACAATGCTCGGAGACCCAGGGGCATTTCTCAATCGAAATATAAAGGATTATTGAGCAACGTTAAACTGAACCTTCTTCCAAACCCAAGCAAGGCAACAAAGCCTTTATGCAGCGTCTACAAGTCTTTAGGACTCGCTTACTTCAGAAGCAGGGCAGGGTGCTACCATGAACATCGCATCTCACAATTAACCGAGGAAAACGTTTAGGTAAAGATTTTGATAGCTAACAATTTGCAGCTTAAACTGATTTCTGCTGGAGATTAAGGTGAGAACTGATGTTGGAGGCAGATTATCTTGTGTCTAAGGGCTGCTCTGCCTCTCAGGCATCTGGGCAGAGGGAACCTGGGGACATGGGGACATCAGGGCAGGGGCCAGCGCTGGTGCTGGGAGGACAGTGAGCAGTGTCAGGGGTGAGCGTGTGAGCTGCTGGCCTGCTCCCACCACCTGCTGCCTGCCTGCTTTCTGCTCTCTCCCATCTATCAAAGTAATTGCGCCCATTACATTTCTTCTTTCAGGCTTTACCCTCCCAAATGTTATTCCACAGGCATTAAACCTGTGGGGGAAGTGAGTTATTGGGGAAAGTAACTAGATATAATCCAAGTTTAATGGGCACATAGAAAATGTACACTGAGTTGGGAGGGTGGCTCAGCCAGTGTCCTGCTTCTGCAGGCAAATAGAAATTTATCTTGATGGGTGTATATATCTAGATTCGTGATCTGTGAGCTCTTAATAATTAGTTTGGTGACCTGCTGACAGTGTTCTCTCTCTGTAGAGCTTTCCCCATTCCCTGGTTAATATGATGGGTCACAAATCCCATCTACTTTTGAATTCTGAGTAACCATTTTGTTAATATCACCTATTGCTTTTTCTGGAAGCACTGGAGGAAATCAGAGCCCTGTGCTAATCAGTAAATCTGGTCCTGCGTGTTTGTGAGCTGCTGCCATGCCCTGCCCGCCTTTTCCAAATGATCGGCCCCTACAGGGTTGGAGGCAGCGAGCAGGACAGATGTTGCCCTATCACAAACCCTTCCAGGTTTCATATCCCTTAATTTTCTCTGCCTGGAAAGAGAGTTGTGGTGAGCTGTAGCTGTCTTGAGTGCCCTCTCATGCCTTTGTATGTAGGTAGGTATCAGAGCCATTTCAGGAAGACAAGAAGCTGCCAGATGATCAGCTCGAAAGTAAGCACAAATATACCCCTACTGAAGGGAAGGGACAGCATCAGCCCCCCCAGTCGCCTTGTAAAACCTTCCAAATCACCTGCTGTTGGTGCTGACCCAAAGGTTTCCAGTGGCTTGTAGAGATTGTGTTCCTGCTGAAATGGTTGCCCATGGACTGAACTGGGTGGGAAACTGTAGCAGTGTCTCCAAGTGCTGGAATATCTGAATCACAAAGTCGATGTCTCTTGATTGTTTTCCTTTGTTTCCTGTTTTCCTGTAGGTTTTCAGTCTCCTGCACAGCTGACAAACCTCACTGTTTGCCCCTTTCCCTCACGCTTGCATTTGCCTCCCTATTTTTAGCCTGACTGTGGCATTCCTCGCACAATGCCTGTGTGCACCACTTTGATCGGAGCTGCTGACGATGATGACACGACCTTGAAGGTAACAGCATGCGGTGAAGCGAGATGTGTTGTATTTAGGCAGCTTGTTGTAGATGAGCATCACATTTGCAACCCAGATGGGCACACAACATCACCTCCCCTCGCTCCTGGGCTGTTTTCCCTGGCAGGTCCTACCTGGATTTCAGCTGTTTGACTCCAAAACCCTCTCCCTGGCCATGGCCAAGAGTGAAGAGGATGACGGGAAACACCCCAGTGCTGGGAGCCCGATGAGTAAATGTTGCTGGCCCTAATTTAAGAGCTAAATTCCCCCAAGGAAGGAGGCAGATGTCACTTGCTGCCTGTGACACAGCTCAGTGCCAGGCACTAGGTGGCAGGCAGTGACCAGGAAATCCTATCGTGGAGCTTTCCTTTCCTTTCCCCTTAAAATCACCTCCTGCTTCAACTCTCACATGCTCCAGCGTGGGAACGTGGAGCATGGGCTAAGTATCACCAGTTTTTAAAAATTATGCCCCAGCTTGGTGCCTGAAAGGGTCCCAGTGACTGGCACAGGGTCGTCTTTGCTCCATGGAGGCTCGACAAGTAACCAAAGCCTCAAAGGAGGCTGCAGGACAGAGAAAAGGGGCAGGGAGCAGGCAAGCAGCACCAGGGGAAGGAGGGTGCGTGGCAGGTGGGTGCTGAGGGCAGCCCGGGGTGCTGTGCAGGGGTGAGGAAGGATGGAGATGCAGGAGGAGTGCATCCCTATGGGGTAGAGGTAGAGGCAAAAAAGAGGTTGCAGGTGTTTGACACAGGTAAGGAGAAGATGCGAAGTCCATGAGGATGAAGATAAATCCCTGAGTATGACTTTTTTATGGCCTGGTTGTGCAGCAGTTGCATTGGGAGAGGGCAGTGAAGGTGTTTCCAGCAGTGTCCAGGTTTTGGCTGCGTGCTGTCCCTCACCTTGTGAGAGGGAGTGTGGTCACCAGGCCCCGGCTGTGAAGTTCAGTCACCAGAGAGGGCCTGATCCTCTCCCTGGGGTGGCACAGCCAGCCCTTGATTTACTTGGGTTGGGCTTTTGGGGTTTATCCCCAAAAGTGGGTTTAACAAGAAGAGGGGCTGTCTCTCCCTCTGCTACCCCAGTGATGCAGCATGGGCTCCCATGCACTGTTAGAGGGCAGGAGTGGCAAAATCCCTCCTTTATCAGCCAGGGGTCTGAGTTCAAGGTGTCCTTGGGACCTGCTATGTGCTGTTCCCTGCTATGAAACTAAGGGCAAGACAGTCCCTGCAGTGCTGGGGGCCTGGTTGTCCTCCAGGCATAGTTGCAGAACCACAGTCCCCATGCCATGCTCTGGGTGTTGTAGGTCCCCTGTAAGCACCTTCCAACAAAAAGGGGATTATCTATAGCTTGTTAGAGTCTTTGCAGGGAGGGAGAATAAGGCTCTTTGCTCTGAAACGTTCTCTTCCCTGGGATTACAAGATAATGCATATGAAATGACATTAGCTCAGCCAGGTTTATGGATTATTTGAAAATCAAATTCTTTTAATCTCATCCACCATCTGGCACCAGCATAACAGCCAGCATCCAGCTTACTGCTGCTTCCACCCTGACTGTGTTGGAATGACTGTAGTGTCAGAGCCACTGAGGGGACAAGGGGACACCAGCGTCCATGGCCACCACCGTGTGTCCTGGCACCAGCACTCGGGCCAGCTTTCTCCTGACTTCTTCCCAAGACAGTGAGAAGGTAACACATCTCTGAAGAACTAGGGGCTCTCCTTGGTGTGCACTGGGAATAAGCGGATGTGCTGGGAGCATCTCCCTGCTTGTGTCTGTATGACCATGACACTCAAATCGAGCAGCCAGAGGGGTCCTCAGGCCTCAGATAAAGGTGAAGATGTGAGGAGGGGACCTGCCAATCTCACTAACGTGATTTGCAGTGATCTCCTGCCTGGGCAGGGAGGCGCGAGGGCACAGGAGCTCTTTGCAGGATGCTGATGCAGAGCTTTTTCCAAGGAGGTTGTACTTCCCCGTGAATACTAATTGGGAGCTGCCAGGGTGCATCTGGGCTCTGTGACAGGGCTGGAGGCTCCTGTGGTTACCGGGGAGCCAGTGACGAATTGCTTGGTTTCACAGGGGACAACACAAGCAGGCACACATCCACAAGGAGCAGGGCAGGGTGGAAGAGGACATCAGACATGGAGCACTTGTGAAGCGTTGCCGTCAGTGACCACCATGGGAAGCTGGAGCCACCAGAATTGGGGACATGCGAGTGTGAGAGGGCTGTGCTGTTGGGTGCTTGTGTCCCCACTCTGTGGGTACAGTTAGCATCTCGCTGGGGAGGGGACAAGGTGGGGTGACACCCGTCCTTCTCCTGGGAGTGAGCCAACCCCAGAGCTGATTTTTCAGATGTGAAGCCAGCGGTGCTGCAGAGCTGCTTGGTTCTCATGTTCTTGGTTTCTTTGCTGAGCCTCGATAGGACTATCCATCTTCTCCTGTCTCCTTCAGAATGCTTCTGCACCTACTACCAAGGAGCACTGTAATATCAGCACTCATTTAACATGAATAAAAAGCCTTCTGGGACAATAGGTCACAGTTATACAATTTAGCTCAAGCAGAGAAAAGGCCTTTATAGCTATGAATACATGAATACTTAAAATGTATATATAACATTGATTAACATCAGAACATATAAGCATAATATATATATAGCACTGGTCTAACAGTCTGTTCCTCGACTCCCTCTACAGAAGCTGTAGCTGTTCTGCCTGTCAGCTCTGTCCCAGGAGCTTTTTGTGGCTGGAGTCACAATTTGCACCACTGCTGCTTTTGCTCGGCTCTCAGTGCAGAGAGCGGCTGTTGGGGCAGAGAGAGGCTGGGGAGAGACGTCTGTGGTTGCTTCTCGGTGAGGATCAGGATGCAAGAGGTGAGGACGCGGCACCTCAGCCTGCAGGTAAAGAATTGCACATAGAGCCAGGTTGGCAGCTGATGCACCACGCTGCAATTCTCTCCCATGATTTGTGTGCCCTGAAGACAGTCACATGCAAGATTTAAAAAGAAAAATAAAAATGTATAGCTTTAAAGACAGGAAAATGTCATTTCTGGAGGTAGTGAATTACTAATCATACAATCGCAGCATTGTCCGTATCATCATAATTACTTGGGTTTTCAATACATTGTAGTTTTAATTAAACAAATCCTTAGATTTTTTCTCTTTTCCTTTGTAACACAAATTCTTTTTCTTTTTTCTTTTTCTTTTTTTTTTTAATTAGAGCCAAAGAATAAATTAATTGTGTAATTAGTGACTATTACTTTGTCACTCCTGGAAGGGTGATTTCCAGGTTGTATGTATGCAGTGGCTGGGAAATGGTTATAAAATGGTGTTTGATACCAAGACTCCCTGGAAGCAGCTGTCTGTGGCTGGGGATGCTGGTGGACATTGGGATTTGGCAGTGCTGGGACACAGCCAGCAAGAAATGGGGTGAAAAACTCTGTATCCCCTTGCTTGTGTGCATGCCTGTGAGTAAACATGTTTCATTTTGATGCAGAAATGCCCTCTAGAAGGCATCCTCAGATGCTCCAGAAAGGAACTGGTAGTGAAGCAGTGGCTGCTTCCATGTTCTTCCTCTGGTACAGGTGAGGGACAAACCCGCAGGGTAGGATTTTCAAGCACAAACCATCACAGTGGTTATCGCAGGGGGCTGCCGGGGATGGTGTCTCCCCCAGCCCCATGATGTGTAGGGTAACGCAGCAGGTTTCAGACAGGAAGAAGGGAATTTAGCATGCAGCTAGTGATAGGGTCTTAATAGATTGGCACTTATTATTTGGAAAGGAAAGAATCGGGATTACAGGCTTATGAGGGATTAGCAAGCATGAATGCTTATTTTTGCATATACTGCTCCTTTTGTAAACCCATTGTGCCATTAGGCTGATATGGAGTTATACCATTACTAGCATGACATCAGTGTATCAGATAGTCTTGATTATAAGATCCAGCAGCTGTACTAAGGAAAACAGGGCTTTCCCTCTGGCCTGCTGAGCCTCTCCTGTTCGTAGCTTATGGTTTGGCTGTGAAATTTCAATTTTTCAAGCAGCATCAACACCACCAGTAGGACAGACACCTTTTGAGCACTGGCTCACCTCCCGAAGGATTTTGATCTCCCATCGAAGTGACTGAAGTGAGACTTTAACTGTTTCAGCTGCCCTCTCTTGGGGGTTTTAACGCAGGAGAAGGGAAGTGGGTGCATGAGGATCCTCAGTTGTCTGTATGCTCAATTATAGTAGCAGAGAGAAATCTTGGACTGCTCAGAGGACCCTGGGTCACTTGTGGATGTATGTGCAGGGGTCTTTCACTGTGGCCAAGACTGTGCATTTCTAGTCTTGGCTGAAGTACAAAAAGATCCTCATAAAGGTGATGTGTCTGCTGGCTGCATGCCCTCAAGGGCAGTATCTGCGAGGTCTCAGATCTTGGAGCCCCTGAGGTGTATGAGCTACCTGGAAACATTAAGAAATTGGTGCAGAATTCAGCAGCTTCCAGAGCCTGCCTGTGCTTCACAGGCTGCGAGTCTTGATCTTGACTCAGCGTGGGTACCCTGAGCAAAGTGAAGCCATCGGGTGCAGGCTTCCCTGGAGATGGTCTGTAGAGATGTGCTGAGCAGGAAAATGGGATGGAGGAGCAGGGAATTGAGTGGTTGTGAAACATCAGAGCCCCTATGTGTGTGAGTGCAAGTTTTGATTTTTACCAAATATTTTCCTCTTTAATTTAAACCTTTTTTTTTTTTTTTTTTTAATTTTTCCCAGGGAAGTGTAATAATAAGAGCCCATGTGTTTCTAACTAAATAGCAGCCTGTGCTTAGTAAACAATCCAGGGTCCGGTTTGGACAGGATCCCTGCACCAATGTTTCTGGAAATTAAATGACAATCGAGCGAAGTCAACTTGTTCCTGGAGCTGCCCAGAGCTGTTTGCAGCTGGAGTCAAAGGTAGTGAGAACCCCCGGTGCATCCCGGCCCCCAGGCAGCTCTGTGTGATAGCGGGAGGTCCCTGTGCCGCTCAGACCTGGCTACTTTCCCTTCTCTCTGTCAATCAACCATCACTGTACAAGACAGTGTCCCAGGAATGACCCCAGCGCCAGGGACAGTCAGCTCTGTCCATGGGGTCCCCTTAGTGTCAGTGCTCTCATATCTTCTGCCTCTTCCTTTGGGGATGATTTCAGGAAGGAAATTTGGCTTCTTCTGCCTCTGTGGTCCTCAAAGGCCAGAGGTATCCAGAGAGGTGCATCCCATCCCTGCACTGGGATGCAGAGCATCCCCGTAGGGCAGGCAGAGCAGGCTGTGCTGGTTCCTCGGGCAGCCGCTTCCATTTTGCCTTGTCCTCTTGCTGCAGGTTCCCTCCCCACCCCTCATTCACTGATCTCCTGCAACACCACTTGTGTTGCTGACACCGGGCACTTTGGGCTTGAACTGGGACTGGTTACACTATTTATCCTATCAGGGTCCTGGTGCTTTTAGCGCTTAGATCACTTTTGAGTGTCGGATTCCAAAATCACTTGGAATCTTTGAAAAATGATGTCTCTTTTTTTCTCTCCATTGGAGTGTGTATCTGTGGGGTTTGTGTTATTTTTTCCTTGTCCATGTTTAAAATTTCTTTTGGCTGCAGTTTCTTTTTGTGATGTAAGTGTTCTGACAAACTTGACCCTATGCTGCAAAGCAGTTCTGCATGAATGAACCCGGTAGGTCAAGCAATCTTCCTTTCTGGTTCCTTCCCCTCGAGTAAAAAATGACTCTACAAACACAAACTCCATGTGTAGAACCTGCTGCACACAGGAGACCCTACAATAACAAACCAGTGTGCACGTAGCCCTCTGCTGCTGAGCACTGACATGGTTTTGAATGTTTTGATGCTCCTCTGATGTGTCCTTTCTGAGGGCATCAGCGTCAGCAGTCCTGTTAGCTGTGAAACGAGGAGGATGACTCACGAACCATACAGACGCAAGCGGTGTCAGTACCTTGATGGTCCATCAGGTTTCTAACCTGCGTCAGCAAAATCAGGGGTGAAGAAGGAAATGAGAATGACAACCCAACCTGAATTTGAGGGGGAGAGGGCAAGTGGTGTGGAAAATGCAACTCTCTCTGAGACTGTCCCCAGTCACCAGACACATGCTGCAGGGAGACCCAGCTCTGCAGACCTTTGGCATGAATGGTTTCTCTCATTTATAGATATTGGAAACACTGACCAGTGACATGTTTTCCTCCTCTGCCGATAGCCTGAGAGCTTCTTCCCTGTCTCTGCAGAAGCTTTTGGGGGACTGATTCTTGTGGGCTGTCACCTCTGTCCTCCTGTATTTGCCAGGAATGTTGTGTCTGTTGGTGGAAGAAACCCTCCTTAGAGGGACACAAGCAGACCAGAAGTGCTTAAACAGTCCTGAAGCTGAGAAATCAGATGAGAAAGCTGGTAAAAGCAAACTTAAGATGCTGTGAACTCATTTGTAATGATTAATGGCTCTTTTTCTCTGAAGATGCTTAGAAACTGGCATTTTCTGAAGAAACAAGAGTGAAGTCTTTGGTCTTTCAGACTAGATGTGGGGAAGAAACTTTTTATTAGGGTGGTAAAACACTGACCCAGGTTGCCCAGAGAGGTGGTGGATGCCCCATCCCTGGAAACATCGCAGGCCAGGCTGGACAGGGCTCTGAGCAACCTGTTCTTGTTCAAGGTGTCCTTGCTCATTGCAGGGGGATTGGACTAGGTGAGGTTTGAGAGTCCCTTCCAACCCAAACTATTCCATGATTCTATGAATAAACTAGGAAGAGTTTTCTGGTTGGTTGTTTTTTGTTGGTTTGTTTTTCATGGTGGTTCAGCCAATACAAGGTATTACACATTCCTGAGTGTCTCTCCCTGTTTGTGATCTGTATCAGAGGAAAAACCCTTGGGAAACAAATAGCTTAGTTTGGGTCAAGGGACAACCAGACTGGACCATCACCTGCAACTCAGGCGTGACCTTCACAGGATGCTGAATGGGGGTGATGAACCAGCTCCAATCTCACTGCAGGATGCTGCTCCCCATGTGCTTTGACAGGTCTGAGCTTCCTACTGCTGCAAGAACAGGAGATATTGAGATGTCAAGAGACAATCTCAGCTACCGCCTCAGCACCAGCATATGTACCTGCATCCTCTGAGCCTTCTCCATCCTTTCCTCCATCACCGCCCAAAGCGAGGGAGACCAGCCTGGAGATCTGGTGGGACACATGCTCTGAAGAGCAAATCTGATAGTAAAGAGCTCTCCCACTATGCAAGCAAGCTGGGCTGTTAGCATCTTAAAAAAAACCCCAAGTTTTTTAAGGCTGGCTGTCAGTGTCCCAACTAGATCTTAAAAAGAGTTTCATTGTTCCTAGGGCATAAATGTAAGAGTGTGCTCTGCATCTGTTTACTGTGCAGAAGGGTCAAAAATGGCTCTTCTCCCTCCAGGGTCCCTGCAGCTTCTCCAGGAGAATTAAAAGACACGTGGAACATCAGCACCAGAGTGAAGAAGAGAGGGAACAGAAGAAAAGAGCCCTCTGTTTCATCCCACCTGCTCTGTGATGGTGACTTGCCCCGAAGAGTCTCAGGAAAATCCTCTGTAAATGGAACATAAATATTTTATGAATTCAGCCCTGGTGGAGTAAATTAAAGGGTCATTAATGGCCTCATTAAAGAGCTTTGCACTTTGTTCTGAATTATGAAAGCTATCATGCAATGTTAAACTAAATGGAGTTTTCAGCGAGATTTTAAAACTCTTTAACTAGTTCCCTCTCCCCCTCTGTCTCTCTGTATTCTTCTCTCCTTTTCTTTTTTTGTCTCTGAGAAATGTCTTCCGAGGGAGCCGCCTCTAGTGCTACAAACTAGATTTCAATTATAAATCTTCTTGTGCTCCGCTAATTGCCCAGAATTTTTCTCGAGAGCTGCCTGAGGTTAATGCTGATGAAGAAAGAGCCCTTTTGTCTTTTCTTGAAATGATGCCTCCCTCCCCCACCTCTGACAAGGCACCAAGCAGGGAATTACCTATAACACACCCAAATGGACACGGAGAGCTGCCATGTGGGAAGACAGACAAGTTTGCCGTGGTTTTGCCTTGGCTTGCAGAGGAGAAACCTTTGGCTCCTCCAGCATCTCCCAGTGTGGTTCTTGGTGGACCCCAACAGCTCCTCCAGCTTCATCAGCAGCCTGGCCAAAACAGCCTGTGCCAAAGGCTAGATCAGGTCTCAGTCTTTCTCTTCTACCTTGCTCACCTCTGTCTAAGAGCTCACCCTTAACAAGGTTTAGCTAATTGCTAGGTTGTTCTGGTAGGAGTTTGCTGTGACAGTGCATGTCCTGGCCAGTTGCTCACTGGCCAAGCTGGCTAAAGGGACTGGGTGTTGAGAGACCAGGTGCTGCTGCTACAGCTGGGACAGGGGTACAGGAGGTCTCCCTGGGTGTGCGAGCCCAGCGCACTTGGAGATAAAGCCTTTGAAATATGTATTAAGGACTCAGCACCTTTGTTGCCACCTGGTTTGAGTGTGTAGGAATAAAGAAGCGTCCTTTGGTCATCTCTCTGCCTTTCCCCAGTGCTGTGGGGCTGTTGAGAACCCCAGATCCCAGTGTGGGGAAGGCGAAAGGAAAGAGGAGACCCCATGTCTGGGACCAGGGCATCTTGGTTGAGACCTACATGCCCTACTCAAGTAGGTAGAAATCGTTTGGCAAAACACAAAACGTTGATTTGCTCCACCTTTTCTGCTGGGACACAATCTTTTCACCACCAAGAGAAGCTCCTTGGGCCTGGCCTGGGAGTCCTTGCTGAGGCTGGAGGCAGAGCCAGGTGTCCCTACGGGATACGGCTGGTCACGGTGGGGACACCCTCCCCAGCCTACTCTAAGTCTTATTGCTTTGACTTATTGACTCAGCTCACCCTCTGCAAGTCTTCATACAGCTACACAACAAATTAAACCCCTTATTAACTAATTAAGCTATTTCTCCAACCAGGCAGGAAAGAGGGAAGAAGGTTGTTATTATTTCTATTTTTAAATACCTGTGAGAGGCACACGTGCCTGAACGGCGGCTCAGCCCAGCTGAGACATGAGTGGTGGACAGGGCCAGCCGAGCGGCCCTGCTGCTGCCTGGCAGCTTTAGCAACAAAGTCCCTAAGGGACCAAAAAGTGCTGCATTATCTGTTCAGTTTTTCACATCTGGGACCAACTTTGGGCACGGTGCCCTGAAGATGCCAGACTCTAGGGGATGCAGGCTGCGATGGGGGTACCCCCGGGAGGGATGCTGAGCTCCCCCTCCCCACACAATGTGTATCCCCAGCGGGGAGGATGCAGCAGCCCAGGGGACCCACCATCCCTTACAGCAAGTTCAGACTTAGCAGCACATTTTGGCCCCCACGCGTGCATCTCTGGAGGCTCCGGCGCTGCAGGCAGCAAGCTGGCATCCCACACATCCCCTTGGCTGCGTGTGGACTTGCTGGAGCCAGTTTTCCCCAGTGCCCATCTCCCAAGAGTTCTCATCACCCTTATTGTCTCCAGGGATGACCTGCACATTTTGCGGGGGGAGCCTACACCAAGTTCAAGGGACACCCCACAGCAGCCATCCATGGGAACAGTCCAGCCTTGGGACAGCCCCCATCAGATGGGTTCCCCAGTAAGAACCGCAGCCAAGGGCTTTGCCACCTCGTGGGGCTTTGGCAGCAGATTCACATTATTGAGGTTTGCCGGATGCTTTTTAGGAGCATCGCGGCCAGCTCCTGGCAGCCTCCACCACGGCACTTCATTGCCGAGAGGCTCCGTCTGCCTCGTGGCTCCTTTCCTCTGAGGTGGGAACGCTGCGGCTGCTTCTGCTGCGCATCGTGCGGGAAAGGATGGGGATTTTGCAAGGGCTCTGCTCAGAAGTGCTGCTGCTTTCTGGCAAGCTCTGGCCTCCTTCCCTGCACCAGGGAGCGTGGTATTGAGACAGGGAGATGCCCAAGAGCTGGGGCCAGATGGTTTCTTCAGGTGAAACCACTGATGTGAGGGTTTTTTAGGTCTGGTGTGAGGGCCAGCTGCTCCATATGCAGCTTGATGTGGGCTTGTTAAATGGAGGGGTGTTTGCTCTTAGGGGCTGGGAGCAGGTATTGGATGTGTCTTGGGGGAGCTGGGAAGGGTATAAAAAGTCCTGGGTGAAAGCAGCTGGGTTGGAAGTGGGTTTGTAGAATGTCCTGAGTTGGAAGGGGCTTACAACGATTATTGAGAATAATGGGTTGTGCCTGTTCTATTTTTTTTTTTCCTCATCTTGACGGAGGTGTGTAGCTCCTCCTTTATTTTTTCTTGGGGCTTTTGTGTTGTGGGTTTTATGGTTGGTGTGTTGTTTGTTTGTTTTTTCTCCCATGTGTGACCTCTTGCAGGACATGCTTTGAGTGACCCCCAGCACCAGGGGTGTGAAGGGGATGATGTGCTCCTCAGCTGATGAGGAGGTTTCCTTGCTGGAGGCTGCTTGTGGTGCCTCCTGCCTGCCCCATCCCTGCCAGACATCCCTTTGCAAACTTTCCTTTAATGCTGTTTGCTGCTGGGAGGGATCTCCCAACACCTCTAACCTCAGTGGAGGGTTGGGAGAGGGACTGGTGCCCTTGTGAGGGATGGTGACCATGCAAGGAGTGATTTAGGAAAGCTGACACAGAGCAGCAGCAGTGCTATAAACCATTTTTATGCTGATACAATTAGTGGAGCCATTGCTGGGCTGTACTGGAGCCCTGCAGCTGGGATGAGCATTGGAAGGGGCAAAGCCCTGTGGGGGAGCTGTAGGCAGAAAGAGCTCTGTGGTTTGCAAATAGGGTTGCAGTGGGGAGGTAGAGCTGCAGGGGCAGGTGGGAGGCCGATGTGATGGGATCTGTTTGATGCCTTTACTTCCCCATTAGTGCCTGCAGATGTGGCCTCTGTTTGGTCCCAGGCAGGGCAGTGGGCACAGACTCTACTGCAACCCAGTGCCACCATCCACGGGGGTGCATTGGTTGGCTGGGCCTTGGGGAGGTACCACTTGTGGGGCTGGACTCAGTGTTGGGTTTGGGGTGGGTGCTGCGGTACGAGTGCCTGCAGAGTGTGCTGTGGTTTCAGGGATGCTGTGAACCCGCAGCCCTGTCAAGTGCCGGGGATGGGAGGGTTTGGTGGGTTTTCCATGAAAACTCCCTGCAGGTGTGATGGAGGAGGGATGCTGGGGAGCCAGAGCTGGCCTCTGCTGCCTGCAGCATGCCTGGGGATTTGAGGGGCTCTGTTTGCCCCCGGGTGGGCTGGGGGCCCTGGAGGAAGCTCAGGGCGGATGGAGGTGCAATGCTGGGATGGGGAGCGTGGAAATGCCAGAGCTGGTGAACAGATCCAGGGGTTGATGCCACATGTGCTGCCCTCCTCCCCAGCCACAGTCCCTGCAGTGCATTCCCACTGTGAGCAAGGAGGTGGGAAGGATGTGGCTGGGATGCGGAGAGCATCATGTACTACTCCTGGTTTGTAGAAATGGAAGATAGAAGGGTGAAGGCATATCACTGCAGGCACAGCGAGGAGCCCCAGAAATGCTTTGCACTGTTCCAAACAAAGTGACTGACAAGGACTGAGTCGGGGAAGGAAACTGGTAGGGAGCAGGTTTAGAAAATTATTCCACTTTTGGTTAAATTTTCTTCACAATAAAACGTTGCAGAGTCTGGGGAAAGAAGCACAAGTTTGCCATGAAAAAAATCCCATCTCCAGCTGTGGTTGGACGGCGAGGGGAAGGAGTTTGTAAAGTCATCGGTGATGCAAAGTCATCGGTGATGCAAAGCCACACCAGGAAAACATGGGACAGGGCATGGCAAATCCCACCTCGTGCTTGAAAGAGGAATCTCTTCCGCTGTCTAATCCATTACCACATGCTTATTCCTATAACAAATAACTGAGTCAGCGGGAGAAAACCAAATTCAATTTATATCTCAATCCAAGCAAATATGAAAAGGCTGCCAAATCTGACAATAAAACCACAGTGATCTCAGATGTTTCCCTCCTATATATTAGGAGAAAGAGGAGCTGAGGAGCTTTTGGCTGCACAGTTGTAAGTGGGATGTGGGGGGATTAGGGAGATGCCTCAGGGTTGTGTCCACAGGTAGTGAGAAAAAACTTTTGCTCTGAGGGGCACCAGCCAGATGTGCTGGTACAGATGTGGCGTTGGACCTACCCTGGCTGGCACTTCTGGCACCTTCCTGAAATTATCCAAATCTCTGGTGGAAAAAAGTGGAGGTTTCCTGCATTGGGCTGTTCCTCTTGTGCCACTGTGGGATTCTCAGAGGCATCCCTCTCCCTGATTTGCAAATGTTAAGGTAGCCTGTGGGCATAAGGATTTTTCTGCAGTTTGTCAAGTTTGTGAGACTTTCCATGAACATGGAGGTGTGCAGTGAAGTGCCCTGTGCCTGGATGTTCCTTCCCAGCTGGGTGAGAATACACATTGATGTATGTGCCCTGAGGGATCCATTTCTGCATTACCAGCCCATGGTAAATGGGTGCAGCCAGTTAAAAGTTGCTCTCCCCTCCTGCAGAGATAGTGCATCATCTCTCCTTCAGCCAGAACTGCTCCAAGTGACTGGGATTTCCCTCAGAGCAAGGCAAACTTGTCTGCAAGCCCTTTTATTGCCATCTGGACTTCCCCATGGCCACCCAAAACCCCAGTGATGGGACATTTAGGGGCTGGTTTAGCTCCCCATTGTGCCCAGCCCAGCTGCAGGTATGCAGTGGCAGCAAAAGTGTTTTTCTGTGCAGTGGCACTGAGGACATTTTGCTGTGTAAAGACTTTGAAGGGATGTCCCCAACGCCAGCAGCATGCCTGGGGTTCACACTTGCTTGTCCCCGCTAAACCCAGGTGATGTCCCCAAACTGAACCAAGCACCCGTGCCCATCGTTGCATGACTGGGCTTCCAGCAATGGCAGCAGGAACAGATGGGCAAGAGAGATTAAAGAAAAAGTCAAAATAGTTTGATGAACTGTTTTCCTAGAAAGAAGGCATTTAGCAAGCTTAGCTGAGCTATAAATATCCCATAATGTTCCTCTAATATGTGAGAGCTGGGGAATGGAAAGGGGGAGGGATTTTCTTCGTGCAAATAAATACAGAGAAAATAGTGGTGGGAGGAACAAAAGGTACTAATGAATTTGAGTCAAACACCCTGATTTGGTTCAAAGATGTGGTGTTTCTTGGGGAATGCGTGACCACATGCAGGCAATTCATTAGCCTCTCTGGAACCCAAACTTGGGACATTTTGTTCCGAAATCTTGGGGTTTGCTGTTGATTCTCCTTTTTTCTTTTTATTTTTATTTTTTTTTTTTAAAAAAAAGGCTTGAAAAAACAAGTCAAGTGATGCAAGAATGAAATTAAACATTTCATGTTGAATTGCAATGAGGTTTTTTGGTTTTTGGACTGAAAAATTCCCACTTTGCGGAGTGTCACACAAAAATAGGGCCTGGATTTGCCTGTGGAGGACAGGCAGAGGATGGATGATGGGGGGGTCCCCACAGGGAGCAAGTGGGGACGCAGATGCCTGGGACAAGTTCTCTGTTAGACCTGTACTTTGCTCAGGAAAAGCTTAAGTGTTCCCCATGCTAATTTGCTTTTTATTCACTCAAACCACAGAACAGCAAAAGGGAGGGAAAATAAATGCTGTTCCTGGGCTACATTAGGAACAGTTTGGTCTCATTAAAATCTGCTTTCACCTGCTACTAATTTTCCTCTGGTTGCGAAGGCCTGGAATGGTTGGTTTGTTTGTTTGTCTGAATGAAGAAGGGGGAAAAAGAGCTGTTAGATGTTGTTCACGGCAAGGAAATGACAGCAGGATAATGAGCCAGCAGTGGGGATGGGGAGAAAATTGCAGGGATTAAATCCTTCCTGGGCAGCCTGGGAAAGGTGGGAGAGATGGAGAGGTGGGATCTTCCCTGCCCGCGCTGCTGGTGCGGGCAGCAGCTGCTCTTTGGGGCATGTAGGAGCTGGTGGGGTGACCGCAGCCCCATGGGATGTTTGCATGGGGGACGATGTGCTGATGGAGAGGCCACAATAGGACCTGCTTGGTCCTGCTGTCCTGCCTCACCCCTGGCTCTCCTTAGCAGGCATGAGTGGCTCAGGGCTGGGGACATCCCTCTGTCCCAGGGAGAGGATGTTTGTGGTCCCGGAGCAGCAGTAGTGATGCTGAAATGCTGCTCTCATCCCTGCAGCTGGCAAAGCCAAGGGCTGCCAGCATGGTCCCGCCGGCAACGCGACCTGAGCAAGAGGGGCCCTTTGTGAGGTGTTTGAGCCATTGCACTGGGGGGCTGTGCTGGGGAAAAGGGAAACAGCAGGTGCGCAGGGAAATGACCTCAAATACTGGGGCTGAGGGGTGGGACTGCAAGATGCCACATCTCTGTCCTCCCCGTAGACTTGTGCATCCCGCTGTGTCCTGCTGGCTGTGCCTGCCCCTGGCCAGGCCAGCCAGCACAGCACGCGAGAGCTGTCTCTCATTACCGTGACAAGTAATTAGGGTGATGTGAGATGCTAAAAAAATTACTTTATTAGGCAAAGGCGGCCTATAAACCTCCTGGAACAAACAGGCTTTTTAAACAACTCCAGATTGCGCAGGAAGGTGGCTGCTCTCCCTCCCGTTCTTGCCCCGCTCATCCAAACTGAGGCAAGAACTGGGATCCAGAGAGACTTTTCCCTGCTTTGCCTTAACAGCCCACCAGCTGGTGGCATCCCTCTAAAATAGGAAACTAAAATCGCAGCAACTGCCAGGATGGGTTCAGCTTCTGCTCCCCCGATACCCTTTCGTTTGACGCCTTCCCTTTCCTAGAAGTTCCCCAATTCCTTTTCCTTTTCCCTTTCCTAGAAGCTCCCCAAAACCTCCCCTTGGGGTGAATGGAGCATTGCTGTGGCACCCGCTTGTGCCTGCTGCTAGCATTGGCCAGCAGTGGTATGGGAATGGGATGAGTATTAATAAATCTGCAGCGCTGGTGCTGCTTTAGTGTTCCTCTAATTGGAGCCATAAAGTTAAACTCAGCCACTTAGGGTTCTGCTGGGAGCCCAGGCTTCCATTTGCAGGTTCTCCCGCACTGCTAAAGGGCGCTGTGCTGGCTAATAGGTGTAAAATTGGAGCATCACTTTTTAATAAGCCTCTTAATGGCATTGTGTGGATCCTTGGCAGCTTTGGGAGGATGCCTGAGTTAGGATACCCGCGTGCAGGGAAGGCGGTGTGGGAAACTGGAGGGTTGGGGAGGTGATGCGGAAAGCGTCGGGGAGGACCTGAGTTCTGCTCTGCTGCAAGGATCCAGGTCACTGCAGAAAATCATGAAGGTGACCTGGTCTGAAAGCTGGGACACAGAGACAGGCCAGGAGACTGCACTGTTCACAGCCGGTGGCATTGCGTGGTGTGACGTGTCTGGTCCTACAGTGTCTGTTTTCAGAGTGACTGAGTAGTTACTGTCCAAGGAGCAGCATCACCCAGAGCTGGACAAAGAAATGGCACTTCCCTGTGTGATTTGTCTCTTTAGTCAATGGCAAAGCCAGCTGCTGCGTTTTCCTCATTGGGACCATCCCCTTTGCGATGGTGTTGCCGAGGTGTCACCTCCAGGGTGATGCTTCTCGCTGCCCCTCACTCTGTGGGGTTCAGGATTGCTGGTGGGGTTTTTTTGTTTGTTTGCTTTGGTGTTTGCTTGCTTGTTTGTTTGGCGGGGAGGGGGTGGTGTGTATGTGCAACCCCCCTCGAGTGTTTCTCCTTTACTGACAAAGTTTCATGACTTCAAAAAAAACCCATATTCCTCTTTCCTCCCACTCCAAATCAAAGGTGTTTCTCTCTCTAGCTGCTCTGTCTAATTGCCCACCTAGAAGTAACAACATGGATGTGATCATGAACCATCCTGCAAAATACTGTCAGTGAAGCCATCCAGGCTGCTCTCACTTGGGTAACTCTTAGAAAAAGGACTAGGCTCCTGAGAAACAAGCACACTATTTTTATCTAATCCCTCTGCTTTAATAACTGAGAGTTGGAGGGCTTTCATTGTTCATAATTCAGATGAGGGTGTTTTGAATAGTCCCTGGTGGGTTTTGTCTTCTGCCTCCAGATCTGCTCACGCCTGGGTCTCCTCCCACCGGGCAGGACCCAGAGGAAGATGTTTGCTGAGCCCATGACCACATCCTAACAGCTCCATGCTGTCCGAGAGCTTGATATCTATTCCCACACTCGATCTCTAGGCACGCCAAGGTTTAACTGAGAAACACCCACCAACAGAAAACACTCTGTCAAACTCCACTGCCCTTGGCATCATCCACCCAGGACAGGATGGGATGGATCTACTGTGCTCTGGGAAGGGAGATGGGGTAGGATTTGTCACCTCCAGACCAGGCAAATTTGAGGCCAAAGCAGTGGAAGAGAATGAAGCAATTTTTGTCAGCTCCATCCGCGCCGGCGAATGCAGATCATGAATTACACACCCGCCAGATGACAGGCTGACATTTTAGCTCCAAACATTCTCCTATAATTAGAGAATCTAATGCAATACAGGGAATGGCTCCATTTTACACACACATTATCGTAATGCCTTTAAATAAGATAATTGATTATGCCTCTGCATAAGAAAGTAAAATATTCGGTGTAATTAAAACCGACATTCAGATTTTGGCATGCTGACAGGTGAGGCCATGTGTCATTTTATAAATCCTTAAAGTGATATTCCCACCCACATCTGAGTTCCCAAAGTTTGGTGAGTAGGAAAAAAAATAGCAACCCTTGTCACCAAGTTGCTTTTTATCCTGAGTTCAAATGTGTTTTGATGAGGGATTTCTCTCTTTTTTTTCTCCTTGCTCTCATTTATCTTCATTTCAGCCTCATATCATCAGCTGACAAAAAACCCTGCAGTCATACCGCTGTGAGCAGGGATATTGGTAGATCCCATCTGATAAGCAGGATTTGGGCAGCGTTCTGCTTGCAGCAGACCCCTCTGAGGCGTTCGTGCGCAGCACCGCTGAATTGGCAGGAGCATCTTCCAGCCCGTGTCTACCCTGATGCTGAAACCGCTGCCGGGTGTTTACGGGCTCTCCTGGAATGGAGATGTTCACGTAGAAGCCGGGAAAATGCTTTTGGCAGCTGCTAAAAGTCTTTAGGTTCTTCCGGATGAGGGATAGTTTGGAAATATGTTCCCAGTGCTGTGGATGGATGTTGTGGGGGAGCTGGGGATGGGACATGCTGGAGGATGGGTCGTGGGGACATGGGGACCTGTACTGCAGGACTCTGGGGCTGGGCTGGGAGATGCTCAGTCCTTGCCACCTGGACTGAGGTGATCTTCTTTCTCCTTTATGAGTGCTTTTATGCCAAAGATTGAGGAACACTTGTTGTTTGTTATTTGGACACTCTCCTGTCTGTTTTTGTGATTGGAGGTGCCTGTGGGGACTGTTTTTCTGATCCAAATTGGAGGTGCCAGAAACTGCTCAGGATCCACCATGAAATCTCCTGGTTGCGGCTCCGTCCTGCTGCTAATGAGCAAGGTTTCTGTGACAAATCATCACTGTCACCAGGTAGTGAAACTTGCTGCTGGTGGTCATGGGGTTGATGATGGGGCTTGAGATTTTGAGAAGATTCTTTAGGTCTTGAGAGATCCTCTAAGTCAATGTTGATGCTGAACTGCTGCCTTGACATTTGCTGACTGTTGCACATTGAAACTCTGCAAACAGAGGCTTGAACACCTTCAGCATCCCTAAAACTGTTCTTTTTGTCCCATAGAACATTTCTGGTGAGATCCGGGCAGGATCTGGGTGACGGATCTCCACCTCTGCTCTCTGTGCTCTGGATCAATCCGCATTTCCTTGGAAGACAACACACTTCTGATAAATGGAAGGGCCAAGGCTGTGACCATTGAATCCGCCTCCTACTTGGTAAGGTGGACTTGGTCCATCCTGCCCTCAGCTGCCAAGAGCTGCCACTCATTTCTGCTTGTTTGGAAGGAAACAGATTTCTCCTCTCCTGCCCAGGTTACCTGTCACTGAGCTGCTCCTTCCAGCATTCCCATCCAGTCTTTAAAGACTCAGAATATCTGCCAGGATGAGGTGGCATTTCCAGCCCCATGTACGGTGTGTTTGGGGATCTTTGCAGAAGAGAAGGTGCAAGAAGGTCCCATCTGATGGCTCACACCTGCAGAACAGGGCCTGTTAGATGCACTTTCAGTGGCACTCGCTTCATAATATCGCTACCCAAATCTTCAGCGATGACTTTTACCTGCTAGTCCAGCTGCCTGCCCATCACTCTTTTCCCTTTGAGCTCTATTCAGTGCACAGGTAATTAAGACCCTCAGTTAATTAGACAGCTCCCAGCCCTCAAGCTGGCTGTGGAGGTCTGATCCTGCTGCTCTCCTTGCTGCTCCAGGACATCATGTCCCTCAGCCCAGCTGGGATGGAGCTGGCAGGGCAAGGGCAGGGGAGCGAGAAGCCATGTCAGAGCATCCCCCAGGGGATACAGGGTGGGAGGAGAGGCTTCCCCAGCCTCATCGATCCTGGGTCCTCTCCCAGCCCCATTGGGGGTCTCAGGACGAGGGGTCTCCTTGAGGGAGGGAGAAAACCAGCCTCCCCAGGCTCCCCATCTGGGCAGGGCTCTGACGAAGGGAGGAGGAGGGGGGCGAGGAGCCCGTGAGTAGCTCTGTCTCTTCTGCTCTCATTAGCAGGCTGCTCTGGCTTTCTCCGCCGCTCCTTAGGCCATTACGCCAGGCTTGCCGGGCTGTGGTTGGCAGCGTGGGGCGCCAGAGCCCGCTGGGATGCCGGCACGGCAGCCGGCAGATCGCCCCTTCCTCCCCTCTTAAGTAGGCTTGTAAAACAACAAACCACATGCCTGTGTGCCTGGAAAACAGAGGCATGGTTAACTGTCTTGTTTAAGAGCCGTGCCTGGTCTCCCTGCGGCAGGGTGATGAGAAGGTGCACCTGGGATGACAAGGGGAGATGAGGGCACTCCTGACTGTCCTGGCTTTGCACGGCTGGCAGGCGTGTGGTGCAGTGAATGAAGGTGGGCAGATGTGGCACAAGCCCCCAGTTCCAGTTCATGGCTGCCAGAAATGATATAACGTACCAGCCCAAGTGGACAGCAGACCCTAGGGATTTTACTGTACCTGATGGACAGGATGCTGGGATTTATTCTTCAGGTAAAGCCTGAGATCACAGCAGCATCCTGGCCACAAAAGCCAGCTGAGTCCTTCTACAGAGCAAGAGCAGCCCTGGCTAGAGCCCTGCAGCCTTTGGGAGCAATATCCAAGGCTTCCATGAGTACACTCATGTACAGTTAAATTGCTTATGGGCACCCAAAGCTGGCCAGGACAGAGCAGGTGAGGACAGACCTCAGTGCAATGTGCTTTTTTGTGGCTGCTTGGCAGTTTGCATGGATCTGGCTTCCTGAGGCTCCCTCTTTCAGCATCCTGCATCCCTCAGCACCTTGTGTCCCCCAGCAGCCACCAGCAGGGAATGGGGCTAAATGGAGACAAATGGGATTGCTGGGGAAGGGCAGGGCACCCCTGTGTCTGTGCCAGAGCTGCTCCTTTTCTTGATGGTCTGACACCTCACGGGTGATGGAGCAGCCCATGAATGGGACATCGGGCAATGCTGGGCCACCCTGTTGTCTCCTTCCTATTCTTACACATTGACCTTCACGGTCACTGCTGATGGCTTGGTGCATCACAAGCTGTGCTGTAATGAGTCCTGGCACTGCACCGTGCCAGTGAGAGAATGGCAGCCCGAGAGATCGCTTAAAAATAATGGCTCTGGCAGTATTAACATTACCTGGGGAAAACTGAGGCAGGGAGCTGGGGCATGATTTGTCCTAAGGATCTCAGCTATTCTGCTTACCTTCCTGCTCTGTTTTTCATGTAAGAGAAACCCAGGAGTCCCAGTGTGCCCAGTGCTTCCAGCTCCTTCAGGTCCGTGTCCCCACTCACTCTGGGTGAGCAAGACCCTGGGAACAATGTCCTCCTAGAAAGTGCCACCAGGATGTCCCTCTACATCCCCAGCTGTCACTATGCCCAGCCAGCAAGGCCAGCTGCCTTTGTGGTCCCTGGGCTGTCCCCTCTTTCCAGTGTCACACACAAGCTCCTACAGCCCGTCTCACACAACCGTGCTCCATGCGCTCGCTCTCTCACCCTCACACACCCACGCGCTGGGATGATGCACGCCAAGAGGAGCGTGTGCCATGAGCATTAGTCACCCGTTCCGTAGGAGGAAGGTTGCGAGCAGAGAAGGAGGAGCAGAGCCACAATGTGGAGCAAGACCACAGCCCTAGGCACAGCCACAGGCGTGGTGTCACCGCTGACTGTCCCACTCCTCGCGGTCAGGGCTGAAGGGGGACAAAATAATTGTGTGGCTAGGTTGCGGTCAGGCAGGCTCCTGGCTGGGGGCTGTAAGTGTATGTTGCGGGCACCTACAGAGGAGAAAGACCACCCTGGGAGAGCTGCAGTCCCCTGGGAGGGAAGAGACTGGGCCACGCGTGGAGCTGCTGATGTGGGGACATGTGGCTGGACTAGGTCGAGAGAGGGGCAGAGCCATCGGAGCATTTCGCCTGCAATGGTGCCACCACATTTCTGAGCATTCCTTTTTTGGGAGGAGGAACTGGGTGCGAAGGAGTGCGAGGGATAAAGCTGGAGGAGATGGTGGACTGGAGAGGGGAGAGCAAAGCACCCCAGGTGGTTTGGCTTATTCATGTGGGTGAGAAACCAGGGCAGGGGCAGAGAAAGGCAGTCATGGGGGGACTGAGAGCATTGTGGGGGGACTCCAAGGGAGCATAGCAGAGTTGAGCAATGGGTCATTTTCCTTTGAGTAGGTTCCAAGAGGTGACAGTGAGAAGACAGCCTGGCTGGCTGTCATGAAGAGGGGTCCCAGCAGCAGCAGCCTTGGCTGGGGAGTGTGGAGCCCTGAGCGCCAGCTCCTTCCACCCGCAGCTTCCCAGCCCCGCAGAGCGTGTGGGCAGCAGATCAGAGGAGAGAGTAACCACAGACACTGACTTGCACTATCTCCTTCCCTAGGAATTAGCCTCAGCCCAACTGGTAAGCGAAGGCAGTCTGCCTTTGAACTGCAAAGAGGGCAGCTGCCCTATTTTCAGGGCGGGTGGAACTGCAAGCCAGCAGGCAAAAAGCTCTGGCTATGGGGTCCTGGTGATTTCTGGCAGTGGTGCTGGGCCAGGGGAGTCAGAAGTGGCAGTGACATGGCTGTCCTAGGCTGGGCAGGCACAAGCACATGTCTCTGCTGTCCCTTTCTGGTGATGAGCAGGTGGCTCTGAACTGGTGCTGCAAGCCATCCCGGGACCTTCCCACAGCTCTTCCACATGACTCTGTCCAAAAGCCTCCTTGAGTTTGGGTGTTTAATACAGCTTATCTTTTACATCCTTTTTATTCTCTCCCACCCATACTCCAGCCACTGTCCCCTCTCCCCTGCCTCACAGACATTCTGCTGTGAACTACTATCCCTTTATCACTTTTTCTCCAACCCCGGATGGGCTTGAAGAAGGGTGGCCCTATTCAAGTAGGACCTTCTCCAAGGAACTGAGCTAGGAGTGTGCAACACAGGAATGCACTGTGCCTGGAGCCCAGTCCTGGGCATCCCTCCCCTGTGAGCTGCCGCTTCACAGCAGCCCACATGCCACACATCTGGAGCACCTCTGGGAACCTGCTGTCTCCATATCTATGTAGTGCGTGTCTGTGTGCCTGCATGTGAGCCTGTTCCCACCTTGCCCAGTATCCATGGCTGTTCTGTGTGCTCCTCGCTCCATGCGTATGTATATTTTACCTTGTATATGTACTCCATCCAGGCTCCTTCTCTGTTTACAGCTGTGTGCTTCTCTTTCATCCTATACATCACCAGCTTGTTGTGATTGCTTTCCCCGCAGTTGGCTGGATCATGAAGGGATTAAAAAGATCATATAAAGCAGAGAAAAGCAACTATGTTTTGGGCATTAACTGTTGCACCAAGGTCCAGCTCCATTTTATTTCCCACCGAAGTTGAGTTGCCAGTCTTGAGTTGGTCTCTTTTCTCCTGTGCACCTCTGACCTGGCAGTGGAAGATGAGCATAGGGGAGCACCGGCTATCAATAAGGGCTGCCGATTTATCCATGGACCCTGGAACACCAGCGCATCAATAGACAACTAATGAATCGCAACATCACTTAAGCATTAACTTATTTGAAATGCAAAGCACTCCCCTGATGTTTCAGCATTTTCCACCTAGTCCAAAGCAAAACTCAACAGGCAGAGAAGAGACAAGTGGGAAACTAAGGAAGGTATTGTTTCCACCTTGTGTCTTTATAACGATTGCATCAGCCTTAATTACAATGGGACTTTCTGCCCTTTTAAGCAGTTCGGCACATGTATTCTCAGCTTTCCTGCCTCCGGCTGGCTCTGGCCCTGAGACAGTTTCTTTCATGCATTCAAAACAGTTTGTAATTAACAATCACATTGTTTTGCTTTGAACATCGATAGAGATGCAGAAAACAGAGAGATTAGGAGCTCAGATGCCGATATGACTATTATTTTGCTTCCATGAAATGACTTCTCTCATTTTACAGCAAATTTTGTGCTGATGAAAAGGTTCAGAGTGATGGAGAGACTTTGCTCACCAGTTGGTCATGAAGCCTGGGACACCTGAAGAAATTCTCTCCCTTATCTGTGGTGAAGAAGGAAATTTGGATTTGGCCACCCCATTATGTTTGGCCTGTGCCGGCCTCAGTGGGTGCTTATGCAGAAAACATCCCTGACACCATTGTTACATTCACAAAAAAGCCCTTGATGAGACACCAGCGGAAAATAATTATTAAAACCAGGAGTATCTTGGCTTTGCCATAGGTTCCTGAGCTACCCGGTGTGTCAGACCAGAGAGGGCTTAATTTGAAGCCTTGGCTCTGTAAACAAAAAACAGATTATGAACTTCTTCAGTTCTGGTGCAAAACTTGGATGAGAGTATTGTTCCCTCCATCTGTTCTTCTCATAGACAATCTGCCTTAAAAACCATTGCTGCATAAATCTGGAGGAAGCATAAATGCGGGAGCACCTGAATATTGTTGAACAGATGGGGACACACATTTTTCAAGCAGAGATTTCCCTTACATTGCCCCATTTATTTTAGAGGGTGTTTTTCTGGACCATCCTTGCAATGCCATGGCTGCCAGGGAATAAGATGCCATCCCAGCCTGAGGTTTGTGGCTGGCCAAGTTGGTTTTAAGTAGTTTACTGCGTGAACACTGTAGTGACATTTCTGGTTTGCTTGCATCCCTATTTCCCTTCCAACCAAGCTAATCTTTCCCATCCAGGCCTTTCAGGAAGGATCGTTAGCTGTGAGCACTTGATGTCGCTGGCTCCCACCCTGGAAACAAAGCAGCTTGAGGAGTTCATGCAACTCACTCCAAACTCATTCTGGCATAAACAAACAAAAGCATGCGGGAGTAAACATAAAGTTGGGGTTTGTGCTCTGTGAATCCCTCTGCCCACGTGTCCTTCTCCTCCTTCCTCGACAGGCAGTCCGGCAGCTGCCCTCCTGTTGACAGCGCTCTCTTGTTCTGCCACCTTTCATCCCGCAGAATCTTTAATGCTTTTAGCACAGCGGCTTTCAGCTTCATCAACTCAAGGACCACTACAAATTTTCCGACAGTAACGCAGCCGCGAACCGCTGAATGGCAGAAAGGAAATTGCTTTTCTTTGCAACCTTTCCACGGCTCCCTGCAAGTAGTCGCTGGACTCCCAGGCCTCAAGGACTACAGATTGAAAGCCACTGACTTACCAAGCTGCATATGGAGATCACTTCGGGTAATGTCTCTGGGTGGGAATGGGTTAGCTGTCAAATTTAGCAAGCGCCAGCATTTCACACAGATACAGGAGGGAATGAGAAGCTACTGAAATTGCGGTGGGAGTTTGGATGATCCTGATGGAGACGCGGAGCTGTTCCCCACCGCAGTGTCCCTGTTCGTGGTGAGCAGAGCCCTGGCTGTGGAGCCACAAAGATCTGCCTAAGGAGACGAGCCAGGCTCCTTCGCCTCCTCTCCAGTGCAGAGGCACAACAGATGCTGTACCGCTGACCCCAGACACTCAGAGCTCGCCAGCCTGGTCTCCAAATTCAAACAAAGATATTAAATGCTGTTTTCTTTCCACTTGCCTTCTGGCTCTGGAACCAGTAGGCTGCACTCAAATAACACTCAGAGCTTTTATTTATTTTCCCCCCCAGCCACAAGAACTAGAACTTTTTTTTCTTTCTTTTTTTTTTTTTTTTTTTCTCAGTATAAACTGAAAGCTGAGAGTCTCGCTGAATCACTTGTCTGCAGGAACTGGGGCTTTAAGGACAATATCCAATATTGGGAAGTTTGCAGTGTACGCGTGAGACTTGGCAGCACAACCAGGAGATGAAACCAAAATATGATGTAATATGGCCATGTCTGGAAGGATGAGGATTGTATTTGAGGGGTGTGCACACCCCTGGTCAAAGGGCAGGACTCTGTGTCCTGTGACTTGTGACAGATGAATGCCATGGGATGCCACATCAGATGGTGGTGTCAGGCAGGCACCAAGCTCAGCCCATCCCCCATCTGCTACCTCTGCACCTAACGTGGAAGCAAAGGTAAAGGTCACATCTTCTAGGTGAGGTGGGCAATGCAGTGGGGCACTGGACCAGCAGCATGGGCTTGCAGGGACAGAAGCTGGCCGGTGCAGGAGGGAAAAGAGAAGAAGATGGGGAAAGGAGCGTTAAGACTTAGAAGTGGGAGAAACACATGTGTAACAGGCAGGTTGTCCTCAGTGCAACCTGAGTTGGCCCTGAGCAGCTGCTTGTTGTCACATTGACCCTCAACCCTTCCCATCCACAGCCCTGAACTCAGGAAAACACAGAGCGAACCACAAGGCAGCTCCCTGTGTTGGTTACATGGTGCAGCATGTCATGGGCACCTGTTCTCCCTGGGACATAAAATCCCCAAATCCAGCTATCAGGACAAGTTTCAGCCTGACAAGAAGGGGGGAAAAAAACAGTGACAATGTGAGTGCAGAGGATGGACACCAAATTTCTCAGTTTCTATATTGCTTCCCCTTCCCCCATTCTCTATTCTTCAGTCATCGTATTCTTTCTTGTAGAAAGTGGCTGTTGGAAAACAGAGAGAGAAGACGACAAACACTGCTGTGGAATTATTTAATGAGCCAGAATGAATTGCATTTGAAATCATTTAAATGGGATCTGGGAGTATTTAACTGCAGCACAGGAACTTAACAAGAGTGGGAAAGGATTTTGCACTAATTGCTGGCAATGATATACCTACGGAGAGAGAACATGCAGCAATTAGTAAGCAAGGCTGTAATTTCAGCCTAAGGTCTCTGCCTGCCCTAGAATATGGCATGGATTATCTGCTGGAAGGAACAGAGGGGCTCTGGTCCACAGGTGACTAGAGAAAGGAGCAGATGATATTCTCATTAAGAAATTGTTATCCAAGTTTTTTGAACAGTGGGATGCGGGAGATGGGTTTGGTCAGACCCAGCCGTTCATTTGCATAACTCCAGGTTTGACTCTTGACCACCCATTCCCCAACCTGCTGTGACTCAAATTAACAAAACCCATATGAAACACAAGGTCCCATCCCGACCCACACCAGGCTGATTTAACCCTTCTTTGCCCTCCCAGATGCAGCAGGAACTGATCCTGCAAGCAGCCTCTGCTCCAAGCCTGGGTGGTGGGGCTACAGCTCCTGGGGCGGAGAGGATGGGGACCAATTTGACCATTTCTTGCAGAGAACTCAGCAGCACCAGGGCTTCCTCCATGCTGCCAGATTTTGAAAACCAGCAGGACAAGGACTGGTGAGCTGGGGGTGTGATATAATCTTGTTCATAGCCTGCATGAGGGCTGGGCTGGGGTCATACAGCAATAGTGCGGTGAGATGGGAGGAGGATTGAGGAAAGGAGATGAGATGGGTGCTAAGGACACTTTTTTAGATGCAATGATGAGCAGACAGGAGCTTACACTCACCAGCAGGCTTGCACAGAAACACCCCAGATGGCTCTGAGCCTGAGAACAGGGACCTACCCTTCCTATAGAAATGCCTATATAGGCCAGACCTTATAGTCCCACTCTGCTCAGCCTGCAAAGCTGGGGCACAAATGATGCCCAGCAGCATGTCTCAAGCCCAAGCCCAAACAGAGATGAGCTGCCATGGCTCTGGATGGGACAGTCTTTGGTAGCAGCAGCCGTGGGAGGGTGTCCTCACCGTGGGGGAAGCAGAAAGCCACCAGCTCTGGCCCATGCCTCTGATGCTGGCAGCTGCAAGGAGCCTCCATCAGCCTCCGCTCATTGTTTCCCGGTCTTGCCGCTCCCCATCTCCATTCTCTGCCTGTGATGCTTCTGTCTTTGGTTTTTTGTCTTTCAATCAGTTTTCATCTCAGTAATTCCCATTCAATGGTTAGTCCCTGATCTTTCTAATTGAGATCAGAGCTTTGTATAATAGGAAGGGGGGAGGGAGACTATTTTTAATTTGCTACATTCCCATTAATAACAAGTTCTAATTAAAAAACCTCCATCTTCCATCCTCCCAAGTTCAGAGGAAAACTCTCTGCTACTTCTGTTGGAATCTTCTCCTGATAAATTGGTACCACAGCCTCCTAGAACAGCTGGTCCTCTTTAGCAGGCATAGTAATTAATGGGAATAATAAATGCATTCAAAGCAGGTTCATAACCCTCCTTTCTGCACACTCAGACATCTCTTTGCATTGCAAGAGACAGACATCAACATTTCCATTTACAAAACAGGCCCAAAAGAGCTGCCTGTGTCTAACAAACCCAGGTTTCATTAGTGATCTTTATCCTATAATAAATCTTATGATACAAAGAAGGTGAGTAGGTTCCCTCTTACCTGGCAATGAGGTGGATGCACAGCGCAGGGATTGTACCTTGGGGCATCTCTGCAGCCGTTAAGGACTTTGTGCCAATCCTGAGTTTCACATCACAGGTGCCCAGCCTCTGTGGGGAGGAAAGCCATGTTCTGCCCTTCACCTGGAGCCCACCTGGTGAGGAAGAGTCTCTGGTTTAACAGGGCATAGACCCACACACATTGCTCTGGTGCATGGAGTAACTGTGGGTACAGCTTGAAATCCTGAGCTGCTGGCTTGTGCTGTCAGTCCAGCCAGGACCAGCCCTGCCTGTGCTCCCATGCGATACTGCCCTTGCTGCTGTGGCAAGGGAAGGCAAAGTAGAAAGTGACCTCAGGGAAGAAATTTGCTTTTCCGCTTGCACAAGAAGACAGGAGACCAGGATTTTCCCTTCTTTCCAGCTCCTGTTCTTCTCTGCTGTGTCCATTTTCCTGCCTAGCATGTATTAGGGTGGACAGATATTCCTACCTTGCAATATCCATGCAGTGAGACTGAGAGGGAGGAAAGGTGGAGCAAATGCAAAGCAAAGTCTAAGGTCACACTGTGAGCTGTGGATGAGACCCAGGTGTCCTGATTCCCCTTACTGGGCACACAAGATCAGCAAATAGGGACAGTAGGGGCCACATCCAGCTTAGTCAGCAAACACAGCAAAGCAGAAGCATGAGGTCCAGCAAGTCGCACACCCTTGCTTCCCTTTGTGCAGGTCTCCATTTACAGCAGCTGCTGACTTGGGCTTCCTTGGATGTGCAGATCAGCTCTGCTGGGGATGGATGACCCCTCGCTGTCCCCCTCGCTGGCTTTTGTTCACTGCTGCCGAGTTAATGGACTCATCTCAGGAGTGGCCAAACCGGGAGCCATCAGTGCAGATATCTCTGAGATGAGCAATCTGTCCTGAGCAGTGATTTCAATTAAAGGGTCATTAGCGTGAAATCTTATACAGCCCAGCTCCCATTTGCCAGCAGGAGGTCCTTCTCCTCCCTGTCCCAAGCCCTGCTCTGCGGTTAGAGCACGCTGCTCCTGCTGGAGCCCTCCAGTTTTGCTAAAACACAGCAGCTGCTGCTAATAAACAAACATATTGATCATACAGATATGGGCTGTCAGGGACTTAATTCATGAATGAAATGTGCTTAAGAGCGCCCGGTAGGCAAAGGTTCTGCTTAAAGAGCTCGTAGCCAAGATGGTGCTTGGAGGTGGGAACTGAGAGCCCTGGTGGCTGTTCAGCATTGGGGTGCCACAATCTGGGGCTGGTGTGAGGATTTGGAGATGGAATTTACTAATGGGACAGAAAGGAGCAGAGAATTTCCCCTTTATCATCGTGGGCCATCATTAACAAGGGTGTGGTGCAATGGAGGACTCTGTGCTTCCCTCCTGCTGTGGCATTTAGCAAGAAGCTCCCACTCTGTAACTGAGGCTTCTGCTCCGCTACGTGGGGAGGGTCTGAGCAACCCCAAAATTCAGGGCTAATTTAAGGAAACTATCAAATACCCCCCCCAAACCCAATGCCACAAGTCCTTTGGGGGTCTGAGGCTTGGAGAGAACCAGGTGCAGGACCCGTGCCTGCCTGCTGGAGTTTGTAATACCCATTGCAGGGGTGAGGGATGAGCTGGTGTAGCATTGCTCAGAAAATACATCAGCACCAAGGAGGGGAGCGGATCACAGCTCCAAGTTTCCAGTGTTTCTATTCTCCTGACAGCAAGCAGGTTTCCTGACTTTGGATCAAATTTACAGGCTGAGGCTGTGTATATTGCTGTGATACTAATGCCTGCTGTTGTTTCTAAATCGTTGTCATTGTGTGGAGTCATATCTAGACAAGGTACAATCAGCTCACAAATAGACCCTGCACAGTCAGGGACGGTAATTACAACAGGAGGGTATTTGAATATAGCCTCTATAGGTGCAATAAATTAAACCTCAGTATGCAAAGATATAGGTTGATCTGTAACAGGTTTCCATACTTTTGATATTGGCCACACTGAAAGCAGCTGTAAAATAGGTCTTAGTATTTATGGTCCTGGAATGTGGAGGCCTTGCTGAGAGCTTGATGAATGAACTTTCAAGGACAGGAATAGTTGTCAGTCTGAAATATTTATCAGTCTGAAATCTCCCTGCAATTCATGCTGTGGTTTTGATACCTCAATTTTTCTCCCCATCTCCTAGGTTTGAAGCTGAGGTTCCCCAGGCAGAAGGGGGGGTCTCTGGGTCTCTGCTGTGGGGCTAAAGTGGGCAAGACTGTGTCTCTACCTCCTCTCTCCAGGCATTGTCTCATCTAGCAAGGCTGGGATGGAGGAGGTTGGTGTGACCCTGGGGAGTCTGGCTCCCTACAGCTCAAGAATCTGTCTCAGGGAGGTTAAGCAGGGAGGGGAGAGAAGGGAGAGCTACTTGCTGCTCCACTTGCAGGGCTACGGGGATGGAAAAACCACCCCAGGCTTTCTACCTTTGTGCAAAACACCTCTGCCAGGAGGTCTGTGGATTCGTCTTCTAAAATCAATGATGTTTGTGCTCCTAGCAGAGGGAAAGAAAGATGGTGCTTGTGTTTATAGGCGCTCAGTGGCTGTGGCAGCCCAGTGGCAGGAGGCTGCAGGGGAGGTGGGGGCCATGGGGACAGCATTTGACCTCTGTGCACTGCCTGGGGGACGGCAATCCCTGCTCAAGTGATGTTATCTCTTCTCCCCGTGGTGCCCTGCGCTAGCCAGCCTGCTGCTCTGCTGTCTCCAAGGCTGCTTCTGCTGCCCTCCGCCCCAGGGGCCGTGTTTCAGGGTTTGCCAAAGAGATTCCTTCTCTGTGCACAGTGGGAGATGGAGGCCAGTGTCTGAGCAGATTGCACACTTTCCCCAGTGTGTGTCCAGATGCTGCTGTAATACCTTTGCCCTGGGCCTCCTGCATCCCTCTGGCTTAGGAGAGGCTAAGGGAACTCAAGGCCAGATGATTGAGTTCTCCATCATTCTGCATCTTATTTCTCCCTGATCAAGAGCGCAATCCTGCCTGATCTCCAGTTTCCCCCTTGGTTCCTGGAGTCAGCAGTATGCCTGGGATGACCAGCCCTCTCCTGTGAGGAAGACAGCCTGGACACTTTGCTCCTCGTTGCTATGGGACAGAAGGGACTGTATGGTTTTACATCAGCACAGATGAACTTTCCTTGTCTCATTTGCAAGAGCAAATCGAAACCCAGTGGAATGTGTTTCATTTCTATTTCATCTCTCTGTGTTGCTTTTATGAGTCTATTGTGTTTTGTGTCTAAAGCGTGGTTTGCAGACCATGAGTAGTGCATGAGGCCACTACAGAACCACATCCCACTGCAGCCTTGTTAGCAGGTCCATTCATGTGGGCAAGAGTGTCTGCTGAGCAAGAGAAAGTCTGGGTTTCGTAGGCACCCGCTGCTTGAGAAAAGACCAAGGACCACCACTTCAGGTATCTTTTCGGAGCCTGATCTTACCACCTGGAGGTTTCTAGGCTTCTCAGATCTCCAAGACATCCAGAGCTTGCAAGTTAATAAACGTCTAGATGTTATCTCCTGAGAGAGGGGATGAAAACTCCCAACAATTCACCTGCAGCAAATGCCAGCAAAGCACATTTGCTTGAGGTTTCTTGAAGCTACCACTGAAAGGTCAGGCCTCTCAGTGAGACGAAAAGCTCTCTTCTCCCTTCTAGCTGTTTCATCAATACTTGTTTTTCCTCTCCATTTACTTTTACTTTCCTGTTCATAAAAACATACAAAAAGAGTGGGAAAAAAATGCTGCTTCTACTGCCAGAGCTGAGGCCAGAGACCCCAGTACAACCTGGGGGTGACAGTGGAGACCAGGAGTCCTCAGTGGTGACCAGGGCAGTGCAAAGATGAGAGTGAAGTTGAGGTGCAGACGGGACAACTATCCTTCTCCAACCAGAAGCAATGGATGGTGCTGGTTCTCCACCTGCTCCCTTCAGCCTGGCTGGCCCCAAGGCCCTTTCCAATGCCCAGGGCTGGAGGAAGAGCAGATACTGTGGACAGGTAGAAGGGAAGGTGGGAATAAGGGGGAGCCCATGTGCATCTTTCCATCTGTGGTTGTATAACAACCATTGCTGTAGGTCCCATGGATAGGCAGCAGATGGGAACAAGGATCCAGTTTCACCTTACAATGATTTATTTGAAAACACTGACCACTGTTGTAGCTTCTACTGGCTCCTTGGAAGACGCTGTCAAGTGAATGCTTGTATACCCACTGGGAGAGGAGCAAATGGCTCTCCAGTCCTTTGGACATCTGCCATGGAGGTCACCTTTCTGAGTCAGATGGCTCCTTCTTCCAACAGCCCAACACACAGTGTTTGGGCAAGGTCAGACAGTGCTCTTCAAGTCGGGGAAGGACACCTCACCATCTGGCATGGGAGCAGGAGCTCTGTGCAGAGGACTTGGAGTCCTCTCTGTTGCTCATCTAATTAATGGCTCTCCTCTGAGTTAATCATGTAATACTATTTGGGGATAATGTTCCTTAACCCCACCTCTGGGCCCTTCGGCAATGATTATTCCAGCTGCAGCCCACCTCTCTTCCACCTGCCACTCCCATCCCTCCCTTCTTCCCCATCTCTGTCTTGTTTTTCTCTCTCTTGGTCATTATGGCCTTCATCCAACAAAGCACTTAACCAGGTGTTTCACCGAACAAGTAACCTGGCCCTCTCTATGCGGTGAATCCGGAAGCCTGATGCAGGAGGCATCTGGCCACCTTTGCCCTCTGGACACCTGGGGCTTTTGTGGTGTGGGGAAGCTCTCAGGCTGTGGGTAGAGGAGCTCAGAAAACCCTTGAATGACCTTCCTGACCTGCTGGCTATGATCTGCAGTCCTGGCATCTGCCTGAGTGTAAAAAAGGAAATAAATCACCGAGGATTTCCTCTGCAGACTCGGGGAACAGGAGTGGTGCTGGCCCCGGGATGCGGCTGAGCCATCCAGGCTAATGCTGAGCAACACGCGGGGAAAGGCTGAGCTTATCAGAGCTCTGCATGGGTGCGATGGCATGGAAAGCCCTGGGAAGGAGATCAGGCAATAGACCCAACAGCATCTTCTCCACTTCATTAGCTATTTTATGTGCTTTTTGTTGGTGCGTTTGTTATTTTGCATGTACCTTCTCACCCATCACCCAGAATGCAGTTTCTGCATAACATCCAAGTCAGGACAAGTGTCCAAGCCTACCCTATTAGAAAAGGTAGGACATTATTTTTGCTGACTCAGGAATGAGGGGTGTTTCAGGGTGACTGAGGTGTCTACCAAAGAGGTAAAATTGTGCCCCATGTGACCAGGACCAGACCTGCTGTGTTTCACCCCAAAAGAGAGAGACTCGGGTTAGCTCTGCGTGCTGGTACAATGTCTCCGCTGCTCAGCTTTGTAACAAGCTGCGGATAAGACAGTGGGGCTTACATTTCAAGACTTAAATTTTCAATTAATCAATGGAATATTCCATTAGTGTAATAATCACTTGGCATCGCCTGATCTATAGGTACATCTCAGCTGGGCCTCACAAATTGATTTCTGATGAAGTTCTAATTGACTGCACAGGCAGAAGAGGGCCTGTCTGAGCATGTTGAAGCAGGGCTTGCGAAGGCTCTGGCAACACCACCTCCCCCCAAGGAAGGGGAAGGAGGAGGGGGAGGTGTGATTTATGCCCCATTTATCACGACAGCCTCTACCCTATCCTGTTTTATTGGTCCCATGTGAAGCATGAGAGCTTACAGCTTTAATGCGGAAATTTGCAGGCAGCCGGAGACCCCTGTAAGCTGCTGACAGCTGCTTGTCACTTATGCAGTAGGTGCCGAGGGTACCCTAAATCCCGAACCTCCTAACGTGGGATGCAGCCGTGGCACGGGTCGTGTGAGAAGGGCTCAGGTTTCCTTCAGCACACGTGTATTTGCTGGCTGGGCTCTGCCACCCCTCTCCATAGACCAGCAAAGCCAGGGCAGTTTCTACCATGCTAGTGTGGTTCAGAGCATGTGGGGATGGATGTGCATGGAGCGATGCAGTGGGTGACTCATGTGTCCTTCCTTGTCCATCCTGCAGCCCCATGTGCTGAGTGCTGTCCTTCCTGAGGAAGGATGACACTTCAGGGACCATCTCTGTTGCAAAAGGTTTGGCTTGTCATGCAAGGTTGAGGGCATCTTAGGCTGCCATGCCAAAGGCTTCCAAAGGCTCTAAGGTGGCTCTGCCATCAAGACTTAGGCAAACCCTGTCCATGCTAGCAGTCTGGCTGTGAACTTTGCTGGGATGGGTGTAGTGGGAGAGCTTGTGGTCACAGCAAGCCCTAGAAGTGTGTGACACATCTGCAGGTGCAGGCACACAGAGATCTCAGTCTCCTGGTAGGACCAGGTTGCCTGCCCAGTGGCATGTTTCGTACAGGAGATGGTTTGTCACCCTGAGGCCACTCTTGGCTGCTGCAGTGGCACTCAGAGATGTGCAGAGAGAGCACATGAGGTGCATGAATGGGCATAAGCTGCTGCTGGTGCAGACTTGCACACTGAGGGTTTGGGGTGCAGCACCAGCCCTTCTAACAGCCTCACCTTTTGCTGCCCAGACCCTTGCTTGGGACCTGCTGGCTCCTTCTGCACTCTCCTGAAGGAAAAGGAAAGGTTTAGAGGCTTCCCACTCCAAGCTGGTGGGAAGGGGACACGATGATGTCTCCAAATCACAGGCTGACTCTGCTTCCCTCCTCCTGCCTGAGCTGTGCAGGGGTAAGGTGACAGATAGTGATTTCAGGAAAACCGAAAACAACAACATCAACGAAACTAATCAAAGCGTGTGTGGCTGGCTGCTGAATTTTAAGAGAAATAGCTGCATTTTTCAGGCATACAGAAGTGACTGTAACTTCCTCTCCATCCTCTACCTGCATTAACTTAAGAGACAGCCAGGTGCTTAAAGGTTACTTTGCAGGCAATGACTGTTCTGTAAAGGGCTACTCATCTCAAACAGAGATAGCTTTTCTTTTATTGAACATCAGGCAGAGTGGCTGAAACCTGATAAAAAATCCAGAGCAATAGCGGTTGTTTTTGGTTTTTGGTTTTTGTTTTTTTTTCCAGTGTGGAATAATAACCAGCAAAATAAAAAGGCAATTGCCTCACTGTATTCACTGCTTTAAGCAACAGCTTTGTGTGGCAGGGAATGCAGCTTAAGTAAATGCCCAATTAGAAAGGTTTCGTAGGAAGACCTTTGAATCACCACGTCCGAACCTTTCTCCCCACCACTGCCATTTCCATCTCCATTATTTCTAGCCTCACCTGCATATTGTACAGGAATATTTAAGTGGTTGAAACCCCATGTATGTGGTGACAAAATTCTCCCTGGGACTCTTAGGGCTGGGTGGACAATGGCAGTGTGGTTTAGAGGGGTGGCCTTTCTCCAGACACTGGGAGTCACCTCAGGTTATGTCTCCTTCCTCACAACAAGGAAAGGTGCTCTGGTATTTATACAGCTCTGGCCAGGAGGGGTTTTTGACTGCAAAATAATCTAGTAGCAGCCTCTTATATGTAGGGAAGATGACTCTTCCTCACACCAAACCCACGGTGATGGGCTGGGGATCAAAGCCTTTAC
This sequence comes from Streptopelia decaocto, assembly GCF_964273445.1. Lineage (NCBI taxonomy): Eukaryota > Metazoa > Chordata > Aves > Columbiformes > Columbidae > Streptopelia > Streptopelia decaocto. Next base: position 5,527,143 of record NC_138664.1, read on the forward strand.
CTGGTTGTATCTACCAGTTGCTTCAGAGCAGTCTTGACTGATGAGGTTGGGCTGATTTCTAATTTGTTTTTGCTATTTTTTTAATGAGTGGTTTTAATTACTCGGTGAGCAGAAGCAAAAATATAACCTGGGCTGGAAATCCAGCTGAGAGGAACAGGGCTGCAAATGGGGAAGAGCTCGGGGTGGAGAAACCCATGCCTGCGACATGGGGGGACCTTTCCTGCAGCTTCCCCCAGCACCATCTCCACCTGAGATCCTCACAGGAGATCCCTTTCTCACCCAGCATGGGTACCTGGCAGAGACATCCCCTCCCAGCAGCCAACAAACTGGTATGGCCATACCCATAAGGGTCTAGTGCTTATATCCACTGTAGAACAAGAAGACCCTGATCTGCAGAGCTGTCAGCCTGTTTTTATCAGCAACATGAAATTCCGTTCAAAGCTGCATTATTTTTTCCCCAGAGTGATGTTTGTTTTTCCCTCTCCTTTTTCTTTTTTTTTTTTTTTTTGTGAGCTGCACGACATACGGAGCAACCACGCTGTGTGTGCTGAGAAAGCATGTCCAGTCCTCCGTGTGTCACAGATTCCCACACAAATATGGAGGCTATTAAGCAGAAGTTACTAAATGTCATTATTAATATGCTGGGATGTGATGGGACAGGATTTATTTTTATGCTGGAGCTTCACACATATGCTCCAATCATGACAGGGTGGAAGGACAAATGGGTATTGCCCACAGCTGGGATGCGGACAGGGATGCTGAGCTGGAGATAACCAGCCCCCGCGGGGCCGTGGCTGATGGGGTGCCAGGCTGGCTGGGTGCCAGGTCTGTGGGAAGGGCTGTGGTGAAGCCAGTGTGGCTTTTTCCATGGCACTTGGTTGTCGTAGGGAGATCTGTGAGCAGAAATGCCACTAGGAAGGCAGTGGAAACTGCAGGCGAGTGCTGATGCTGGGGTTTCCCAGCTCTTCAAGTGAAAAGGGAAATAAAGAAAGAAGGAAAAGAAATAAAAGCCACTTCAGATAAACCTCTAACCATCTGATTCAGAGAGATGAGCAATGGAAACAACTGTTTTGTGTAAGCACTGTAGATCATTTAATCCTTCCCCCAGGCAGGATTGTCCCTTTCCTATGGTCTCACACGTGTCTTCCCTGGCTAAGCTGGGCTAACTCCCTACATTTCTCCAGCACCAGAAGTGCTCTGGCCCCCCAGCTCCTGCCCCTCACCCTGACTCTGCTGGGGCTCCCCCCAGCCGCATCTCATCAAGATATTCTCCCTGCCAGGTCCCGAGCCTCTTTTGACCACAAGTGGGATCTCAGGGCTGTGGACCATGGCTGGAGACGTTTCTCATCAGCAGGGTTTTGGCTTCCCTTCCCCTGCAGCTCTTCCAGCCCTTCCAGCAGCCCCAGTTTGCTCCCCCAGCCTGACTGTAGGGCAGGAGCAGGGATGAATCCAGACCCCCCACCCATCATCATCCACCCACATCCATCTGCATCCACACAGGGCATCCCTTTCCCTCGCTTCTTCCCAGGGGCTGAGTTTCAACCTTTCAAAGCAAAACACGCTTCCTCTCCATATTTTACACTGTTTTCTGTGTGATGAAATACAGTTTCTCTCCTAAACGAAGCTACAGGCAGTTTATTAGCCTAGCTAATTAACCCATAATCAACGTTTCGTTATCCTCTAATCACAGGTTGCTCACACCCTCGGTTCACGGAGTGCAGCCATGCTATAGCACATGTATTTATAAAGGGGGAAAAAAACAAGTGTGCAACATGCCATGAACTCTATTTGCAGGGGTAACATCAGTTCATTCAGGCACATGGTGTGACATACCCAGGGCTGGGGACAGGGGACTCAGGTGACTCTGAGGGGTGACAGTGAGCTGGCAGGTCCGGCAGCAGCCCTGGTCACCAATGACTGGCTGTTGCTGCTGGTCAGATGTGGTTTGGGAAGGAGGGAGGTTGGAGGAGAAGCAGATCTGTAACTCTTGTAATCTCTATCTCTGCCCAGGCGGAACTACCCTCCAGAGGGTCATTTCTTCCTAATGTTTCCAGTTGCGTTTTCCTGTCCCTCCAGCAGCGATCCTTCCATGAATCGATACCACATCTGCCGAAAACAAAATATTTTGGAGAAATCACCTATGCTTTTTAATTTGTTATTTTTTCCTCCACTTCTACACCAGGTACCACCTTCCACAGCACCTGCCTCTTGCCCTTCCAGATCTTTGTGGGTGGATGCTCAGTCCGCCACTCCAGCCAAGCAAAATGGATTCAGCTTTCTTAACATTTCCTTGTAAATCAGATTTCTGATTATTGCTGCTGCCCTCTGAACTCCCTCCAATTTGTCACTCTATTCCTGGTACTGCTGTACACCGACCATGAAGAGACAATGTTTGAAAACATCCTCAACCCGGGCGGCGATCTAACGAGACAGCGTATAAAAATATCGTTACATGGTGAGCTGAAGGCATTGTGCAGCTCTATAATCATTTTCAAGATGGTAAAATCATTCTGCAAGGACAGCCTGTCTCCACTCTGATAAAATCAGGGCCAGAAAGGCAGCCTGGCTTGGAGGAACAAATTGCAGAGTTGTTTTTTTTTCTTCTCTCTCTCTTTTTTTTTTTTTTCTCCCCAATGATTTATTTTTAAATAAGGGAGCTGTCATAAAGTGGGACAGATGTTGAGAAGACCAGGTACAAGTGAAACCAAAGTGGTGGTGCTTCTACCAAGCAGAAAGTGGATGGTTTGTCCTCTGCTCTCCGAAGCCCTTGGGCTCCTCCACTGTCACTGCAGAGCCCTGATGGGCCACGTCCCAGGTGTCCCCAGAATTCCCAGGCTGGCAGGACTCTCCCTCAGCCTTTTAAGACCCACAGCTGAAGCCATTCTCTGCTTTGTCTCTGGCAGCAGCTGGTCTTGGTCCTTCCCACATTTCTCTTGCTTTGCTGTGAAGCTGCTCTTGCGTTTCCAGCTTCTGTGTCTGTTCTCACTCTCCATATCTGCTAGACCTGCTGTCTGTGGAGGGAGATGAAGAAAGTGAATTGGGCCAAGAAAATGCTAAAAAAGCCAGGTGAGAAAGCTATATTTGTGCTAGAGGTTGGTCTATCTTGATGGTCACCAGTTTGCCTGCCACTGGGGCACCTGAGTGTTAAATGCTCCATGAAACAACCTCCGGTTTCCTCTCAACTTCCAAACCCATGAGCACCATGGCCTCTTCTTCTCTTTCACCCCATTATCTTCCTTCCCTTCTTTATTGCCATCTCACATGCTGGGGAAAGGTGAATTTAATTACAGGCTAATGAAATGCATAATGCATTTCTTGAAAAAGAGCAGTCTGAGTTAAGAGGGGGTACTTCTGTTTATAGAGCCACTTGACGTTGTTATTTTTTTTCTCTCTGTCTTTTCCTTTGTCTGGTAAACACACATTGCGTAAGCGCTGGGTGCGTTCATGGGATGCTCAGAACATTGTCCTCATTTGCTATTGTTCGGGTTAATTTATGCTGGGTCAGACCTCACCCTTTGGAAAAGGTCCAGAGTCCTGGTGGTGTAAATCTTCCTGATTTATGTCTCCCCCTAAAAAAAAACAAAACAAAAATAAGGAAATGTAGGGAGTCCCAAAGAGAGGAGAATTCAGGACAATTTGTACCCATCACTTGCTCCTGGCAGAGAAGACTGGGATGATTTGGGGTTGGTAAGCACAGACATTTCATCTGTTTGCAGAAAGAAGGAAAATTAAATCTCATGGCCTGTTTGTGAGAGGAAATTGCCCAGAATAGCTCTGACAGCATAAGCTATTCCACAATAGCTCCCCATGTGGACACTCGAGCCACTTTGTTCCAGGCTAATTAGTGTGCTTCCAAGCAGAGTAATTATTCTGGAAGGGAAATCTCTCTTCTCCCAGAAAGAGCATCTACATGGAGGCAGACATTTGGGAATGTCACGGAAGGGCCATCTGAAACCATTGCTGCTCCACTGACCATCATCCCCTTATTGACACATCCTGGGCCTGGGGAAGTCCCACCATTTGTGGGTGGGATGCTCTGGGGGTGTTTGGAGGAGGGCTGAGGAAGGAGATAGCAGCGTGGATCTATCTGACTGGTTACGCAGGTGAGATGGGCTCGGGTGGACTCCCCCAATACATGCTTATGGGCCCCAGAAGAGGCGGTGTTTCAGAAATTAGAAAAGATTGCACCAATCCTGTTATTTCATGTCCTTTATTCCACTGGTTTATGACCATGCTTTTAAATGTCTGCTCTAGGGGATTTTTTCCTTCTCTCAGTACATCTTACCTTTTTCCTAAAAGCATTGGGTTTTTTCTCACCTACTTTGCTACTGACTCACTGGAGAGCCTAGATTTAGTCTTAATGTTTCTCAGGAGACTGCCTGGTGTCTCATGGGGCTCATTCCCCATAATTTGCAGAGCTCTTTTTATGAAAGATGAGGACTTCTGTGAGGAGGGAGCTTCACCTGAAGGTGGGACCATTTAGCCAGGTTTGGTGCTGAAGCCTTGGACTGGCTTTGGGTTCCTGGAGATGGTTCTGACTTTCTCCACACTGCTTGCACCAGGCTTGGTGGAGGTTGACTCAGCTTACACCAGAGGACCTGAGGTCAAGTCTCCCAGAAATGACCAGTGTGAGCACCTGCATCTTCTCCACCATGTCTCATGGGGCAGACCTGTCCTTGCACTTGCCTGGTTGTTCTTTGAGCTGGGTCCGGCAAAACACTGGTGCTGAGGGGGTAGGAGAAATAACAGAGGAAATCCTTGGGTCCATCTCTATCCACTCCAGGACCCTGGAGATGTTTTATAATCTGCTTATATTCAGGGCTTGATAGGTACGGCCCAGTCCACAGCAAGCTCTCAGCTCCTGCCTTCTTGTCGAGCTATTGGGCATCTCAGCCCAATCTCTTGCTCTTTGTACATTGTTTTGTAGAGGGGAGGCAAAATTCCTACGCTGCTTTTCTGCATTAATAGCCCTTTACTTTTTGATTACTCTTCCCCCAATGCTTAGCCTTAAGCATAGGGTGATCTGGTATTTAGAGAGGCAGAAAGAGGGGCTGGGAGGGCTGGATGACCCACAATGGATTCCTTCCTCCTGGAAAAATTTCAGAACAACTTCATAAGCATTTTAGTGTCAGTTGGAGAAATTCCCCACAGCCATAAACCTTGGCATGGTCTATAATTACACATGATCTGCCCACTCTGGAAAATTGATACTTGCGTGGTCCACTGGACTCTCTGTCCCTGTCACAATGCAGATCAGCAGACCTGTGGGACAGCTGAACCCTCCTTCCAGACAGAAGCACTAAGAAAAAGAACTTTATTTCCTCTTTAATGATAGCTTCTCTTTCCTTAAACTCAGACCCCATGGGGTCCCAAAGAGACTCTGAGAGCATGTGGTAGAAGAAAAAGGGGGTTCCCCAGCTGCATGGCTGGGATGCATCTCTGTTAGAAAGGCTTTGGGGTGGACTCACAAGCCACTGAGGAGGTCAGACATCCCAAGATGGCTGCAAGTCCTGCGGGTCTCCCGGGTGGAGAAAGTGTTGGAAGAAGGATGGAGACAACGTGGATGGACAAGGGGACAAGCATGGTTGGAACAAGGAGGTGATGACAGCTAGGAGAGCTAAAGGACTGAGATTTGGTTTAGAGAAGCTTGAAGGCTTTACAGTCTCTCTATGAGCTGCACCTTGTCATGGTAGCATCAGGGTTTATAAGCTCTATCTTGGGGGTCCTGCCCCTTTGTGGCAGGAGCTGGGCACCCACAACTGCCTCTCCATCTCCTGCCAGAGCACTGCCGAAGCACCGACTCCTCAAAAAGCCCACGTCTGGCAATTAATCTCCCAGACATCTTCCACGTCTCTGTATCTTCCTTCTGAGCTGACCCCTTGCTCCAGCTATGATTTTTCTCCTCCTGAATTATATTTCATCTGTTGCATCTGGAGAGATGAGGTGTGCGGAAATTTTGCAGATCTGTCTGACTTCTGCCTCTTTATCCAAGCTTCACCCACTTCAAAGGGTGCAAATGCAAATATTGACAAGTTCAATCAAATGACCCATCTAGTACGTAAACAGCTAAACAGGCTGCCTAATGAAGGGGTGCAGGGAAAGTATTTGAAGAGAAAATCAGTATGTTTTACCAATTTCTACATACTGGCCTCTTGTCTATACCCTAAATAAACCTGAAATATGGGTAAACAGAGTTGTTACCCTCCCTCAGCCCTTCCCAGCAGCTGATCTCTTGGTGTTGAAAATCTCAAATCCCCCACATTTACTGAGCTCGGCACTTTTCACAGAGCAGAAGCAAAGTGACAGTGTCCCAGCTCACCCAGCTCCCCCATCCCCTACTCCCTGGTACCCGATATCCTAATTCAGCCCTTCTTTAACGACGTTTGCAAAGATTTCCACTGGTGGAGCAGGATGCCGGCCGCGGTCTCCACTGTGCTCACAGCCCGCAGATGTGCTCGCCTCGCCCAGAATCGATCTCCACGTCGGAACTGGTGCTGTTTGATCTTCTCATTGCGATGCAGTGGAGGGGAGCGAGTCCAGGGAACAGGCCTCCTTGGAATTAAACCGCCTCTCTAATGCAATTACAAATGGCTGTTAGCCCTCCTATCGGCATGAAGGAGTGCTGTCTAGGGGTGGTGGTGGGGAACGAGACATGAAAGTCCCTCCTCGCCCTGTGCTAAATGAAAATGAGGGGTGCTCTGTTACTAGGAATAATTAGGCTTCCCCAGCTCCCTTGCAGGGGATTAGGAGAGTTATTTTATGTTTGTGAAGCACTTTGAAGAAGGGAAACACCCTAAAAATGATGCAGGTACCAGGACTGTTGCTCCCAGTGCTGCTCTCACTCAGGTCAGAGGATTGCAGCTCTGGAATATCTTCCACCCAAGGATTTCAGAGCATGTCACCTGTGTTGGGCATGTGCAGAAGGTGCAAGTATTATTATCATGCCATTTTAGCAGATAGAGAAACAGGGATGCAGAGCACAGGGGAGCTGTTGAACATCTCTCACAGGGTTGGGATTAGGAGGAAAGAGTCTTGTTCTGCATGCTGTTGAGCTCCCCAGCTCTGGGATACTCAGACTTGAAGACATTTGTGTTTCGGCAGCACATTCTGACACTGCTGCTGCAGAGGCACAATGTTCTCACTGAAAATCAAGTTCAAGACCTGGGTTTTTCGAAAACATCCATGTGTGAAGCAGGGTACTTAAAATATTGCCTGGACCATTACCTGTTCAGCCTGAGGGACCCAGGAAAGATCCAAATGCTCAGTTGTAACTGCTTGTCTCCCTCAGTTTGGGCCAAGCCTCAAGATCACCCTTGTCCGCCTCCAGCATCCCCCTAAGTCTGAGGAGAATCAGGAGATGTGCCGGGTGAGGGGCTGTTTCACCCTGTGTCTCTGGTCTGGACCAGAGGACCCTGGAGCTACAGCTTTGTTGGAGCCACCACCTCCACTCCATGGTGCCAGGAGGGATGGATGCCTGGACACCAAGCTGAACATGACACGGCAGACTCTGATGAAAACTAATTTCTCCTAAAACTCCACATTTTGTCTTCACAGCAGAAACGTCAAGCAGGCTGCACAGAAAAGAAGAAAGCTGTACCAGAGCAAGCTTGGCTTGGTTCCCACTGTCAGTTTGGCTCCCTCCATCAACAATAAAACAGGACAGGAGCGTCTGCTTCACCCAGAAGGTCTCATAAGCATTGTCTGTGCACCCCAACACAGCAGCCATGAGCTCCCCACAGCTGTTATTAATGCATAAATCTTCAGCCAAGGAGTGTCTGCAAAACCCTTCTAACCTTCGTTTCTACCAAACCCCACTGCATCCTGGGCATGGTCAGAGTCTCTTGAGCTGAAGTGGAGGTAGGTGTGATGCAAAGGGAGGTCTCCGAGGAAGGTGAGCACACGGTGGGAAGGCACCTGCCTGGGACAGGCCAGAGAAAGCAGGGACAACAGGACGTTCTTGGAGCATAGACAGTAACTGTCTTGTCCATGCTTCTCCTGTCTTCCCTGACAGCTTGACAACCTAACAGGAAAAATGAAGTCAGTGAAGGGAGAAATGCTATCAAGAGCCCCGTGCTAAGAGGGCAGACAGGCCAGGTTGGAGGAAAATGAGAAGCTGTCCAGACTAGTGCAATCATTTATCACATAATCTTGCTCAGCAGTTGGGCGGGGAGCCTGGCAGTGCCTGGGACTCGGATGAGGCTCTCTTGGCCTCTGGTACCTTGCTCCAGTTGGTGAGGCTTGTCCCTCCTGGATTCTCCAGGGGGTGAGGTTTCCCTTTTACCACATTGTTCTGCTTGTGGTACCTGCCTCATTTTTCTGTTTCCATTGACCCCTGCGTATTTTCCTCCTCCCCAGAGCCAGATTTGAGCTTATGGTCCTTCACTGTGGATCCTTTTTCAGAAGAGATGGCACCTTGTCAGGTCATTGCTTGTGCTGAGACATTTCATCACTGGGCCATTTTGGCTCCATGCTGTGCTAGTCGCTCGCCTGGAACCTGGATTTACTGCTTCCTCATCCCCAGCCATAAAAAGAGGCATCGCTGAAACACCACTGCAAAAAGGGGTCAGCCTGAAAGCGTTACCAAAAGGAAGCAGCGAGGGAATTTCACTCCCTGCTCATGTTGCATCTTTAGGGTTTGCTCCGCGTTCGGGCCATATGTGATCTGCACCCCAGGGGAACGGCCGAACATCAAAGGGTGACTTCTGGTGAGGATGAGCTCATTCACCCCTGCTCGACCCTTCCTGCGAGGTGGGGGGGTGGGAGCTCTGTGTTCACCCCAGGGCAGGGAACCCCACTGGCTGCAGCTGCTCTTGCTCCATCAGGATCCGCTCTTCCTCCTCTTGAGCCTGTAAATCAGAGGGACACCTACGCTTCCCTTCAGACCCACAAATTCCCCGTGCTGCTGGGATTTCATGCAACACCATTCAGGCCAGCACAGCAGCATCTCGCACCAGGGACAGGTTATAAAAGTTTGCACACTGAGTTTGAGTGCTGGGCTGCAAGACCTGGATGCCCACTGAGCCACTGCTCCTGCACCTTGCATCTGCAGCTGATGTTCATGGGCTTTGTCATTAACATCGTCTTCTGGATCCCCAGGACAGCGGCAATGTGCCAAACCATGTAGCTAATTTGTACAGGTCCCGTCACAAATGAACGCTTAGCTGTGTAATTACTAGAGCTGGCCACAGGACAAGAAAGCTGACTGTTACTGCTCTCAGATTCTGTTGTTTGATTCTTTTCTGAGGAAAACCAAAGCTTCAGGTGCCGAGAGATGAGGTTGTTGTGCAGGGCACTGTCTCAGGGCTGGAGAGCACAGATTCAAATCCTCTCGCTGCTTGAATTATTTTCCCTCCCGGACACTTCAGCATCCCATATCCCTAATGCTCCATCTGCAGGCCCGCTCCCTTGTGTCCTCTCACCTTTCCTGGCTGTGGAAACCAGCTTGTTTCCAAGAAACATTTTGGCTAGGACAAACCTCAGCAATATTGTAGCCAGGTCCAACAGTTATTCCTCTTTCAGCCAGAATCCTGGACAATCCCCTCCACGTGTTGAGCTCCGTCACTGTGTTTTCAGCACCCCTTTTCAGAGCAGCTTCAGCTTGTACTTTTGATAGGGACTTGCTCTTCTCTGAAGGAACTCCATTCCTCCTCTTCCCCCCAGCAGAGCCCAAACCCAGGCAGGAGTTGAAAGAAGTGTCACAGCCCTCCTGTGCCTGATAAGATCCTCCTTAGAGAGAGGTGAGCCACCTCCAGCCTTCGCACTTTGCATCCACAAAGCCGTTTGCCACCGGAACATCTCCAGACCTCCTCTTGCAGAAGAACCATCAAGAGGAGAACTGGCAATTTCGGGAGAAACTCAGCCCCCCTGTAGCACAGGACAGATAGGGGTTGCACTGAGGGAGCCTCCAAGGGCTTTCCAGCTCTGACTGTCTCTGAGGCAGTACTGGTTCAGGTCCAAGGCAAGAGGGGGGTTTGCCAACATGCGCCCCATGCTGAGGACCCACCAGGCATGTAACAACAGCCACCTGCTTTCTGGCTTAGCAATGGAGAAGCAAAGCTTCTCAGACCACTGCCTCCTCCAGGAATACAGAGTGTTAATTATTATTAATGACTCCCTGTGACTCATATTATTAGCAATAGTATTAATTGGATTATTACTATTAATAATTAATTGGATTACTACTGTTTCTTCTCTTGGAGATGCTTGAGGTGGCATGTAGAAGTAACAGATATTGCTTTCAATACAGAAAAGGGGCAAAAATCAACTAATGTGATGTTATTTGGATAACACAAAGTGGCAGAGGTGAGAGGAGATCTGGGGGACCTGTCCTAGAGGGCACAGAGTATGAGTTTAGCAATGCCGGACCCCAACCACCCACAGGCTGGATACTTCAGTTCTATACCTGTTTTTGCTATTTTCCAGGTATACAAGTATAAAAGACTAAAACTAGTCCTTACTCCTGAGACTCCTTAGCTCCCTACCTCTGAATCCATGGTGAGTCCCTCCAAGCGGCTGGCCAGATGGCTCCCCCAAAGCTAAGGCCAGGAGAAGACTGGCAGCAAAGAGTCTTTGTACACAGCACAAGAATGCTTTTGTCCCCAAATCTTGGTGTCATCACACTCCATCAGCCATCCCATGGCACTGCCCAATGCAACCACCCATCACACTGGCTCCTCCTTGCCCTGAGTTCAGGCTGCTCTTCCTTGCGGTGCGACCTGTTGTTGCGCATATGGCAGAGCACCAATTCACCAAAAATAGCTCTGAAGAATGAAAAAAGAGGAGAACTGCGCCTGCAGGCATGTGCACGCGTTTGTCCACAAACCCATTTGCTGTTTAGGTGTCAGAAATAAATTTTACCACTGGAGTCTGCAGCATCTGATTAGTGAATTATTCAGTTTGGAGATTGCCTTCGCCGTGACCTCATTAGTAACCCCGAGGTGAGCGGGACGCATTAGACTAACCACCGGGCTGTCACTGAGGAGCAGAACTGGGGCATTAAAATGGATTAAAGTGCTTTACCAAGAAGTGCGGCACAACTCATATATATATATATATATAAAGATAAAAGGGAGAAGAGAAAGGGATAGAAGGGGGAGAAAAGAAAGACCAATAAAATAAATAAATAAACAACCCTGTTAAGCTGGCAGCCTGAGGATAAACAAGCAAGCAGGTGGAGGGGCCCCAGTGTGCTGGCAAAGCACAAGACTATGCTCCAAAGCCAGGGTAGGTCTGTGGTTGAGAAGCAGCATCTACAGGGCTCTTTGTTGCCTACTCAGTGAAACCACCCCAGCATCTGCTCAGTGAAACCATCCCTTAGGATGCCAGCCACATCCCGCTGACCTCCATTGGACTGACACGCAAACTTGGACCTCCTCTACGTCAGGGCAGGTGAAGCAGGGCTGAAGGAAGGTCCTCACGTGGTTCTGACCTCTAAGTGTTGGTGCTGAGGTTGGGGGCTTCAGTTCTTCCATGTGATTTTCTGATGGCTGCAAACAGGAATCTGTTGGGGATGCGCACACATCTCCCAAACCCTTCCACGAGTGGGAGTTACTCTGCTCTCACAAGGAGGAAGATGTGGACCACAGTGATCATTCGAAGACCATGGTGAACCCCTCTAAGGGGGCATGATAGAGGGAAGGAGAAGTAAGATACCCCATTTTGTCTCTTCCTGACAAGTCTACAGAAGGGGAAGGGGGATGGGTTTGTACCACGATCTCTCAGGGTCAGATATTCTTTCCTGGGGGGAGGCATTGGCTGATGTGAACAGCTTTTATCAGGGAATGGGCTCAGTGACTGATGTGGTCGCATTTGTTTGCTCAGCAGCAGTTGCAAATAATGGATGCTAAAAGGCTTTGTGGTTCATTGATGGCCATGATCATAACCACACACTCTTCATCCAGTTCTGGGGGAGAAATGCAGTGCTCTCCATCTAACTTCTCGGGTCCTAAGCCCTGCCTTTGACACGATGTAGCCTTGGTCCCCTCACTGTGTGCACAAGAGATCCTGTTCGTGAGGGTTGGCCCGACGTGGTGGCTGGACCCTGCAAGAAGATCATCCGAGATTCTCTTCCACCACTGCAGCCACGAGAAGCCTGGTTGTGCACCTGTAGCGCTGGACACAGATCTTTATGGGGTCTCTCTGTGGCAATGCCTGTTGAGTATGTTTGCTCTCCCACTTCTTTGGTGACAATACTGGGAGCACCTTATTACCAACTCACATCAGTGCCAGTCTTCAAGAGAACTCTATGGGATTTCTCTGTGTCATATGACCCCCAAAGGCACGGTGAGCCATTCCCATCTAGCTTCATCTGTTCAGTTTGTGTCCATCTGTAACTAAGGAGACCCTACTTAGTACTGTCTCCATATTGTTAGTCATCGAGGTATCCCAACCCATCCATCCTGGGCCTCCTCTGCACCTGGGCTGATGTCTGATTCAGCGCAGGAGTGGGAGCTTGTTGTCTATCTCTCTCTGTGGGATTTTGGACATCTGGGACTATCCAGGGCAGGGCTGTCTTGGCTGACTCCTCACACTGCCCTCTTTGAATCCATCAGGAATGCCCTGGCCTCTCATGGGAGGCTGTAAGAGGAACAAGAGGGCACAAGGAGGGTAGGACACACCTACCTGAGTTTTATTAGGCTTAATTGTCTGTATTTTATTATACCTAAATGCACAAAGAGTCTTAATTGGATCAATTTCAAACACCTGGGGCAAATGTGCCACTTGATGGAGACAAGCTGAGAAGGAGCAATTCAGACTGTCAGTTCCCTGGGTCTTTTCTGAATCCTCCCTCCCCTACCCACCAGGCGAGTACGGGAAATTCGTTCATTTATTGCTGCTTAATAATATATACTTATGCATTGTGTATCCCAAGCTATTTGCATTGTCAAGTCATGTGTATTGACGTGGAAGCTTTGCTTTCCCTTGTGTTGCTGCTGGTGTCATCTTTGAGCGTTTGCCTAATGATGACTTGATGAAGCGAAGGGAAAGATGCAGCAGAATTGAAAAATGGGTGAGGGAGCACAAGGACTCTCTGTCACCATCCTGGAAGTTGCTGCACTGTGATAACCAAGCATCTAGCAGGGACATGAATGGTAGCACACCTTCCCTCCTGCAATTAAAGTAGCCATGTTGGCTTTGTTTCAAAGGCCAGCCAAATTTCACTCCACTGATTACTAAGACAGTTGTCCTAGTGGTATTTTCATCTCCCATGCAGACTGTCATCGCCTGAGCCTCCTCCCCAAAATAATCAGCTTTAAACAGAAGAAAGTGCCATATCAAATGACCAGGACACTCCTTACACCTCATCTTCCTTTTTCCAGCCAGCCTCTTTTGGTCTGCTGTCCTGCCACAGACACACAGGGACATATGGGACCTCTTTCAGGGTTGCCACCACTGTCTTAACACCTCCCCATTGGGTTTGTGTCTCTTGACATCTTCTGAATTTGGAGGCTAGTCTTGTAGGGTGAGTTTGAAGGATGGAAGACCTGCTCCTTTCTCTTATGCATGAGTTTCTTTCTTCCATCTTGTGTCTTCTGTGGGAACTGTTTTCAACCCATGTTTCCAGCGATGAACAGAGCTGCATATTGTGTGTCCTCAGAAAGCTTCTCCCAGCCCTCATTGCTTGCTTAATTATTGGGAAAAATCCTTCCATCTCTCTGGGCAGGGACACCTCTAGCAAGTCTCCTCTGCAGACAGCTGCCCATCACAGCTCCTGGCTGGGCTGCTAGGCAGGTTGTGTGCCTGTTGGTGGGACACAGCTTGGGATGTGAATGCAGACATGAGAGCATACCTCAGGACAGTCAGGTGCTCCCTCCTCAGCATTAAATGACCCGTACCAAACCTTGGTCATCAGTGCAGATGGATTATCTGCTAGACTAAAGCTGGACCTTTCTCATCCACTCATTGGAGATGGAAATTTTGCAAAGGACCAGCCTGAAATTCAATGCAGGACAAGAGCCTGACCCCACATTGCCTTCATCCCAGCCTGGTAGCATCAGTACCCTCCCCACAGCCGGTGTCCCCTCAGCCTGCAATCAGCACCTGGCTCCACCGCCGGCCCTGGAGTATCCCCTTCCCAGCTCCCCGTCAGCCAGAAGAGGGTGACATCAATCCCTGCCTGCTTGGTAAAACAAGGCTGGAGTTTTCTCTTGGCCATTTGCTAAACAGCTGGAGTGCTCCCTGTATCCAAGGAAACCTGCCTTAACCTGCTGCTTGCAGGGAGGCTTCCATTCAGCAAGTTTCTCTCGGCTTTCTTTGGTGCTCCTGGGTTGATTTTGGGAGGTGTCTAAGGGGAGATGCACCTGCCTTATTCCTGCACTCCCAGTCTCTCGTGCTCTCCCCTCTTTGGGAATTGAGCCTGTGTAGAGAAGAACAGGGAAAGCCCTGATTTCCCCAGTTTTGTTGCCACTTAGTTGTGGTTTCACAAAAACAGAGACAGTGCCCTGAGGCTGTTTTTCTGCTTCTATTTCTTTATTCTTTCTTCTTCTTCTTCCCTACTCCAAATATTTGCAGCGGGCGAAGCACAGTGTAGTCATCCACTGCGGAGATGCTCTGTGCTGCATTTTTGACTGTGGTCATGTGCAGGAGCTGAGTGCCACCAGGAATGATGCAGATGAGGGCTTGGGAGGAGGTGGGAAGAATCAAAGTCTGGGAATGCTGGAGAAGCTGGGAGAAACCTGTGGGTTAGGCGGTGTCTGTGGCTGCAGCTGGGACCTTCAACCTCTCTCCAAAGAAAGACAGACTGAAAGCATCAGGGAGAGCAGAGAGCAGGCAATGCTCTCAGGTTTCTCTAGACACTTTCTCTTCCACTGGATCATGTTTACTGTCCAGATGTGGCTGTCAGCAGCTCTTCGCCCTGCCAAGCCACTGTATCTGACCCTTCTTAGATGCTGTATCTCCCCAGAGTGCAGCTCTCTGTCCTGCCCTGCAGCACCTGAACCTGTCTTATTCCACCCCATCCCACACTGCAAGCATCCCACACACAGCATTACTGCCTCTCTGCTGTGTCCCTCTGGTCCCAGCTCCCATTTCCCAGCGGCACTGATCCCAGTTCTCCTGCAGAAAGCTCATGGTCCAAAAGATCTCCTTCTCCTGAGTGCAGTCAGAAGAGTGGGAGAAAACCACCTCTCTACGGGGTGGATCGGAGCAGCTGTGGGCTCACACAAGGGCTGCAGGATGGGTCGTAGAAGCTGTGGTGGGAGAGGATGGGGAAGGCCCAGGGAATGAGCCAGGGAAGGCAATTCGGGCAGAGGAGGGCTGGAGTCTGTGCCAGGTTTCCCCAGGTTCAGGAACAGCATGCTGAGGCAAGCAAGGAGGAAAAAGCATCTGTCTCCTCCCTGACCCAGCCCACTGCTGGGTCTGTCCCCATTGCCCTGATGTCAGTGGACACAGCTATGCTGCTTTGGCTGGCTCTGGCACTGCTTTGCTCTCTGCCAGTGCATCCCTGAGCATCTCCGGGAGGTTAAATGGTGCTTTGGGAGCCAGAGGCTTCTTGTCTCCCTCCCGCAAACCCATAACGCCTAGTGCTGTAATAGCTGGGCTGCGCTAAAAGCCTCTGCCTGCCCGTGCTGGAGCGGGGCCGGCAGCTTTCCCGGAGCCGGGTTAATGCAGCAGCAGCTGCAGAGCTAAGCCGTAAGTGGGGTTAACACTCTTGCTCTTCCCCAGCTCCCCATGCTGCCTGGAAGGTTGAACTCCTGCCTTGGCCTTGCAGGAGCTGGTCTTCAACCCAACATGAAAGGGACATTGCTTCCCGCTCTCAGGTTAAGCATTTCTTTTGCTTTCCCTAAGGTGGCAGTACGAATCCCCTTGCTGCAGCATCCTCCCGCAACACAGTATTTAAACTCTGCATCCTCCAAAGTGTCCCTCTGCCTCCCAAAGCACCCAGAGCTGTGTTTCATGGCTCACTACCCATCTACACCATACGGCAGCCCAGCCTGGCCCTGAGCAGATGCTGGGGCACCCAGGGCATTGCAACACTTGCCATCACCGACAGCAACAGTGCTACCCACACAGCCCTGGGCAGAGGGATGCGCTGGGGGTCTGGCAGTGAGGAGCAGCTTGCAGGCTGAGCTGGGAGGGCTGACAAACTTCCAGGGTCTGGTCAACAGGAGGAGAGGTGATGGAGAGGCAGAGAAAGCTGGAAAACCAAAATATCTTTATCTTCCACAAACAGAGAGAAATAAAAGTGTTATTGCTTTGTGCTGGTGTGGAGAAGCTTTAAAGGGTGATAAGAGGGTGTCAGAAAGCCTCGGAGGCAAGGAAAGGATGCTTTGCATGCCAGCCTGGTGTTTTCACTCCTGATTTACAGGATCTGCCCCCAGTGTCACTTGTGCAGTGCAGTTTGGCTCACGGCTGGCTGAAGGACCAGTGTCCCGCAAGGGGCTGATACTGGCCATGGCAGCAGGCTGGCTGCTCCGCCCAGGGAACCCCGCTGCCACCCGACACCCCTGAGGTTGCTGATGTCCCCCATGGGGTCTCCTCCACTGGTAGCAAAGACCCACCCTCTTCTAGAAGAACCAGTATGCAGGTTCATGGAGTGGATTGCTGACAATGCGATCCTCCAGGCTTCCAGGGCACAGTGACCAAAGGAGGTTAAAAACTATCTGGCTGGCAAAAAATACTCTGTAATTTCCTCTCTTTCTGATCACAAAGTGTCCCCTTAGGAGTGCCAGACAGCCCTAGGCAGCCGGCACAGATTTGGATTTACTTCTGTTGTTCAGACCAAACAGCTGCTAAGGGCGTCAGTTATACAGACATGATGATGTTGTCACTTTATGTATCATTTTTATTTCATTGCTCTCCAACGTTTGTAATACCCCGGAGCTCAGAAGCTTAAATAACAGCTCTCCCCATATTGATTTTATCCTTTGCCATTTGGCGCTCATTCATTCCTTTCCCTATGAGTTCCTAATAACCAAAATTTTAACGGAGCAGCGTCCCTCTCTGTGCTTGGCCACTGGTTGTGTCCAGCCGGAGATGGCAGGGGAAGGGACGGGAGTAGGACAGTAGTCTTTTGGGGCTCTCCAGAGATGGGACCAGTACGCGTGTGATGCTGCAGTGCCTCTTGAACTCCTCCTTACCAAAAAAATAAAATTAGTACCAAGACAAATGTTCTCAGGTGCAATAACTCCGAAGGTAGTTGTGTTGAGGGTCAGGATGGCTCTCTCCAGCAATCTTTTGGGGATGGAGCAAATAACCAGATGGTGCTGAAGGAATAATTTCATAACAAAATGTTTTCTTTTTCCCAGAGCAAACTGCCTGTGAAGCGACCACACGTTCTACACGTGCATCCGCTGTATGGAGGTGTGCTGGCTGCTCAGCCCAGCGCTCCTATGTCTGAGCCTTGGGGCTTGGATGTTGGACTGTACAATCCCTCTGGCTCAGCACGGCATCCCCCCAGCTCCTGCAGCAAGGCTGCTGAGGTTGGTACACAGTGGTCCATTTCTCCTGCTCTCCCTGAGGGTTTGGAGTGGTGGATCTGGATCCAGAGCACCCAGAGCTGCCAGAACCCCAGAACCACCTGCTCGTTCCTCCCCAGCAGATCTTCTTATCCACTGAAACCACAGCAACCATTTGCGTTGCAGGCAAGGAGACAAATAGCACCAGGAATTCCTGGGGACCTCCAGGAGGACATGGGGAGAAGTTCCCCAAGAGGAATGAATAGGGACGGGTTGCTGAGGCCAGTGAGATGATGTGGGCTTGTGGCAGGACCAGTGAGAGAAGGAGCTCCCCTCCAGCCAGTGGGGAGAGCAGTGGGAGGAAATATTTATCTTAACTTTCTTAGATGGCTCTAGAATATCACTGAGGGAGTAAGGGAGGGGTGTCCTCTAGTGTGATGGAGCAACTGCTACTGACTGTGTCTTCTCAGCACAGCAATATCTAATATCTAATATTTATACACACGGACAGATCAGACCAGCACAGCATGGTCTGGAGGCTGAGCATATCTGTCTTGGTTGTAGAGGCTCACTTTGGATAATCTGCACATGAGCAGCTGATGGAGATGGTTGCTGGACCCATCTCTGTCTTAGTGAGAAGCGGAGATCTCTATCCAGATGTTCCTCATTATAGAACAAGGAAGAACCAGGTGTCATTTTAGCTAACCTTGGTCATTTCAGCTGTAGGGACCATCTCCAGATTTCAGTTTTGTGCAATGTTCTGTGTATTTGCAAAAATAAAGTGATTCTTTAATATTTAATCAGAGTCGTTAGTCACTTTTATTTATTTTACTCAGCTGAACTGCATTACAAGTGTTTCACTGATAACTCCTCATAGTGGAAGCTCCTTCCTGGAGGAAAACTCCCCAGTGTTTGAGATTTTTGAACCAACTCAGGCTCCTCTGGGAGCTCTGCAGCGGGGGGCTGAGCACTTTTGGCTGGCAGAGGTCTGTCTCCAGCCCTCCCCAGGGCTCTCCCCCAGCACCCCAGGAGGAACAGGGCTGGCAGGGCTCTGGTTAATGCTGCTGCACATTCAGTGTTGATGCTTTTGGCCATCACAAACCACAGCTTTGCCTGGCAGGGGGAGCAGGAGCTGAGCACAAGGAGGGGGGGCAGAATGGGAAGATGGGCTCTGGGGACCCCATCCCGCTGAGAAGGTGGGTTGTGTTTCACATTAGCTGATGCTCCTGTGTGATTTCCAGCACTTGCCCAAATGCAGAGGCTTGTGGCAAGGCAGCTTGGATATGCAGCAAGCATCAATCACGTCAGCTGGATCTTCCTCTGTAAGGATGGGGAGAGCCTCTTTTCAGACTGGTATGGTGATATAGAGGGAATTGCTCAGTGTTGAGAATTGCTCAGCAATGGGATAAAAGCTGTGGGGGACTTACCCCTTTTGGCAGAACAAAGGTTTATCTGCACTGCAAGATCTTGGGCTTTGTTTTTTCCCTGTTGGTACCAAAAGCGTCAGGGCAGAGATGATATGGGTGCCAATGTGGAGAATAATATGGCACTGCTGCCCAGACATCTTCAGGGCTTGCTGGTGTCCTCTTCTGCCTTCCTACCCTGGCAGTGTGTCCCAGATGAGCATGGGGACCTGAGAGCTTGACCTGCTGGTGTCTGTCACCAACCAAAATGACCTGAGAAATAATTTCCCACTGTAGGATCCTCTCTTGGGCTGTAGAGCTGGAGTTTGACAGGAGGTTATCATGTTATCTGGCATCTTGAGCTTTGAACAGGTGAATGTGAGGCGGGTAGGGCTGCTTTAGGGAAGGCAGTGATCTTTAGCAAGGGACATGGCAGGAGTAGGTGAGGAAAATTGCTGCATATTCAAGGAGAAGGAAACCTCCCAGCTGTTTTCTGTGAAGGCAACTGGACCCTTTGTTCACCCAGTGGGGCAGATCTATGGATCATCAACAGCCAGCGCTGAGCAGAGCCATGATGCACAGTCTTGCTTTGGTGAAGGCTGAGATGAACACTTCTTCCATCCAATGCCCTGCCCCTGGCCAGTGGCCCCCACTCAGCACACCAGGAGCTGAGGAAGGTCCTGGGCACCACTGTTGTTTGGGGAGTAGAAGACCATGGGATGGGATTTCACCCAGCAGGCAGGGGAAGGAGCAGGCGACAGGGGTGTTGGTGATGTGTTCTCTTGGCACAGCTCTCAATGACTGTTACTCATGGCACATTCCTACTTCTCAGCTCCAGCATGTGGACTTTTTACCCATCACACCTGCAGGTATGTTCATGCATATCACCTCCAGCCTCCACAAATGTCCACATCCCTCTTCTCCTTAGCACCCCAATGGTTTCTCCAACTGGCTGCTTCCCACACACCTCCCTCATCCTACAGCTTGCCTGCCTGATGAATCTCACCCTTCTCCTCCTCCTGATCCTCCATCTTCATCCCTAATCCAAACCTCATCCTTCTGCAGCCCCTTGGCCCTCTGCAGCCCTCCCCACCTTTGCTCATCCCACACTCTTTCCTTGGAAGGGCCAAAATAAGCTCTAACTGGAGTGTGTTCAAAGGCTAATGTACATCCTCCCTTAATTATTGATTTGTTTATTGCAGACACTTTGGCAGGACATTCCCCGCAGCTCACAGACCAGGCTCCTGCCTTTGGTTCCCCCTGCAGCTCACAGGGGCTGAGGGCAGTGTTAGTGGGGTGACCTGGGAACGATATTCCCTGGCTTGAGGGCAACACCTCCCCATCCCCACCAGTGCACCTGTGTGTCCCAGGGTCTCCCAGTTTAACCCCCCTTAGCCCAGCCCTGTGGGAATGGTGAAGGGCTTTCCCACAGAGCCAAAACCAGAGCTCCTCTCCAAGCCCCCCCGCCTCACTCCCCAGGTGAGCAGAGCTCATGGAAGCTGTTTCCCATCGCAAGGCCCCCTCTTGTAAGGTGGTATCAACTCCCAGCATGTGTCTAGGAAGTGTGGCACAAGGGATCAAAACACAATTATGCCATTGAGCCCCAGCTGCTGTCATCCCTGGGTGGGGAGAGATTAGATGCTGCGCATTAGTGGGATTGTTAACGACTCTGTAAGACCCATGTTGAGGAACAAGACTGACAGCACCCAGGGAGGAGGGCTCAGTGACCCTGTCCTGCTACCAGGGCTGCTGTCAGCCTGTCACCCTGCACTCCAGGAGCTCTCGCTTTCAGGTGATGCCAGAGAGGCATCAAAGTAGGAAAACAAAGATGCCACCAGCCGATGTACTGCAACGCAAGAAAACAGGGTTTGGCATGGACGTAGCCCTTCCTTTTGTTCTGAAAAGCATGCTTGAAAATCAGCTGAAGGTTTGTTTGTTGGTTGGCTGGTTTTTGTGGATTTTTTTGGTTCATTTTGATTATTTTAAAATCTAAAGCAATTTTTCTTGCACCGAGGTCCTGTGTTGTGGGTTATCCCAGGCTCTCTCTGCCTTCCTGCAGTCCCGAGTGCTCCACTTGCACATTCAGAGACTGAATTAGCAATGTGGTGTTTTTGAAAGCACAGGCTTGATTTGGGGAAAACCATGGGGCAACACACAGGAGACCTCTGCTCCTTTGTCCTGGCAAGGGTTGTGCCTGTGACTGCAAGGCCTGACTGCTCACATTGGGAATCTCCTGACTTGTGCCCACAACGGAGCGGCTCTGAACATGTAAAATGCCCCAAGAGATGTGCAGATGGCAGACCATCAGCAGAACAATGCCCAGACTATAATTCCCATTATCTGCCTGCAGCACATCGTCTGGAGTGTGTCCTGGGACTCCTTTGCAGCCCCTCCCCAGCTCCCCTCCCGGCAGCCTCACCCCCTGTAGTTTCCCCACCAGCTCTCAACATCGCGCCTCTCCCCTCCCAGTGAGACCAACCAGCTCTGCACAGAACATCCCTGGCAGATCAAAGTGCTGCCTTCATTTCTTGACGGCAGCTGTAATCTGCTCCACATTATTCTTCTTCCTATTCCTTGGGCTTTCCAAGACCTTCATTTCAGTCCTTTTATTTTTTTTTTTAAATTTTTTTTACTATTGCAGATATCCTCCCTGGATCATCTTTTGGACATTACAGCCATGACCAGACCTTATCCCTGGCTAGACAAATTAATTCAGGAGCTGCCTAGGTGGGAGACTGGTTTAGGTTCTAGCAATGAATGCAAACACAGCAATATTTGTTATCTTCATGACAAGGCTGCTTCTTTAGACCTCACTTGAATATGTTTTCTCCTGATTTTTTGTTCTTGTTTATTTGAATAAATGGTTCCTTGCTTTCCCTTAAACTTTCTTAACAGCCTTGGAGATTTTACGAACAGGACATGAGCTGGAACGGCTTCACCCTGCCCTTGTCCCCACATGCCCACAGACTCAGCAAGGACAACACAAGGCTGGAGGCTCTTACCACCAGCCACCCTCCAGCCCCCCCTAGCTGAGTCCTTCAGCTTTCATCACACGTCTGTGGCTGCCAAATGTGATCACTCCACACGTCTCCCCCTGTCCCTCTCCTTGCAGGTCCCCAGGCTGACCAGTGTGTGGGATGTGACCTCTCCTGCTGCACAAGGACTCCTCCTGCCAAGCGCTTGAGGAGCAATATGGACATCAGGTCACAGGCTGCCTCCCAGCTCTTCCTGAGTGGTGGGAATGAGGAGCTCTGCAGCACTTTTGCTCATGTGTGTGTGCACAACTCGGGTGAGAGGCAAGTAACTCTTGGCTTTGCAGGGGCTGATGTTTTCCTCCTGCATCACCAGGGATGCCATGGGGGATGCTGTGCCCCCCAATCCAGCCTTGACCCGTTCCCGAAAGCTGGCAGCACCTCCCAGGCATTTACCCTGCAAGCTGGACCCTCTCCAAAATGACACTTCCAAAATTCCTGGGGTGTGTCCGCAAAGGGATGCGTGAAGCTACAGCCAGATTCCCAAGGCAGGGGACGAAACCCTTCTCCCTGCCTCTCCCGGCAAAGCTCGCACCCCAGGCTGCTGCCAGATGGCAGCTCTGCCTGCCCCAGGGCTGGCTGCGTGTCAGGGGTGTGCAAAGTGGTCCTGCTGCCGGCAGATCTGCAGATCTTTCTGGATGAGAGAAGGGGGGCTAGAAAAACTGTCAGCTCATCATTTTCAGCGAGCGGCGAGTGCTGTTCTGGTAAGAGGGAGCAGGGCGGTGCGTGGCTCAGCACGGGCCTGCCGGATCGATACAGAGATCAGAGGCAGGAGTGGACGTCGGAGCTTATGATGACTGAGCAGATCTTGGACCACGGATCTCTTTCTGATTGTGCCCCGAAGGGCTATGGTGTCTGCTGGGCCCAGGAGGTGAGCGGTGCATTGGGGAGCCTTTACCTGGGAAAAGGGGTGGCAGGAGGAAGGATTGTCCCTGAGGGACGGCCAGCCTGAGACTGTGATGCTAAAGGCAACTGTGTAGGTGGGAAGATCAGAAATGCAAACAAAACAGCTGCCTACACCTCTGTCCACCTGCCAGGAGCCCCTCGGGCATGTCCCAGTCCCTCTCCTTCTTCTGAGCCAGGTGTCTTGGTCGCAACTCATGTCCCCACGCAGAGGATAGCTGGGACGGGGGAGACAGGGACCTCTCTGAAGAGGAACTGGGGTTTGGTCTTGGCCAAAAGCATTCCATGGGGTTTCTGGAGGCTCTCAAAGGCTAGAGGGAACCCAGCCCCCGGGCCCCAGTGGGGCAGAGCTCTTGCAGGATGCACTGATTTAATCCTTCATGAAGATGCTTCTTGAAAGAGCAATTTGCCATCATCCCTCAGAGCAATAATGGCAAGGCCTCTGCTCGAGATACCATCTCTGCGCTCTGACAGCCCCATCACTCATGTCCTGTTCCTGCCTCCCTCTTCCACAGGGACAGGAGTGAGGGATGGAGGCAGGGATGGTGTGTTCCCACCACCAGCAACTTCCAAATGCTACTGTCCCCTTTTGGGTCTGGATGTGCAAGAGGTAGTGCTGTCCTCACTGAGCACCATCTTTTGTCTGTCTGTGGACAGCTGAGAGGTTATGGGTTCAAGTGGAGGAAACAGGACCAGGGGTGGCCTGTCTGTTCTCTGTGGCAGGGACTTTGCTGTCACTGCAGTCTTTTCTGCCAGCAAGCATGTCAATCCTCCCTGGCAGCCTTCAAAAGGGAGGATGAACGCTGGTTTCTTTCTTTTCCTGCCCACCTTCTGCCCTGCCCTCTGGGCACCCAGCTGGATGCTCCCGCTCCTCCCATTTCCCCACTTTGCCTGGCCACGTTTCCTCCGTGGGCAGTGGCTTTAGCTATTAGCTGTAGAGGAAGCCGTGGCTTGGCACAAAACCTCCTCATTAGCTGCCCAACTGGGTCCCGCCTGGCACTGGGTGGCAGAGCAGGGTATGCATGTCACAGGGGTGGGTGGGCTTCTGCATTCCCCCCTACCTGGGACAACCAACCTGGGACCTCCCCAACTTTCTGTGGGTTAAACCTCATCTTTGCAAGGAGAGTGCAAAGCGTGTAACTCCCTCTGGTTGCAGAGGAGGACCTGAGAGGCTCTCTGGGTGGGTTTGTGCTCCATTAGCAGTTGTGCTCTGCTCCAGGCCAGTGGATGGAGGGACACAGGGCAGGCTGCCACCTGGGTGGGTGAGGAGGGTGCAAGGTGCCCATTTATGCAGCCCCATGCCGAGCAGTGCTGCCTTAGCACCCTGTGTGATGGCTGCTTCCCCCAGATCCCAGTGCTGCCCTGCCCAGGGGAGAGCCTTGCTGTGCTGTGGGATCGCAACAGGTCCCCAAGGCAAGAGTGTGCCCCCTAAACATGTCCCCACCCTGTGACCAGCCCTGCAGCGATGTGCCAGGGCAGGCTAGTGGCCTCACACTGGTTTCACATGCTATGGTGTGATTGATGTCAAGTGCCATGAGGAGGCTGTGACCTTGTGTCAGCTCCAGTATAAAGAAATCTCTGGTCTTGCCCTGGGCACTGGTTTTGTGGATAGTGTGACATCCCCGTTCCCTGTGCTGCTGAGGGTGGAATGCACATGCTGGCTGGGTGTTATGGGGTGCCTGGTGTTCCCTACAGGCAGGGGTGTATAACATTTTACCCTCCATCAGTGTCCTCTCCAGTTCGCCTACAGAGCTGAGCCATAAGAATGGCATATCTCTGACATGGGTGGGGAAACTGAGGCAGGGAGTAAAAAATATGCTTGAGTGTTTTCCTCTTTGGTGCCTTTGCAGACATGGTCTCCATACAAGTGCCTGAGGACCAGAGCTGCTTCTCGTGGTGGTGGGGACCCACCAACCCTTCCCCATGCTCCCCTTGTTTGCAGTGCCAGGCACTTCAGTGACCTCTCTGCATCTAGGTGTTTCACTTCAGTAACTTGCAAGCAGGTGGGGTTTGGGGAGAAACCAGCCCTCCCACCTTGGTATTTATTAACTAGATGAGTGCCCCTAGTTCCCCTGGAAGGCTCTGGCAGGAGGGGCCCTGGCAAAGCTGCCTGGCACCCCAGGAGCCACTGTGGGAGTAGGACCGATACCCTGGTGAGCGCAGCACCTTGCACATCACTGACACTGCCAGGTCCTGCCGTGCAGCTGTGTAGCAACAGGTGAGGAGTTACCCAAGTGTGAGCCCTGCTCATGCCCCACTGGACGGGCTCCCAGTAAGTGTGGCTGTGGGCAGCCCACTCCCCTCCTGAGGGGTATGGCTGCATGAATCCTGGTTGCAGAAATTTGGCCAAGGGGTATGGCTACATGAATCCTGGCTGCAAATCTCTCTCTTTTTTTTTTTTAATTTTTCTTTCTTTCTCCTTTTTTTCACTTCCAAATCCTGTTGCCTCTTCTGGACTAGGATGATTCAGGCTATGTAGCAGAAACTGGAGGTGTTAGCTCAGCCCATGCAGAGATCCCTCTGTCTCTCCTCCCTGTGCAAAGCCCTGTGCCTGGCAGAAGCAGACCCTTGAAATATTTGAGAGTCCTACACCTGTAATTCCTCCCTTCACCCGTGCTCCTGCCTGCAGCACCATCCCTTTATCCCTGTGTCTCTGTGCAGAGGAGCAGAGACATGAAACTATGAGGGGGGGGGGAAGGCATGTAGAAAAGCACTGTAGAAAAGCAGAGCAAATTAAGCAGAGCTCTGATCTGCTTGGGTTTGTGCTTGCCAAAAATGCACCATGCATCTTAATTCGCTCTGCTGTTCAGCTCACACTCACTGCTCTCCTGATGCCATTTCGGCGCTCTGAGCTCAGCCTTTTCAACACTTCAGTCTTCCTCTTTCAGGATTTTTTTTTTGCATGTCTGATTGCAGGATCTGCTGCAGGAGCGAAGGGGAAAGCCAGGGGAGGGAGGACGGGAGCCCCGACCCTGGGTGCTCCTGCCTGCGCTTCCCGGCAGCCGGCTGAGTCCCCGTTGCATTTTGGAGGGGGGGTGATGGGGGGCGTGTGTGTGTCTTTTCTAGAAAGTCCTTCCTGGGTGCTTTCCAGTCGCTTATTTTTTTTTCCACCCAGCCGTCTGATCTGCCTCTCGCTAGGATCCTCTAAAGAAAAAAAAATATTAAATTGCTGTAATCCACACTGGCTTTTATTCTCGTCCAGTTCAGTTTAATCTTTTTTTGCTCTCCACCCTTGTGTCCAGATTGCGGGGGAGGGGGCTGTGAACCCACCCAACAACCAAGCGAAAGGCAGCATCGTCCTCCTTCCAAAAGACGAAAGATCCTGAAAAAGCAGGAGCCGAGCCAGAGCCCCTCAGCTCTTCCCCCAGCACAAATTTAACCCCAGCTGCAACTTTTCCTCCGCTGGCGGGGCTGAGCTGGGGCTCCGGCAGTGCTGGGGTGGGTTTTTCCCCCCCTCTCTCCCCATCCCCTCCCCTAGATTGATTTTAGCGGAGAGGGAGGGGGGGTGGGGAATCCTTTTTATTGCGGAGCCCGGCTCGCTTTGCAAAGCCTTCCTCCTCCCTCCTTCTCCTCCTCCTCCTCCTCTGCTTTTTGTGCCCGCCGCTGCAGGGCTGGCCAGGCCGGGGGGAGGGAGGGAAGCGATGGGAAAGGGAGGTCGCCCCCTCCTCTCCCCAGCCTCCTCTTCCCTCTGTGTGTTTTTTTTGCAGGTGTGTCAATTTTAATTCTGCCCAGTAGGTGGGACTTGGTGACTTTCGCACCGGGTTTTTTTTTTTTTTTTTGTTATTTATTTATTTCCCCAGCCTCCCGTTGCAATCCTCCGGAGCGGCTGCCGGGGAGCGGCGGGCGCAGGGCGGCCGGGCCAGCGATGCATCCCCGCCCGCTGCCGCTGCCCTAGCGGGAATTACAGCCTCTCCGAGCCAGCTGCCAGCATGATTTCATCTGCTGGAGGATTTTTGCATCTGATCGCTTGAGGTTTTGTTGTGTTGTTTTTTTTGGGCCCCCCCCCCCCTTTTTTTCCCCCCCTCCCTCTGTCTTTGTTTCATTCCCCCCTTCCCCCCCCCCCCCCTTGACCTCCCTCCATCCCCCCTTTCCTCCTCCTCCTCTTTTTTAGAAGCAGCAATCGGAGATGGATGTCTCTCTTTGCCCTACCAAGTGCACTTTCTGGAGGGTATTTTTGCTCTGGAGCATTTGGGGAGACTATCTGCTTTCGGTGCTGGCTTGCCCTGCTAATTGTCTTTGCAGCAAGACAGACATCAATTGCAAGAAACCGGATGATGGGAACCTCTTCCCTCTCTTGGAAGGGCAGGATTCAGGCAGCAGCAATGGCAACACGAGCATCAATATCACGGACATCTCAAGGAACATCACTTCCATGTAAGTGGGGGGTGTCCCCTGGCTCTCCCGGCGGGCAGGGTGCGGGCAGGGCTGCCTGTGCCGGGCTCAGGTGCCCTCGGCATTGCCGCGCTGCCTGGCAGAGCTCAGCCCTGCTGCCCGTGCAACGGACGCAGACCCGGCTTTTACCCCTTACCCCATTCCCCCAAAAAATAATTTAAAAAAGGGCCCAGCAACAGTTTGGCCAAGGCTTAAGAGGAATAAAGTAAATAAGATTTGATTCCTTAGCAGGGGAGAGAGCAGAAGGCGAGGATGCTAAAGCTGCTGCTTCCTTTAACTGTTTGCTTCTGCAAGTGGTGGTGGTGGGGGGACGTCACAGCCACATATATACCCAAATTGGGCAAGAAAAGCAAGTTCTGAGCTGCTTGTTCTTTTTCTAGACTTTGGATCCGATTAGGATGTCTTTTTTTTTTTTTCATCCCCACAACAGAAAATGCTCCTTTCCCTGCCCTGGCTGAGTGTATCTGGGGATCTGCGGTTTCGCGTTTTTAAGGGGAGGAAAAAAAAATAGGACAGTGAGATGTCCCTTAAGTAGCTGATTTAACTCGCATTGTTATAATTTTGCAACTCGCTGTGGTGCTGCGATAGGGATTTGTGTGTTTTCGTCTCGGGGTGGTGGCGGTGAGGAGAAGCATCGGAGCAGGGAGATATTTTTAGTTGAGCACTTTGCGTTTGTTTGCATGCTTGTTTATCTGGAAAATCAACTTGAAGTTGCATTATCCTTGTTTGGAGAGACAGTTAGCAAAGCCCATGCTAATCTCATCAGAGTGGAGTAGAGAAAGGAATATATTTCCTTCTCCTGAATCCATCATACTCTGTGTGTGTGTATGAGGGGAAAAAAATATCCTCATCCCTTCCAATCTCTGCTCTTTATTTTCCAGTACATTTTTGGGTGAGATGAACCCTGAGCCATTTCATTATTCTAATGCTAATTGAAATGTGAGCATTTAGGGAAATGTAGCCCCCAGAGCAAGTTGCCAGTGGGAGTTGAGCAGAGAAGAGGTGGAATCCTTTATTCTGGCAGTTAAATGCAGCAAGGTTTGAAATGAGTAATGGAGGGTTATTTTTTTTTCCCACCTCGATGGCACAGTTGCATGGAAGGAGAGGGCTTTGCGGGGTCTCTTCTTGAAGCTGTTTTATTTGGTCACAGTGCAATTGCAGCATAGCCACGGTATAATTGCAGTGCCTCTTTCACAGCTCTGCTTGTCACCTTTGCTGGGTAAAGATGATGGGAGCCGCTTCCCTGCTTGCTTACAGGTTCATGAGATGCCCGAGCAGGTTTTCAGCACGTACCACTGACCCTGAACCCCCAGCCCTGTCTTTGCCTTGTCAGCAAACCTCTGCAAACCCAGCAGGAATGGGGAAAGTAAAGGGGAAAACTAATGCAACGCTCCCCTTCCAATTGTCACATATTTATCCTGCGTCGTGGTGCTGGAGTGTGTTTTTCTTTTTTCTTCTGAGACGCGGGAGGGATGTGGCCGATGCTGGGGAAGTCAGAGAAACTCGTGTGTGGGTTTTTTTTTCCTTGTGCTTGCTGTTTGTTGTGGTTTGGTTTTAACCCTTTGGGGGGCAGGGAGCGGTAGGAAAGGCTGTGAAGGGTTTGGAAGCCACCAGCGTGAGCATTGTGAGATGCACACATATGTCTGGACTGCTGCGAGAGGTAGTATTACATGAGTTCTTTGTGCCCAGAAAACATCTTTACTGCTTTGAAATTGAAAAATGATGATAAGAAGTCTGTATAAAAGAGGCGGCATAAAAAAAAATGGGCAACTCCAGAAAGATGTTGGGTATTTTTTTGGAGCAGAGCTTCTTTTAACTTGGGGAAGGAGAAGGTGGCAGTTTTTGCTGGATGCTGTATGCATCTCTGCTCCACTGTGAGCAAAGCACGTTCCCTCACCCCCTGCATCGCTGCTGGCCTTGCGCCTCCCTCCCTGGGCTCGGGGGCCAAGATGTAGAACTGGGATGAGCCTTGAAATGCCATGAGGGGCTGAGACTGAGCCTGAGTGAAAACTTTCCCCAGAGATCTGTCTGTGCTTACTGGGAAGACAGCAGCGGTTTGTAGAGGATGCTTATGGGAGCAGAGGGATGGTTTGCGTGGGGGAGCTGCTTCCTGGCAAAAAAGTCACTGCTGGGAGCCAGAATTGAACCTGTCTCTTTGTGCTCTGGCGTGGGAGCCATTGGGTCCTACACCCTTCCAGGCTGATGTCAGACCTCTCCTTCCAGCCCACACACCATGGATGCTGGGGCGAGGGGTGTGTAGAAGCCCAGCCTGGTCACCGCTGAATCACTCTTGGCACGTGGGTCTGATTCAGCTGGGCACCAAACAACTCTTCTCCCCGTTTGCCACCCTCATGGGGGCTTGGCTTTGCCAGGCAGCCTACCTCGTTTTTGGGCAGCGAGGGGGCAAATGCACCTTTGCTCACTAGGCTTGGGGCTGAATAGGGGAGGCTTAGCTCTGTCCTTGGGGCCAGGGGATGTGATGCTCCAGCTGGGTCCTCCCCAAGGCCCTGGGGGAGGTGGTGGTCTCTGCTCCATCCTGTGCTGGTGAAAAGGTGGTAGGGTACAGGGTGGTGAGAACACCCTGGGGCTAAGCAGGGCCTTGCTCATGTGTGAAAGATAAGCTCAGTTTGGCAATCTAAGCTTGAGTGGTGCTGATGAAAGGCTGCCAGGGCCCATTCTGAGGGCTCTGGAGGAAGAAAGCAGTGTGAGCTGGCTTGGGGGGCTCGTCCCTTTGAGCCAGGGCAGAGGCCACTCCATGCCAGCCCACCGAGGCAGGTCCCACCAGTATTGGGGGCCAAACCATCAGGAGTTTTGGGTTATTTCACATCTCAGTGGCTGATGGCCCCAAGGCAAGGAGGACAGGGGATATCCAGCCTGCAGCACTGCCCATGGAGGCTGGCAGGGCAGGCTAGCCCTGTCGGTACCCCATTGTGGAGCCTCCATTTGCACCCCTCAAATGAACAAATTTTGCTCCGATTGCTGCTGCTTTTGGTTTCCCACTCATCTTCCTTTTCAGGGAGAGCAGAGCAGCTGCAGTCAGGGCTGGGTGGCTCCTGCCTGGGCTGGGGAGGATGGTGACACACAACGTCTGTGCAAGTGCAGGTGGTGCCAGGTTAATGGTGAAGCAGGAGCAGGGCAGGAGGTTCCTGGCCTGAGATGGAGGTTGGGTTGGCTGCTGTCCTTCTGCCCTTTCCCAGCCTGCCCAGAAATGTATCCAGTTTCAGACTGCATCCCTGGGGATGTCAGCTCTGCACACAGAATCCTGTGAGAGCTGCCAAGGGTCTTGTCTAGCTCAGGGGCTGGCTTGGACCCCAGTTGAGATGGCTCCAGTTCGGAGTTGGGCTGTTGGACTTTGCCCTCCCTGTTCAGGGAAAGGACAACCGTGGGGCTGGGGTTTGTTCATGCCATCGCTTTTCCTTGTGCAGCTGGGTGGCCTTTGCTGTGTCCCCAGCCAGGTGTGACTTGTGGGGATGCTCAAGCCTTTCCATAACCCACCTTCACCCCTGTGATGTGGTGCTCCATCCTTTGCAAGACCTCCCCGAAAAGACCAGATGCATAAGGAGAACTTCAGTCCTGGTGGTCCTGCAGCACAGAACCACTTCTTGTCACTGTGCTCCGAGCAGCCGGGGTGTTTGCCACTCTGGGTCCCTATCCATGACACTGTGGTGATGTGGCCGGACTTGCCTCTGCTGGCACGTGTCGGTGTGATGGCAGACGCTGCGTGCCGAGGATGGACCGGGGAGTTACCCTTCTGGCAGCGTGGGCAGCGCCTTCATGCGCCAGCACGGTGCGTGGGGAAGGACGGACGGAGGAGTTTGCCATCTGGGCCTCCCTACTTCTCAGCTGTTGCTATGGCACTGCAGAGATGCTGCCAGGCAGGCGGTGGTGAGCTGCATTTGTCACCTCTGGGCTCCCCTGAGGTAGGGAAATGTCCATAGTATATGATGCCTTGCTCCCTTTCCCAGCGTCACCAGGGGAGAATGGGGTTTCTTATGGTCAAATGGGTGGGTTTGTAGGGTTTACCTGTGCAGATCATAGCTGCCTTCAAACTGTTGAGATGAATCCAGAGCAACCCAAGAGGATGCGGGTCATTGTAAAACATTGCGGGATGCAAGATTTTTGGGGTCTTACTTGCAGGGCTAAGGGGAAATATCTTCTCTCCCACCCCCGTGGACAAAAGAACAGTCCCATTCTTTCCTGCAGGGCTGTTCCACCAGCCCACAGCAGCATTGGCTCCATCCCATGGGCCCGGCTCAGGGTGGGAGAGCTGCGTCAGAACCGGTGTCGTCCCACTTGCTGCGTGGGAGCTGGGAGCACGTGGCGTGGAGAAGAGCAAGGGGGTGGGCAGAGTGGCAGCACCCCTTTGCTGTCGGCACGGGGAGAACCGAGGCATCATTGATGCCCATGTGCGCCTGCATCTGGGAATGAGAGAAGAAAGGGCAGGCATCTTACTGGAAGGGCTGGGGGAGCAGAACTTGCTTTTATGGTCCAAATAGCTGAGAGAGGGTTTTCTGTGATGCCCAGGTTGGTGATTGCTCTGCTTCAGGTGTCAGAACACAAACTTTTGCCTTCATTGTGAATCAACCACAGCGTACTCAGTGTGCCTCATGTGCTGCTGCTCTCCAGATATGAAGGGCTCTGCATTCCCAAAGCTTCCCATCCCATCATTCCTTCCATCTCCTGGCCCCAGTGGCTTTGGCTGCCGTAGAGACCATTCAAATGTTCCCTAATTCAATCCAGTTTTGTTTTTGAGGGCTCTTGTTTATGCAGAGTGTCTGTCCTGAAGTATGTTAGGATGGGGGTGGTGAATGCAGCATGAGGCTGTAAGGACAGAAGAGGGTGCAGAGGTGCTTGGGACAAGGAGGTGGGCTGAGATGTGGTCTTGATGCTCTAGAGGTTCTTTAAACCAGGAGCAGTGGGTCCTGACTGTCCCTGTATCATCCCCCTTGCATCAGGGGATCAGGACAATGGCAGGTTCTGCCTTGTGCGACAAAGTAGCTGAACTTACACCAGGGACAGCCTGGGGCTGGGTGCGTCCCCTGGTCTGGCTGCTGGCTTCTTGTCCTGCTCTCAAAGCCTTTCTCCCTGCTCACTAGTGCTGGAGGGAGGCACTTTCCTGGCATGGGTGATGTCTGTGACCTCCCATATTTTTGCAGCTCTCCAGGCTATGTGCCAGGACA
The DNA here is from genome assembly GCF_964273445.1 of Streptopelia decaocto. Lineage (NCBI taxonomy): Eukaryota > Metazoa > Chordata > Aves > Columbiformes > Columbidae > Streptopelia > Streptopelia decaocto. The sequence continues at coordinate 5,559,449 of NC_138664.1, forward strand.
GAGCAGAAGAATCTGGGTTAGATGGGCCATAAAAGATGGTTTTTGGAGGAGTCAGCTGTCAGAGCTGGGTCTCAGCTTGGCTTTCCCAGCAGTGGCCAGGCTAACACTGAGCAGAGAACATCAGGCACCTGAGAGTTACAGCCCCACTTTGTCTGGGACATGGGATTCCTGCTGGGTTGAGTCACCTGCCTTTTCATGCCAGTCTGCTGGTGTCTCTGTCCCCCTTTTGCCTGATCCTACTGGGCTCCCCAAGTGCTCCCCAGCCATGTGTGCATTGCCTGGCTCTGCAGATGGTCTACACCAAGTATTTCTCTGGGGAGAAAAAAATTTTGGTGCCTGTCAGGACTTCCCAGGCTTTTTCTGAGGTGAATATGGGTCCTGAGCTGCTGCCTGGACAGGAGGAGCTGGTGACCTGGATGGTTTCAGGGTGCATGTGGAATCTCCTCAACCTTCATCTCCTGTAGGGTTTTGGGAGGTCTAAGTCAGCTCTGCCTGCTGGCTTGTCTCCTTGGGCTTGGAGAAGTGAGATGAGGATGCTTCGGGTCTAGGACAGCTGTTTCATGGGGGGAAGAAGCAGAAATGGAAGGGAAGACACTGAGGAAGGACCTGCCTTGCTGCCTTTAGAGGTTTGGAGATGTGTTGCCTCTGGCTAGGGACTTTTGTAGAGCTCAGTTAGGGAAAGCTATTTGGGTCTGCTCTACCCCATCAACTCACCTCTGTGGGTGTGACACCGTCATGTGCTTTGGCATGGGGCTTCTCATGGTGTCCTAAAGACCTGTGACCATCCATGCACCCAGTAATGCTGGGCTCTTTCAGTAAACCCCCCCAAAGAGACCATGGGATGCCCCATGAGATCACCCTTGGGTAGGTAGGTCGTGCTCAGTGATGCTGGACAGTGCTACCCTGGCACGCTGGTTTGTCCTGCTCAGTACCCATGCCAGGTGTTGCCCAAGAGTTTTTATGGCTGGATTTGGTGCATCCCGTTCAAGGGGGGCTGCAGTCAAGTGGGGAGTGGACCAAACCCTGGGTTTGCCAGGCTTCCAGAAGAGAGTGTTAATAGTGCTTGTGGCTTGCTGTATTATTTACCGGTCTCTGTGCAAGAACAGTAATTTTGAGCTTGAGAGTTTCCTGCAGCAGGAGGGTTTTACTGGGTTGTACAGGTGCTTTCAAGCAGGTGTGTTAGCAGCCTGTGAGCTCTGGTCACCCCCAAATTCTCTTGCTCTTCCCCTCTGCACCAAGGGGTCCACAGCAGAATCCCTGCTGAGGCACTGCTGTGGGGTGAGCTTCTCGGTCAGAGGCTGCAGTTTTGTATGGCGGTTGGATAATGCAGGCATTTTGTGCCCTGCATGAAGAGATAGACACCAGCAGCCTCATGCGATGCTCCAGGTCCCAGAGGGCCATGCACAGGTCACCAGGACCACAGCTGCAATGGGCTATTCCCCATGTTCCATCTCCCAGACTCACAAGGCTGCTCCAGACAGATGCTATTGGGTGGGAGCTCTTGCAAATGAGCAGCTCCGGGGCTGTGCCATAACCCCCAGCCCCAACTGAGCCTCTGTCCCTGGGGCAGGCGGAGCCCAGCTCAGCCCCGTGCACCCTCTGTTCGGCTCATCCTCTCCTCATCCTCCTCTTTCTTCCCCGGTTGGAGGTGGCTGTGCCGCTAGAGGGCAAGCGGCAGCGTGAGACAGCCCCGGCTCCGGGATGCGCCGGCTCCGACAGGGAGGGGCGGCCGGGCCGGGGGATGCGGGAGCGGCTGAGGGCGGCGGGGACGAGGGGTCAAGTCGCCGCTTGCTGTCGAGCTGTTGGATGCCCTGCGGGACAAGGTCTATTGCTGTGGGGTGTCTGTGCTGCCCTGCGGCTCTTGGACTCCAACCCACTCAGTATCTCAGTTCCCAAGGGGACACCCCGTGGTGTCAGAGGGTCCCCTGGGGTGCAGCTGGGTGCTGGGTCACGGCTTGCTCAGCGCTGCTGTGGAAGGATGTGGTCAGTGCACCCCCACATACCAATAGCTCTTACACCAGAGCTGCAAGTGATGCAGCCCCAGCACTTCTGTGAATTGAGGTGATTTGCAGCTTTTTGGAAAGTGTTGACCCAGCCGGAGCAGGTGCTGGGGGGAGGTGTTGCTGGGCTGTTCGAAGTGTCGGGCAAGAGGTGTCTGATCCGGGTGATGTGCTGCTGTCTGCAACCAGCTTGTGGCTGTGCCTGGTCTGCAAGGAAGCTCCTCACAGCTCTGCCCATTTTAATATTGGGGAAACTGAGGCACAGAGCAGTGGAATGGGGATGAAGACCCTTCAGCCCATCACCAGCCAGGGTTTAAGGAGAGGCCAGGCATGGAGGGAGGGATAAACGAGGCTGTGATATCAGTCCTGTTGTACTGAACATCCATGGGAAGTGTCCCCAGAGGAATTCTGGATGTAGAGGCAAGAGGGCACAGGCTGAGAGCTGTCTCTGGATACCTCCAGGGTGAGTTGGATGCTCTTTTCTCCTCTGATTAACCCTTTGCTGCAGAGACTGGATGGAGATTGGCAGGCTAAAGAGGCCACATGGCCTTCCCCAATGGGGAACGGCTGTGAAGAGCCTGGTGTGAGAGAGGGAAAGGGTTGAGTGGTGGTAGGAAGCTGGTCTTGACATTGCAGCATCTTCCTTATGCAGCTCCTGAGGGATACCTCATCCTCCCTGGCAGCTGGGCCAAAGATGGGCTGGTTATTTCCCTCCTGGCTGTTGCCAGTGTGGTGGAAGGGCTGTGACACCCAGTGGTCCCACAATGCAACAGCAAATGGATCCCCAGCATCATGCTGGTTATGTTTGGGTGGATGTGTGTTGGGGTGTGGATGATGGATGTGTGTTAGAGCTGTGATATTGCTCAGGGTCTGGACTTGACTTCATTTGAAGAAAAGGAGATTAAAATCTCTCTGGGCTCCCCTTGGAAGGCGGCACTGAAGTCAGTGCCCAGCTATCAAGGCTCTTCCACCAGCATCTGCCCTTGTGCATCTCCATCTCCCCATGTACCACCCTGTTTCCAGACCTCGTGGGGCTGTGCATCCTGCCCTGTTCCTTTCTGTGTGAGATTTGACCCCTGCTTGCCTGAAAGAATAACACCAGGAAAATATCTACTGTATTTTTAGCTTGTTTTCATGTGATGTAGCATTTGGGGAGCTGAAAGAGAAGTCAGAACTGTGTGTGCAGCCAGCTTTCCTCCAGCTGCCATCCAGTGCTCCAGTGTAGGAGATAATGGAGCCTATTAGTGACTGTCCCCATTCTGTACCCCACCTTCAGTGTGTGCCGTCATCCCTGCCTTCCCCTTCTCCCAGCTGTGGTCTGCCTAAATGGAAAGGAAAAGTTCTTTTAAATTAGAAACAAGAGTCCCAGCAATGGAGCAGAATGGTCAGGAAGGATTTCCAAGGGAGTGTGATAGTGTGGTGGCTTTGGATGCTTCTCCCTGACCTCAGTGCTTGTTGCAGTGATAACTGAATGGTCTTGGGATGCTGGGGTTCCAGGGAAGGATGCAGGGAGATGCTGAGCCCAGGTGCTACCCCCCTGCAGCCCTCTTGCTGCTCTGTGCTGGGCCAGGTTTTGCTGGGGAGGGCACAGGGCACTGATGCCTTTGCTGGCTGCACCACAATGTCCCTGGGGGACTAAGAAGTAGGTAGGAGCAGATGTGAGCATGGTGAAGTCCCCATCCTCCTGGGTTGTGCAAGTCTGTCCCTTAACTAGCTCTCCTCAGGCGGTTCCCACCAGGAAATGTTAATGTGGAAATGCTCAAACAGATGCTGGGAATTTGAGTGCTGCTGAAGACCCTGCATGCTCAGGGGTTTTGCCAGGATAAATTAGGAAAATGAGTGCTCAGCGGAGACATAGTGATGCCAGGCTGTCCTGACCCTACTGGGACTTGAAGCCACATGGGGGAGAGCCCGAGTGCCTCCAGCTGCTGACCTTCTCTCTACTCCTGGAGCAGCTCTGGCCTCATCTCCAATCCTGTGCTCTCTATGGAAATGCTGTGCAGCAGTCTGGGCTGGGAACCAGAGTCCTGGCTCTCTGGTCTGGGATCCAGCTGTGCAAATGCTCCCAGGGGCTGTCTGCCCTTGTCCTGGACCACAGCCCCTCTCCTGCCTGCTTCTAACCCGGACAGGCAAGAGCAGCTTGGGCATCCCTCCTTGTCCATCCTGGTATGGATGGGATTGCCTCTGGGTAGCTCTGTGACTTGTGCAGCTGGAAATCTCTCTTTTGTCCCCCAAACCTCTTGCCTCCAGAGTGCAGCTGGGTGCTCCTGGGGCAGTGATGTGTGTCCTGGTTTTGACTGTCTCCTGCCTTGCCTGTGCTCTCCCAGCCAAAATATATCCTAGGAAAAGCAAGCTGAATGCCATCGAGTCACTTGGTGGCTGTTGCTGAGCAGCCTGGGGAGCAAGCAAAGTTCAGTGGGACACAGGGTCAAGGATGCTGCTTGTTCCCAGCTCCTCAGCCTGCCAAGAGCATCCCTGTCCTCTTGGGGCTCTCCATGTGCTGGTTCAGAGAAGCCGAATGTTACTGGAGACTGTTCCTGAGGTTGAGCTTCCCATAGGCTCTGTACACATCCATACTGCCCTCTGTCTCACCAGCTGTCTCAGGCTCCCCAGTGGGGAGGACAGCACAGAGCTGGGTCAGTGTCAGAGCAACAGCCAGGTGCTCTCTTGTCAAGTGCTGGGCCCCTCATTTCAGGTTGTGGTGGGTGCTGGAGGGTGTCCTTGGGAGCATCAGAGCAAAGCCTGAGCTTCAGGAATGCATGCAGGGTGCTGATGTGGTGCAGCGATGCTGGCTGGACAGGGAGAGACTCTCTGTAACAGGGAGCTCTGCAGGGCCTGGCACACTGGGGGTTAATGGCAAGTGCACCAGCAACTGGAGCAGATTTGGGAGAGGCAGAGCCCAATTAGGCTGAAGAGGCATCAGGTGGGGGAGCTGGGGTGTGGCATTGAGGCTTGTTAGGGTTTGTGGGTGAGGAAGGCAGGCAGTTACTGTACTCAGGATGCTACAGAAGCTGTTTTGGAAAGAGAAGCTGGAGCTGGGGTGCTCTCAGGTATGAAGCTGTGCAGGTTGCCTGCCCTGGCTCTGAGCAGGGGGGCGGCTGGGAGGGATGTGGGTGCCTGTAGCTGGTCCCTGGAGCAGTTTTGGCTGCTTGCTCAGTGATGGGATGCTTGCTGTGGTGGTGCCCATCTTTGTGTCCCCCCAGCACTTTGTGGGTTGATCCTCTGGTCCTTAGGGGTTCAAGCCCTTGACTCCTTATTTGTAGCTGAGATTCCATCTTGGGGCCAAAAGGCACTGCTTTAGGCAACCCTGCCTGGAAATTCTCCTCTCTGTGCTTTGTCCTGCCTGTGCCCTTCTCCAGGTCTGAGTGGTTGAACTCCCTCATGTCCTCAGCCTGATCTGTGCCTGATGTTGCTTTGTGTCATAGATAAGCTCTTGCTTCCAGGAGGGATGGTGGTGAGATCCTCATTTGCCCCAGGCTTGTCACCAGCCCTGGGCAGGCTGCCCAGCACCGGGGGAAGGATCCCTGCCTTCCAAAAGGCATGGGTAACATAGATTTATTTATTCAGAGACTTAATTAGCATCTTTAAATATTAAATAGTAAACAAACTGCATCTAGTGGGATCAACATTTACAAACAGGGATTTTTTTTTTTTTTCTCTCTATCTCTGGGACATGCTCTTGTTTAAGCGTTTGGAGAGAGTTACTGACTGCTAGTGTGCTCTGGCTGATGGGCAAGAGATGGGTCCATAGTGCTGCTGGTGAAGGGCCATGAACAGACAGGAGGGCTGGGGAAAAAGGAAGCAGAGAAGCAGGGCTGTGTGCTTGGAGCACGGGTGTTGGGGAATTGCAGAGTTAAGTGCTGGATTTCAGTAATTCTCTGCAGGATGTGCCATTCCCTCCTGCCCAGGCAGGTGGAAGGGGACAGGCAGGAGATGGAGGTTCCTGCTATGGCACAGCTAATTGCAATCAAAAGGTGGTGGTCCCTGCAAGGGGAGGTGGTTTGCAACTGATCTGCATCCTATTATCTCTGCAAATGGAGGCCTGCCTGGTAGCAGATTACACTGGGGGTTATTTATTGGCAACGCACTGTACAGTTTTAATTTTTCCTTTTTGCTTATTCAGGCTTTAGCTCCAGAGGAAAATAGCCTGCGGTGGCTTTGGAATGGATTCTCTCTGCCCCATTAACTTATTCAGTGAGTTTAATGGGCCTTTTTTTCTCTGAGCCTTGAAGCCATCATTAAAAGGCAGAGATTTATAAAAGCAAAGATACTACTGAGCTTTAGTCAAACTTTGGGGTAGAGGGGTGGGGGGCAATGGTGTTGACACTGCTTGTGGTTTGGGTGAAGATGTACAGGTTTTTGCTCAGGGTTGTTGTGAGGGTTGGGTGCTGCTATTGTGACTCTCCGGAAGTTTTACTTCAAGAGAACCAGGTTGTGTGGGATGCTGCATTTGCGGCTCATGTTTCTCTGCTGGGGAGATGCCTCTGTGGAGCTGTGGGACCTGTTGGGCTGGGAGCAAACCCTCATCTGTGGGTGATGGGATGTTATCTGGGATCTTGAGCTTTGGGATATTGCCCAGTGTAACTTTTAACTCATCTGCACCACAAAGCTGCCTGGAGCTGCTGTCACTCCAGGCTTGGGAGAAACTTTGCTTGCTTTCTGTAGGCTGCTCACAACTTGATTTTTATCTCGTTTATGTCATGCTGGGGCTGGGCAGTACTTGGTGCTTTCATGGGGGTCTGCAGTCAATGCTTGGAGCCCTTCTCCTTCTTCCCTCTGCTAGTGGCACATGGTCCTATTGCATCCCTGTGCTGAGCAACCCAGCGCTGTGAGAAATGGGGTGTCCCCTGCAGGGATTGCGCTTGCTAAGCCTGTGGTCTCCTGGTATCTGAGGAGCATCTGGAGAACAACACAGATATTAAATGTCTGAGTAAATTCCATCTTTTTTGGGTTCTTCTAGGACCAGCCCCTCCAACTGTTGTGTTTCAAATCAGGCATGGTATCTTTTTGAGGAGTAAATGTAAGACATGGGTTGGAATGTCATCTAGGGGCACCCTCCTGCTGGCATGGTTAAATTTTTGGTTCAGGAGTGGGAAGAAGATGCAGTGGGAGAGGGGAAGGACCTGCTTGCCCAAACGGATGTGCTCAGGGTTGCACATCTGAGGCTGAGCCCAGACCCTGGCTCCTGCTGAGTGCCAGATGCAACTGCAAAATGGGACTGGTAACTGGGTGATGTGACTTGTGTGCATCTGTGCTGGTGGCCCTGGGTCTGGCCTGCTCACTTTGCTGTGGGATGAAGGGAGGGCAGACTGTGACCCCTGCCTGTCTGTCTCCAGCGTGGCAGCCCCATGCTGTTGGTGGTGGCGAGGAGCCTTTGCAGCAGGAGAAACACTGCCTTGCTGCCAGCAGATGGGCTGCACCAGACTGGTGGGGATGGGCTGTGGGGCTTGCCAGGAGGAAGGGCCTCCAGGAGGAGATGTCTGAGGATCTGCTATTTGTAGCTTCCCAGAGGGACTGGCCTTGGAGCTCTGCCTTGGGGTGGTGGCAGGACAGGGACGTGCTGAAATGACCCCGGGGATGCTGTGGTCAAGCAGAAGCCAGCTTGCAGGCATGCTGTGATGGAGAGGATCCCTGATGACCTCTCTCTGTGACCTCTAGAGCAAGGAAGAGGCTTGTTGCAAATCCATCTGCTTCTGTGCCCCTCCCTGGGTCACAGCGGTCAGAGGAAGGAGACACTAATTTCCTAATAAACACCCATAAAAAGTAGTTCTCCCCTGCCCCTGTAGATCTTTGCCTCCTTGGTGCTACCTGCTTTGTAAATTGCTGCTGACCCTGTAAATCACCCTCTGCTTCACCTGACCTCCCCTGAAACTGTCCCTTCCCTGTAAATCCTCTATCCCCATCAGTTTTCTGTTGCCAACCCCCTTGCTCTGTCTGTGCTGTAAATCCTGAGCCCCAGTCAGGCTGGAGGGGAAGGTGCAGTGATGGAGGGCAGCTTCCCTGGGGTGGGATAATCCCTCCTGACAGCTTCCCCAGGACTCGCTTGCCAGCAGGAGCTGGTGGAGGATGTTCTGCCCAGCTACCTGCAGGGAAGGTCATCCTTGCACTGGAAGCAGGACAGGGCTGGGCTGTCATCTCCATCCTCTGACCTGCAGCCAGCTGGGTACAAACTCAAGGGTGTTGGTGGAGCCTGTGCCTGACCACAGGCATTCCAGCACTTGGGAGGGCTCCTGAAGAGGGCTGCTCCCCCAGAACGTGTTTCTAAAAATAGCTAGAATGAAGAGAAAATCTCCATTCATGCCTCAAAAGGTCATCTAGTCAAATCCCCCTGCTGGAGCAAGAATGGAGAACCATCAGCTGTGCTTCTGCTGGATGGATGCTGGTGCCCTGTTTCTGAGCCTAGAGTTGCTGGGATGACCATGCTGTGCTTTTTCCTCTTATTGATGGTGCTGGAACAGCACGTAGGAGCTGAGGCAAGGGGTCTGGCAGAGACCTGACCAAAGGGAGGTGTAGGAAGACAAAAGTGGGAGCATCGCCTGAGTGCCATGAGCTGTGTTGTCCGAAAACCCAGCCTTACTGCTCAGCCCAGGCATGTTGGGCTGTGCCAGGGTGTGCAAGAGGAGGTGTTTGTGTCTTCACGAGAAAAGCTGTGGTTAGAGATGACGGCTTGGCCCGTCTGGGTGGCTCAGCCTTGATCCAGGCTGGTTGTGCTGCTGCTTTGGCGTGGCTGGATGGAGCGTACTGAGGGTGTGCACGCACCTGGCACCCAGACAGGGTGTTATTTGGCATGTGAAATACTGAGTCTTTCTACATCCAAGGGCTTAATGAGCAGAAACTGATTATGCTCCAAAACAGCTGCCTTTTTCCTCCTAATGGGCAGGAATGAGCACTACCCTGAAATGCATGAGCAGCTTTGCCCCACTCCCACAGAGGTCAGTGGATCACACAGCAGAAGATGTGCAGTCAGAGTCGGGATGGAGTCACCAGAGTGATTTGGGATGGTGCTGTCACCAAAGCTGCTGCATGCACACAGGATTTAGAGACTTCTGCTTGGCTCTCAGTGGAGGATAATGCTGCAGAAGGTCTGTGTTTCTCATGGTGTGTCTTTCCAGATGCACCAAACCCCCAAGGTGTGAGTGGGAATCTGGGGTGCTGGCATAGAGCAGGGGAGCACAGCCCTTCCTGACCTACACAAGCCCCAAGCCTGGAGGAGCTCCTCAACCAGCTGAGTGGTTCACAGTTTAGTTTGTAGATGTGCTGGCCCTGACTCGCCATGGACCATGTGTGTCCTTTGGGAAGGCACTGACCAGTATCATTTGTGGCTCAGATCTGCCTGATCACCCCAAGGGTAGTTGCCAGAAGACTTGCACAAAAAACAAGGTGATGCTCAGGGATGGCTGATTCAGGCATTAATATTAACTGTTCATGCTGCTGGCGGTGCTCTGCGATGGACCTGGGCTTGACCCAGGTGGGTGTTTCCTTTAGACCTTTCTCCTGCGGCCAAACATCCTTTATTCTTTTCTTTCTTTCTTTCTTTTTTTTTTTTTTTTGATTAGTTTTTCTTGTGTATCTTGTGTCTGAGGCCAGTTGTGTATTAATGCTGGGCTTATGATACTGCTGTGCTCTGACTTTGGGAGGAGGAGGAGGAGATGAGTATGGTGGCAGCACAGGGATGCTGACAGCACCGGGGAAGACAGGGGGCAGCGGAGGAGAGCAGAGGCAGATTTTCAAAATCCATATAAATAGCAAAAATAAATTTCCAGCAAACGTTTCCAGTCCTGCTGTATTAAGAAAGTGAAGCACTAGAGGATAAGGAAAGCATGAGCAATAACAGCAGGGATTTAGAAAGAATAAATCTTGCCAGACAAACCTGATTGCTTTTTCTTTTTGATGGAATCACAAAATTAGTGGCTGAGCAGAACGTGGAAATCCTAATATATTTGGATTTAGCAAAGCATTTGATATAGTGTCTCGCCAAATCTTACTCTTAAAATTAGTTCAGTTTGCCTTGGATATGACGCTGCCAAATGGACTGAAAACTGGCTTAGGGCTCTAAGCAAATAGCATTGGGCTGCATTTGGGGAGAGGGGGAGCTGTGGGAGCAGATCTGTGAACTGGCTTTTTTATGGGAAAAAAAAAAATCCCCAAACTACAAAAAACCCCCAAAATAATAATTGAAAAAAATACCCCAGGAATGTGACCTCAGTTTGTGGCACCTTATAACAGGAATATTGGCAAACTAGAGAGAGTTCAGAGGAAAGCAAGGCAGAAAAAAAAACAAACCAAACCATTGGAAGGGTCATATTACCCTTGGAGGGAGATGGGGGCTGAGAAAGTCCCAGGGCTGGAGGCATTTTGGGGAGGAGCAGCTGGTGGCCCATGGGGCTGGGATGAATATTTGGGCTGTTGTTGGGACCTGGCAGTGAGCACCTCAGTGCCTTCGCCCCCGCGCAGTGGAGAATCGCTAAGCTGCCCATTTCACGGCCCTTTCCAGATATTATCGAATAAGTGGGGAAAATATTCACCATGACTGTCGGAAAGAACATCCCTGACTGGGGGAGCTGGGCACTTTTCCTCTGGGAAAATCTTGAGTCTCAGAGCAAGCATGAAGAGATGACCCTGGGTGATTTGGGTCAGTAGATGGTGGATTTTCCTGGGTCGGTTCTTGATTGGGAAGCCGAGAGGTGATTATCGCTATCTCGAGGTGCTGCCTCCTGCAATATCTGTCTATACCCTGCAAGCATTTATTTATGATCGGGGAAAGGCTGGGAAACTGCTGGTGGCAGCTGGAGTGCAGATGTGTCCCCAAGGGAGGATGACTGAGTCCCTCCATGTTTAACAGCTCGTGGAGAGGTGGTGGCCCCCTGGTCACCTTGCAGAGGTAGGGCAGGATAGCTTGATGCCCCTCACAGGATTTTATGTGGGTGGTTGATCCCTGTCTGTAGAGGTCAGGAAGGATGAGATCGTCCACCAAGTTCATCCTTGAAGGTGTCTTTCTGTCATCCTGAGCTACTGGAGTCCTTTAGCACTTGTTTGGGGCACAGAGGAGATGCTGAGTGCGTGGAGGCTCTTGGCATAACTGTAATGTTCCCATGAGGTGAGGGAATATGTCCATCAGCAATGGCTATTTTGGTCAATTGTGTGGTACCTGGGCCATCGCCCTTCACTGCCAGTGCAATGGCTTGGGTGAGACAGACATATCCATTTGCTTTTTAAAATGAAATCTGTGCCTTCCGATACAAATGCAAAGAAACTTTCAGAATAGAAAAGGCAGTTTGTTGCTTTTCCTAGGGAGCAGCTATCAATACCTTGCATTGGTGAGCCAGCCTTGTGGGGCAGGAGTTAGCTGGGCTGAACCAGACTTAGGGAGACAGCCTTGGAAAAGAGCTGAGAAGGGCTCTTACAAGATGGGATGGCCTTGTGTTGGTTTTCTGGTCTCCCTGGGGGAGCACAGGGTTTCTTCACCCCCATTCTCCAGTCCTTCAAGTGGTCCCCGCTTTGCGTTGCTCCCTGCCCAAGGCTGAACCTGCTGCGGGGGTCGTGGTGGGACAGGCCTGAACCAGGCAAGGTTTGGGCAGTATTTTTAGCTGTTCTAATTGTGGCAAATAAATGCCGTTCGTTCTTGTTGGGATTGAGCTACGGCTAAATCACAACTAGTTCTAATGATGATAATTACCGGATTTCAATATTTATAGAAACGGGCGCTTCCTTCGTATCGGCGGCTGCCGCTGTGCTCTCACCTTCACAAATCGAAACCTTGGCTCATTATCGCTGCAGCTATTTATTTACTTGCACATTTTTAACCCACAGATGGCAACGTATGAGAAATTGGAGATGATATGGGTCTGATGGGGATGTTGTAGTCTTTGGGCAGATGATGTGGGATGAATAGGGAAGCATCTCCCAAAGACCTTCTGGGTCAATTCTTGCTTTTTGAGCACCCTTGAGAGATGTTCTCAGGTCTGCAAGCTTGCCTGTGCCTGCCAGGGCTTAGCCTTCAAAGGGTGGAGGTCGCTGTGCATATTTTTGCATGTGTTAGCTTGGTGAATCGCTGCCTCTGATTGCTGCGTGTGCCAAAACATGCACACGCTGTAACTGGGACAGAGCTTAAAGGTGAGACAACACAAATGACTCAAGTCCTGTAACACTGGACCTGAAGGAGCTTATGGAAATGAGTCGGGGAAGTTCCTGCCTGCAGCAGCAGCTTCTGGATGTCTCAATATAGCAGCAACCCTCTCCAGCCTGGTGCTGCAGAAGGGTGGGCACCTTTCAGAGCTTGTGGGCGCAGAACCATGCCTATGGGTGGCATGTGTACCCATCCCCTGTACCTGGGATGGGGATGTGGACCTTCCTGGGCTGTATCAAACCAGCCCTGTTAGGTTGATCCCCGTCTGAAAATCCTGACGGGCATCCAGACCTGTGTGCCCTTTGGGTCTGAGGCTCCCTCCTTGTGCAAGGTATAGAAAAGATTCACTTATTCAATTTGCTATCTCTCCAGTGCCACATAAGCTGTATTGATAAATTAATCTTATATTGTTGTGACTAAACAGCCCTGCAATTTTTTACACTGTGCAGTCTAATCTGTCTTGACAGCTGTATCATTAGTTTATATTTGTTGTAATCTTATTCACTGTGTTGGCTGTGGGGAGTTTTCCTTTGAGGCGCTGTGCTGCTATGCAGGCACTGGGTGCAGCCAGTGACTCTCTGCTGGGTGTCTTGGGGTGCTGTGGGGTGCAGCTGGGGTGTACCCCAGGAGCCAGCGCCAAAGTGCTGCTTTGCTGCCTGATAGCATCATCTGCCTGGTACCACCATCCCCAGGGCTGAACCAGCCTCAACAAAACATCCTTGCTGCTGAGAATTTGATGGGGAACCCCAGGCTGGGGTAAAGATGGTGAAAAGGTGGATGTTGGGAGATTTGCATCTTATGGTGACCCAAAGGGTTTGCTGTATGATGAAGTACAAGTTGTTTCTTGGTCTGTGCTTTAGTTTTCTGCAGCATGCTCCATCACTGAGGTTGTCTTTTGGTCACAGGGGATAAAGGGACTGTGGGAGTGTCTGACTGCTCCCCTGGCTTGAGCCTGGGTTTACTGTCCCTGGTCCAAGCAGGACAGATTTGGGTCTTTACTTTGCAGGCAGCTTTGCATGTAACTTGTTCCAATAAACAGCTTCCCAAAACTGTGGAGTACAAAGGTTTGTGCTGGTGCAATGAGATTTCTGCCAGCAGGGAGCAAGAGAGACTGTGTGTTCCCCAGGCATGGGACAAAACAGTGGGGATGGGAAGCATTTTGGCTGCTACTTCACGCTTTAGATCTTCAACTTGTTAAATTCAGATGGGAAAGGACAGTCGCTGGAGCACAGGTTCCTGTTTGTCTCTGACCAAGCCTGAATGGGTCAGTAACAGCCCAAGTTCGTCCTTCTCTCTTGAGTGTGTCCTTTTGGGAAAGTGTTCAGGACCTGGCAAGTCTGAAGAAGTGGTTGGCTCCTGAGATAGATGTGCCCATTGCAGTTTGATACGATTGTTATTTAGACCTTTAATTAAGGTTGTGCACCTGCGGGGCCTGGCAGGGTCCAGCAATGCTGTGTGCTGATCTCAGGTCCACCCTGGCACCAGTAACATGCCAGCCCAGTGGATGTGCCATAGTGCCTCATGGTGTCATGGTGGTACTGCCCAAATGCTTCCCCCTTTGCAGGCAGGACTGGGGGTGGGATGTGCTGTGTGACAGCCCCAGTGGCTTCATGTAGAGCTGGTGAAGGAGGATGGTGAAGCTTGGTGAGATCTACATGGTGGCATCAGCATTGAATGTGGGAAAATCCCTGCTCCAGGAGACAAATGCTTGGAGAAACATCTGTAGCCTGCTCATTGCCAAGCATGCAGTAATACTGTGAAAGGAGTTTCATGTGTGGTGGTCCATGGTGAGTGGTGACAATGGTTTGGTGAATGGTCTGTCTACTGTGGAACTCAGAACCTCACTGCTGTGGTGCCAGGTTGCATCAGGGTTAAACTGCCATTTGTGAAGTGACCTCAGGTTGGGGATGGCTGGGGACAGCCCTCAGTAGTGGCAGAGATCTTCATTAGCATCCTGCTGCTGGGAGAGCCTCCTGCTGTCATTGCTGCCATTTGTCATGGGCTGCAGCTGGTTACTAACAGCTTGAATACAGCTACTGAGCATGGCCGGAGGCAGGAGGTGTCCATGCTGTTGGCAGGGTATCACACTCTCCCTCTCTCCCAGCTGGGTGGGGTGATGGAGATGGGAGTCCCTAACATCCTAAATCCGCTGTTAATGACAGACGTGCTACCCCTGCCAGCACTGCAGTAGCACCTCTCTGTGCACCGAGCACTGTTGTCCTTCTGTCTGCTCCTGTGGAGAAGCTGCATTTCCCACCTGGCTGGTCTTGGGTATCTGGAGACCTTGTTCCAAGCTTGAGTGGTGAAGGATGATCCTTCACCTGCAAAGACGCCACAAGTGTTTTCAGCAAGGAATTGGCTCCTGCCACCCTTGTCTGTGGCTGCCTCCTGCTCCTGGTGAAGATACAGCTGAGGGAGACAGTGGCTTTTTGCTGTTTGTAACACTCTTAGCTGTTAGTGTGAGGATGTTTTGAATAATTTATTTATTTATTTATTTTTTTTTTAACCTGGTTTATACCTGGGTGAATTTTGGGTCCTGCCCTTGATTCCCAGATGGGTCTCGCTCACCCATTGGTGCTAAGCACTGCTTTAAGCTTCGGGTATCCCCTGTGCAGCTTGGGGTAACCTCCAGCACTATTTTCTAGACACTGGTGTTAACTGGGTGCCACAGGGAATTTTGGCTGGTACTGCTACGCTCCACCCATACTGATGAGAGTATTTCCATAGCAACTACGGGCTTTTTCAAAGGGGAGATATGGGAAAAATGTGAAAAACCAAAGCCAATCCAGCTGAAAACAGTCTTGGGCAGAAGCTATTGGTCAGTGTGTGGGATCTTAAGTGGGGAAGTTCCCTGGTTTGGTGTATCAGTTTGGGACATCCTGGCTGGGCATCCCACAGGCAGCCCTGATGCTTTGGCCACGCAAAATATGGAAACTAGAGCTGGTGCTGGCATCATGCTGCTTGGGAAGGCTGGGATGCTCTCATGGGGGTTTGGGGCTGGGGAAGGGGCAGGAACATGCGTGGCTGTGCTGCATGGAAGGGGCATGTGCTGCAGCTCTTGAGGGGGCTATGGAAGATGCTGCAGCTGCTGATGATTCTCAAGATGGTGGTGTCACTGTGCTCATTGCCCGTGAGGAGGTTCCAGCGGTACTGGGAGCTGTGTCACTCAGGTGGCAGCTGGGGATGCCTTTTATCTGTCACTGCTTTCCTGCAGGGTCCAGAGCCCTGGGGGAGGGAAGGGTGGCTTCTGGCCCTGAAGCTTCCTAGGGCTGCTTTGGCTCTGAGCTCTGCCCTCCCCTTCATCCTCATCCTGCTTCCTTCTCCACTGTCTCCTGCCATTGCTGGTAGCCAGGAGAACAGCTAGAAGGGTGTAAATGATGCTTCTGGGGCAGAAAGCTGTGAGAATGCGTGCACAAGCCTGGCACAGTGATGCTGTGTGTCTGGTTCCAGAGGCTGAATCTGAATCTTGGTGTTGCAGCAGAGATCAGAGAGTGGCTTAACCCACTGCTGTTGGGGCTTACCTGTGGTTTGATGGTGGTGTGGGTTTGAGGGCCACCAGTAGGGTTTTGGTCAAGTCTGCTGGCCACCTGGCAGGCTTGAAGGTGACTCAGGGGCTGATGGGCATCCTGTAAAGCTCGGTGCAAGGCTGGTGTGAGGAACCTGCGTGCAAAGGCCAACTGTGCAGGTTGGTGAGACCTGATCCCAGGCCTCCTGCTGCAGAGGAAGAGGGACCACGAAGAGGGACCTCTGTGCATTGTAATATGCACAGAGGGCGAAGGAGCCGCTGTGCAGGAGGGCTGTCCCCTGCCAGCTGCCGTCCTCAGTAAGCCCCAGCCTGGCACACGGTGTGGGCTCTTGGGCCCCAGCTGCCGCAGGCTGCGAGTGAGCCAGCTCGCTCCCCGGAGGGCTGCCCAGGGCTGGCGGCAGACAATGTCCGTATTCTTTGTGCAGAATGAGCTTCCTTTTTGCTGATAACCCTCCCGGCTCCCATAATTTGCTCTGAGGTTGGGCTGGTACTGGGACTCTCCTGGCTCTCCAGCTGTCCAGGAGCAGAAACAAAGTTGGAGTTATTATTTGCAAAAAAATTTTTTTAAAAATCCAGCAATAACAATACAAAAAAAAAAATCTCACTGGAAGGACTTTGTCCAATGACCTGCTTTCTGGCTTTGAAATTGCTCCGTGACCTTACTCAATGCCAAAAAGACATGTGTTCCATTAAATCCATCTTCAGCCCAAGTGGTGAAAGGGCAGGCGCTGTCAGGAGGTGCAGCCTGCCTTCCTTGCTCGCTGTCTCTCCGCAATTACAACCAAGCAGGACCTCTGGATCCCTCAAATGCTCCTGTGAGACTTTATACCTGTCAGTTTAATGCCAGCCTCTTGGGAATGCTTCAGAGATAAGAGGCTTGTTTTCAGGAGCAGGGGCTTGGTTAGGGCGGCTGGTTTTGGAGAGCTGGCAAGCCCTGGCTGTGAGTGCTGCTCTCTGTCGAGGTGCTGGGTGAGCATAATTCAGTTATTCCTTTATCTAGAGGAATGGCAGACTGAGCTGTGATACAAGATGGAAACAGTCTCCAGATTTGCTGTTTACGTATCTGGATAAGCTCAAACACAACAACCTGGTTAGCAGCATCTCTGACTGTCAGAGTATCTTCTATAACATTTTTGCAAGGCAATTTTTTTTTTCACGTTTATATGAACAAAGTAGAGCGCTGGGAGAGGAGCTTTTAAAGTGTCTGTTTCCTCCCTACTCTCCTTTCTTTCCTTCCCTGCCACCTCCTGCCTGTGTCATGTTTATAGGTGTGCTGGTTATCTTTTCCTTTTTGGAGCCAGCTGACTTCCCAAAAAATATCTGCTATCCTGGGAAGCCTAGAGCTCTGAGTCACCTTGTCTTAATGTGTACATCTCCTTACTCCTGAGTGTGTTGGAAAAGCTGAGGGGGTGGGGGAAAAGGGGTGTTTTTTTCCTGGCTGGGCAGAAGGGGACTGGATGATGGAAGAGCCTCTCCATTGCTGTTGGGGAGGGTGGGCAAAACTGGCTGTGATTTATTTGGAAAGCAGATACAAACCTGGGGGGTTCATGGCAGTTAGGTCAAAGTAAACTCCATGGGGAGCTTGCCAAGTCCTTTGGCTTTACAGGGAGCAGCTGGTAGGATAGGCAGGCAGACCTGAGGTGCTGTGAAGGTAACGGAGAGCACGGCGGATCTTCTTGCAGGTTGGAGCTGCTCTGCCTTTGGCCGTCCTGAGCAGAGCGGCTGGGAGCCTGGCCTGCAGCCAGCCCAGCTGGGCATTGCTGCCCGCTTGTTTGAGCTCCATAAACATCTGAGGAGCCAAAATGCTGGAGGATCAAAGTTCAGGCTCCTTGGGACCCGTTTGGGAAAACAAGTGGTTCGTGGGAGCGGGATCAGAGTCCAAGCAAGATTGGCTCTCCCTTCACTTGCTCAGGCAGCGGCTTTCCTGTTGTTTGGCATGTGGGAAAGCTGGAAAACGGAATGAGCTGTGCTAAGGGGGTGGAGGAGGATAAAATAGGGTAGGGGCTGAGGGAGGGTGCTGAGTTCAGCCACTAAATAGCTATAACCGTGCTGAAGCAGAGTGACCCTTTGGCACCTGCAGTTTGCAGCTCCAAGCTTTGGTTTCTGTGCCGCTTTTGGGATCCAGGCACGGGAGCAATGGGAAGGATCTGGCCAAAAATGTGCAGCTACATTGGAATGGGATTTGAGATGAAGCTGATGTGGATGTATAAAGCTTTTGGAATTTAGACTCCCGTGGAGGCTGTGGTTTTAGAAAGCGTGCTTGTGGGTTTGTGTGGGTGGGTGGCAGCGGGCAGGGCCAGGAAAGGTGGTGGGTCTGGATTAAGGACCACAACCCCATACCCGGCTCTTGTGTCTGCTCTTGCTGGACTCTCATTCCGGTGTCCTCATTCCTAGTGCTGTATACCACAGTAAGAGCCAGTTTGTGGGAGATTTTATTTCCTCTTTTTCCTCCTCCATCCATTTTCCTGTCTTCAAGCACAGCATGAAATGCGATGCATGCATGTGGCTGGCAGAGCTTCCCTCTGGGTCCCAGCTGAGCTAATAGAGTATATCGGGACATTGTCTTGCCCATCACCAAGGCCCTGTACCTTTTCGGGGGGCTCCTTTCCACCACACACTCTTTGGCACTGCTCTGTACCAAGAGTTACTCCTGCCAAGCTGAACTCTAGTGATCCTGTACCTTTAGTACATCTTCTTGTCTTGCTAATGTGTGTAGGCACTGTGCTCTCCAGGAGAGAATCGCAGCTGCCTTTAGAGCAGAGCTTGGCAGCTCTGTCTGCTTGTATTAATTCATACACATATATATACATTTCTGAAAAGCCCTGGACCTGTTCAGAGATGGGAATGTGAGGGAATCTGACCTCTGGTTTGAAGTTGCAGGGAGGGTTTAATAAGGCAGAATATGATTACTGAAGCTGATTTTGACCACGGTGCTGCTTCCTCTATAAAATGCCATTTGATCTTTAAAGACCGCAAAATGCTGCACGCTGCTGGCTCTCACTGCATATGAAGTCCTATGGATAAAAGCATCCTTAACTTTGGCGTGACAGGTGCCTGGGGAGCTGCCTAAAAATGGGAACTTTTTTGGTCTCTTGCTCCCTGTAAAGCAAAGAGTGCTGCCTCACCTTGAGGTTTGTGCTTGGTGTAAAACTCCCAGGGAAATTGTTTTTCCTGCCCTTGGATTGCCCTCTCGTCCCAGCCAGCTGCACGGCTGTTTCAGAGATGTGGTGTTATTAGACAGTGTGGGTTGATGTTAGTGGTCCTGAACAGGAGCCTCGGCTCCCCGTACCCCAGATCCATTGGGAAGCACCTCTCTGGGCACAGA
Organism: Streptopelia decaocto; assembly: GCF_964273445.1. Classification (NCBI taxonomy): domain Eukaryota; kingdom Metazoa; phylum Chordata; class Aves; order Columbiformes; family Columbidae; genus Streptopelia; species Streptopelia decaocto. Next base: position 5,578,426 of record NC_138664.1, read on the forward strand.
GGACTGGTTTTGCAGGCTCTCCTCCCAGAAAGTAATGAAAGAATTATCCTTTTATGGAAATAATATCATTTTTGAGTCTGCCACCCAGAGGAAAAGGGGAGTGAGCTACAGCTGATGCTGCAGATAAAGAATGGGCTCTCGCTCTTACCTATGCTTCATCCCAAGGTGGTTGCATTCATGTATCTATGCCCATACCTGCAGGACTAAACTGCTTGTCCTGTCTTGTGCTCTATCACTTCAGGTGGTGTCTGAAGGGGTCAGACAGTGATAGGCAATAAAAAAGATATGGGGAGAGAGCCTGCAGCTGCTGAGAGGTGCTGAGGTGGTGGGCAGGGAGCTGGGTCTGAGTCAAGACCCCAGCCTGTAGACAAAAGGGTTCAGAGACACTGTCCTGCTAACCCTGCTCCCTGTGCAGGAGATGCTGCTGTCCTTGGGAGTTTCCTCCTGAAGCTTTTGCACTGTTGCTCATCTCTGATAAATGACATTTCTTCAGCATGTGAATGATTTTGGACACCTCACTTATTGCCTGGGACCCCAAGGCTGCTTTCTCCCAGCACTAGCTGAGTACTACTGATGGGATATTAAGGGGGGTATTTGTGGTAGAAGGCAGTTATACTGCTGCCCACAGCAATTCTTCAGCTCTGCCATCCCACTGCCTTTTTTTCTTCTTTTCTGAAAGCAAGTGATGGGGCATAACTCTTCCTGCACGGGAAAACCTTGATGTAGCATGTGATAATGGGAACATACTGCCTCCCGTGTGCTACAGCTGTCTGTCCATGCTGGGTCTTGGCATCTCGCTGTCCTCTAGTAATACTGATACATTGTTCCTGGAAGAGATGGTCTCTGCTCCATAAGTTACCATTCAGAGCTGGTGCAGGATGTGGAGGGTGTCCTCAGGTGAGCTGGAGGCTTGTGGAGATTGTGGAGGGAAAATGAGTGAATGCACAGACATGAGGCTCAGTGCACCCTGTCCCTTAGATGGTCTTGTCCCTGGGGACAAAAGCAAAGGGTGAGGTCCTGGTCATGTTGGCACTACTGTTTTTTAAATGAATGTACTTTCCTTCCCTCCTTTAGATACAGCTATGTGTCCTTATGGGTGCCAGGCAGCATGGCTTAATTGGAGTCCCTGGAAAAAACATGTGTTCAGCAGAGCTTAAAGCTGTTTCTCAGGGTATCTTCCACAGTAGGGTGTCTTTAAGTGGCAGTCTTGTTAGGCAGCACAGCTGTAGCAGCTCTTTTGCACCTAATGGTTGTTCCTGACTGGCCTGGGGCCAGGCAGATGCTGTTGGGGTGAGTGTGAAGCTTGTCTGGACTCATCTGAATGGTGTCCTGCAGGGGAGTCCTCTCCTCTGAATGCCTCATGTCCTGTGAGTTGCTTGTGTGTAGCAGCTGGGTTTCTCCAGGAAGACTGAGACACAGCGCGGTGGTGGCTTGCGTAGGGCTCTATCATTCCCATGCCCTCCCAGCTCTGGGGGTTGGAGGCTTTTTCCTCTGCACAGCCTTTCTGGAAAGACTCATTTTGGATTGTTAGGTTGGATGTGACTGGATGGAGACTGGGTGCATCCCCCTTGCATCCTCTGCAGCACCCATGTACCCCTACAGGGCCTTAGCAAGAGGAGCACATCTGCTAGTGCAGAGGGAGCTGTGTTGCAATGGGCTGTTTTACGATTGTTACCTTGACGAATCACAATTACACTGTGGGGTTATGCTCATAATTGTTTCTACAAAGCTGGATTTGCTTTCTCCCCCTCCTTTTCCCAGTGACCTCAAATTATCCTTATTGATGCAAAGTTACCCACCACTGGGTGACTTTTCTGTGTGTTTTCAGGAAGGGAAAACCCACACTTTAAATGGGGAAAATATTGCCCTCATAAGTCTTTATTCAGGTGCACTTGCCTTTAGTGCTCAGTTACCAATTCACTTTTATAACTTCCATATTGTGGGAATCAAGTTCTTCGTGCCTCTGGTTATTAAATGGATGCGATAAGTGCCTTATAATACTGTGAAAGATGGCTGATTCCTTTATGACTTCCTCAACCCTGTGTGGGATGTGAGGGATGGATAAAAGGATCCAGCAGTATGCACTGTGGCTGTGCTTTGCCCTGGGGTGTGGGACCTGCACCAGTACCATGGGTTTTCCAGCCTCCAGGGCTTCCCATCAACATCTGCAGCACCTCTGCCTGGAGGTGACAGGTCTTACTGGTCCAGGGTTTTAAGAGATGTTTTCCCCCTTTTCCACCCCTGCAATCAAATTCATATTTGCGTGGTCTGGAGCTGGTGTGCCAAGAGGTGTGTTTATAATGCTAAATGTATCAGGTAATTGAAAGCTAATGCTTCTGTCTGGATTGCGAGGTATAATATGCCTGGATGACGAATCAATTTTCCTGTTGCCTTGCAAGAAAGAGGAGTCAAATGTTCTGCTTATCTTTCCTATATATATATATATATATCTGTATCCTAGATATATAAAACTGTGTGTGTTGGGGTGTTGCCTGTTTGCTAGTTCACAATTTATTCACTGCCCGGTATCCAAACACGAGCAGTGGCACTTGCACAGCATGGCTCTAACAGGGATGTGTCATCTGCTCCGGCAGTGACTGGAGCTGATGGCATCCTGGTGAAAAGCCTCTCCCCTCCAGCCTGGGCTAGATATGGATTTGGGTAGCATGTGTGTTTACATGCTATATATTACTTGGTGCTTATCGAGTGCCTTTTTTAGCTATTGACCACAGTGCTTGAAAAGCCGAGATTAGATAAATATTATCCTTGTTGTGTGAAGAGGGTGAAGGAAGGCCAGACACATTGAGTAGCCTCAAGCTAATTACTTGGTAAATTGGCATAAGAGGCAGTTTTTCACCTCTGGCTCATGCATGTGGGATGAAATGAGCCTGTCTGTGTTTGAATCCCAGTGGATATTCCGGTCTCATTGTTGCATTGGCCCTTGGCTGGAAGGGCAGCATGTGGAGCTGTGTGATCTCCAGAAGGTGACACCAGCCTGTCTCGTCAAACACCTCTTTGCATGGTGTCCATCTGGGAATGAAAAGAAATGCTGTTCCCGTGGGGTTGGTGGCTACCAGTCCCCTTCCAGCAAGTGGGGTGAGGTCCTTGCATTTCTGGAGACCAGCTGAAACCTAAACTTGGTGACTTTGTGGTGAGAGGTTAATATGGTGCTACATTACATTGTAAGTGTGGTATATAGCCCAACTGTTGTAGGTGAAGTGTTGGATAATGGAGAAGTGGTGTGAGGTATTGAAAGAGGAGATCACCTCCAAGGAACCTCAGAGGTTTATGTTTGCTCCTCCTTTTGTTGAGGACACTGGCACGAAAGGCAGGGGCTTGCTCATGGGCTTTGCTGCTGGGGCTGTGGGATCACAAAGTGGGGTAAGGATGGCCAAGGAGAAGAGCTGCAGCAGCAAAACCAAGAGAGCCTGTAAAGCGAAAGTGAGATAAATGCACGTGTGGGTGTTACAGGGCTTTTGCTGCCAGTTAGGAAATCAGGTCAGCTGGAAATGACCTGGTAGTTAGAAGTGCTTGGTGTAATGCTTAATTATGGGGTGAAAACAAGCCTCCAGGCTGATGGGGCTGTGAGAAAGGCCAGTATGACCCACAAGCCAGGATGTTTCCAGTGTAACTGGGGAGTTGCTTGTGTTGTTATCGAAGTGATATCTCCTGGAGACTGCTCTGTGGTTTTGGTCACTCTTTTTCAAACAAGAGAGATGTAAATAGGCTGATGAAGAAAACATAGAAGGCCATTTGCTATTACAGTGTCTATCACAATGGTCCTTCTTGCGTAGGTCACCAAGCATGAGCGTCAATTATGAGTCTGAAACCAGGAGCAAAATAACCTTGCTACCAGGACTCTGCCTGAGCAATATATCTATATCACTTCTTGGACTTGAGTTAGTATCTCTTCAAAGCACTTGAGACAATTTGCCTTGCACTTCACTGCTTGGTACAGACGTGCAGCCTTAGAAGAGCTGGCTCACCTAACTTATAACTGACAGCAGGGTGGGTCTGGCTCTTGCTTGGAAAGGAGGGAGGAGGAAATGCCAGGAAAGGAAAAGAGCTGCCTAAGCAAAGACAGTTTTGACACGAGAGAAAATGGTGTATAATGCTTCTGAGTGCATTTGGGTCAGAAATGAGAAGAGCAGGGGAGTTCTGGTGCATTGTTTCAGTGGGAGTTGGGAGGGCAAAGCCTGAGCTACTGCTAAGGTGGACTTTGATCAGTTGTAGAAGGTGTGGAATAACAACAGGTCTATGGTGTGAGGAGACCTGGACCAGCAGGATCCTCCAAGCAGACAAGAAGTATGAAAAGGAAGCAAGTACTTAACCTATTCCTTACACTCCCCCTGCCCCCCCCCACCAAAACAAAACAAACAAACCAAAAAACCCCCACAAACCCCACAATTTCATCCACATTAGCAATGTATCTCATATGGTCTTGATTAGAAGTTGGAAATGAGGCCAGGTAGATGTGTACATGGTGAGCACTTCAGTATTTGTGAAGTATGGTATTGGTCTTGAAGCTATTGCGTCTTGCAGAAGAGCAGCTTACCTTAGTAATAACTGAGGAATGCCACAGGAATATATATTTAGAGACGTTTGTGGGGAGGGGGGAGTAACCCACTGACTGTAATTTATATGCCTGATTGCAGGGACCAGGGCAGGGCTGGGAGTTGTCACATCTGTATTTGGCATGAACCCAGCACCTGTGTTCCTGCCAGGTTAATGAACCAAGGCAGAGAAGAAGGTCTCAGTCTTCAGCAGCAATTGAGAGGATATAGTATTTCTAGGGCAAGTAAAATCCTGGAAGGAAAAAAGAGGGAGCTAGTTAAAGTACTAAAGGACATGAGGAGAGACTTATTTTTAGGGGTGGAGTTTCTCTGCTTGATTTGTTTGCTTTCCTGTGCAACCATGGCCAATTTTGCAATCACAGCTTGATTCCTTGAGCTTCAGAATAAGATGCATTTCTGTTTTTTTTTTAACGTGGATTGAGGCAAACCCAGCCAGTGCAAAGTTATACTATTCTTTCCAAAACAAAAGGGAACCAAAGAAAATGGTTTTCCTGGTGTATCTTTGAGATGCCTGTTAACCAAGACTGATTTGTCACTTCTAGGAGCAAGGGTGCAATTCCTGCTAAGTTGAAAAATCAGAGGAAAAAATGGGAAGAACCATTTCTGGGAGTCCCTGAGAAGGGAAATATCTGTGTAGTTTAAAGGACACAAAGTGCCCTGCCTGACCTGTGCACCTAATTCAAGATGATGCTATTTCCCTCTATTGCCCTCTATGTAAAGCAGCTGCTGGGCTGGGTGATTATCCTGTACATAAGAGTACGTGTATATATATTTATTTTCACTGTTGCTTCTCTTGTCTCTCCCTTTCTGGGTGTTGTGTGCCTATGATAAATGATGTACCAAAGCATATCTGGCTCAGGAAGCTCATGGGCTTTATTTGGGAGGCTGCAACACAGGTGGTTGAGTTGTATTTACAATCTAGTACAATGTCACTTCTGGGAGGGCTTGGCTGTAGGGACCCCCCCAAGACCTCTGTACTGAGTTATCAGAAAGTCATGCCCATGCATGTCACTGGGAACAAGTTCAGGTCTCTCTGCCTCTTCTAGAATGCTGTCCACATGGCTTCAAGTGTCAGGTCAAAAATAACTGTGACTTTTTTTAGCAAACACAATCAATAAAACAAGAGCCAATCTGGCCGCCGCCTCTTTCCCAGCTGTGATTGCTCCATAACTCCTGGCTCAGGGCTGCTCCATCCCTCCATGAAGGTCATTGCTGGGATGCTGTAGCTTCAGCATGCCCTGGTGGTAAACCCACATCATCCCACTCCTGCTTCTCCCCCTGCTTTACTTTTTTCTCTTAGATGACCCTTTCTTTTGATACATAGGAGTTGCAGATAGGAAATGCCTTCAACTTACGTTTCTAACCTTGCTCAGTCCTGCAGTCTCATGGCCCAGGACCTGAACTTGCAGTCCTGCCATGTCTCAGAAGGGTTTCAGTGAGCTGTCGGGTCTCTTGACTGACTCCTCCCAGTCTGCGTTTTGTTCTGCAAGTGCTCGCAGGGGCCTCAGATGTTGGCAGGGAATATGAAATGGCTGTAATCATTGTCCTGTTTCTCATTCTGTCTGGGATACAGGCGATCCAAGCCAATGAGCAGGTCATTGAGGATGAACCATAACTTATGCTGTCATGCAGTTGGGAGCAATGCTGCGTCCTTATGCTAACTCCTCTGGGTATGCAGACAAGTATGGACCATGTGGAAAGCAGAGGTGACTCTTGCAGGTCTCTGCTTTTCTTGGATCTGCATGGTGAGAGTAGAAAAATATGTTTAGGTTTAGTCCAGGCTTTGCATTTTACTTTCCTGAGCTGGATGGTGTTTGGGATATGTCTCAAATAATAGATCTGTATACTTCTGTCATGCTAATTAATCTGGTTTTGTGCAAGCACAAGGTGTAGCGAGTGCCGGAGGAGCAACATGTGGCCCCTGTGACTGCTCTGGAAGTGGTCAAAGGTGCCTCTTCTGCTTACCTTCTGGACCACCATGTGGGGTCCTACAGCCTTCTTGCCTAGAATTGTAAAATTATGGGATAGTTCTCAGTGTTGGCTTGTCACACCAACCCTGCATCACCTGGAAATATTTCCCCTCTCCAGGGCTAAATCCAAAGCCAACTATTACATCAAGGCAGATCTGAACTTTGGGGTGTGTGTTCATAACCTTTGAAGTTGGGCTTCTTTCTCATATTGTCTAAGGGGACCAGCCAGATGTTTTTCCCTCTCTCAGTTCACTTTGAGAGAACCACCTCTGCTTGCTCCCCAGCAAAGACCCTCTTGAAATGGTGCTTTCTGGTGGGAGGGTGCCCGAGTTTAATCTGGGAGAAGGATGAGGACTGAAGTCCTTCCCCACCACGCAGCGTTGCAGCTTGTTTAGCTGAAGCCTGTAGCTGCAGCCACCCAGCCACACTGCTGCCAGCATCGCTCCTGTGCTGCCGGTAACAGGGGACCCCGTTCTCTGGGGCTGTCGATCTGTCAGCTTCCCCCGGCTCTAATATTTACTGAATAATGATCCTGCGGTGACAGATCTATTTCTGTTTTTGTTCTCTATAACATACCTTCCAGAGCGCCCCAGGCGACTGAGGAATTTATAATAAAGGCACAATTTGAAAACTAAGTTTGGTGTTCCCTTGCCAGCAGCAGTTCCAGCCAGCAAAAACTAGGACCCTGTTTGTCCACTCCCATAAGAGACTGGATAAATACATGACCTTTTTTTTTTTTTCCTCATTTTCTTATTTTTTTTTGTTTTTTTGTTGAGAGGTTTTATTTGCCTTTATTTGTGTGAATTGTGGTTTTGTTTTGTCAATGTGCGCAGAGAGGGGCGATGACTTCGTCAAGGATGTTTAATGGATCGGTTGCACGTTACACACTCAAAACTGTTGGTAAAATCATGTTATTTGTCTTTCCCAAAGCACGGGAAAAACAGAATAAAAAGTAGCATGGGAAACTACCCATTTTGGCAGCGTGATGTACTGTATGTGTTTGAGGGTGTGGGTGCTGAATCCTGAGTGGCTTCAGTCCCCAGATCTGCAAGAAGGTTTTGGCTGAAGGCAGGTGGGAAGAGGTGTGGGGCTGGGTGATTGGGCATGACACACTCCTGCTGTGTGCTGTCCCTTGCATGGGCAGAGCGACCATCTGGTGATGATGCGGCAGCTGAGCCTTTTCTTCTTCTTGACAGACACATAGAGAACTGGAAGAACTTGCAGACACTGAACGCTGTTGACATGGAGCTGTACACGGGACTCCAGAGGCTGTGAGTATGTCCTGCATGTTGGGGAGGAGAACAGCACTGGGCAGCCCCTTCTTTCCAGACAAGAGCTGCGGCGTCCCTCCCTCCACAGTCTGCATGCCACCATGTTTGGAGCCTGTTTAAGCTACTGGCTCTGCTGTATTTTGCTATGAGACTCTGCAAAATGGAGAGGAAGTGCTTTTTTGGTCTTTGCTGGGTTTGGAAGAAGGAAGATTGCTAGCTTCTGACAGCTCTGTCAACACACATCAGCCTTGACCTCTCTTCTCCCCTACTGTGCTGGTTGTGGGCTTGTGTGTTGTTCTGAGTCATTTCAGCCCCACAATGTGAAATTCCAGCTGTCTCCACCAATTCTCCATTGCTGGGCTGCTGGTCCTCATTTAAAGCAGTTGTCATCACGGTGGTGCTGCACAATAAGGGAATCTCATCTCCCTGCACAACCCTTCGAGTACGAGGGAAGGCTGACTTTATGCATCACGGGAGGGAAACTGAGGTCCATGAGGTTGAAGGGACTTACTAGACACTTGGGAATCCTGGCCAAGTGAGGATATCACTCAATCTCATTCCCCTTTCTGGAGCTGGGAGCACCCTGAGTGCTGCTTATGTGAGATGCAGAGCATTGTTCAGGGTTAATCGGAGACTCTGCTAATGCGTTTCACTGGGAGCTTTACATTAGGTACAACTTGCCCGCAGGCTGGAGGAGAGGTGAACATTGCTGAGCACTCAATAACTAAACCCCAGCAAGTAATATTTTTAACACACACCTTGTAAGCAGGCTGGCTGCTACTCTCATCTCACCTAGGAAAGCAGCAAGGGGGTCAGGCATACTTTTGTCTGCAGCAAATATTAATAAACACTGGTCATAGTGCTGATACAGCTTCTTCAAAACAATGTGGGAAAAGGATTCTCCCTTTGATGTCCATCACTCCCTATGCAAAGTACTCACTCTTCCTTATCAGAGCTGCAAGCAGAAGGGTTTTGTCCTTTTGAGGGAGGGAAGGTGGTGGTGTTGCAGGTTAGGTTTGCTGTGGGGCCAGGTGGTGCTGCTCATGAAGATGGAGGGAGAAGAGAGAGACAGGAGATGCTCTGGGCCACTCCAGCAAGCCTTGGTGGATGTGGAGGGAGAATCTCGCTCAGCAGCTGCTCTGTACTGAGCCTGTTCTGTCCTGATATCAGATGAAGATGAAAAGCCCAATTTCCTCTTCGCTTGTAACTCAGAGAGGCTGTCTGGGGAGAGATGTGCCTTTTGGGGGGGCACCGCAGGGCTCCCAGTGCACCTCAGGTGCTGAGTGCAGGGTTTTAGAGCAGTCATCAGCCTTGATTCCATCGCTGCCCTTCTGCATCTCTTTGCAGGACAATCAGGAACTCAGGACTACGAAATATCCAGCCACGCGCCTTTGCCAAGAACCCTCACCTGCGCTACATGTGAGTGCCGGCTGCTCCTGCTGCCTTTTCCTTCTGCTCCCTCTGTGGAAAGGCGATTCCCAAAGAGGATCCCCAAAGTGCCTGTCAGTGAGGGAAGGGGGATGCTGGTGGGGAAAAAGAGGGAGAAGTGGCAAAGGTCAGGAAAAGGAAAAGTGAAGGTGCAGGGAAGTGCAGTGGGCTGTGATGCAGGATGAGGGGAGCTCCTGCTGGGCAGCTGATGGGCTTTGGTTTTTAATAACTGCCCTGGCTTTTGATTGCCGCTCTAATGAGCGCTTGTGTCGTTAGCAGCCTTGCAGTGGCCCATGCACCCTTTCTGAAGAATTCAGGGGTGGCTACATGCCTCAGCACGCAGAACCTGTTCAGCTTCTTAGATTTTAACCAAAGAGCCCTTTTCTGTCACAAATCCTGAAGTGTGGGGCTGCCACCTCTGTTCCCAATTATTGACTTCTTAAAGTAGTGTCTGCAGCGGTCATGGGGTAAGGATGTCTTGCACCAGAGAGGCTGGAGTCCTGTTATCATGGGACGTTGCACAAGTGTCCACCTGCTGGGGCATTGTTATCCAGCAGGAATGGTGTCCTAGGGGATTTTTCACATCCTTGAGGCCAAGGGCACTGATTTTTTCCTAGATATGTACTTAGTTTTCCTAAAGTGACAAAGGAAAGACTGAATTTCAGGCCAGTGTGCAAGGTGCTCCATGGGTTTTGAAATAACTTGTCAAAGTGATTGTGTCCAAGATCAAACCCCTCTCAGCTCTGGTATAGATCTAAAAGGTGAAAAGAGGTTGGTGAGGTTCCCTCACTGACCTTGGGCACAAGCTGGTGGGCTGGATGGAGAGTGTATCCCTGCTTTTTGGAAACCAATGTTAATGGCTTATTCCATGAAAAACAACAGTAACTCACATCCATTTGAGTCCGAAGATGCATGTGGCCATCGATAGGGGCAAGTTCCTGGCTGAGGGAGATAGATGTGACCTGCAGAGCAGGATAGATTTGTCTTTTGATGTCTGCTTGGAGATGATGTGAACTGAAAAACCCTCAAAGCTTCCTTTTTGGAAAACCAGTTGCAGTTGCTAAGTGACAGTAAAGTACTTGCTAAATAGGAGATCTGCAGTACTAAAGGGCATGAATAGTTAAGGGCACTGTGAACAAGCATGGAGCCTTTTTGAGTTTAAAGAAGTGCTTATTGTATCGTCATAAACCCTCCTTAACGCTGACCATTGGGATTTTCCTGACTTCTGCGCTTTGTTATTTTAATTTGTAGTGTTTGTTTTGTGTCTTCTGTAGTTGTTACTGGGAAGGATTCTATATATTCTATATGAATACCTCTCTCAATTGATTTTTTTTTTTTTTTTTTTTGAAGGGGGTGTTGTTTGTCGATTGTGCATTTGCTGTTTACGTTTCTAGCAGATAAAATGAATAACATCAGATTCCTGGTAAAATTAGTTTGGATATTGTAGGAGTTTAGAAGGCCATGTACGATCGTTTTGAGGCTGAATGTGTTGGTAATGTGTACACATACAATTGAAGCTGCTCTTTGCAGAAGTGTTTGTTTTTGTCTTTCGAGATTACTTTTGAAATGAAAAAAAAGAACCACAAAACCAAACCAAAACCCACCACATCCATCTTGTGTCAAGAGTTAAGGTTGGTATGTGGTGATGAAATATGTGTTTGTTTACTGCTTGGGCTATGTAAGATTGATCATGTTCTTAACATCTTTCTTTTCTTGCCTTTTGAAGCCTGAGGCAAGTAAGTATATTACTTGGTTAATGTTTGTTGGTGGGTTTTGATGCTGTTCCTGGGACCTAGCAGTGTGGATTTTTGCAAGGTGGATTTTCCCCATGGTGATGCTGGGTACCTGGTGATGGAGACCTGGTTCTTGCAGGGGTGGTGGTTCCCTCTTGCTCCCCAGAGGCTCTTGGGTCATGGAGCTGCTGCTCCCTCACAGCCAGACTGCTGTTTCTGGGGCTCCCTTGTCTTGATGGAGGGAACACGATGGGTTCTGAGGCTTTGCACAGCCTTGCCTGGCGCCTGGTGCCACCAAGGGCTCCTGCCATGGCACCATGCAAACACGTCAAGAGGTGCCTCCTCGGCTGCTCCACAGCTGCTGCCTCCTGGGGAGCTCAGCTCACCGAGGGTCTGACATTTTCCACAGCCGCTGCGTGTAGGAGCCAGGGATAAAAGGATTAATGGAAATGTCACTCTGCTGTAAGCCTTGGGCTGATGCCACCAGGTACAGTAGATGACAAAACCGAGGGATAGTGTCCCAATCTCTTGGTTGGGGTCCACAGGACAGCATTAAGGCTCAGAGAGTTACTGCTGCGTTTTATTTCTGCTGCCCTGGTGTCGATTCTCCTTTGCTGGGTGTTTGGATGATTGCAGTTAGAGTCAATAAGACAGCAAATGTGTCTAATAAATGACAGAGAGGCTTTACTGCCAGGGAGGGCTGGCACAAGGTGGTGGGGACTCTGGACCTTTGCAGTGTGCTACAAGCTGGGTGTGAGCAGCAGCAGGCTTTTTTTCCACATGAAGCTTGTGTACAAATTGTGAGGACTCAAAAGTTAGTTTTTTTCCCCACTCCTCCCTCCCTATCCAGGGTTAAATCCCAGCCTGCTGCTGAAGTGAGATTTTTCCCAGTGCCTTTCATTGAGGTTTCCTCCTCTCAGATGGGTCAGATAGCTCTGCCTTCTCCCACCAACTTCTACTTCTGGCCCTTCCTCAGTGCATGCACTTGTCTTCAGACCCCAGCTGTACAATCACAAACAGATCACTTAACCCAGCTCTAACTACAGGAGCTTGGATTTGTGGGGGTTTGTTTGAGATAATGGTTCTGGATGAGGTCTGGCTTGGCTTTTTTTTCCCCTTCCCCACCACAGAGTCAGGGAGGAAAAAGAAGAGAAACCCATGAAGGGGTTTTTCCTCATTCAGCTGCCTGAGTGGTAGACATCAAAGTGCTGCCTGGTAGGGTCATGCCCATCCTATCAAGTTTGAAATTAGCTTTATAAGTGTAAGGGGTTTGAGGCCCACCTAATCAGTGGAGGAGCAATGGGTGACTGGAGCCTGAGGTGTGGATCTAGAAATAGCTTTGGATGCCTCTCCTCTCTCCTTGAATGAGGAGAGTTAGGGCTTCATGGCTTGTGTTATTGTCGGTGCTGTGAAGCCTATCACTGCTACAGAGGGAATTAATCCAAAATGTAACACTGGGTTCTGCAATGTATTTCTACCTCTTCTGTTGGCAACTGGGCTGAGGCAGTTGACTCCTTCCAGAACAAGTACTGGCTGGATATTGAATGGGGATGCATGTGGGTCTGATCTAAACTGGATGTCATCCAGTGGTGTGTTGTTTTTTTTTTTGTCCCCCCCCACAAAGGTCTTCTTGCTGGGCAAAGTTGTGTTGGTGGGTTCCTGGTCCCATTTCTGTGAAGATTTGATGGCTCTTTGGCTAATATAGGAGTGGTCCTGGAGAAGACCATGCTCTGGATGTAAAGATCAGCAGATCTAGGCTGTGGAAAACCAAACACTTGTAGCCCAGATCAGTGGAAGTTACTGTTAGCAGGCGATGCAGGTTTATGTAGGAGATGCTTGGTGTTGACAGAAAACCTCAGTCTTTGGCTCGGTGCTGTATAAGAAAGGTTTAGGGTGTATGGTTCCTATATTTGAGACATATAAACTGGCCAAATACACATTTGTGACACTGTGTTTAGCACAGCTTATTGCGGAAAAAGTCTTGCATGCTCTTGCTTTCCCTGCCCTTCTCTTAATAACACTGGAATGATTTGGCCAATTAATTTGAACTTTGATAGAGGATTACAAGTCATGAGGATATCAAGTTCCTATGTGTGTCTTGAAAATAGACAGAGGAATAGTAAAGAGAAGTGGTTGTAGTGTTTTGTGGGGAAGAATGTAACTTTATCACAATCCTCATTGGGCCCTGGGAAGTCCACAGGAGAGCTCAGCTGCACAGTGCACCAGGAATCAGTGCACAGGAGAGGACAGGAGCTGTTTGCTACTGGCCAAAGCATCCAGCCTTTGGCTGTGGAACAGTAGAGCTACTCCTGTAGAAGCAGGTTGTGCCTAGAGCAAGACAAGTTGACATTTGCAGTGCCTGGGTCCCCCTTTACTGGGAAGCAAGTACTTAAGAAACTGATTCCCTCTAAATGCTTTCCTGGTCTGCTGCGTACTCAGCCAGTCAGGAGGCACTGCCTTGTGTTTGCAGAGGGTAATTGTGCGCACCTTATTTATTGTGTAGTAAAGAAAACAAATTAAGGCTGTGTAATTATAGAGACAGGCGCACTTTTAAATGAGGCTTAAGTAGTCAGATTTCTATTTAGAAAATTAATAATTGCCGTTTCTGCCTGCATTTCAGGGGCTCTTCTTGCACAGCCTTCTGGAGGTTTAGACATGCTCTAAATTGGTTTGTGGGCTGGCCAAGATGCAGCTCCTGTCAAAGAGCTCTTTCTCAGTGCTGTCTGCCAGAGCAAGGATGGGACTGGGGATAAAGCTTTCTCTTCCAGTCTTCACCCAAGGGTCTTAAAGACAGAGACCTTGGACTGCTTTGTGTACAGTATAACTGTTTTTTGAGTACAGTATGGTCCAGTCATCTTCTGCTCCACAGGTATTTTAATCTATGTGATCCTGTCAGTCTTTCTCCCAATAATGGGGATTCAGGAAGATCTGGAAGGTGCTGGCAGGAATGTGCAGCGATCTGCTGGTGAAGGACTGAGCTGATTGATCTGTGGGCTTGTTTCTTTAGGCAAACCTGTGCTGTGATCAATTTGGTGGCTCCCAGAATTTCCTCTGTAGGTTGTGTTGTTTTATGAGGATGGGGAGTTAGGTTTGGTGTCCTGTTTGTGGCAACTGTGCAGTGTCACATGAACTGGTACCCTGGTATTGGATGTGCAGCATTACATGAACTGGTACCCTGGTATTGGATACAGTTTATAGCTTTTACGTGGAAGTTCCCAGAGATGTTATGGTTTTAGGCTTTCATAAGAAAGAAAATGGGCTCCATCCCCTGAAAATTGAGGTAGCTGAGGCAGCCAAAGGTTGGTGAGTTGCTCTCTGCTCTCTTCAGTGCTGTTTTAAGACAGCACTCAAAACCCTCCAGCAACTGGGGCCCGTGTGTTTTCAGAGGGCTGTAGACAACGGTCTTGCAAGGCTGGCAAGGTTCACCTTGTTTGCTCTGTGTGTCTGGGAGCTTGATTGAGATCTTGCATTAAATAAAGAAATAAGCAAAATATTACCTCCAAATTATTGCAAGCATAGCACTGTTCCTTTTTGGTCATGACTTAAGGGTCATTTCCCCTGCTTTGTGGTTAAAGATCTATTACCTTGCTCTGGAAGAGCCATTCCTGTATACGAAGCAGGGTGAAACTCTCTTTTGCTCTCTTCCTGTAACCAGCTCCATGCCTGTGACTGCCTGTAACCCTCTGCTTGATTCTGCATGTCCTATTAGCCTTCCTTCTCCTTCCCAATTATTTCTCTGAGCTTTCTCCTTTCATCACTGCACTGCTGTCATACCCATCCTGGCAGTCTCCTCCTAAGCCGAACTGTCATGTGTTAATTGCTCTTGATTTCTTGTCCATACTCTCAAGTCAGTGCAACCTAACAAGTCCCTGTGTATCAGCAAATGACTGTATGTGAGCTCTTAGCTCACTGGGAGGATGAAGGAAAATGCATTTACCTAAACCACCTTCTTGATAGATCAATTCACTCTATTTTGCATTTGCAAAGGACAAAATAGGAACTGATTTTCTCCATGAATAAGTATGAGAAAGATTTAAACAGCCCTTAATTTCTGTTAAGTGAATGTTCCTTTACTATCCCTAATCAGGCAGGCAGCTTGGGTGCCCTTTGATTCCCATTTGCACTCTAAGGATGTTCCTTCTCCAGCTCCTTCTAGGAGCAAACCTCTGTGGTGCAGTTTACTCAGGGAAGCATTTCCCTCCATGTGACTCTATTTCTGTAAAATGCTGGGTGTCCTTATAGCACAGTCATTAAAATGAACTGCAGAAACATCTCTGCTTCCATAAACTTTCCTGTTCTGCCCCCCATCTGCTTTGTCCCCTGGATGCTGGTGTAGTACTAGTCCTCACTGATATGCTAATCAACAGCAGTGATTTGGTGGCATGTTTATTTCTAGTCATTACCACAGGTGACTGATAAGTCATTAACGGCAGCTATTCCAGCAGAGGTAGATCCTGTGTTTTACCAGCCATTGTGCACAAGGCCAGAGGAGACACATTCCCTGCAGGACTGTGACTTTCCTTCAGGCTGAGTTGAAATCGTTTGACCTGCATTCAGAAGGCTGGGTAACTAATTCCTGACTGCAGGCTGCTTTGCTCAGCTGTGGAGATGGTTTATTGGATTGTAATAGGAAGCAGAGCAGTGAGTTTGTGACTGGTGTACTCTAGTGGGACCTGAGAAAGAAAGTTTCCAACTCAAGCACTGTGCACCTTGCAGCAACATTTGTCCTGCATCAGTTCTCTACCTGGAAACCTGGAATACTGGTGTTTCTCTGGTTGTATTTGATGTATTTGCAGCATTAATGACCTGTATCATTTCTAGTGAAACCTGGCCTTGAATTGTGAGATGCTGTTGCAATGGAAGATGATTTATAATAATACTGTCACAAATATTTGTTTCCTGCTCAGTTTCTTATGTTGTGCCTATCACTCTGGTGCTGGGGCTCTCAGGATTTTGCTGTGGCTTTGTCTCTCCTTCCTTCCTTTGAAATGTTGAGATGTTCTTTCGAGCTACATCCTGTGGCCATGAGACTTATTTCCCTTCCTGAAGTTTGATCAATTTTCTTGTGGCAGATGTGAAGGACAACTGTGGTTTTGCAAAGGTCCTATTTTTTCCATCCCCTCCTTAAAAAAAAAAAAAGGCTTCAGGCAATGCTGAGGATGTTTTGAATGAGGCTGGGTGTGTGCTTGGGTGTGTGCTTCCGTCTTTTTACAAGCCTTGTTTAAGGGCTGGGGTAAAATGTGAACTTTAGACAAGTTTGGGGATTTTGAGGGGCTCATCCTCTGTGACATAGTTATTGCTATGTGACAATGACCTGATGGGTGTCTTCTGAGCTTCCTTTCAAAGAGAGGTCAAACATTCCACTTGGATGTGATCCTGACGCTGAGTTGTAGTTGTGTTAAACCTCACCGTATCTCAGAGATCACAATCAGCATAGAATGAGCTGATTTCTGGAGATTTGGACATGACAAGGACCAGACCTTGTTCCTCACCTCCTGAGGTCACTGCAGCATGGAGGTACTCTAGAAGCAGCCTCTGGCTGTTCCTTTTGCTTGCTCCCCAAACACTGTGGCTGAGTTGATTAGATGTGTTGCAAGGCATCTTACCTGCCTGTGCCAGTGTAAGAGGTGCTGCACAGGGAGGAGGACCCTTCCCCAAGAGGCACCTGAGGACATGGAAACTTCCTTGAAATCTGCTGGGGGGACAGAGTCAACAATCATGGCAGGATGAGTGCAAATTAAGTGACTGCACCAGTTATTGCACCGGGACTTTTCTTCTGTGATACTGGTTTACTAATGGTATGATTGCAAGGCTGATTTTTTCCCTTTTTGATATACAGGCAATAGGCACCAGGGCAGAAAAATAGAAACATTAAAATCATATGTTATTTGAGCAATAAGATACGACAGGGCACGAATGATGGGACATTAATTCACGATGGTGTGTGACTAGGCAAGAATTTAAATGTCATAAGTTGGGCAGTTATGTGTTTTATTGGAATTATAAAATTTTATTAGAAAACTGGCTGAGGGGGTGGAGTTTTCCACCAACCCCCTCCCCTCATTGGTATCTGTGAAGGGATGAGCTGTGATTTATGTTAGATGCAAGAGACGCTGGGATATTTACAAGTCTGCCGGTAGCAGCCAGAGGTTTGTCCTCCTCAGGAGCTGTGAGTAATCCTATCTGTAGACTTAACTGAGGATGACTGTTTGATGTTAGCTGATGTCCAGCATGCCCCGAGGTCCTGCGTGGCCTTTTCCAGGACAACTGGTGCCCACGGGTGTCCCGTGGGGTGAGGCGGTGGCCAGCACTGGGTGTCCCGTGGGGTGAGGTGGTGGCCAGCACTGGGCTCCCCGTGGTGCCACGCTTCAGCACCATGGACAGGGCCGGCAGCCCTGCCCGCACCCCCCTGCCTGCACCTCTGGCCTCTGCACCCCCCTGCCTGCACCTCTGGCCTTTGTCCTCCCTGCCTGCAGCCCTGGCCTCTTGGCTTCCAACCCAGCTGCTGATCTTCCTGCCTGCAGCTGAGCCTTTCTTCCTTCCCAGCCTCCAACCCAGACCTGACCTTCCTGCCTGTGGCTGGGCCTCTCTGCCTCCCACCCTCCAAATTTCCAGGCTTCCCTGCCTCCAAGCCATTGCTCCAGCCTCCTGTCTTCTCTGCCTGCAGCTGGGGTCTCCCTGCTGCCAAATCAGCTCTGACCTCTCTGCCTGTAGCCTAGAACCAACTGCCCTGCCTGGACCATGGGCCCTGTCCTGTAGCCTTGTCCAGACCTCTTGGTTCACTCTGCTTGCAGCCTGGCTCTGATCCAGCCTCCCTGCCTGCATGAAGCCCTCCAGCTTCCCTGCCTCTTGCTCAGCCCCAACCTGCAGCTTGGCCTCCCTGCCTGCAGCTCCTGCTGCCTTTGCCCTTCTCTTGGAACAACCTCATTCCCCTTTCAGCCCCAGCCAAGCACCCCAGAGCAGTGAGTGGAGCAGAGGCTGTGCACACCTGCCTGCAGGTGCTGGATCAAGCCATCATGTGTGAGCCTACCTGAGGGGTGACCAGCCTGGTTTCACTGCCAGCCCCATCTTTATTATTCCATCTCTCCAGCAATGAAGCCACACTGCCGAGATGCCTATTTGAGAGATGCAATATTGAACTTTCTGAACTGCAGTGGCTCCTGGCACTGGTTTTGTTCTGTAATGTGAATGGAGTTGTCTTGCAGCATTGCCACCCGGCTGCTGTCTGTGGGTTTCTCACATGAGTAGTTCTCTAGGAGTACTGCCATCCAAGCTCACTGCAACCGCAACCCATGGGCTTTGGCTAAATGTTTGTTGTATCCAGTTGTGCATGTTGATAATTGTGGGTAATTTGCTGTCTCAGAATAATGAAGGAATGCCTGCTGCAGTCTGAGTACTTGGTGCTTCATGGTGATTAGTCTTTTCATTCGAAAATTTTCCTCACAATGTCCAATATTTGAAGATAAAGGGTGGGTGAAAGATTCTTTTCCTTTTCAAGTACATCACATATTGAGAAGAACAGGGAGAATACAACTGCTGTGTCCGAACATTCTTGTGTGTGTTGTTTTTTTTTTGTGTGTGTGTGGTTTTTTTTTTGTTTTTTTTGTTTTTTTTGACAGAACTAATTGTCAAAGACAAAATATGTTCCCGCTTTTGAGGTGGCTATAAGCGAGGGGTGTAGACTCTGGACTCTGACTGTATTAAGTCAACAACAGTTCCCTCCCCCCCCTCAGCCAAATGTGCCTGGGGCCATGCTGAGACACATCATGCTGCAGCTCCTGTATACCTGCAGGCAGGTCTCTGCTCAGAGCATTACTCCTCCTTGTGTGCTCAGCCCCTGCAAACAGGAGTGATTTGGCCCAAAAGGCACCTGCTACTTCCCTGTTCCCCATCCCTACCTCAGAGGCCCCCGGAGGGAAGCAGCAGCCTGGTGTGAGGCAGCCCCCTGCTCCATGCTGTCTGTCTCCCGGGCTGGTGCTTTTCTTGCTGTTTGATGAAGCATAGCCGGAGCACATCAGCCTCGCCTCCCGCTGCGGCCAGGAGCCTCCGCGCAGCATGGGAGGTGGCAGCTGCCATCTCCGCTGGCTGACGGCAGGGTCCCTTTGGTCCCCTGTTCCCCATGCTTGCACCTCACCATGCCAGGCAGCTGCCCCTGCCTGCCCCCCAGTTCTGGTCCCTCGTGGTGTCTGGCCACTGCTCTCCGTGCTGTGGGTACAGGTAGCTCTGCTCCCCGCCGAGGTGGGTCGAGTGCTTCAGGCTAATGGCAGGCTTTCTTTTCATTAGCTGGTGTAAACACAGCTCTTTGGCAGCAGTCTGCTTTTCTGAGCCCAGGAAGAACCATTTTTTCCTTTTATCTATAATTTAGTGAAGTGTCAAGCTGCAGAAGTTTTAACGATAATAAGCAGCAGAGGACATTTATTTATTTGCTGCAAAGGTGGGTTTCATTCCAGGGCTGTGGGGTTTTATTTTACGCTTCCTTTGCAAGAAATGTTGGCTGCTCATGCAACCTTCCCTTCCAGTGTGTTCAAGCGACCTTCCCTGCGAAGCTCACCACTGCAGTTCCTGCTTGGCTCAGTGGCTTTCCAGCCCCGCTCCCACGCAGGACCTGTGGGCCAAGAGAACTGGCAAAGGAGAAGCAAGGAAAATATAGTGAGGTGGGAGTATTTGTGTGCCTGGTGAGGTGTAATGGGAGAAAGGGGAGTCATGAGTTCCCTGTCTTTCACTTTCTCCTGTTGCTGTGCATCACTTACATCTGCTTCCCAGACCAGCCTCTGTGATGGATTTGACTGCTGAGGAAAAGCAGGGCTTTTCTGGGATTACATGTAGCGCTTGCCTTCTGTCAGCCTGTGCAGCTGCCAGCGGTGGCTGAAGGAAGATAAAAAGTGGATCCATGTCATATAGAAAGACCAAGGCTCCTTCCTGAGGTCCAGGAATGCAGAAAATGGAACTTGAGGCTGGTCAAAGATGAGCAGGGAATGGAATGTGGTTGTATGAGGGACAGGCACCAGTTTGGAGAGAGAGAGGGTTGCAAGAAAGAATTGAAGCAAGGAGTCATTAGGAAGGAAAGTCGAAATGGAACAGAAGGGGGATGGGGTGTAGAAAAGATGATGGGGAAAATGGATCTGGAGAGGAGAAGGGAGGGTTGACAGGAATAGGGAAGAAGCATGTGTGTGTGGGAGCTCTACAGGGGGAAGCAAGTGTAAGGGAGAAGTGGGTTTGCTCACAAATACTTGGGAACTGTGCCTCTGCATTAACCAGAACCTTCCTCTCCCCCTCTGATGTGGCTTTGGAGGCAATATTAGAATCTTCCTAATTATTTTTCTTGGATGAGTTTTACGATCCTGATGATATTAATTATTCTTAAAGGTCAACAGCACTCACTTGAATCCCCTTCTGTTCTATCATGTAATCAGTTAATTAATTGGAAACCATTTAGCAGTGTCTGCTGAGAGCTTAGCCTGCCTTATGCCCTGTTGTTTTGCTGTTGCTGGGAGATAGATATATGTGTGTGTGTGTATATATATATTTTCATATTTGTACCCTTTCCTTTTTTCAGAGGCTCTGCAGAGCCCTTGATACCATCTGAGCCCATTCTGGCACCTCTTAGGCCCAAGTGTTACTTCTCCCTTTACTAACCCCCTGCAAGAGCAAGGTTTGAGGTTATCCAGGGTTCATTGATTTCTGAGCATCCAAGTAGGTGAACTTTTTTTTTTTTTTCTTTCAATATAAATTTGATGTAAGAGCCCTTTAACAGCTGAGGGCACAGTCCTAGTTCAGGAGGGAGTGGGAGGACCAGATCTGTGTTGAAGCTGAGGCTCTTGAGGACCTTGTCCAGGTCTCCCAGTGCCTACTGGTGCATTTGGGGATAATGTCCCAGTTGGGGTGGTACCTCCTAAATGCCTGAACTTTAGTGTACTCAAGGGGGACGTGGTTGGAAACATGCAGGAGCCTAGGAGGACGTGTGTTTGGGGCCTGGTGTCACCACTTACTGGGAAATACCCTTAGGCACAGCTCTCCTTCCCATGCCATCTCCTTGTGCTGTCTCTCACTGCGGGACAGAGGTCTCTTCTCTCACACAGCAGTTAGGTTTGCTCTGGTTCTGCTGGAAACCTGTAAATGGGAGGCATTCCCTGGGTGTTCTCTGCCTCTAGCTTGAAGAAACATGTAATTTGAAGGAAACAGGAAGGATCAACCCAACCTCTCATTGGAGCTGATAGCTGGCAACCCTTGTTATCAAGCGGCACACTTCTCCAGTGCATACTGAAGCAGGAGAAAAGCCCAATGTGCAAGTTATATTCCAGGTCTAATAGATGTAAAATTATTATAGTTTGGGAGAGAAGAGATGGGTTGGGGGCAGAACAGCCCTGAGGATGTCTCAGCTGCAGGAGGGCAGCTGTGGGGAAGGGATCTTGCCTGTTGCAGGTTGATTTTTCTCTTATTTGAGCAGAAGACTGGCATGTTCTGTGGATGCTGCTGGACTCTGCCCTACAGGGAAGCTGGCAGGCAAAGGCAAAGCAACTGCAAGGCTGACCCAGCTTTTAACCTTTTCTTGAGTCCTCCGAGAACTCAGATGTCTTTGGAGAAGAGCAGTGGAAACTGCACACAACAAGGCGGAGACGAATGTAGTCCAGAGGACCAGATCCCTGCATCTGATCCGCCTCGAAGCATAAGGGACAATATTACCCACATCTGGTGATGGTTTCCCATCTGTATCATGTGCTGAACCAAACTTGTGAGCAGCAATAAGCTCTGAGGGGTGATTTGTCTCCAAACAAAGCTTCATGCAGCTGGGAGATGCCTCAGAAGAGATGACTTAAAGGGTGTGGAAGCATCATGGGGTTGGAGATGGCCTTTAAAACAGCCTTTAAAGTGTTTTGGGATGGGCTGGGATGGAGGCAGCAGCAGGAGATGGCTTGCTGTGTTGGCAAAGGCAGTGGGAGGGGAGGCGTGGGGCAGATGTTCCACTGGCGCTGGTGGTGGGAGCCCTGTGATGGAGGCGTGGCGCCTTGCGCCTTCCCACTTGCTCTGCAACTTCTGTTTTGTAATGCTGTTGTTCAAAGAACAATGCAGGAGAGCAGCCCCTTCCACCTCCTCCAGCCCACTTTCAGTGGCAGCTGGGACTTTACGAATCAAGATTGTGCAAATGGGAAATACAGGGGGGTGGTTGTTCCTTCTCCGGTATCACATCTCCAGGGCTCGTGGGTGGGCATTGACGTGGCAGGGTCTCCTTTCTTGTGCCACCAATTATGGTTGCTTCTCATCTAGTGCATGATGCTTTGAGTTTGCGAAATTGTTGTAAATTCTATCTATAGCCCTAGAACAAGAAGTAATTTTGGGGAAAATGAGATAATAACATGATGGGACATGCTGTGTGACAGATGCCTTACAAGGCATAGGACAGTACCCGTGGACATGAGAAGAGAGTTACTCTGTTCAAACTCCCAGAGGAACACTGAACCTTAGACTTTCTTTTTTTTATTCTGCTGTGTTTGGAGTCAGTAAAGACCTGGGTGTTGCTGAAGAGTTGCTTGAGAAGCAGAACTGGACTGTAGGTAATGCCGGACCATAGCTGGAGGACCTCTGTAGGCTTTCTTACTCTTGTATCGCACCAATACCTGTGTCCTGGTGCTGAGCCCAGACAGGGAGCACAAATGGGAGAACTGCTGGAAGCTATGAAACCTCAGGCTGACCAGTTTAACACCATATCCCATTCTGCTAACTCTGATTCTGGGCGTGTGAGGTTTGCAGGCTCTTGGCATTGCCCGGTGCTTTTGCAGTGCATCTTGCTGGGACTTTGTGCTGAGCTATTGGAGGCTTCAGTTGATCCAATATTTCAGAGCCTGATTTGTGGGGAAGCCTATGCTGCCACAGCTTCTGGGACTTGCTGGGGTAATTTTAGCACATTCATTAAGGGAGGACAGTACATGTTTTTCCCTTAATGAGCAAAGTTGCTTACTAAACAGGAAAAGGAGAGAGGAGGAAGGGCAGGGCAGGCAATGGGGAGTGTAGCGTCACTTTTAGAGGTCATTTGAGTTATCTGGCAGGGACAAGCAAGCCCCAGAGTGACTTTCCAACATTTCTCTGGTTCAAACCCAAAACTTTAACAGCTTACGTGCTGCAGAGATGAAACCTGGATGGAACTACCCCTACTCCTATGGCAGCATGTGAAGCTGCTGACATTTTCCTCCCCTGTGGCCACCAGCACCCAGCCAAAGCTGCTGTGAGATGATGGGAAGCACCCGTTGTGCCCAGAGCACAGGGGAATATCAAGGGAGTCCCACACGGTACTACCAGCCTATCAAGTGCTGGGGACCACGGCTGAGATGTGCATCTCACTTCTCATTTCTGCCAGTCCCGTGCTCCCTCAGCCCCAGCTGCTCTGCACAGTTAATCCCCTTCCGATTAGGATTTTTGGAGTGGCACTGTGTTATTAAAATGTGTGAAATACTTCTCCCATGCAGAAGTAAATGTGTCAGGTTGGAAACAAGGGCGAGTGGAGGAGGGAGATGTGTGGAGGAGAGACAGACATGGAGGGTCCCTCCCCAGCAGCAGTGTTTCCACCATTGTCTTGGGCTGAACTGCATGATATAGCTTACAGTTTAATTACAGGGGCTCCTGCTTCTTGGTGTCATTAATGAAGCAACTGGCTTAATTTAGCTGAATAAAAATGGCTTTAATAGTGGAAACACTTTTTGCTGCTGGGTAATTGAGGGAAAAGAAAACATGTGTCTCCTCTTGCACTGACATCCACCTGTTCTGGGTTGCATGGATCCAGACTCCTATTTTTGTGCTGTGCCCACTCATCCCTTTTTAAATGCAAGAGCTTGTCCAACAGATGTACCTACATGATCCAACCTGCTATCCATCCATGGCAACGGTCACGTCTCTGATGGTCCCCAGCAGAGTCTCTGCAGTGTCTGTGGGAGAATGTGCAGGACACATTGTGTCCTGTCCTGAAAAGCAGGAGGAGGAGGGATGGGGGAAGAGAGCAAGAACTGGGACTTTGCTTTTGAGGTGTGTGTGGAGTTGCTGGTGGAGATATGGTATGACAAGACACCTGCAAAGTAGGAGGAGAGTGGAGTGGTGTTGAGCCTCAGTCATGAGTGGGTTGGGTGTCTGCTGCCCCAGACCTGGTCCAGGTGAGCTCCATCCAACCCCCTGTTCCTACCCAATTCCTTTGAAACCTGCTCTGGAGGCAAAAAAAAGATCCTAACAACTATTTCTGAGCACTCTCTTTGTAAAATAGCATCTTGTGAGTGATAGAGAAAATGTTCCATGGCAAAGAAGGAGTTTAAATATGTTATATGAGGGTTGGTGGCAGGTCTGTCCTGACAGAGACAGGCTCCTGTTTGCTGCTGTGAAATGCACGTTTTGCTTCCCTCCTCATGTTTTTCCTGGATGCGTGATGTGCCGTATTTTATTACAGGTGGAGCAGATGTACAGGCTGTTAAGAAGGTTGTCTGGCATGCTCTGCTACAGGACTGCTTCCACTTTCCTATAACTGCCAAATTTTAATTGCTCAGGCTGAAGTTTTCTGTGTTGGGTGTCTGCTCCTTGCTGAATTAATTTCTTTTTTTTTTTTTCTAGTTTCAAATAAAAACCTTCTCAAATGTTTGAGGTGGTAGAAAGGAAGGAAGGAAATGGGCTGTTTTTGCTCAAGCTAGAAAATACTGGTGATGCTTCTGTTACAGAGCACCTGCGCTCTGTTGGCAGATTTTGCTTGGAGGACTTAATTTTGCTCTGGGACTTCTCATTACATTGTCAGAATGGTTCTTAGTCCAGTTAGAGGGGGGGTAGTTTAGCAAAGGATGTTTGGGAGTGGATAGGGGAGATGGGGAGTGGCAGCTCTTCTTGAGCACTGGAGTTGGGTTGGGAAGGTATTAAAGTGGGGAAGACTGTAAGAAATTTGGGCATGGATAAGGAAATTGGGGCTGAGAAGTATTTGGGAATGGCTGGAGAGTAATGGATGCTGTGATGCAGCTGGGTAGGGGAGATAGCAAATGGATTGGGAAGAAGAGACCTGGTGCTGCCTGGGCACAGGAGGATGGAGGCTCTGATCACTGAAAATGATGGGGATTTGGAGGTGTAACAGACTTTCAGCCTCAGAAGTATTGATGGGAAGGCAGAACAGGCAGCTGGAGCTGGGAAAGTATTAGTCCTGGCTGAGAAGGCCTTGATTTTCCCCCCAGTCCTCCACATTTATGCTTTACAAAATAATGGGAAAATCAGTGCATGCAGCTGAAGTTTGAGCACGGGGGGACCTTGTGAGCACCGAGCGGGAGTTACAAAGCTCTGGAGCTCAGACTTTCACCCGTGGAGCCAGAGTTTAATCTCCTCATGTGCATGTACTGTGATACTATCTCTAATTACACAATCACATGCTATCTTTCCTGGGAAACCTGGCCCATCAGTGTGCAGGATGGATCTATTCTGGGGAGAAATCAGTGTTGTGCAGTGAAGTTTCTTTGTAGGAGCTGCTTATCTCTTGCAGAAGTCAGCAGATGTACCCTTTGCATGTGGAAACCCAACCCTGGCATCTCTGACCTTTGGAGTTTTTGTGACTGAAACGGTGTGGTTTTAATATGTTTGTATGCAGCCTCTGTCTGTCTCTACGCTGAGATCAGGGACCTTTGCAAGGGTCTATTGCAAGGACCTTTCTGTCCAAGGTGTCTTGTTTCCAATGACAAACACGTTCCTCCCCGTGTATGTCCTGGCTGATCTGTACAGAGCCATTGGTGCGTGTCCCTTTGACCAACTCCAGCTCTGCAGGAGTTGATGGTCGGGTTGGATCAGACACTAGCTTTGCCCTTTGAGAGTGGAATCTCCTTCCAGACGTGTACAAGTGAAGACTCATCTGACCCATCTCCTCCTTGCCTAATACTTGTTGTGGTTTGTTGTGGGGGGAGGGAGGAGGTGGCAGGAGTTGGTTTCCAGGGGTTGTAGGAGGCGAGAAGCAGAGCACAACTGCCTGGCAAAGCTCCTTGCATTAGTGAGGATGTTTCCTTTCTCCATCTCTCTGTATCCTAAATTGTAATAACACGATCATGCTATTTTTGATTCCCTTATTTGCGTGGAAAGCCTGTTGTTTTTTTCTCTTCTCTTTCAGAATCCAATTTTCTCTTGACATTTCTGCCTAATGTAGCAAAACATGACCTTTGAGAAAGGACATTCCAGCAAGATTCACTCCCTCCTCTGCATCTCTGCCTCTCTCCCACATCTTGCTGTCTCTCATGCATCCCTCTTTACGCTTCCTTCTTCTCCCTGCGTTGGGGGAGGGAGTTTTGTCTCACTTTTCAGTAGCAGTGAGCTGCTCCTTCCCCTCCTACTTTTCATCTGTCTCTGCAAAGTTTCCAGGTGCTCAGTGCTCCAGGGTGGATAAAAGAGGGAGTTTTGCAATATTTATTTTTTCCCCCCTCTGCTTAGCTTCACCTGCTATTTTTGCTGCTTTTATAAACTTTATTGGAGGCTGGAAGCAGTTTGTCTACAGCCGTAGGAATGGTGGGATCTTAGTCATGTGAAATGAGGTACCTGTGGTTTGCCGTGGTTTCCACAGCGGGATAGTCTGATCCGAAGCAGCTCCAGAATTTAATGATGCAGCACTGTGCCATCGCGGTGTTCAGGCTTATTCTTCTGCCAGGCTTGTGGAGAGCTTTTGGGATGGTAGTTTGTTGTGTGAGCTGCAGCAGCTCCCCCACTCCTCTTTGCTGTGAATCCCGAAATCCTGCATTGCTTGATAACAGGTGGGACAGCAACAGAGGTGACTTTTTTTCCCCATTGTTGGTCCTTGGGCTGTGCCCTCTCTGCATTTGCCCAGCTGCATTGCCCTTGCTGCAGCCTGGGGTAAGGTGACAAATGCATTTCTCATCCCAAATCCTCATTCATTGGGAGCCATTCCAGGATTTGCTCTCTTGATTTTTTTTTTTTTTTTTTTTTTTTTTTTAAGCATGTTTCTGCAAACCAAACAGGGGTTGTGAGTTGAGCCCTTGCTGTCACCTCTGGGCCACCTTGTCTCATACCTCCTCTCTGGCCAGCAGATACTTCAATGAATCTCCAGATGGTTCACACCTCTGGCTCTTCATTGCACCTCCTGTGTTTCCTGAAGATCAGCACAGGAATGGGAAGATTTGGTTTTCTGCCAGAGCTTGTGACCTCCTGTCCCTCTGCTCACCCCATGGGCTGGTCCTTTGGTTGGTGGCTCTCAGGCTGGCCAGGTGTCCCCAGGAATGTTGCCTCCTACAGAAAGCGTTTGATTACCATTTTCTCACTCTGTTAAAAAATCCGTGACTTTTCTCTTTCTGCTTGTGCTGCCCCAAACGCATTTTTTCCTCTTGTTTTTAGTACTTCGGTTACTTTTACACTCTCTTACCCTCTCTGGCTTTCTGCTGAAGAAGCAACGTCTGCTGTGTTGAAAAGCTCTCCCAGGTAGATGCGATTAATGTTTTTGCAAGTTTGGGCAGATGGAGAGAGGGATGGGGAGCTGTTGGCCGCTGTAGCAGCGGTACCTGTGGGTGCAGACAATACAGCCATACCGGGACACTTGGAGCGCACAGCTACTGCAGATCATGCGATAACACCTTGGGTAATCTTCGTGCTGTAATTTAAACTTGGCTGTTGCTATTTTTAACATAAGGTTTATACTTTTTTTTTTTTCAAGTTATGAGATAAGACTTGTTCTTTCTGTTTATGGTTGGTCAAGCTCCAGATTCATGGGTGAGAATCAGACACATCTTGCTCTGTTTGGATTCTTTTTTTTCTTATCGTTACAGCAGGATATAAACCATTTTCTCCTTTGGAAAAAAAAAACAAAAACAAAAACAAAAACATAATGAGAAACTTCCATTTGGGTTCATTCTCATTAAAATATCTCATTATAAAATCTAAACGTGGGTCCTAAACTGCTTGGCAGCCTCTCCGTGGAGGAGGATGATGAGCTCTGCAGAGGCAGTAGGGCCACGTGCAGGAGGAATGATTTACTGTGACTTCTTTTTTTTCTTTTTCTTGTTAATTTTCAGAGACCTCTCTGGGAACCGGCTCACCACTCTCTCATGGCAACTCTTCCAGACCCTGCGACTCTTTGAACTGTAAGTCCCACCCTGGAGGTATCTCCTGGGAGAAGAGGGGAGGCTGAGAGGAGGAACAATTTCAAAATAGAGCTGTTTTGAAGCCTGTGAATAATTACCTAAAACTCCAGTGGTCAGCACTCGTCCTTGGGAGGGTTTCCTGGGTATGGGAGCACCAGAGCAGAACTGCTTCTCTTTTAACTTCGCAGCAGCTGGCTAATTAACATCGAGGATGATGAACAAGTTATGCTTGGGCTAATAAACAGTTGACTAACTCTGGGAACACATTAGAAATACTTACTAGGCCAGATATTGAGTGAATCTTCTCAAATACTTGATCCTCATCTGGTGCAGGGTAGGACTAACTGTTTTTCTTCAGTTGATGGGCATGAATTATAAGAGACCTTTGCTTATTAGGCGGATGACTGTCTTGCTCTCTAGCAATTGAGACACCTCCCAGCCCTGTTGTGGGTGATGAGACTGTGTCTCCTGGGGCACCAGTGGCCTTCAGCCTGCTGAATTATTGATAGAGCATTCAGAGCTGGGCTTGAAAAATAAGTGGACACGAAATCAATGGAGCATTGCCCTGATGACCTGTTTTGTTGAATTTTTAGAAATAGTTGTTTGGTGGGTATAAAAAAATACATATATGTAGGATTTATCCCAGAGGATCCTGGGAAGCTCCATTCATCCTCACTGATGATCAATAGAGCTGTAAGCTAGAAGTGACTTATGAAAGAATAAAGACAGTCTTTCAAGTGGGAGTAAGTGTGTTATCACTGGTGTTACTGCAGTGTATTTTATTTCTGTCAAATTTTTAAATGAAAAATACTAATAGTGATATTAGAAAATCCAGAAACACCCCTCTGATGGAGAATCTGGCTTGCAGAGTTAAAATGCTGAATTTGGAATTTGTCTCCTCACTGATTACAGCTCTAAATATTTTTCAAGCCTGGCTCAGTTTTCAAGTTTAATAGCATGAGTCATTTGTATTCCTAGACCTTTACTTATTGTCATTGCACTGTCTGGCAAAACTCAGATTGATGGTTGTTACCCAAGAGAGACCCAAGAGTGGAGGAGCAAATGGGGCTGCAGTCCTGAGCTGGAGGCACTGGCAGGGCCTGGGGTAATGGTGAGCCTGCAGATTAATGAGGATATTTCCAACAGGGCTCATTTTTATGTGGCTTTGTTTCATTTGGTCATATTTTGTTTCTTCAGGCTTGTCTAGCAGCCCAAGTCAGGCTCAAAAGACCAATAGTGGCCACAAAGGGAAGTGAGATGCTGTTGTTTGGGCAGCAAAACATACTCATCCCTACCTGATGAAGAATATATCTGCGTTGTCCTGCTACGGTGACCCTGACAGGGAAGCTGGTGTGCTTGGGGTGGCTTTGGTCAGTGTTAGCAAGTCAGGGCCGGTGCTCTGAAGTCTAGCAAATGGGAAGGATCTGAATTACTTAGCTTCTGTTGGAGCTGTGCTCAGAGCAGTTTCTGCGAGATAACAAGCCCTGATTGGTAGAAGAAGCACTGCAGATGGAAATGTGGGAGGTGGTGGGGCTGGTTGGTAGGGAGAGGGGATGTGGTGGGAACTCAGCACTGGTGTCCATGATGTCCCAGGGGAAGGCTTGGCACCGTGTGGGGCTGGAGCTGCAGCTGGGCCTCTCCTGATAGTGTTGTGGAAAGGTCTCGGCAAACCACCCCTTGGAACCAGCTCCAGCCGTCAACCTGGACCTACAAATGTCCATGCCTGCAGGGACTGGCTTGCCACTGGCTGGGCTGGAGTAAGAGCCTGGTCAAGTTTGTTTTTTAATTCAGAATTACTTTGTCACTGGTGCTTCCTGACAAGTTTTCCCTTGTCACTAAGGTTCCTCCATCCACATGAGCACAGGTAGGATAGTTAGTACCAGAACAATATTATGATGCTGTTCCCTAAAATGTGACAGGAGAGGGATATTTTAACTGATACCCACTGGCATGTCAGTGTTAATGGGGCAGGGGCATGGCCTGAGACTGAGAAACTGTCCTGCTGATCTTTGGATTTGTTTGAGGAAGATAGCACTGAGGTGCACTCTAAGCTATGGGCTCTGAATAATTATTCACATAAAGATGTTGGGGAATTATGTTAAAGGCATATGATATCTACTGTGCGGTGGTCATGGTCTGGAGTGCTAGAAGGATGACACCCGTGGATGAGGAAAACAAGTCCTCAAGATGGGGAGAAGTGAGGAATGGATGTGCAAAAGTGGGAAATATTGTATTATTTTTTATTTTTTTTTTTTTTTTTAGAAATGCAGAGGATGGGTGAGTAGAAGACAGATTTTGGCATGCTGAGCTCTAAGGAGGCTTCCAGAATCTGGGAGGGAGATAGAATACATGGCCCACATAAAGTGAGTGTGAAGCACTGGTGAAAACTAGAAAGGGAGCTGCAGCCTGAAATCAGCCAAAGACTTGAAGTTGAGCCAAAACTCCCTGGAAAGGCAGAAGATGGTGAGCAGACTGATGCGGAGGCAGGAAACTTGAGGAAGGCAAGAAGTCCCCAGGGACAGGGAGATGCTGGCAAGAGTCTGCTCTTCTCGGGAGGGTTAGGTCTATGGGGAAGGTTGGTGGGAAAAGCAGTTGCAGGTCTGTGGTGGTTCACCATTGGACTTTATTGAATACCAGTGCCCCAGCACTACCAGGCAATCATGGATCTGGAGGGAGGATGTAGATGAGGTTCTTAGGGACATGGTTTAGAGGTGGACTTGACCATGCTAGGTTAATGGTTGGACTCAATGATCTTAAAGGTCTTTTCCAACCAAAGCGATTCTATGATTCTACAATAGTCATCGAAGGCAAAACTGTGACATGTAGCTTGGAGCACGTGGGAAGGGAAGTGATGGGAGAATCGTATCTGAGAGAGTGTTGGGAGGAGAGGAACTGCAACTGATGCGACATGGAGACTGCCAGGGAACATGAGACCTGACAAAACCATTCACGGTGAACACGGAGGAGGAAAGAGCAGAAGACTAATGTGAAGATCATGTCACACTATGAGAGCAGGCAGGTGGATGGGAACTTGGGACTTCAAACAGCTGCCTGGCTGTGTTCAAGGCATCTCAAGCTTGGGATGATGGTATTGCTTTAAAGCAGAGTTCATTTTCCTGTTGAACAGAACTGAGCTTTTACCCTGCTGACTCACTGAAGAAAGGATGGCAAAAATGAGGCACACTTCCAAAGAATATTATCTCTTTCTCTTCCTGGCCAGAAGCAAGGCTTGGAATGGTTTCCAGTAACTCCAGCCCTAATTCCCACAGCACAGGCTGACCTTGACTGGCAGGGCTTGAGCTAATGTGTGCACAGCTCTCCTAAGTCTGAAGCTGACTATGTACAGGAAAGCATCTGACACATGCAACAGCTCATAAACCTTGGACTTAGAGCCTTTCTTATCCAGAAGTCACAGCTGGTTTCCTCTGTCATGTCCTTGGCTTCCTTTGTCATGTCCTCGGAGAGCTTAGGGCTGACATTTCAAGCAATTCCTTCCCAGAAAGACCTAAGACTCTGGATCCAATTACATCTTTGGTTGTACAAAACCCCGTAGTCCTGAACATCTTGCTGCTCTGCCTGGCCCATCAGCATTTCTAATACCAGCAGTTCTTGCCAGTTTGCCTTGCAGTAGATTTCTGCAATGCTACAGCAAGAGGTTTTGGTTGGGATGGGGCACAGCAGCATCTCTGTTAATATTATAAGTCCAACTTATTATTGCCTGTGCCTCTAGCTTAAAAATGTATTGCTGCCAACAGTCACACTGATAGAGTTGTAGCCAGATAGTGGGTACTCGCCTGCTCTCTGCCTTAGCTAATCCAGTGTCACATGCCATGCATCGATCCCTGAGTTTTTTTCCTTTCTATCCCATCCCTTTTTGGCAGGGGTTTGGAAACAACATTTCTGGCTGGACCACCAAGAGAAGCCTTGGTTCTGGGAAATAAATAGAAATGAAAAACAAAAGTAGGTTTTGTTCTTTCTCTGCTGGGTGCTTTTTAGTTCTCAAGCTTAGGGAAGTGGTCTCAGTCCTGAGGTTGAAGAGTGTTTTAATTGCAAGTGTATGAAACCTCAGCAGTAGTTTTATGTGAAGCAAAACAGACAGAAGTGTGGCAAGGATCTCTGCTGCTCTCTGAGAGGCTTTAGCTGGACACAGCTTTGTTTTAGCTGATGAGTGGGTAGATGTCTCATTTAACTGCCTAGCCTTAAAAACCTTGTGTGTGAAGTTCTGTCTGTCCCAGTATATACTGGCATGCTGATGGTATCCCTCTCGTGCCCCGGCTCACCCTGATATAGGTTGTCCAGGCAGCTTTGGGAGGTGATGAGTACAGCTTTTGCTGCAAACCTGTGCTTCCCAAGGCTTGTGGGTGGCTCTGGCTCATGTGTGGGTTCAGTCCCTTTTTGTGTCAACTCCTTGGTGCAGAAAGCAGCAACTCTGCTTGTGCCGAGACTCCAGCTTGCTTGTGGCTGTGACACTTGCTATTTCTCACAGGCATTTTCTGTTTTAACGAGGTCTTCAGAAGCTCCTGAGTACCTATCACCAGGCAACGATTTGGCAACAGTTCCAGGCTAAGGCTACATGCAAAAAATGCCCTTTGGGTTTACTTGTCCTCTCTGGGAGTAACCTGTGCTGGATATGTCTCATGAGAAGGAGCCCCTTGCCTTAATTCTCACTGCTGCACCCATTAAGCAGAACAGCCTCTTGCCTGCCCAGTCGTGCCTTTCAACACCATTTTTTGTTGTTCCCACTGTGATGGGAGACATCTCCACAGCACATGGCGATGCTTTCTGGCCCGATAGAGAGTTTTGGCCAAAGCATGTCTTCTATTCCCTGGGCTGCTTCTCCTTGCAGAAAAGGGCAGGTGTGTTCATCTCAGCAAGCAGAAGGCTGTAGGTGGAGGGGGCATATTGCAGAAGTCATGATAGGAAGGGTTAGAAGGAGCTGCAGCTCCTAATGATCCCTGCAAGCCTGGGGCACTGATAGGGTCTGAGGAGAGAGCTGGAGGTTCAGGTTTTTGGGCAGGTGTAGGACAGTGTGAACATGGAAATCCCTGTGCACCTCTAGAAAGCTGGCTGGCAAGGCAGGCACCAGGCGACGAGGGAGGCCATCTCCCATGTGTCAAGGATGCTTTTGTGATGTGTGTTAGGGAAAAGGGGTGCACACATCTGTGCCCCTTCTACCCACCAGCTGCTGGTGATGGGAGTTAATTTGTGTAAAAACCCCTCTGGGGGTCTCGATTAGAGCGAGTTACATCGCTGATGTTGGGGCAGGTCGTGGGTAATTCTGCCCTGGAGCTCGCTGCTCTTGTATTATTCATGGGACTTCATGAATTAGCAATGGCCGGCAAAGCTGCCGTCTATTACTTACGGAGCTGCCCTTAAGTGCTGGGACAGCGGCTCTCCCCAGCAGCCTCGTTTCATGAGGATATTTGCAATGGAGCAGAATTTCTCCCCGTTGCCTCTGAGCTCCCCTGGGTCCCTGCAGGGTCCCAGGGTACATCTTAGGTTACGTGACCTGCTGAGCCCACAGCTCTTACCCACCTGCCATCCTGTGTCCTGCTGGTGGGCATGACCTTGGGAGAATCCCGTGGAGCACGTGGCTTCATGGCTCTGATGGAGAGGATGCAAAGCCTGTGAGGGGTGCTGGCAGTACTTATAGCACGCAGGGAATGTCTCATCATTTGAGTCCTACCAAACCACTGCACTAATCTGCTCTGATCTGTTAAATTTAGTGCTTTGGCCTTTGAGTTGCTTGTCTGAGCCTTGCGCCTGTCATGCAAAGGTTTAGGTGCTTTTGATGGGAAAGGAATGAACTAATGAAAAGCTATAGAGTGAAGTTGAACATAGTGTTTGTTCTTAAAAAAACAAACAAACCCAAAAGGTCAGATGTCATCTTGTTCTATGAGGAGATTCAAAGTGGCATCATTGGGGTTCAGGTTTAACAACCCTGGGTGATACCAGAAGATCCCTTCCCCTCCTTTTGCAGTACTGCGTGGATGAAACAGTAGCTGCACGTATTTGGAAGGCTGGTTTCAAATCCTGTTAGGCGGTGGAATTAATTTTGTAAAAGCAAGCATGAATTTTGCAGTAACACATGGAATAGACCTGAAAAGCAGCTTACCCCTGTATGACAGGGGAATCTAGATGTTGGGTGAAGCAATGGTTTGAGCTTTGGAAATGCTCTTCTGCTTTGGGGTGACTGAGCTCATCTTTTGTAGCACTGACTCCTCTGCTTCTTCTTGCTTTCTTTTGTTTCATGGTTATGTGGGGAGCTTTTCTTGTTCTTTGTTTTTTTTTAGGCTGTATCTCCTGCAACCCCTGTTGGTAACTCAGTCGGTCCTGGCTGAGCACTGGGCTCTCCTCCCTTCTGGGACCTGCCCTCGTATCTCCACAGAGAGCTGCAGGGCTTTAAAAATGTAAATGAAATGGTTAATAGGTTGGAAAATCAATTATAATAAACATTCCTGGTATATAAACTGTGTGTAACTGTGTTTTAAATGAAGTACATTAAAGGCAGTACTTTTCCATTTCTCCTGGCCAGGTCAGCAGGGTCTCTGTGCAGTGCTGTTTGATTTGATTAAAATGTGTGATACCCTGCCCATTAGCTCATGTCCTGGGTCACCAGGAGCCTGTGTTCAGACAGGGTACTCGGGAGAAGAGCTGCCAGCTTCACTGAGCACTTGTGGGGCTGGAGGTTGGCTTTGAGTCTTGGACCCCCACTGAAGGGGTTTTGAAGATGTGAATCAATATTTTGGGGCAGTGGGGTGTTGCTGCTGCTTTGCTGAAGGAGGAATGTTTTGGGTGTCTGTATGGGCCTAAGCTGCAGATGTGCAGATCTTGTTGTGAAAGACGCTGATTGTATCCACGGGCTGCCCTGGGAGATGTAAAACCTTGTGTGTGTGTGCGTGAAGGAGACTGTGTGAATGCGTGGATGTGTAACTTCTGTCTCTCTGGAGTTGTAGGAACAGCGTGTACCAGAAGACCCTAGGAAAATAACTTGGAGGAGATTCTCTGCTAGCTCAAAAGACCCCTTTGCATGGTGGCTGTCCTGTTTGGGGATCCTGGGGCCAGGTGATGGCCCTGCTCGTCCTTCCCCACCCCACCATCCTTTCTCATGCTCTCTCTGCCTGTAGGAGACTAGAGAGGAACCTCTTTAACTGCAGCTGCGACATCCGCTGGATCCAGCTCTGGCAGGAGAAGGGTGAGGCGAACCTGCAGTACCAGGACCTCTCCTGCATGAACTTGGATGCTGCCATCATCCCTTTGCAGGATATGAACATCACCCAGTGTGGTAAGAACTCCTGAGACCATTGGGGTGCCAGGAAGGACCCCTGCATTATCTGGCACCTCTGGTTCAACCATTTTCTTGGGGAGCCTGGTGCTGTAGAATCCCACCACATGAGTCAAGAATAAGATCATCAAAGCTGATTGGGGGTAATTTGTGGATTAAAAATGGAGTATGTGGGTAAATGTGGGGCTGCTGTTTCTGTATGTGCAAAGGTATCGAGTGATTTGAGGCACTTCCTTCGCTGTAATGCTGCTGCTTGACAAAGTGTCTGTGATGAGTCTACGTGATGTCTTGAAAAGGGATGTGTTTCATGTTGCTCTTTCTCTATCAGATCCTAGAAACAGCATATTGTTAAAAGATGCTGGCACCGTGTCTTTTGTAATTACTCTTAGGAAATACGTGTCTCTATTCATTTTCTTTTGTTTTTCAATTGAAAGCCCATATCTGTAGGGAAGAGGCAGGAGTGACTTTATATCTCTCTGTTTCCTGCTGATGTTTAAAAGAGTCCACTGGCCCCAGGAGCAACATGAGGCATATTCAATAGTTATCCCTTTTTCCTTCACCTTGTTCACACATCAGCTGCCTACTTGGTGTCAGTTTTTTGCTCTGTTATTGCCATTACTGGAAAGCATCCCTTGCAGAGTAAGGAGAAGGTGTACTTTCAACAGCACAGTTAAACTGTCTATACACAAGCAGCTCTCAAACTCACAAAACCCCCAAAAAACTAGAGGTTTTATTTTTCTGATGGTTGTCCTCTGTTCTAGGAATTTGGCTTTATTTTTTGTAGTGGTACTAGACATAGAGCATGCACATTTGTATTTGCATTATTTTTCTTTTTTTTTTTTTTTTTTTTCCCAAGTTCACTGTGTCCCTTTATTAAGCTCTGAAAATTGGCCAAAGTGTACCTGCATGTGGATGAGCTAAAAAGATTCGAGAGACTATTGTAATTTCCTCCCCCAATGGGAAAAATAATCTCCAAGGATTAGAGGGGAAAAACCCAATCCTTAGGGATCAGGGATGGCAGGAGGAAGTGATTTAATCAGTGGTGGTATTAGACTTGATGGGACAGCAGGGTGCTGATTTGGGAACACAAACATGCTGGTGTGCAGAGTGAGCACCAATTCTGACCTTGCAGTCTCCTGGAAGGGAACCACACTGATCTGCTTTCCTCCAGAGGAGAATCTGTTCAAGCATTAAGATGACTGAAGGGGTGTTGTAACAACACCTCATTTGTCTTTTTCCTTTGGTGCTGGGGGCTGGCATGAGTTAGTATGGTCACATTTCACACCAGCTGAACCTGCTAAGACCACCTGTGTCTCTCCCACCTTCCTCTCTGATGATTCCTGCCACCTATGCAACTTTTCCAGACTTTGACTGCTGCCTTCTTTTCTGGCATCCCCCAAATCCATGCAATGTTGCTTCCCTCCTGATGCCACCCCCTGATGGCACTGAAAGGATGTGTATCCCCATCCATGGGTTTGGGTCAGTGTGGTGGGTGCTGGTGCCCTACAATAGTCTGTTCGCCCCTGCCCACCCAATTTGCTTTTACGATGAGCCCAGAAAGCCTTCCTCATGCAAGAAGTCTGTTTGCCTTTCTTCTTGCAACCAGCACGATCTTGTTTTATGTTGCAAGGATATTTGGCGCCTGTGGCAAGTAAGAAAGTGGTGTAAATCATGGCTACCATAAATCAGTGGATCTCTCTGCCACCACTAAGGAAGAACAAGGACACCTTTTATTAGGAGAGCTGCAGTTGATGTGAGGACACAGCCTTGGTCATCGTCTTTTGCTTGTTATAAATTAGAGGGACACTCTTCTTGCCTGAAGTGCTGGGCACTTTCTGCCTTGTCCCTGGAGGTGGGAACTCTTTGGATCCTCTTCCAACACATGCGGCTTTCCTGTCCCAGGTGACTGCCCTTGAGAGCAGCTTCTGTGGGAGCAGAAGAGATGGAGAAGGGGTTTTTTGGGAAGGGCAGCCAGCACTGAACACCAATTCAAGTATGATGGGAGGGTTTTTTCAGTTGGCACATCTCCAGTGTGCATGCTTTCCCTTGTCTCTATGCCTCATCCCTCCCTCAGTAGGGCAAGGCCATGCTGTTGCCTCCTGCTACTTATCCCAGGGTGCTGGAGGCTGATTTTTGGAAAACAGATTGGCAGGATCTGGGTCCACACGTGTGCCCCCTGCAGCTGGTTGTAGCAAATGCTGCTCCATACCTGAGCACCTCGGTGTCTGGTTCTCCTAGACCTCCCCGAGATCAGCGTGAGCCATGTGAACCTGACGGTGCGGGAAGGGGAGAACGCTGTCATCACCTGCAATGGCTCGGGCTCGCCGCTGCCTGATGTCGACTGGACGGTGGCTGATCTCCACTCCATCAACACGCACCAGGTAAGGGCTGTGGGACCTCAGTGCTGCCTGTGCCCCATATGGTGTGGACAAGGCAGTTGCCTTGGGTTCCTCAGGTCTGTGCATGAAGGGCAGAAGGTCAGGTAGATGCTGGAGACTGCTGTGAGAAATGTGAAAGGGCATACCGAATCCACATGAGAACCTGGCAGCTACCTGAAGGCAACAGAATCTTCCCTCTGTGTGACTGGAAAGATGAGATAGCTTCATATATCAGTGCTCCCTAATTGAATTAAGTCCTGTCTCCTCTAATGAAAACACCTGTTCACAGAGGTGTCTGCAATAACTGTAGCTGAAATAAGCAACTAAGAAAGCTTTTGTAGAGATAAGCCATGTTTATTAGTGCTACAACACCATGGGTCTCCCCCTCCAAGTAGTTCCTCTTATAGGACACAGTGTACTTAATCAGACCCCCCCCTCACCCAGATCCTAGTTGTCCTTGGATTTTTGAGACCTTTTTGCATCTTATATGGAAACTGGGATCCTCAGCTTCTGATTCAGACACTGATTTCTGCCTGTATTTCTCTCTGGGATTTTTAGACCAACCTCAACTGGACCAATGTTCATGCCATCAATTTGACCTTGGTGAATGTCACCAGTGAGGACAACGGGTTCCTGCTTACCTGCATTGCTGAGAACGTGGTGGGGATGAGCAATGCCAGTGTGCTGCTCACTGTCTACTGTAAGTAGCAGCAGAGAGACCGTGACCATATAGAGACTGGAGGGCTGCCCTGGGAATTGTGTGAATGCATGTCCACTTGCTACCTGTGACACTCTGGTTTTGAGGGTGAGGAGCTGAGCACAGTCAGGAGGAAGAGAATCCCTGCACATCTATCTCTTAAGTGTCTATTTTTACTTTCCTGCTGCTTCCATTAATGCAGAAATGAGTGACTAGAGCAGGGGAAGGAGCAGCAGTGCTACACTGGTGGTGGACATTACTCCACCTATCTCTTGGAAGATCCAGCAGAGTAAGAAAACTCTGATTACAAACACAAGAGTTGCTCACCCTGGTGCCATGTGAGTCGTTAAATGTCCCTCTTGCTAAAGCCAGTGTAAATCTTGCCTCTGAATTCAGAGATGCTAGTGCATCCTCCTTCCTCCTAGGTCTGTTCCTACAAGGTTAAACAGCAAATGCCATATAAACATGCACATGTCAAATTTCAACTGTTCACTTTTAGCTGCAAGTAGCTAAACTTTCTCTATGCTTTGTAATATAACTTCACACAAACCTGACCTTAAGAGGAAGTTTACACAGCTTTGTGCTCTCAAGCGGATGAGATTTACTATGTGTTGCTGCGTCTGTAATATTTGCTTTTACTCTGTAGTATGAAAATCTGTCCCCTACCCTCAACCCTGCCAGGTAGAGTGGAGACCCATGCAGGATTCTGGCTGGTCTTGGTGAACCCACATGTGTTGCGTGTCCAGTGTAGGAGCCACTGTAAAGACAAGGAGTCACAGGGGACTGGAAAGAGGAGAGCAGATGCTTTACTACTTTAATCTTCCTCCCAATAAGTACTATTGATGGATTGAAGAATGGACATAATTAAAGTTCACATCAGCTCAGAGGTGATTAGTCAGCAGGTGGTTTTTTTTTTGCACTGTGTTTAACATCTTTTCCTCCACACCTTAAAAAGCACCATGCCAATGCCTTTTTTCACTGGTGTAATCCTCTAAGCTGCTGACAGTTTCTGCTACCTCTGCTCTTGTTGCCCAGACACATCACTCAGGCTGTAATTTCACGCTGAAAAGATCCGGGTTTGTGCACGTGTAGGTGGCTGCCTGTTTTGAATCCTCCTTGCCAGGAAGATGTGAACAAGCCACATGCAGATCTGGGCTTGTGAGTGAAACAAGGTGGCTGGGATCTGGCTTTGTGGTTCAGGGTAGGTGGGTGCTGGTGGGAGAATTTTGCTCAGTTCCAACCAGCTCTGCACCTTTTTCTGCCACCTCCACTGCCTGAAAATTCATTCTTTTTTCCAAAAGATGGGTCAAAATTGGTGCATTGTGTTTGTTCCCTGCGGATGCCTCATGACTGTCTTTGCAGCTGGATGCTACCAGGAAAAGGAGAGTTTTAGGCAAGACCTACATCTTTTTTTGTCCTTTGTATTGGCACAAAAGTCTGTTTTTCTAGTTCAGACCTTGCCAGCCTTGAGGTTTGGGACCTTAAATGTAGGCGTTGTAAATGGGGTTTCAGAAGTGATGGCAGGGCAACATTTAAATTCTTGGGAGTCCTGGGGGGAAGACAATGCATATGTAATAAATTGCAGGTGGAATCTCTGCTTTTCTTTTCCGTCTCCCACTCTACTCCCTTTAATTAAAACACCCCTGGAGGGTGTTTGGCGGGTAGGAACTCCTTTGGGATATTCAGGCAGTCAAAACCCCCAAGGACAGGCAGTCGCTGAGGGATGCTTCCTTCCACAGCCATGCAATCCCGAATTGCTCAGTGTGACTGGAGAGCCCCCAAGGGGCACCTTGCACACATGTAATGTAAGGGTGCTACGTCATCACAGTGTCCTCCTTAATGGGGACAGGCAGCCTCCCCATCATCCCTTGAGGGAAGGAGAGCAGCAGTAAGTGTGTAGACAGGGCAACTCCAAGCTTAATTGTTTTCTATACTGGCAAAAGGACCATCCCTGTCATTAATTTGTACCCCATGTTCACAAGTCCAAGAGAGCTGGCTATGGTTCAGATCCTCCTTCTGGGGAGTATGGAATGGTTCCTGTGGCTTAGTGCTGCTTCTTTGCAGACATCCATGGCAAGAGTAGAAGAAAAACAGGGTTTTTGGAGGTTGTATTTTCAATAATCTCAATTTCCATGGTGCACAGAGACATGATATGGGTGGAGGTATGCTGTGAGCCTGCCGTGTTTCTCTCTGCTAGATCCCCCTCGCATCCTAACTCTGGAGGAGCCGGTGCTGCACCTGGAGCACTGCATTGCATTTGCGGTGCATGGGAACCCAGCTCCCACCCTTCACTGGCTGCACAATGGCCAGATCCTCCGGGAGACAGAGATCATCCACATGGAGTTTTACCAACAAGGGGAAGTGTCTGAGGGTTGTCTGCTCTTCAACAAACCCACTCACTACAACAATGGCAACTACACGATTGTGGCCACCAACCAGCTGGGCTCAGCCAACCAAACCATCAAAGGACATTTCCTTGAAAAGCCCTTTCCAGGTAGGATGTTCAGTTTATCTCATTAGGGTTGCTTGAAGTCCGAAGGTCCCACCAGTAAACATTGCATTTAGGCAAGGCCTTGACAACACAAGTTGGGCTTTGTACGAGCAGCAGGTTGTAAGACATGACCTCTGGAGGCTTCTTCTGACCAATGTGATTCTCCTACTCAAGTGTGCTTTGGTGTCATAACAGCTCTTTAATGCAGAGAGAGAGAGAGACTAACTGGTTTAGATATTTTGGTTGTGTAATACGTTCTGCAGTGCCTGTTTTTTTTTGTTGTTGTCGTTTGGGGTTTTATTTTTCTTTTTTAAGATCTTTAGGGATTTCAGTGTGAATAGAATGCAAGTTTGGTCAATTATTTTTAATCTCCTCTGGGGTGCACCATAGAGGTTACCCAATTTTTTTTTCAGAGAAAGTATTCTTCTATGTGATTGCTAGTTATAAACTAAAGAAAGGAAAGCCCTTTAAAATGATGCAGCTCTTCCCTTTTTTTTCTTTTAGCTTGTGTTTGAAATGATTATAGCTGGATGCAGCAGCGTCAGGATTGTTTTCTTTCTAAATATGACATGTGCAATTCCAAGATGACAGGTCTACAAAAGATGCGATGGCTCAATTAGTTGCTTTGCCTCAGTTTGGGATTTCTTAACTGATTGTTTAGGATTCCCTGATGTACTCCCTGGTGATTCAGGGCTTAACTGAAAAAAATAACAACCCAACAAAAACCAAAACCAACCAACCAGAAGATTTGAGGATGTGAAGATTCAGCTCTGAGGAGTGCAGTAGAGACTTCAGAGACTTCTGTGGTGACTTGTCAGCTCTATAGGAGCATGGAGGGTCTTGGTCTGCTCTCTGTCATTGCGACACCATGCTGGCCATTATGGAGTTAAGACCTGTGCATGCTGCTGCCTTCAGGAATGATGCCATGAGAAAGTGGCAGCTCTAAATTGGCCCCTACAGCCCAAGAAAATCCAGTAAAATAGGACGTTTGCTAAATATAGAAAAATACCAATGTAACTCTCATTTATTATTTATATCACACCATATATGTACACAGAGTTTTCCTTCAGGTCAAATATCGTAAGTGCAACCCCAGATCTCTGCCTTGAAGATCTGACAATCGAACAAATGAGCTGATATGGATGGGAAAATTTATATTCAGGCTTCAAGAATGATGCCCTGTTTGGCTATCTGACCTATTTATGTTTCCTGCTGTCGAGGCAGGAGAGCAGCTTATCAAACGTAGGTGGGTGCAGAGAGGTACAGGTTTGCGGTCTCAGCTCTGTCAGGTCCCACCTTTGTGACTCCATTTCCCCATCTGTGAAATGGGGACAGCTCTTAAGTAGGTGCTGGACCTCCAGAAAAGGGGGCAGATCTGCTATTTCGGAGAGCTGATTTTGGAAATGGATCTGAGCTCTGCTGTGATGTGGGAAGGCACGTTGATGTTTGAAGAGCCACTTTTGTCAAAGGTTCTGGGAGAACCCATTTGTGTGAAATATATGTAAAATATTGCCCTTGTGAGTGCATCTTCACCCACGCTTTGTATGTGGTGTTGGTGTGGAGTATTTACAGACCCCAAACCATCTCTCAGCAAGAACTGACCCATTTCTTTTATTTCTTCTGGTCCGAAGTCCCAAGCCGTTCCTCACTCTGGCAGACCCTGTCAGCCCAATGCAGGATATAATTTACTTTCCTTGAAGTTTGTTACTTCGTCCACTGTCACAACTGACATTAACACTCAATGCAGCTGACATTTATAATTTCCCATTTGAAGGTAGATTTCCCTAGAAAATGCCACAAATGGAAGGTTTCCCCAATGTGGTTCATTCAAGAAGCTTATTGCCTATGGCTATTCGCACGTGCAAGGTTTTTGCTGCCGCTACCCAGGATGAGATTAATTAGTCTTAATTAATTAATGCAAGCGTAATTCCTGGAAAACTTCCTATCAGCATAGAAGAGGACTGGTGACCATGGGTTTTTAGAAAACCCAGTTGTCTTGGTGCCAGATTGTGCTTCCCGAGTTGGGGAGGGGGAAGGTGCTGTTAGAACCTGGACGGGAGCTGGGAGATGCACTTCATGCCATATCCCGCTTCTCTGCGATCTTGTGGCTTTAGGAGCCAGGACACATTTGTGTCATCTCCTGATAAAAATCTCATTACATATTGTCACTGGTGTCTTTACCATTTAATCCACATAGGTTAATATACCTACCACCTCCCCTTGATGAGCGTTCAGTTTTTTGGGAACTTCTCACAGAACTCAAGTTGGCTGAAATTTCTTGGCTATGTTTTATGCTTTGAAAAATAGGGTTTAGTGGGAAAAACTTTGTGTGGGTTTCTGTTGAATTTGCTTAGTCCAGCAGAGAAAAATAGAAAGGGGAATATGTAGAAGCAGAAGAGTTTTATGATTAGATTCTGTCTGCTGTAATAGCAAAAAAAAGTCTCCAAATGAAATATTTCTTCCTTTTTTATTTTTTTCTTCCATCTTGCTGGAGAAAGCCCAGGAAAGTTACTCTTCTGCTTGACTTGAAACAAAAATATTTTTTCAGGTTTTTTTTCCCTGGGTTTGGAAAGCCGTGTTTGTCACCTGGGGATTGTTTTATGCTTCCCTTCCAAACCTCACCCGTACTTCAACATGAATGTTTCAACATCCTTCCAGGAACCCTCTGCCAGCAAAGCTGTGTAAACTCCAGTTAATATCAGGCTCAACTTCTTACATGGGCGAGTGAATTGAAAGCTGACGTTGCTCTCATGCTATGTAAACTGAGTGTCACCAAGAGCTTTAGACCTCGTCATCTGAGGCCTCGGCTGCCTTTGGAGCTTTACTGAATAGACTGGAGCAGTGGAGGGGCTGACAGCTGGGGAGAGAGGCAGCTCTAGGACAGCTACAGCCTCCATGTCCGTTTCAGATGCCATCAGCTTTCATGAGTGGTTCAGCA
This sequence comes from Streptopelia decaocto, assembly GCF_964273445.1. Classification (NCBI taxonomy): domain Eukaryota; kingdom Metazoa; phylum Chordata; class Aves; order Columbiformes; family Columbidae; genus Streptopelia; species Streptopelia decaocto. The sequence goes on from NC_138664.1 coordinate 5,622,272, forward strand.
GGCTATGGAGGGAGACCGGAGGAGGTTTCTAACCTCCTGCTCCAAGGTGGACTCTCCTTCCTGGGAGCTTATTCATGTCCCTGTAGGACTTTCCCCCTGGGCAAAATCTGCTTCTGTTGACCTTTGCTCACCTGATGTAAGCAAGGTTGTTTCCTGACCATTCAAAAGTCTCCCGTACGGGGTACTGCTAATTGTTCTCTGTTTGGGCAGTAGCATCCCTCCTCTCCTGTTTCAGCTGCTCACAGTTACCCTGTGTTATCCAGCATGTCCTGCTGGCACACCTGCAGCAATTTCCAGTTACAGTTGCCCATGCAGGAGAAAATATGAAATCTTTTGGTTTTCTGGGCTTTTTGGGTTGGTGGAGTGTGTCTGAGTCAGGCTGGGAATGAGACCATTCTCCCTTAACTATGTTGCTAACTGTCTTGCTTCTCTCTTTGTCCTTTCCACAGAAAGTACGGACAACTTTGTCTCAAGTAAGTGTCTCCTTGCTCTTTGGGTGTTGTGTTTTGTGGTTTCCCCTGCCCCCCTGTGACTTAAGTGCTCCTGGAGGAAAAATCAGGAACCCAAAAGGAAACTGATAGAGGCTGCACAAAGCCCTGGTGTCCCCACGCATGAGCAAGATGACTGGGGAGCTTCTGATGAGCTGGACATATTAGAGAGCAGTGTAGGGGAAAGGGACCTGGGGGTCCTGGTGGACAACAGGATGACCATGAGCCAGCACTGTGCCCTTGTGGCCAGGAAGGCCAATGGCATCCTGGGGTGTATTAGAAGGGGGGTGGTTAGTAGATCGAGAGAGGTCCTCCTTCCCCTCTACTCTGCCCTGGTGAGACCACATCTGGAATATTGTGTCCAGTTCTGGGCCCCTCAGTTCAAGAAGGACAGGGAACTGCTGGAGAGGGTCCAGCGTAGGGCAACGAAGATGATTAAGGGAGTGGAGCACCTCCCTTATGAAGAAAGGCTGAGGGAGCTGGGTCTCTTTAGTTTGGAGAAGAGGAGACTAAGGGGGGACCTTATTAATGTTTATAAATATATAAAGGGTGAGTGCCATGAGGATGGAGCCAGACTCTTCTCAGTGGCAAACAATGATAGGACAAGGGGTAATGGGATCAAGCTGGAACACAAGAGGTTCCACTTAAATTTGAGAAGAAACTTCTTCTCAGTGAGGGTGACAGAGCACTGGAACAGGCTGCCCAGGGAAGTTGTGGAGTCTCCTTCTCTGGAGACATTCAAAACCCGCCTGGACATGTTCCTGTGCGACCTCACCTAGGTGTTCCTGCTCCAGCAGGGGGATTGGACTAGATGATCTTTTGAGGTCCCTTCCAATCCCAAACATACTGTGATACTGTGATACTGTGATACTGTGATACTGTGGACAGTCTCTAAAGCTCAGGAGATGCTCATTTCCCTTTAGCGACACCCTGAAGAAGGTCCTATAGTGAAAATGACAGTCTTTGTGGTCCTAAATGGCAGGGCTGGAGACAAATATTACCAAAACTCTAACCAGTTGGGTTGTGGTGTAGGAGAAGGGGTCTTAACTAGATGCAGGCTGGCCAATCCACAAAGTATTTGGGTGTCACGGCCCATTTACAACATATTCTCTAGTGTGGGTTGGGGTGAGAAGCAGGACTCAACTTTTATAGTTTCCTCCATTTCCTCTATAGATTATTTCTTTCCTCGCATCCCCCCACCAAAAAAAACCCAAACAACTCAGGCATCCAAGTAATTGATTCTTTGGATCAAGTTCTGCTAGAGTCAGTCTTGTGTTTTAACCCTACTTAGCCCAGTAGATTTCTGAAAACTCTAGGAGATGGCTCAGTGGTGGAGGCCACCCACCCAAGGACACTAGACACCCAAATGTTTCTCATTTGTAAGGCTGGAGGGACATCAGAGTTGTCCCGGTCTGTGTTTTCTCTGCTCATGTGCACAGGGAACTCCCTGATGGCTGATTTTGTTAGGGGTGACCTGGATCTCATTAGTCAGGCACTGCCATTGGGGATGTGCCTTGGGAGTCCCATGGCAGCCACGTTGAATCTTCTGTCTTTGGTGTTTTGGTTTCAGTTGGTGATTATGAAGTGAGTCCCACCCCACCGATCACTGTGACCCACAAACCAGAGGAGGACACTTTTGGGGTGAGTCCTGTCCTCTTCACTACAGAACTGTTTTACGTGCATTTCTTTTTATTGGTGACTCGGTATTTACGTTCCTGTGCTGTTTTGAGATTTTTGCAAGGAAAAATCTCTCTCTTTATGACTCAAGACAACAATCAGAAGGATTTTGTGGCTTGTGTCAGGCAAGTAAAATACTGACACGAACCATCTGATCCTCTTGAGTCTGCAGTGTGGAACCAGGCAGCTCTTTGAAAATAAGGCGTCCTGTGAAGTTGCTGCTGGCAGGGTCAGAAATTCTCACTCTAAAAAGGCAGCACCCAGAGAACAAACAAACAGGCAATCGTGTGTTTCGTGCTGTTATTGAGCTGTTAAGTTTAGCCCTGTGAAGGGACTTGGATTTAGCTTGGTTCAATTTTGTCAGTGCCAGTTTGCCCTCTCTCCTGCTCTGCAGGGCATGCCAAAAATGAAAAAAGAAACAAAGCCTATGGCTTATCCGATCTCAACATTGTCTTTCTCCTACAGAATTCAGGTAGAAAAAGCAAAAAACATTGTGTATAAGTATTGGGGGGGAAATAAATAATGTGTTACACAACTGCTCTAATTCCGTGAAAGTTTTAAGATCTTGAAATCCACCAGGTGTTAACAGAATGAAAAAAAAAAAACCTCAATTCACCTTGGTTTCAGATCTCATCCAATTGAAAATGTTCTATAACTGAAGTGAAAGCTTTGAACAGTGAGACTGGAGTAATAATGTGCACTGATTATTAAATATAAAGCACAGAAAACAAACAAGGGGATGAAAATAGAGTGTGGTAAAATAAAAAAAAATTAAATATTGTAGCTAATGTATCAAGGGCAGGGAAAAGGACTGAAAAATGAAATTATATTTTCTTGGTTAAATGATGTATTTTCTATTATAGCAGAATACAGTTTTGTAAAAGGAAACGAAGGCAAAATGCATCACAAGACCCAGTACAGGAGAACAATTGGACAAATGCCAAAGAAATTGTTGTTTACATCAATGCAATAAAAGCATCTTGAGCAAAGACCTGAAGGCATAAATATTCATAAATATTAATATAAGCCTGAGATGGTAAGCCCTTTAGGGCAAGGAGGTTTTCTTTCCTCCGCATGTACACTGATACAGTGGAACTACAGTTCCATTGAAGGACTCCAGATAGTGTTATGGTATAAATATTTACTACTTATAATAAACAGGGAGCTATTAGAAGCTTTAGAAAAACCAAATGGTTTTGGGGAAAAAAAAAGCGACAATTCTACTTAATTCCTTCTGTTTTCTTTTTGTGGTGTGTTATTTTCCCTCCTCCTTTGTCCTGAGGGATGTTTGGACTGAGACAGAGTTGGTCTTTCTAAATAATTTTCTGCTGCTCCTGTTTGTTTCCAGCTCTGGTTGGTACAGCTTTATTGTTGTGACGTCACGGCGCAGTGGTGATGTCACAAATGGAGGCTCACGATGTGGTGCAGTGGAGGGACAGCCCAGACATTAGAGCAGAGGTTCTCCTTCCCTGCAGATGTGTGGAGTGAGGGGCTGGGGACAACTGGTGCTGACAAGGAGATCCCAAACCTCCCAGTCCTGCAAACAGCTGGTGATGCTTCCAAGCTGTGCCAGAGCCCTTTGCTTTCACTGTTATTTTCCTCTACAGCTGGTATCCACAGGGCTGCAGCAGATGGTATGAGCCTGAAAAAAGGTTAACTGGGCAAAGAGGTGCTGTAGTTCCAATCTAGACTCCTAAGTTCCTCTGTCTTGACTCTATGGTTTTTGCCTTTCAGGTTTCCATAGCGGTTGGGCTGGCAGCTTTTGCTTGTGTCCTCTTGGTCGTCCTCTTTATTATGATCAACAAGTATGGCCGACGGTCCAAGTTTGGGATGAAAGGTACGTGCAGTCGCTTTCCTCTAGCAGGAGGCACCTTCCAGGATTGCCCAGCTCTTATAGCACACGTGGAAAGGTGTTGTGGTTTATTCCTACATTATCAGTATTGGGGCAAAGCCTTCTGAAGAGAACATTGTCCAGCCCACTTCTGTTTGTTGAGAGAGTAATGGAAATGGTACGAACTGATGGTTCTTGTCTGTATGTGCTCCTGCTGGGCAGAAATTTGTGGGTTTTACTTTTCAGTACATAACTGCATCTGCAGGTTGCCCAGAAGAACTTTAAGCCTATTCCCTCCAGCCATGTATTGAGGGAATTGTACTTAGAACAGCATGTTCTTGGATGAGATCTTTATTTGCAGACCTGGTGACACCTGGGCTTCCCCTTGTGTCACACTGGGTGCATAGCACAGGGTGTGAGGGGGGAACAGGAGAATGGGCAATTGGTTTGGGTTCTGTTGGAAAGGCAGGTGCACCCATTTTGTGCCTGTCCGTGAATGGGGACAAAGACACTGCTGTAAGTTTGTAATGTCTATACTGGGAAACCAATTGCTGACCTGTCTTTCAGTGATGTGGAAGGTCTTTTTCTGCTGCCTCTGTGTTGGAAGGTTTCCTCCTCTGTGTTGTGAATAACCACTTTAGGAACTATTTCAAATGTTCTTGGTAGTTACAGAAAGCAGGAAGGCATCTGATGTTTGCCGAGCAGAACTGGTCTCTGTCTCACCAGCACTGTGATGTGACAGAGCCAATGCCAGGAGAAAGTAGGATGACTCTGTGCCATCTGCTTCTTGCGACTCTGCTGATATCTCCAGTTGGGCAGCGTTGGTGGTGCCCAGTGGAGGCTGGAGGAAGAGCCTTCACATGACAAAGTAGTTCCCAGCCTAATTGGTGGCTCATACATACACCATTTGAAGCCAGACTTTGAGAAACATGGGCTTCTTCCAAGGCTCCTGAGTTGCAGCCTATTTCCTGGCCTTGCTGGGTTCTGCATTGCAGGGCAGGTTGATGGGTTTGGGAACATTTCTAGGGCTTTGTTTGCTTTTACAAAGACATTTCCTGAGTGGGTCCAGATGGGATTCTGGCTGGAGTTTCCCCTATGCATCCTATGGAGATGGAAGACAGGACATTTAATTAAATAGCAAATCTTCTACACCAACTTAGCAATATTTAGTCCGTATGTCCAATGATAAGAACCATCTGTTAGGGTATACTGACTGGTGGGTGGAGTAGAGAAATAGAAAACACGGTTCCTGGGATAAATTCCCAGCTCTTCCACTGACTCACTTAGTGTCCGTCGGCAATTAGCTGTCTTAACCTCTGTCTCTGCTTTAATTTCCCCATCTGTAAAACTGGGATGAAGTTACGTGCCTTCTGGAGGGATATGTCAGAACACTTTGGATGTGCTTGGGCCTTTGCCACTGATGGGGCCTAGAGATACAAATATGAAAAGGCAAAGAAACTTCTGACCCTAATGGAAGAATCAAGGAGGAGTGAACTTTGCGAGTAACCAGTCTTGGTGAACAGATGTGTGTACATATTCAGAGGCGTTTGGATAAGTATGCTAGTGGATATTCTGAATTTCTGGAAGCCAGAGGGGTGCTGTTGATTGGCCTTTGTGTCTGCAGTTTTTGGAAGGCTAAAATGTTTAGCCAGAAGAACCTGCTGTCCTCACCATGCTGTATTTCTTCCAACTCTGATATGAAACCACAACCCTGTAGAGTTTCTAAAAGTTTTTTTCATTACATGCCTTGGAGAGATGGAGTTGACAGAAATTAAATACGCAGTTAGAACCGGGGAGATAGCTCTTTACTAAAGTCATAGATGTCATAAACACCACCATGGGCATGGGCACCTATTCATTTTGCCTAAGCTCTGCTCCCTGTTGGAGGCTGCAGATCCTCCTCCCCTGTGGGCAGTCTCCCTAGGACATGGCCTTACTTGCTCTGAGCCTCCTGCTTTTCCCTGGTGCCTCTGCCTGCACTTTTTTCTTTAGCCATGGCATTACTGTCACACCACCAAGCTTAGCGTCTTTAGCCTGAATCTCCCTTCTTTGCATCAGGCATTCTACCTGAACCTCACCACTTTCATCCACAACACAAAGGCAACTCTTCCATTCACCTGCAGTGGCTGGGATGTTTGGTGGGACCCTGGCTATGGCCTGCCCTGGCAGGTGTAGCTAATTTATTTCTCACCCCTTCAAAAAATGTCACAGTCCCCTGCAAGCTTTACAAAATGCAATTTCTAAACTTTCCTTCCTTGCTGCTCTGCAGGTCCGTGTGTCCAGAGCTTTACTCTCTCCCTTGGTTGCTTTAGGGTCTCAGCTGTTGCGGCTGGTCCCAAACTGGCAAAGATACCTTGAAGCTTGTGTTTGTGCTTGATGTGTCTTTCCCTGGCATCTCCTCTTCCACTTCACTAACAGGCTGCTGTTCCTTTCCTCTTCCCTGGACATTTTCTGCTCATGAGGTGATGCCTTTCTCCAAATTGTCAAATCACTTAAACTAAGTGGTCCTGAGCTGCTCTTCCAGGGGTTCACAAACAGGTCCTACCTTATTCTGACACCTGATACAGGACAGTGGAGCTGGCAACAACCTCCAAATCTCCTTTAGCTGGCACGTTCCTCTGGGTCCCTCATTATCAGTTAATTCTTGGGTAGGAGCCATCCTGTGCAGCATCCATCATGTTATCATTTATTAAGAACAAAATCCAAACCCTGAGTATTTCTGGGGAAGTGCATCACTCCCTGAATCAGGAGCTGTTCGTCGCCAGCTGATATGTTGCCACTTGTTGTTGAAATCCCAGCTTGGCAGGCCTTCAGGAGCAGGTTTTTCCTGTTGTTTTTGTCATGGACGCAGAACATTGTGTGCTCATGTTGGACACGTTACCCAGAGCACCTCGTGAGTCTCTCTGAGCACATCTTTTTCCTTCTGTGGCTCCTAGCGCTAAGCAGATGGTTTATCTTGTAGAGAGGTGGACTTGGAATGACAAAGTTGGATGACACGTTGGGCTGGAAAGTCCCGTTGGGTTACCCACCAGGCTTAAAAGCAGATTAATGGACTGCCAAGTGTCCAGCTTTTGCTGAAAATAAAGTCACTGTGTCTCAGGGCACATGTGCTGGGGGAGGACTAAGAGAGGATGATGTGTCCACATTTGTCCTCTCCTGGCTGGTAGCACTGGAGCATTGCACGAGAGTCCTGGCAGAGCTGCCGCTCTGGTTATGACCTGGTTACTGATCCAGCCAGCAGCCAAGTGGTGGAAAAGCCTGCGCTGCCAAGCGCTCAGTCGGCAGGCTGGAGCGGTGGCATCAACAAAAGCTCCTTGTGAAAGGGGCTGTGACGTGTCGCGCTCCCGGCTCCTTGGCGTCCCTCGGCTGAGCTTGCGGAGGCTGGCTCCGTGCCATCCCCTTCGCCTTTCCCTGCTCCCTCTGAAGAGAATGTTCATTAACAGGGGATGGAGAAGGTCAGATCCCCTTTCTGGCCGCCTGTCAACTTTGGCTCCTGTAGCTGGAGGGAGAGAAGGGTGGGCTGAAGCGGCTTTGGGATCACTGGAGCGGGGTGTTGGAGGGAGCAGGAAAATGGCAAACAAAGTGCCTTTTTGTGAAATGTGGCGTTACACGGGCAACACAGAGGCAGCGGAGGGGGAACCACTGGGAAAGGTGAATGTGAAAACTGAGAAGCATTGAAGGCTCAAGCATGGGCTGCAACTGTTTGCTAAAGGGTGATGTATCCAGAGGGAGCTGAGATGCTTTTTAAATCCTTGTGGGAAGAACAGGATCTAATAGAGCAAGGAATTGGGAGTCAGGGCGTATTGCTGTGTCCCAGGGGAGTGAGATTTACAGGTGAGATAGACCACATTGGAGCAGGGAGTCTAGCATTCCGTGCTCAGTTGTCACTTGCTCTGTCTCTGGTGTCCCGTGTTCCCTGACTGCCCAATGGAGGTGGAGGAGTTTACAGCTCACCTTCTGGGGTCAGGCTTGTCACCGCAAGCCTCATAAACCTGAATCTTCCCAGCAGATGACAGGAAATGAAATTTTACAATATAACAAAAAAGCCATGCACAAGTCCTGGAACTAACAAAAGTGAAATTTCATGAAGCAATAATAATGACATGAAGTCCTGAGACTAACAAAATGTTTGGATGGCACGGTGATGGAGGCCATGTAAATACTGAAGTTGATGGAGTTGATATGCTCCTTCTGCTTGTTTTCTATAACATTTGGAAGTGCATTGGAATGAAGGATGTGTGCTCATGCACATTTGTGTGATTTATTCATTGTGGTGCTGCACAATTACAAATAAAAAAAAAAAAAAAAATTGAATTTGCAGCTATACAGAAAGAAAGATGCTAGAGAAAATCCAGAAACAAGAGCAGTTGTTGTTTTGCTGAGATGAACAATTTTCCAGGCTCTGAGATTAAAAACTACTTGCATTCTCCAAATGAGGTTTTCTTCTTCGAGTAGAGACAGTACCAGCTAATGGTTCAGACTTGGTTATAGTTGGCAAAGAGTCGATTGCTTTTTAATCTGATTTCCTAAAGAAATAAGGCGTGTGGTCATGCTGCCTCTCTGCGTGCGTGCAAGCATTTGTGTCCAGCTCTGCCTGCCTGGTTTTTCCCTTTCTCTGCTGCAGCTTTTGTATCTGCTGGCTGGTTCCACCCAGAGGAGAGGGAGGAAGGACTTAGAGATGCCCTTATAGGCATCCTGGAAATAGCAGGGACTAAATAGAGGTTGACAGCTTGGGTGATGCCCCACTGAGGGAAAAGCCTTGAGCCTTTCTGGGCATCAGAGAATCCATATAAAAGCTCATCCTCAAACAGGAAAACAAAATACAGGGGACCAGGCTTTTGTAGGGTCTGTTGTGGTGGGTGTTGCATACATCTGTACACAGACATATACATAATTTCTTTCTGAATAGTCAGAAACAACAAGGAGGTGGGGGAAAAATGAAAGAACAGTAAATAAATACAGCCCACGCCTTCTGTAATGTTTGAGGAATCGCATCACTAACAGTTCATTTGGTATTTGTTCTAATAGCCCCGATCAAAGTGCTGGCAGTGCTGATGTGCATGTGGATGTCAGAAGTACTTGCAGAGCTGTTCCATTGTAATTTAACATTAGTTAATAGGTACTTAAAGTAAAGTGGTTGCCTATTTGATTATGATTGGGGGTTATTAACATTTTTTTTCCATAAACAGATGGTAACTGTCCACTGAGGCAATTGCAGAACAGTGCCAGGGTTCTGGTTCAAGAGGACCAGCTCCTGCAAAGATATCTTGGGTGCCTGGCTTTTTACTTTTGTTGATTTTTTTTTGTTTTGTTTTGTTGTTTTTTCTTCTTCATCATGCAATTATCACGGCAGCTTTAAGGGAAAAAAAATGTATACAAAAGCTATGACCTACCTTTCAGATAAGGCTTAATTCTGACCCATGTTGCCTTAGCCAAGTCTGGCTATAATCATGCATGACTTGTTTTTCTCTGATTATTTGTTTGTGGCTGTATAGGAAAAAACAAACACTCTGCAGCTTGGAGAGCCTACACCTTAAGGGTGAGTTACTCAGGAGAAATGTGTGATTAGGGCCCTTTCATTTCATCCTCTGGGGACCCTGCCATGTAGCGGGAGCAGGAAGAAGGAGACACCAAAGTGATATTGACCGGCGTGGCATGGCTATGGGGGAGAAACAAGCATACATTAAAAAACATGGCTAATGATGGCATCTCAGGGATGTATGGAGAGCCATGTTAATGGACTGGAAATGGAAGCCCATTGCTTTCTTTAAGCCTGGGTGTGTGATGAGCAGAGCCCAGCGGTGCCAAGGGGCTAAACACCCTGAAACACGTGGGCAGAGAGACCATGTGGGATGGTTGGAGGTCAGGGCTTTTCCTTGTTGGTATCCTTCTGTTTGTTTGAAAAGCCCCTTGATATACTACTTGTGCTCAATTTTACATGGTTTTCTTTGCCTAGGAAGTGGATTGAAAGGGCATGTGGTTTCATCTGGGCTTCTTTCTATAAATGCCTGTTTATACGCTGCTGAAGTGCAAGCTGCAATATTTATTTATTAATTTAGCGCCTTCAAGGTGATAAAGCATAAAGCTCTTGGAACTGATAAGTGCCTCATCCTCTGCTAAGCCATGCAGTCCGTAACCGGTATGGTGGCAACAAGGGAAAGCTGCTCTTCAGCCCTGGGCTTCTTGGTGAACCTCGAGAGATGCCACCTTTCCTCCGGGGTGCTGTAATAAGGCACCTGCTTCTGCCTTTCCTCTCTCCAAAGGCTGATCATCTCTCACACCATCAGTTAATGCTGACAGCCCTTGTCCTTTGGTCCCAGGTGTGGTGTTAGTTCAGTGAAAGCTTTGAAAGATGGAGTGGTGCCTTGCTTGGTGCTGCCTGAAGGAGCAAGGAGTCACCCTTGGCTGGAGAGATGCATCCAATGACCCTGCAGGATAAATGGTTAGCAAGACATCAGGATTTATTTATATCTAGAAATAAAACATTTTCTCACTCCCAGAAGTATTAATAGGTTATTTATAAAGGCAATGTGAAGTGCACTGACCGGCCATTATCTATTTCAGTTGCTTTTACGATACCAAGGTGTCTATTTTAGGCAACTACTAAAAGCAGTTTAAAAAAAAAAAAAGTCAGATTGGTAGTTTTTAGGTGACCTGAGAGGCCTTGAGCCTCCTTCACACCATGTTCCTGCAGGGTCTTCCTCCCCATGTGTGACCTCCCTTGCTCACAGGTGCACTTATTTGCTCTGGTCAGCAGCCAGGTGCTGGACCCCCGGGTGCTGCACTTGCTCCAAATGAGCCCTTTGGCACGGTCAGTGTTTGCCTGGGGCAGTTGTGTGTTTGCAGGTGTCTCATCACGAACTTTCACAAGTGGTTCTTACATTGTGGTGTCAAAAGCTGCCTCAGTGACGTTCAACTTACCTGTGATTCAGTGTGATGTGAACTCCTTGCCTCTGCAGCTCCAGCCTCTGTCTACTGCTTGATCTGATGGTGTCTGCCTGTTTCACGTGGCTTTGCTTTAATGAAATCTACTGTATTGACAGCACAGAGCCAAAATAATTTTGTGTATCTCCAGAACAGGTACCACATAACAACAGCAGGACAGGCTATTTTTTTTTTTAACCAGTGTGATTAATCTGATGAAGCGAGATCACCTCCATGAGCTTTACATCCCGTGCGCTCTCTCCTGTGCCTCTCTGAAAGCGGCCAACAACCAAACAACTGTCAGCTTTGATGTGGCTTTAATAAGGTGCAGGGCAGTGTGGGAAGAAGCAAAAGCCTCTAATTATTATTTTAATTGTAGTTGGTCTGTACCGCAGTTGTCCAATTATTCTTTGAAAAAGATTTTGCTACTGTTAATGCTGATAAATGGTCCTCTGGGAGGATGTCCTTGGTGAGGTCGTCACCTCTTCCTCCTTGTGACTTGCGGTAGGATTGTCATTTGTTCATGCAGTGTTTAACCAGTCAGGCTGAGATCCGACACTGTCCTTAAACCCTGGAGCGGGAGAGCTTTGCTTTTGGTCAAGGGACAGGTAACTGTGATTTAAACAGCGGGACTGACAAAAGCAGTGTTTGGGAGCTGTGACAGCAAATGTAGAAAAGGAAGAGAATGGTGCTGCTTGGTTTTCGACCTGGGATGAATGTGCTTGAAGGGGTGCCTAGAAACTTGGAGACAGTGGAATAAGGGAACGTCAGTTGGGCTACTCAAGCTTTGACTGGTGGAAGCAAATTGTAAAGAGCACTGGAGCGTCTGATCATCTAATGGGCTTATTCCATCTCCAACTTCTATTTCTTGTGATGCAATAACAAGCCTGCCTGTGTCCTGGACAGCCCTCAAAAACTCTATCATCAGCACCAGCGTTTAGCGTCTGTTGATGAAGGTGGAAGCGATGCAGAACCCCATGTGATGCTCAGGCATCTCATTTCAGTCTACAACTATGCTATTAAAAGTCAATGGACCAGAAGATAATGCCTGTACACAAGGCAGCTGGGTAGTATTTTCTGCACAGTAGGAGTAAATCACGTTTGGATTCACATATTTTGTGTCTGAGGGACAGGGTTATAAACCAGTTTCTGTTTGGGACAGTGGTCTTCAGTTGGTGCCATGGCTCTGGCTGGTGAAGGAGAGCAGGATAGAATGCGCTGTTGCTGTGAACTGGGCTTGTAGTTCAGGAAAAGGACCTAGGAGATCTCATTGACCATGACCACATAAACTGGCCACATGTCTCCCTTTGGCTCTGTGTATGAGATGCTGCTGCCGTCAGGGGGCACGGAGGGGCACAAAGTGGACCAGGTCCATGCTGGGAATGATGCTTAGTGCATGAAAACTCACCCCAGCCCAGTTGTCAACCTTCGGTGTTCTCTGCTCTGCACACAAGACCATATGGCTGGATCTTTTGTCTGCTCTCAGGCTTGTGGTGAGAAGAGCGTGGAGCTGGTGCTTGTGGTCATCCTCTGTCTCACAGCCTCTTTGCTCCCTGTGTCTGCCAGAACCTGCTAGCTGCACAAAAGCTTTTCTTCGTTGTTTTATTTCACCACAGACCAACAACTGCAGGAGTTACCAGCCTCTTCTGGAAGGGACTGTTTCACATTAGGATCCTTATGCTGCAGCCCAGCCTGCTACATGTCCTGGTGCTGGGGTGGTTTTGTGGTTCTGTTGGATACCCTCTGACCTTGCTGAAAGACCTCACTTTGTTGCCAGCGAGGGATTTTCTCCACAGAAAAGGAAAAAGCCATTTTTGATCAGAGCTCTATTGAGAAACACGACATCTGGCATGGTGTTTTTTCCACGTCTACCTTTGCCACCCAAGCCAAAGTGGTGATGCAGCTTCAAAAACCACAGACCGTGAAGAACCATACAAATATGGCAGAGGAAATGGATGGATCTGCCTGAATTTTGGGTTAAAACTCTGGCTTGCTTCTCATTCTTCTTGAACCAGCTATGGCAGGAGCTGGTGCCAGAGAACTTGTGTCTCTGTCCCAGGGCATGCTTCATCCTCCTCAAAAAGCTCCAAGTTCCTCCCAGCCTACAGCAGTCAAGAGTCACATGAGATGCTGTGAATTAGTGTGAAGGGAAAAACATTGTTTTCCTTCAGAGTAAGATTTACACATGGGCTGAGTTGCCGGTGCCTCGGTAGCTCCGGGGCGGGCAGCATGCTGGCGAGGCTCCCCATCACCACTGGCATCGGTGTCCTGATACAACACCAGCCTCCCGTGCAGAAGCCTGTGGTACTGAGACAGCTGCTGGGATTAGGGCAGGGAAGAACTGGCCCTTTTGTTGCTGACAAGACGATTTCATCTTGATGCTCTAAAAGCTCTTGTGACATCCACAATTTTCCAGATGGATAACGAAAACCTGTGAGCAGGGGCGTCTCGGTAGCTTTTGAAGCATTTGCCTGTGGAGCTGTATCCATTGGTTTCATATCTGCTGACAGGGCTTAATAATCATTACGCTAAGTGTAGCCGGCACTCGGGGAGGAAGGTAAAGCTGCTGCTGCCCTTGGGCTAAGACGCGTTTCTCACCGTGCAGTGCAGAGATCTGGATCATGGATGTGCATCCACATCCTGACGAGCTGATTTCTGCCTCTTCTCCTCCCAGCTGCGGGGCTTTGCAGGAGCTGCCACCTGGGTCTGCTCACCTCTGGCTCAGGAGCCCATCAGCACCCACTCATGGCATCCAGGGATGCTCCTGGATCCAGCCCAGGGGCTGCAGTGCTTCCACTGGACTCTGGCTTCAGCCCCACTTTGGGAAGAGGAAAACAGAACTGGAGTTTTCCCTCAATCAGCAGATGCATGGTTTATGCATTTCTTTTATCCAAAGTGCTTGTAGCAACAATGTGCTCTTTTTCTGATTGATGTGAGGGTAATAATTAGTGTGGTGTCACCTATTAAGCTATGATTTTTTTTTTTTAAATGAAAGAGAGAGGTCTGATGTTATGAAAAGGAAAGAAAAACCCCATCATTTTGAGGTAATAGTGGTCTAGGATCAATATTTATTGTTATCGATTCCTTAATTGATTTCTCTGACTTTGTTTCATTCTGGGTGTGTTTTGGGTGAGTTCTCTGTGCACACAGCAGCGGGATGCTGCAGCAGGGCTGAGTGGCCGGTCAGGGGCTCTGGTGCAGCGCAGCAGGGCAGACACCCCTTTCCCTGCTGGCGTGCAACACTGCAGAACCGGCTGCCAAAAGCTGTCTGGAGGATGTGTGATGTGCAGGGTCCCCCAGCGCTCGATGGGGACATGTCCCTGTATAGGACGTGGTCCTGCACCCTCACAGGCTCATCACCCGTTCACAGCCTTATGTTACCACCAGCCCGTTTGGACATTGACTCTTTTCCAGGTTTCTGCCTCCCACCAAATTGGTGATTTATCTCCAAATCTTGTTTTTCTTTAGTTTTTTCATCCTAGTTTTCTTCTGCCTGTGTTTGCTGGCTAAGGGATGTGCTGTCTGTGTAATATTCTGTGCCTTTGGTGTCACTCAACTTATGAGAAGGTCACAGAGCAGGTGAGAAGGAACCAGCTCTTCTCAGTCATTGAGCCACCATATCAGTGATGGCTTTCAGAAATTATTACAGTCCCACCCTGTCCCCTAAACAGACATGCAGCTAATTCAGTGGGCTTGTTTCGTTTCCAAATAATTAAGACTCTAAATAAACTCAGCCTTAACACCAGTCCCCATGGTGAGCCTCTCAGGCTTAACACTTTGCCATATTTGTGCCACCCAAACCAGCTCTAGTAGGGAAGAGCCACATAAATCAAATTTACTGTTATTATTAATTTTGTTGTATGACAGTGCTCATATCCAAGCCAGTTTGAATTAATTTTTCAAGGAAGTTTTTTTTCTGAGACACTATCAAATATTTTACGAAGCCCGAATATATTACAGCCTTCATTGACTAATTCTGTAATTCAGTCAGGAAAAAATAAGGCATTGAGGGTAGTTCAGCTTGATTTGTTTTTATAGACCAACTGCTTCATCCTCTCTCTTCACCTATCATTTAGGCTCTTAAATAATTTTTTTCTTAATATTTCCTTTGATTTTTTTACTATAAATTTAAAGTTAGGCTTATTAATTTTTTCTGCACGTCAGCTGGGAGAACAAATGCAAGTTGTCTGCATATGTGTGCTTATACATGCATATAAAGGGAGAAGTCTTTACAGATTTACAGTACGTCTGCCTTCTTGACAAGTTTCTCTGCTCAGAATTGAATTGGTAGCAGCATCTGGTAATGAGACTTCATCCCTTTTGGGCTGCTGAGTGCTTTTGCTAAGTATCACGCTGTTGACTGCTGCAGGTCTCTCCCTGCAGATCAAGAGGGGAAATATTGCTGAATTTTCCAGTAGGACTTTAGTTAGCTGTTTGGACCATTATTTTATTTTTTTCTTTCACTCCATTTATTTTTTTATAGAGTATTAATTCTTCTATCTGCTCTTTGTTCTCAGTCTCCCTTCATCTGAAATGTCATGGTAGAAACTGAAATTAGATACAGCCTGATCTCACTTCTGTGTGTCTGCAGAAATCCCCTTTCACTCTGCTGCTGCGGAACAGCTGGATTTTAGATTTTCCTCCCCTTTTTTACATTGTTATTTAGGTCTTCGTAAGAAAACATATGGTCTTTGCTATGTTTCTGTTCTAAGTTTATTATGCTACTGGTGTATTTAGGACTGATTTGGGTTTATTCTCTCTGCTTAAAGACTTCAAGTAGTGCTCCTTGGCTGCTACTGTCTGTTAACATGATACGGGAGTTAATGGGATGTCAGCCTGTGCCAAAAGCCCTCATCAGCAAAGCACGTGTTCTGCCCTGGCATATTAAAACTGAAGCAGTAAAAGTACAGCAGGGCGCCTTCCTACCTTTTGTTATGCATGGGTAAAAGCATTGATTTAAGTTCTGCTGAACTTGCTGTGATCAGGTCACAGCAAAAAATTGCTCCCTCTCACGTGCATCCCAACAGAGAAGCCAGAATCTATACCAGGTTTAGAGATGCCTCAACAAAGAGCGTCTCTCTTGGGTGTGCTCCTGCCAGGGCATCGCTGGGATTTCAGCTGGTGGTTTTGGGACCAGCTGTTTGGGCAGGCTTTTTGTTAACCTGCCAAAAAGGAATGGCATTCTGCTTTTTGTTAAAAGAGGAGCTGTGTAAGCCCTCTTTTTTGCAAAAAGTACCTTAGTTGAAATTCCTGGTTGCCCTTCTGTGACCCATGGTGAAGCATCCTGCTTTGATATTGGCCTTTCAAAACCCCCCGGGATGCAGGCAGGGAAGGCAGTGTGCTGCCTGAAACTGTGCTTTTGACGTTAAATCCTCATTTCCAACCAGTGGGAAAAATCTATACATTTTCCCTGGATCAGGTTTTACTTTTTTTTTTTTTAAGCATATGTGGTTCTCAATGCTGTCAGGTTTTGTGCAAATCTGTGATAACTTACAGGTTCTTTAACAGCGTTCTTAGCAGAGTCTTGAACCCAGCCCTTGAGAGCTTTTCACAGGAGCCATTTCTAAGTATTTTACTTTTAGATATCATTGCTAAGCTGGCACGTACATATCTCCGCATGCTTCGGGAGCTACGAGCTCTCTTTTATGGCACACGTGTCTTCTGAAAACTTCATCATAGAATAGTTTGGGTTGGAAGGGACCTTTAAGGTCATCTAGTCCAACCCCCCACAATGAGCAGGGACATCTTCACCCAGATCATGTTGCTCAGAGTCCTGTCCAACCTTGAATGTCTCCAGGGATGTGGCATCTACCTCCTCTCTGAACAACCTGTTCCTGTGTTTCACCACCCTCGCTGTAAAAAAATTTATTTCTTATATTTAGTCTGAAGCTCGTCTCCTGTAGTTTAAAACCATGACCCCCACACCATCACAAATAACATAAATATACATTTATGGCCCCTGCACCATCACCATCTGCAGCACATTTTGGACCGTGTGCTACTTTACAATGTGCAAAGGTGTTGTGAAGTTTGCAGGTGGAAGATGAGGAGGAATTAAGATGTGGAAGGATAAGGGAGAGGCAATACAGCAGCCCAGGCACACACTTGACAGATTAATGTTTCATGTCATCCTTACCAAAGCAAGTAGAGAAGAAGGAAACTCCTCTCTCTGAGGGCTTTGTGCATGGAGACCACAAGTGTGTGTGTTCACATGTGTGTGCACAGATATCACGAGGGAATAAAGGTAGGAAAATGCTTTATGAAGCTGTTAGTAGCTGGCACTAAGTGCCTATTCATCTGCACCGAGCTGCAGAGCCCAAGAGTGGCTGGAGAGAGATTTGCTGTCGGGCAAGCTCTTTAAAGATAAATAATCTTGCCTGGAATTTGTGCTAATGATTTCCTAAGTGTGCTGGCATATCTTGAGCTGTGGAGAGGGAGGGAAGGCAGTGCTTGCGTCTTTTTTTCGGGGTGTGAATGGGGAAGGCAGGAGGAGGGAGCAGCAAGCGTTTCCCATTTCAGTTAGCAGTGTGGGAGATTGGAAGTTGGCGGCTGAATCTTGATTTCTCTTAATTTGTCTGGTAAGGACAGTAGCTATGGGAGATGCATGACTCATGGACGTGGCTCCGCTGAGCATTCCGCAGTCCTTTAGACTTTTTACTGAAGGATGGTACCTTAACAAAGAGGTTTGGTTGAAACTGAGTCCAGCACAGCTCTGTCAGTTTAAATTATCGAGAGTGTACATACAACTGTCTCCATCAGGTAGCAACAAAAACAGAGAAAAATACACAAACCCATCTCTCTGGAGCCAAAGGCCATTCCATGCTGGTGCAGAGCAGGGGGAACTGCTCACATCTCCATCGCGCTCAGATCAGGTTCAACAGAATTATCTCAGCACCTGCCTGAATTTTACTGTGGAGCTGAAGGTTTGAACTTTAACTCATCAGCCCCAAGCCTGGAAATAGGTGTGTACTCTTCTGCATGTGTTTTGAGTGAGCAGGAGCACTGTAGGCAGTGTTTTGTGCATTTGTGCCTTGTGCTGCAGCTGTTGAGGTGCAGGGGGTCAAATGTGTTGTGGTACCAAATAAAGTCTTTGGGATATCAAGACATAATCTTCTAGAAGTCATAGGCTGAGGAAAATGTTTCTAGTAAATATTGGCTCCTAGAGGATAAAGAAATGAGCAGTCCTCATTTGTTTGAGGTAGTTTATCCCTGTTTCTGGGGCATATCACAAATGCACAGATTAGGGTTTTGCTGCGTTTGTGCCTTTCTGTGTGCTACAGATGTGGGAAATGTGGCTGGGAGGTGGGGGGATGCTGTGTGTGCTTCTGGAGGAGTGAGGATCTGGTGATGCACCTCTGTTCCAGCCTTCATCAGCTGTGACAGCTGCTCCAAGGCCCACCACCTCAGTGGTACTTTTTTCAGGGGGTTGCTCCTTCCAGATCAGCTGAGATTTACTGAATAAGGCAGATAATTTCATTAGTAGCTACCTGTTGGGAAGGACATGCTTGCAAGCATTTTTCTACGCATTGTGAGTTTAAAAAGTAGCAAATGGAATTAATATACAAATCCTCCTGAAATTCCTCTAACATCCTTTGCCAATCCTGGGTTTAATATCTAACAAATGCTGAGGTATGTATGATGGGAGCAGGGGACGGTGCTTAATAAAATGTTTCATTAACTAGAGAAAAAGGGCTTTACTCACAGTAACTCAGTGTGGGTAAGTTTGTATGGCCTTGCTGAGAAGACCAGGACAGAGATGGGCTCCCTGCTGTGACTGGCACCAAATAAGCCATCCAGACTGTGCAAGAGTTAAGGACCGTCCAAGTAGAAATGATGTCCTGTAGACTGTTAAATTACCAAGGCTGGATTTTCATTTACCCTCTGCTAACAAGTCTGCCTTGAATAGTTCATCAGTTTGATGTTGGAGTAGCTTTCACAGAGGCTTAATGAGACTAATCACCGCAGACACCCCCCCACAGCTGTCCAGGAGGGGTGGGTTCCTCATTAGGCAGATGCAGAAGCGTTTGGAGCTGGGTCTCTCACCACTGACTGCAGGGTGAGCCTTGGGGACATCCGTCAAATCTGGTTGGAGGCTGGGACACCCAAAGATAAAAATATACTTAGAATAAAAGCATCTTGAAATGCTGTCCTGAGCATCTTCCTCGCGGAGCGGGTGTACGCACTGACTACCAGTGTGACCTTTGTTCAGCATGGGCTTGCCCCAAAGTGGCTCATGGGTCTTGGGAGAAGTTCAAGCATATGCTCAGTGTCTTTTGAGATGCATGTTCCTGGGACTTCTCTCAGGCACCTGCTGATAAGTGCTTCTTGTGCTCTTTCACTGCACTCTTTGTTGGAGATTATTATTATTAAACTTCTTTGTTATTGTGTCAGCTAGAAGAGATGAGGTGTGAAGGAGGATACGCTATCACAGCCTTCTGCAGGCAGCAAAAGGAAAAAAAGGGAGATTGGAGATGTTTTCAGAAGGTGAATAGACAAAGAGCAATGGCTTGAACTTCAGGAAGATTTGGTGAGCGGTTAGGAAAATTCTGAGAGTGGAGGAGAATGGTGTCCAGCATGGGGAGCATTCAGGGCTTGGACTGGGGAAGCACAGCTGCATTTGCAAAAGATGACCCCAAGGGCACAACTAGGTAAAGATTTGTCTGTTCTGAAGGAGGAACTCCCTGGAGAAGTGGGCTGAGGGCTTGTGTAGACTGGTATTACTGGCCATGGTGGCCCCTGCTGTCCTCGATCCTCTCTTGGGAGCTTGCTTTGCTGGCTTCCCCGTGCTGTTAAGCACTCGCTGCAGCTTTCCTCTTACTCACCCTGTCCGTCCCCTGGGGAATTAGCAAATATCCTTCAGCGCAAGCATCCCTGGTAGTGGAGATGCTCATGCAGTGGGTTGTTTGCAGCTAAGTTATGTGCCACTTGGAGATTTTTCTCCTAACAAGAGCAGTATATACGGATTTTCCGCTTACCGCCCTGCGTGCGCTGGCTGTTCCCCGAGCCCGAGTTAGTTACGGCAGCTTTCAGCGTACCCTGTGTCTATCATTCGGCTGGCAAACACGTGTAGCTCATGCAGGAAAAGCTTTATTTATTTATTTATTTTATTCCTAGAGAATGAGTGAATTAAGCCATGTGTTTACAACCACTTGAGCAAAGCGGTCCCAGGCTGGGCCGCAAGATAAACGGCTGGTGTTTAAAATTAAGAGCGCAAACATCAACATAGAAACTAAGAGAGGAGAAGGAGTCTGGGTAATGAGATTACATTACTTCCACGCTAATATGACCTTGGAGATGGTCTGCTGCTCTGCAGGGATTTGGGGAGTAATGCATTTGATAGCATCATCTGAGAGGGTGTGAGTTTATCTGCGCGTATTTACATCCAAGCTTACATATTTTTGCGTATGTGCATGGTGTTTATTCTTTCAGTTTTATCTGTTCATCTCCAGCTCTGTGTGACCCAGGGATATGTTGCAGGTGATGCTGTGGGATCCTCCTGCAGTGGTTTCAGATGCTCTACAAGGGGTTAATGCCTTCTCCTTTGAACTGCCACCTAAAAAGCCTGAATCAAAAGCATTGCGCCCCTGAAAGTCAGAATACAGTGTCAATCCCCCCCAGGGACTAGATCTTTACTCCTTAGTCTCAGCTGGAGCCAGGAGGGGAGGGAGATTTCAAAGGAAGGAGCTGCTATCTGCTAATTCATCCTCTTTGTGGCATTATTAGTGTGGAGAAGAGCTGCAGCCTCTCTTTTATCTCAGCTATTGGGGTACCACACCGAGAGGAATTGATTGCTGAGGTACCCAAGGCCCTGGCTCTGAATGGAGATATTTCCAGATTAGAGCCAGCATTTTGGATACCTGTTGGTGGTCAGAATGCTGTGGTGCTGGGCAGCCTATAAATTATTAAAATCAATTTTTTATAATAGGCAGTCACAGTAGAAGTGAGTTATAATGAAATGGATCAAATGGTTTACAGACGGGCAGTGTAGGGGGGGTGGGAGAAAAGCAGGTTTTTCCCTGTACAAAATCATCCATGGGGAGCTGTTTTTCTGGGTCAGAATATCCAGAGATGAGCGTGTGCGGGGGGGCTCACCATTCACTCTGGACTCTGCAGAGCTTACCTTTTTTTAGGAAACAGCACTAGGTTTTTGCCTTTTCTACTTTTTTTTTTTTTTATTAAGGCCACTTTTTAACTGGAGAATCTGTGAAAACAGCATTTATGTATCAAAAAGGAAAAGAGACAAGTTCATCATTTAGGGGGAGGGACAGTCTTGGGTGATGTGGGAGCTTTCTGTGCAAGGGTGGCATTTGCTCAAGGAGAGAAGGCAGCTCTTCCCAGTCTTCCTTGGAAATAAAAATGATGCAAAGGAATGGGATGACAAGAAGAATGAATGCTTTAATGGCTTACATGGCTATTGAAGCTGTGGAGTGAATGTGTTTTCTTTTGAGGCTGCTGTAGCTACTTTATGGGGCCTTCTGCTGATGGAGAACATAGCTTGGGAGTGGGCAGGTAGCCCCCACCCAGCATCCTCATGGTAGCTGGTTTCTCTCCAGGTGTTCATCACCTCTGCATACCGTGACCAGCTCTCAGCTCCACAACTCCTTTCTTGTGAAACACAGGTTATTTTTGTTTTCCTTTTATTTTGGTAGTTTGGATGGGAGAAGGTTGTGCATCTATATGATGTTTAATACTGATGGTCTATTGCAGTGCATGCTTCTGTCATGCCCTGAGTCCTCTGGCAACTGGCAGGTCACTTTGTCTGTCCTGCTCAGACATGGCAGATGGAGATGTCTTCCTACCCCTTAACCACAGAGGTGACTCAGGTTCAGTGAGAAGAACTTTGTTCTGTCTACCATTTCCCTAATCACTGTGGCACATCCTTGGATTGCTGATGCTGGGAAAGACACTGTGGCTTTGCAGGATGATGCCACCTGCCTGAGCTGAGCTGAGCTTGGCTTTGAGCTGTCATCTCACAAAAGGCAGCAGCCCTAATAAGCACCTCTCGGTGATTGTGGGGTAACCCTTGGAGGGATGAGCCCTGCTGCTGTCTGAAGAAGGGGCTTTGAAGGAGTTGTTTTGGGGTGCTGGATAACCCCTTGCACCCTGGGGTTGGCTTCAGACCAGCTGCACCTCCATGGAGGCAGGTTGTAGGCAGCATGTAGAAATGAATCTTTGCTTGCGGTCTATAAAACACACAATAGAATCTGCTCTCCACATCCAGGCAATTAAAACATCTACTTTGTGCATAAAAAGAGTCTAATAATAATAATAATAGCGAAGTTAATGAGATTTCAGATGTCTTTGCAAACTGGGCGAGGTTTTGTAAGCTCAAAGATGCACTGTGTTGCAGCCCCTGTGAATTGGGGAGTTTTCTTCCCTCAAGTGCTTCAGGCTGTAATGAAGGTTGAGCATTCCCAATCAGGCAGCCTGCATGGTGTATGTCTGATCCCAAAGGAAACAGGCATTAGTCAAAATGCAGTCTGGGAAGGATGAGAGCAAATTTGCAAAACATTCTGCCTGATGCCTTTTGGAAGGAATTCAGAGAAGAGCAACTAAAATGATTAAAGTTCTGCAGGGAATGTATTGTAAGAAAAGATTAAGAAAAAGAAAAACTAAATATATAAAATGCAGCTAGACCAAAGTGAAGGGGAAGTGATCCCCAGTGGTGCATATTTAGAAGAGTTGAACAATGGAGAAGTAAAAAGACTATTTAGGATGCTGGAAGGAGAACATAGGGTGTATAGAATCAATTAAGCAATCAGAAACCCATGGGCTGCATATCTAGATCCCTTTTCCAAAGGGAAGAGGTAAGAGGAGCATGAAAGAGTCTCTGAAATGGATGTCTCTGCCTTTGGAAACTTTTGAGCTGGGTTGAGAGCGACAGACGATGAGGGCTTGCCCTGTGTCACCTGGGTGGAGATGTCCTCCCTGAGGTCCTTGTGTGGTAGGATAGGAGTCTGGAAATGTCCTGGCCTTGTTGTGCTTCTGCTTTCTCCTTAGAAAGTGCAGAGGGATGTCTAGGCATCCTTCCCCACCCTGGACCGCCTTCTCGCTTCCCTGCTGCTGTGTCTGTGCATGAAATAGCAACCTGGAAAGCGTGATAGGGACGACTGGCTGCCGTCTCCCTGCCTTAGCTGATTAATTAACTCTTCAGATTAATTTCCTTTCTGATTACCGCTTGATTAATTCTTCCTAACTCTGTGAGACCTCCTCACCACTTAATCCTCTTTATAAGCCCTCAGAGTGCGATGCTTGAAGTAAACATCAGGCAAAAAGGAAAAAAGCAAACACTCTGAAACACAAACACGGCAATGCTGCCGGTGGGACCCCCTCCTGTGCTGGGACCCGGCACCCGTGGGGCTGCCCCACAGCACCCTGCCCCAAGGGCTCCTCCACGCTCCCTTGTCCTTGCATCGAGCCCCACTTTTTGCTTCGGTTCTCCAGCGTGTCTGTAGCAAATTGCACAATTTCACTTGTTGATCCTGATAATTAGTGACAATATCCCAGAGATTTGCAAAGGGGGCAGGAAGAGAGAGCTGTGTTCAGCAGCATGAGGGGAGGTTTTTTCTCATTGCTTTGTTACAGTGAGTGTCTGAACTCATAAAGCAGCTTTTGATGCGCACACCAGCACAAGATGCTGCCGATGTGGCGGGTTGAGCCAGGCATGGGGGCTTGTGCTGTCTCAGTGCTCAGACTGGTGCTGTGGAGCAGGGCTGAGAAGCTTGGAGGTGGCAGGAGCCACCAGCTCCAAGGAGAGGGGTAGCGTGTGAGTAGGAACACCAGTTTGCAGGTGGCTGGTGGTAGTTTGGCTGAAGGAAATGGGGTTGGAGTAGGTAAGGTGTTCAGGCTGAGCCTTCTCTTGAGTCTGGACGAAATCTGCATGCAGAAGGCAGCAATCCTGATCCTGCTGGGCTTTTTAAATTTAATTTTGATTTTTTTTTTTTTTTTAATTCCTGGGCATCCATTCCCAAAGGCTTCTAGAAGCTTTAATAAAATATAAGTAAAAACATAACTTATGATGAGAAAAGAAAAGCAGCCAAATGAATCCCTAAACAGGAACGAAAGTTTTCCCCATATCTTCCCTACACTTAATAACCCAATGTGTACTCCTGGGAAACGTAACATTTAAAGAGCAACAGACCTTTCTTGGCCATTGTTTTTGAGGAATGTTTTGTGGTTGGAAACAAAGCTGTAGTATGCACCAGCTAAGTCCTAGTGAATTTGTTTTCCTTGTGACCTCAGCTGCAATGGACACAGCAAGAATATTTTGCCCCCAAGAGCCAAGCTTGTTTTTTGTTTCATGGCTGTACAGCATGTGTCATCCATAAATGTGACCTAAACTAATGAATTTGGCTGAGTTTGAACTGCCGAGTGGAAGAAAATAAGAACGATGGTGTGTGGATAGAGGCATAGGCAATGATTTATTTCTGTGTTGACAGACAACACAAGCAGCTCTTGGAGGTTTTTGGAACCGATACTGTTCCCAGCCTGTGGCCTTTGCTGTGAGAACCTGGTGCAGCACTGCGCTCCCCTGGTGTAACACTACGGTCGTGATATTTGAATCTGTCTTTAGATCTGCTGGAGCAAATGACTCTGATGAAGGAGACTGAACTGCACATGGAGAAATGCTGTTCTCATATACATGCTGTTAAGTGCAACCCCCAAAAATTACCAAGATATGCACAGACTGGGGCGGGATGCAGCTGGTAACCTTTGGCCATGAAGTCACTTGAGCCTGAGCTTGTTTTTCTTCCATGTCATTGCCTCTAAAAAAATATTCCTTTCTGGTGGTGCGAGCTGTGTTCTAAGCAGTGCATGGCAAGTTGGAGCTGTGTTCTGCTGCATTAGCTTGGACAAGCCTGGAGTTTCTTTTGGTCCCATATCTCACCTCCTGAGTTGCAGGAACAGATTAATAGTCTATTTCAGCTATTTCTGGACTTGTGCAATGATATTTCTGCCCCGCCAGGGTGAGGTGAGGAAGAGATGGAGTCCTCCTGGTAGTCCACAACCATGGGAGTTGGCAGCAGCAGAGCTGTACGTAGCTGAGGTTCCTGGCCAGGGAAGTCCATGTCCAAGCAAACATGGGTGGTGGGTGATCAGGGGACCTGATCTGTGCCCCTGGCTGGCCCAGGCTTCAAACCTTCCTGTCACCTGTCTGTAGTGATAGCAAAGGGTACCTGTAGCCCATGCAAAGCTCCCTGATTTCTGGGCATGGGAGATGCTGCCAGCGCATGGGCAATGATTTGTTCTTGCATCCAAGATCTGCAGAACCTCCTCTTGACTGTCTGCAAGGCAGGGTCTTGTGTGTGTGACTTTTGTAGGTTAATCACATCTTTCATTAGGAAAAATAATCCCTTTATGTTTACCTTTTAATCTCTACTGTTGAAGCTTTAATGCTGACTGACCTCCAATTCCTACAAGGAATAGGGAGAGTAAATTGAAATCTTTGATCTCCTTTGCTCTACCTCCCCTGTCCTTGCATTGTCTTTAGGGCTATGTTTCCTTAGCCACAAAAAAAGTCAATATGAAAGTAAGAAGGCAGGGAAAAAAAACAAAACTAAACCAACCACAACAAACAGGACTTATTTTTTGTAGTGTGAAGGGAATGTGCATACCAGCAGCAATAGCAGCATTGCATCAAAAAGTTGAGCACCATGGCTGTGAATGACATGTTCCCTGTTGCAGGAGTGAGGACTGTTATTTTCTGATGACTGTGCTATCTGCTGTGTGTCGGACTGGAAGGGTAGATATTTGTGGGGCAGCTGTGTGGCTACAGGTCAATTTTAGGGTGTTCCTGTGGACATGACACTGTTGAGAACCTGTGCAGCCTCTTCTGAGTTCCCATTTGGCACCCTGGCATAACCCCAGCAGACATGATGGGTCACATTCTTAATCCAGAGCAGGTCACTGAGCCCTTTGAGGGTGCAGGACACCTCTCCTGGTTAGAGCCTCCCAGGACAGGGCTGGTTCCCCCAGGCTGGCAGGGGATCAGTGCTCTGTCTGTTATTCCTGGAGGGTGGTGGAGTAGCTCTGGTGTCACACCTTCGGATATTGTCCTGTGGTTCGTTTTGGGCTTGGCACACGTGTGTGGGTGTTACTGTGTGAGGACCTTAGGTGGGTTTCAGGCTGTTTTAGAGGGATCCTGTCCTAAATCCCAGGCTGGAGGAGAACAGCTAAGGGTGGGGAGTCCCTCAGCACTTTGTCTGGGCTGAGACTGTCATTTGGTCTACACAAAATTAACTTCTGAAAAGGGGAAAAATTACGAGCATGGATATTCTGACTATATCCTGAAAATCTAGCCAGAAGCAGCCAGAACAGGGCTTGGTGGAGCCGTGCTGGCACACTTTTGTTTTCCTGCGCAGCTTGGAAATGGGAGTGAGAGAGAGAGAGAGATGAAAGGCAGATTTGCAAGGAAGGTGGTAAGTCTGGGGAAGAGGGAGGAAATAACAGACTGAAAAGGATGAATGAGTTCCCAGCTCATGCAGAGGATACAAATATGCACATAAATTATTTTAGAGGGTTGAAGCTACTTTTTAAAAGACATTGTTTCCGAAGTCCCCAGAAAAGGTGCTTTAGTGCCCAAGGAAATTTCTCATTTTGTAAAGTGACCAGAGGGTGAATGCACAATCCTTTTGGTACTGTGTTGTACCTCCCGTGCACCAGCTCCCTCCATCCTTTGCCCTCAGACAACTTCAGCTCTGTAAAGATGACTTAGCACATGAAGGATGTGGTAGGACTGGATCTTAATCAGATCATTACTTAATCAGATCATAATTTCCCATCCATGAGCCACCACCTCTTTCAGCATCTTCATTTATTTCTAAGTATTTTTTTTCTTTCCTGTGTGATCAAAAATGAAACCACTTTGTGTAAAAGGCAGGAGGGGAAGTAAGCCAGGTTCAGACAGCGTGGAAAATGTTCTTTTCTTCAGAATTAAACCTAAGCAAAGACCCCAGACGGTTTGAAATCCAATGCTGAGACAGACACATGCACAAATGCCTTTTCTGCCAACCAAATAATACTTCTCTACATCCAGAATCCAGCTACTGGATTTATATGTCTGTTTAGCACAGTGGGCTCTTGTGGCCAAAGGCTACAGAGCAGTAGGGATGGGAAGAAGTGAATGTATCTAAAAAAACCCCCCGAAACATATAAAAAACCAACACCGTTGCTGCTGTAACAGCATGTGGCGGCTGGCTGAAGACACGGGTAATAGCTTTGCTTTCTGTATTGCACATTTAGCATCTGGTCTAGCGCTGGGTTTCAGCCGGTGGTCGGCAGCACTCTGGGTGTTGCTGAAATACTTAAGAGGGACCCAGGGAAAGGTGGTGGTTTATGAACAGAAGATGTGACAGGAACCTCTAGCTCTTGTAGGGCTCCTTTGCTTCTGCTGAAGACTAAAGGTTTTGGTAGGTGTGTTAGGGGCTCCTGTTCTTCGTCTTTAAATCATTACTTCCACACAAGGTTAACTTCTTTTAAGTCTCCCCTGATAGAGACATGCTGGCACCGGGGAGTCTCAGGCCCCAGATATCAGCTCTTTGAGGGAGCTGGATGGTTTGTTTCGTTCTCTCCAAACTTTGACCTTCCAGGTAATCCCTGGGTGGTTTCATCAGCTACCTTGGAAACCATTTTAACTTATAGTATCATACTAAATCCAAAAACAAAGCTAAAAGCTGCATGCATGGCTAAGGAATATTGTATAGTATCTTGATGAAACAGTTGAACCATGATACGTGTAGCCTGGTAGCAGACAGTGCAATACCTCTGTCTATAGTTTTGGGGAAAAGATTGTAATTTTTTGCATAGACTCAGAAAAAAAGTTTGCATGTGATGCTGAAGAAACTCTAGAGCTATGAACGCTTGGCAGAGCTCTTTTTTTTAGAGACCACAGATGGAAAAGAGCTCCAAACTATCTGCTAGTACGCAGCTATCTGTGAATGGGAGGACCACAGTCGCATGAACCATCCACAGCAACAAGTTGTTGATGCAAACTGGCTTAACAGATCTGCTCTTAACAGCCTTGCTTAGCTTGTGATTCAGCTTTTGGGGTGGAAATTGTAGTCTTTTATGCAGAAGTCTTGCTCTGCTGCAGGTAAACTGCCAGGCTGTGGGTCAGCCCTAGACCTTCATGCCATGGGACCTGCTTGGTAGAAGCGTGTGTGCCATCAGATAACTGGGTTGGAAGGGGGACTGTCCTGTGGGAATACAGGTTTCTGTGTTTTAGGGCAGCTGCTAGGAAAGGTTATGATTTTGTTACTGTGTTTTCAAAGGACAGGAGGAAGAGGCTAGAGTGAGGGCATCCTGCTGGGTGGCTCAGGGGTGCTCTGCCTACATAGACCTGTCTCAGCGGCATCACCGTTCCCCACTTGAAATGCTAAATTATTCTTCTCCTCTGTTGTGTGATTGTTTTATGTGCTTTTCTCAGCAAAATCAATCAGGAATTGATAATTTATAAGCTCTTGTTTGCCTTTTTCACTCTTCAAGGAGAAAGAAAAAAAAAAAAAAAAAAGGGTAAAGCAGAAGGCAATGCCACAGGTAAAGGAGCTTGAGGGATGCAGAGCTGACCACCCACCTCCCTTCTCTATGGGGTCCAAGGGTACTCACTGCTTGTGCCAGTGAGGGGGCTTGACTTTGCTGGTGGCTCCTTAAGGGTCTGCCCTTGCTGCCTACTCAAGGAGTGAGGATACAAGCTGTGAGCATGCCTTTAGGAAAAAATAACAGCTCAGCCTTGAGAGGTACCAGGCATGGTCATCCCTAGTAAAGTTATCTGAGTGTGAGCGAGAGCAGAGCGTTGCCTGGTCTGTGCATTTCTATGTGTTCAGACTGCTGTGGGAAGAGAGAGATTCAACTCGGCAGGTAGAAGGAGAAAGCTGGGTCAGCTGCCATTCCAGCTTACACTGAAAAAGAAACACCCTGTGGCAGCATATTCCACACTTCTCAGCTGGAGCCCTGCCTGCATGCCTGCTGTCAAGTCACCCCACGCAGGCAGGGCTGTGTCCTCCTGCCTGTCTACCTGCCCCCAGCCACTGCTGCCCTGTGGGCACATGTCCCATCTCCATCCCACCTCACCACCTCCATGTGGTCCTCCTTGGATTGCAGTGAGGACACAAGAGGAAGGAGCCTTTTCCCCTGGGAACTGCCCTACTTTGAGAATTTTTAGGGAAAAAGGAAGCAGCATTGTCTTAAAATAGAGGCAAATGCTATAGCTTTATAGAAAGATAAATAGAGCAAGGAGACACACTGCTGAGATAAATAAGTGCTGTGGGTAAATACTTAAATACTGTAAATAATTATGTAGACAGATGGGTGCACAACTATTCCATAGACATGGATGATATGAGGATGCTCTTATGGGAAAGATGCACACCAGTTCTAGTTCTCTGTTCCTCCTGTGAATTTTGTCCCCTTCACTGATGCTCCTCTGCCAGAGCAGTCATTTGCATGGTGAGCTGCTGCTTTTTCTTGGGAAGGTTTGATTTCTCATCTCCAACTCTGTAGCTTTCCAAGCATTGCATCTCTAATTTGGAGAGCAGCCTTGGAAGAGAGAGCTTAATAAAGCTAGGAAAATCCATTTATGAAAACAGCCCATCTTAGACCTGGCTTCAGTTCTGCTCCTGTGAGTTTCTGATCCAGCAGGATGAAGGGAGCTGAGCTGTGGGGAAACCAGCCTCGGTGGCTGCCTGCGCCCCTCCAGTGCTCAGGTACCCGCTGGAAGCGATGGCATCTGTTGTGCTGCCTCCTCTGCCTAGCGGGGTTTCATCCTTTAGCAGATGGTCTAGAAATGCAAAACAAATCTCGGAGTGGACTGTTGACATCCTTCCTTTGTAGGCAGTTCAGAATTTGATTCAAGCAGTCTATATTTGTCTTGGGTGTTTCAAACGATGCTTTGGAGAATTTGGCTGGGAAGGTCTGGAACTGGCTGTCTCCCAAAGCTTTCCTGTTACAAATATTCCTTCTTCAGTTTTCAGCTCTTATGCTTCTACTCATGATCTGCAGCAGAAGCATGGTAATTGCTTACATGAAGATATATGAGACTTTTGTGATATCCTCGAAAGACCTGGACATTCAGCTTGGCTCTAGACATGGCAAACATTGATGTGGGCAATGCTTTTTGAGGGCAGTTTTGTCTTCTTTCTGGAGGATAACTTTTTACTTTATCTGCTCTGACTTCCTGGGATTACCAACATTGGTCCATCTCACTTGAACTCAATCTCTTGAGAAATAGGTGTCACCGGATGGGTCAATAGCTGATATGATTTAAAGTGTAGCCCATGGTGGGTCAAGTGATTCTGAAAGCTCCTCTTAACCTCTTTATTCTGGTTGCAATTTAGCCAATGATATAGCTCAGCAAATGATTTTACTAGGTACCAGTCTCTTACTGTGCAAGAAACCTTCTGTTCTCACCCATTTTAAAGGAAAGCCAGTGAGATTTCATTACCACTTTTCCAACTAACTGCTTGTTAGCAGAGAAGGTCCAAGACTGAGCTATGCTACCGAGAACAGACTCTGACCTTCAAAGTTGTGACTGGTTGTGAGTAAAGGGTGAAAAATACCCCAGATTTCCCCTTTCCAAGCCTTCCTGTGATGGGCTACTGGCAAAAACATGTTGTTTCGTAGTGTTAACAGAAACTGTACTGAAAGCTCTGTTAAATATAGCAGAGCCATGTGACGCCCCAGCATGCTGGACGTTCAGTCTGTTCCTTGTCGTGTGCCGAATGAGGAATGTGGTGAAACAGCTTGTTCTTGCTGCTGTTAGGCAGAAGAACCTCACTATCTTCCTGTGTCATCCTTGTGAGAAGTATGTTTGGGCAGGACAGCATACGTGCATCCCCTGGTGAAGATTCATCTCAACCATGGAAGAAAATATTGGGCTGATTCACTGGGGAATTATCAAAAGACATTTTTTTTTCTATAGTGCCCTTATATGGGCACTGGCCATCAGAAGTCCCTCTGGATCACATCTTGGTTTATGCCTGTTCTTTGGCCATTCTCATTGGAAAATATGCTCTTGAAGAACTTGTTGCTTTTAGCAATATGTTCGGAAGGTCTTTGGTCCAATCTTGTCATGACTTATCTTCCCCTCACATCCCACCCTTCTCCTACTTCTCATTGTGCCACATCTGATGAAGTGAGCAGTTTCCTGCACTGTACCACTAACGGGGCTGTGGATTGATAGCTCCTGGTTGCAGAAACCCTTGTCGGGGGCTTGATGGGCTGTTCAGGGTTGCTTGATGTTGCAGGGTGAAGGAAGGAAGTTGGTGAGTTGTGTGCTCGTGCTTTATGGCCCTCCTGGTGGGACTGGTGGGCGGCCTGGCATAGCAACTGCTCAGGGCATTTATGTAGAGATTTATGAGTTTGTAATTTTCAGAGGCCCTGAAGCAAAAGTGTCTTTAATTAAATTTTGATTCTCTCTCCTCCTTCTGCCCCCTTCCCTTGCCTTCTCCCTCCCCACTCCCGTCCTCGGCTGTGGTTTGTTTACCAAGACCCAGCAAAGCTTTTGGAGAACAGGTAGGAGTCTTTGAGTGTAGCCAGGAGGAGCAGAGGATTGCAAAGCAAACAAGCAGATGGCAGATATGATAAAGCAGCCCCCGGCCAGCTCTGCCAAGCTCAAAGAGCACTCTGCGATGCAGTTCAAGAGTTCCACAGTAAGAGCTTCCTGCATCCCTCTGCTCCGGACATGGATTTGGCAAGGTCTCCAAGAGACCGATGGCCAAGCTGTGCTCCTGTGCTCTCATTTGTGTGGTGCTCAGATCCTGGCGTTGCTTCAGGCTACCTGGGGACGAGACAGCCTTATGTTGCTCTGCAGGCTCTGCTGTGGCTGTCATGCTTGTGCAACCACCCATCTCTGAGTGGTGGCCTTCTCTAGGGGCAGAGCACAAAACCAAAGGAAAACAGGCAGCTGCCATGTATTATTTTGTTTTTGCTTTTGGTGGTTTTTTTTGTTTGGTTTGTTGTTTGTGTGTGTGTGTTTTGTTTTTTTTAAAATGAAGTTCTAGAATAATAAGAGAAACTGGCCTGGCCTTTGTGATATAACAGGGACAGGTTCCCCCAGGAGATGCTGCCTTGGCATTGCCCAGGATTTCCCCCATCAGCAGTCTTATTTTGTGATCCCTCCCCAGCCACTGAGTCGGTGGCAATGTCCTTACCCAGCCAAGCTATGTCAGTCCTGTGAATAGATTTCTATTAACCCACTCAGCCCTAAAGAGCTGCAGTTAAAAGGCTCTGGAGACATCATTGTGTCTGCGTAACAGCAGTGATGATTTCCCTGAGAGGTAGGACAAAAAGTGTCTCCATTTCACTACTTCTGCAGAGACTCGATAGCTGCTTCTAGAAAGCAGCTTGGTTGTGGTCCAGGTGCCTTGACCACCGCAGCTCTCCCTGCCCTGTGCAGCTTTCTGATCTCATGCTTTTGTGGTGCCCACACCCTTGAGCTGTGGTCTGTAGAGTGTTACCAGCTTGGTGGGTGCCTGTAGACAGGTGAATTTGGGAGTGGGTTTGGCAGGGTCTGCTGCAGGATATAATGGCAGCCTGAAGTGCAAGGACTACTTGGCCTGATGCTCAGCAGACACATGCTACTCCCAACTAGAAAGCCACCAACCTTATGCAAGGTCATTTGTTTGTTTGTTTGTTTTTTTTTCCACCCTCATCACCATGCTGTGGGTGAGGATGCTGTTTATCCCTCTCTCTCCTTCCTGCTCCCTCGATGGTGCAGATGGAGAAGTCACTTGACCTCTGCACGTCTTCAGGTCTGGCTTCCCCGCATGGATGTGTTGTCATGTCTCCTGTTGTGAGCTAAAAGCCATCAAGACAGGGATGTGTTTTAGGGCCACGTGGGGCAGGGAGGCAGCGCTTAGTCACAGAGGTAAATGTTGAATGCCCCGTCTTTCTCTGCCTTCGTGGCTCGCAGGCTAATGCAAGGCAGCTTCCCTCCCACTTGCCTTCAGGGTGCTGATGAAGTGGCTTGGGGGTAGGGTGTGGAATATATGTAGGGAGACAGGGATATGGCTGGTGATGGCACTTATGCTTGTAAATGCTGGTGACTGAGGCTGCAAGAACCAGCAGAGTCAAAAGCAGACTCTGGAGATCTTGCTGTAATGTCCCTTCATATTGCCAGGCCATTTTTTGTACAGGGTGACTGTTGTGATGCCCAGTCTCTTGAGTCATTTTTAGTAGGGTTTTCTCTCCTGGGTATAAAAAGATGTCTGTTTTGATTCTGCTGGCGCCGTGTTCAGATGCCTCTGGTCTCACGTGGAGCTTCATATGACTTGTCCTCATTCACCGACCACACGCTGCAGCATGTCCATGTGGTTAACTCCCACTCCTCATTTATTTTCTGAAACTGTTTTGTTTCCCTGGTGTCTTCCAGCTAGAGGACAGTGCCTTGGTTAGCTCCTGACATTGTAAAGGATAGAAGTGGAACTGGGGCTGATTCCCCTTGGGGGAGGTAGGAGATGAGATGTGCTCTGCCCCAACCTTCACTATTGCATTGGGCACCAGCTGCTTGTTTCTCGACTGGAATCAGGAGGTGATGCATTTCTGCAGAACAATCTGCTTTAATTGACGATTTTCACTCTTGCTGCATAAAAACTCTCATCTTGAAAAGCTCTGGTGTCAGGCTGGCAGGGTGGCAAGTGTCTGAGCATTTCTAGCCAGGTGCTGGAGGACTTGCCAAGCAGGAAGGTGCTGGGAGGTGTGAGGCAAGGTCCTTGTAAGGGCTATGGCAGAACCCCCACCCCTGGGACTCTTAACCCAGTGACAATGGGTGACAGGTGATGTGTTTGCCAGAGCTCCTGCATTGAAATGCAAGCGGCGTTCCTTACTGACCTCTGATGGCAGCCGCGTCCCTGCCTGGAGCTCGCCGGCGAGGAGGCGAGTGTGCTGCGCTGGTTTAGAAAGAGAAATTTCCCCGGGCCTTGGAGGAATTAATCGTTTTATATGCTGGACTCTTGCCTTCTGACTGATCTATCTGAATTACAGATTAACTGGCAGCGTGGGGACAGAGGAAGCCATTTCAATGAATAGCTCTCTAATTTATTAAAGGGGTTGTTTGGGCTGGTGGATCAGCAATGCTGCAAGTTCTCTGAGTGGAGAGCTGTTTTCTGTCCCCCTCTGCATCTCCCAACCTTTTATCCCCTGCTTATTTTAGCTTCTTGCCCATAGGGCCCCTCTCAAATTTGATGAGGGTCCCAGCAAGGCAGATGGAAACCCCAATCCAGTGATACCCTTTGCAAATGCACCATCGGCTCCCAGAAAGCTGCCATTTCAGAGCCTTTCTCTAGGGGCAAATTCTATGATTTTTTTTAAGCAAAACCACTACCTTTATAACCAAGTACTATAAATTTTAGAGTAAGCTGTGGCATCCTGGAAAACACTGATGTGCTGTGCCGCAGTTGGTATTAGTTCAACCAAAAAGCATCAGTCCTTTTCTGATCAGTTCCGCCTGAAGAATATCAAGGGCTTCCTCCTTACCTTGTGAGTCTACAACAAGTTCTTGAAAACCTGCAAAATCTAATTTTTTTTAAGCGATTTTTTCCTTTAGCAAATGTTGATCCCTGGACTTGCAGCAAAGCTTGACACTCCTAGTACCATCATTGATGTGAGCATCATGGTCTGGGCAGCACCAGGGGCTGCCCAAACCTCAGCATCGTTTCCTCTCCCAAACTGCTCAGCATGAAGGAAGAAGGATTTGTTCGTTTGTGGATATTTCTGACATGGACTTCATATTCTAGAAGAGTCTTGTAATACTGTAGGAGCAGATTCAGGATTTAGACCAATATACAAGTTAAATACATTTTGATTCTGTAAGCAACACACTATTTATCTTGGGATAGAATAAATCTGAGAGACTGGTATCATTGCCAGAGATCATTTAAAGGAGGGCTGTGAAGGAAAAAAATAAAAGAGATTTGTCTGAGAGGCAGAAGTTTTAAATTTTCATTGCCCTCATGCATGAACTGAGCCAAACTATGGTTGCAAGGATTATTTTTTTATTTGTTGACCATGTAAGAATTTATCTGAGGAAAGTAAACATCATGAGTCTGATTTTAAGTTGGGTTTATAAATTCACACCCTGAGCGAATGCAGCCGCTCTCTTGCTGGCAGGAGCCAGGCATGCAGGGTGTCTCCTGGAAGTGAACCCAGTCCATTGGCATCTGCAGCCTCAATGGCTGCTTGATGTTTTCATAAAAATTCTATTTAAAACAAAAAGGTCAGATGTTGACTAAAAAAGCAACAACTGAGAACTCATTTTGTTTGAAAAATTACAAGTGCTAATAATTACTGTATGAGAACCAGATGGTGGTACTGACCAGTTTAGTTTTGTGGAAAAAAAAAAAAAAGGAGAAGAAAAACACAGAGCAAAGACAAACCATGTGTTGTGCCAGGTACTTTATATTTTGAAAGCTCCTTCCATTTGAAACCCCTGAGCAAAGCAGAGTGCGGCATTTTTTTTAATGTATGATTTTATTTCTTTTTTTATATTGACAGAATATTAAACCAAAATAAGGAAGCCTGAAAATTAATGTCCTGTAATGATAGCAAAATCCCTGTGTCTCAGGAGTCTCATAAATGGAATATTTGGAGAGAGGCACACATCTCCCTGGGCTCAGAGAGGCTTCAGTTACCACTGAAGAAAATAAACCTCAGCTTGGGCAGCCGGGCTCCAGGGAGAAGGTGCTGGTGTCAGCACGAAGTGATGTGGCTGGAAGATAGCCTCGTTAGGCTAATTGTTCTGGAGCCTTTGCCTTTCCTGCCAGGGCTGCCTGTCTCCTTACCCATAATCCCAAACCCCTTTGATGGCCCATCAGGAATATTGGACTTGGCCCAGTTTTACGTCCATCCAATAATATTATGAAATTGATAGTGACAGTTCCATTGGCACTAATTTCAGTAAGAGATTGGAGCCAGAGGACAAGCGGTTTGCTTTCATGGCGGCTAAGCTTTCCAAGTAGATCAAGATGACCCAAGACTGATCTTGCAGCAGCTGAGGCGTGAAAGGGGGATGAAGATGGCTGGTGGACCTGGGCAAGAAGCTGGTGAGAAACATGCTCAACACCTGCCTTCAGCATGCGATGGTCCTGACCAGTGGGATGCATATGCTGCTGCCCAGGCTTGCGCTGCAGAGCTGCTGCTGTCAGGGCTTTCTCTCTGTGGATGGTGTTTATTAAGCAGTGTTGGGCACCAGCCTCGGCAAAGGTCAGGAAAATCTGTGGGCAGGAGGGCAGTAGTGGTTCTAGCTGTTTCCTCTGAGACCTTCAGTGGTTCTTGCTGCTTTGGGTGTTTACTGGCACAGACACAGGTTCCTGCAGCATCGTGCTCTTGGCTTAGGTCAGCAATCCAGCAGCAGGCTGGGCATGCTGGTGGTGGAGCTGCCAATGGAGCCCCTCACTGAGACATCAGTGGTGCCCCCTGTACTAAAGGAGCTCCACACTGAGCAGGTTAGATGTCATGTCCCAAAGCTTTCACCTAATGCTGGCCACAGGGTTGAAGTTGATGCAGTTGCCGTGGCCTTACTGCACATCGTGTGCATGTTCTTTGCTGGCTAAATTGAGGAGAAATCTGAGATGTAGCTTAAACTACCTCTGCTTTCCTCTCCACCCTGGAGCTGTTGAGCCAAGGTCTGGTTTGAGGTGAGTGGAGGGGAGCATCACCTTGGTGCTGAGCTCGAGCTTGCAGAAGATGGCTCCTTGATGCCTCTCCAGCCTCACACTGCGTTCACACATCTACCCGAGCAAGGGCTCGGGAAAAATGTTTATCAGTTTGACACAGTCTCATTCTGCGGTGGCTGGGGGCCAGGAGAGAGGATAAAAGCCTTAGGCTGATGATAAATTGGAAATGCAGAAAGGAAATGTATTTGCTTAGTGCTGAGCAGGCTGCTCTGCTTCAGGCTTGGGTGTTTGCGTGGGGTCACTTGCCCCTGGTGTGCTGGATGCTCATGAGGAGGTGAAATGCCATCAGGGCCACATGTAAGCCCCTGTGTGAACACAGCCATGGGGTGCTGAGGGTGTGGGGGATGCATACGCTGCTACTGCCTTGCCCATGTCAGGCTGCCCAGGGAGGCTGTGGAGTTTTGTTCTCTGGAGACGTTCAAAACCTGCCTGGACACATTCCTGTGTAACCTCATTTGGCTGTTCCTGCTCCGAATGGGGGACTGGACTGGATGAGCTTTTGAGGTCACTTCCAATCCCTGTGATTCTGTGATGTCTCTGTGTCAGTGGGACTGTCCCCCTTGGTGTGCTTAGCAGCAGATGTGAGGATGCCTGGATACCTATCAGCACTGAGCAAGCCACCATCCACTCAGGAAGGGGTGTGAGTGAGCATCTTCAAGGCTAGACACGAGGAAGAAATTATTTACAATGAGGGCGGTAAAACACTGGAACAGGTTGTCTAGAGAGGTGGTGGATGCCCCATCCCTGGAGACATTCAACGCCAGGCTCGATGGGGCTCTGAGCAACCTAATCTGGGTGAAGATGTTCCTGCTCATTGTAGGGAGTTGGTCTGGATGAGCTTTGAAGGTCCCTTCCAACCCAAGCTATTCTATGATTCTTTTATCAAGTGCTAATGTGACCCAGGGCTCAGTGAGTGTGTGGTAGTGTTGCTCTTACATGGATGAGGTGTGTTGCTTTTGGAGACATCTCCCATACAGAGCAGGGGAAGAGCTGTGGTTTGGATCTGCAGATCCCAAAGATCTCCACTGGAGGGGCTGGGAACGAGGAGGTGGCTGCACACCAGCGGGTTCGGAGGTGCCAGGGCCTCCTGTAGACAAGCTGTAGGAAACGCTGCAGTATATAAAGTGCATTTTGCGAACAGAAGAGATTAGAAAGCTGATATGTTGTTATTCCGATTGATTTTGCTGTTGTATTTATACCTGGAGGTAAAGAGCAGACATACTGGAAATCAATTGGCCTCGTGCTCTTCCTCACTCTCGCTGCAGCACCGTTTGAATGAAATGTTTATATCATTTTTACGGTGTTTCTGTGATAGGGATGAGTGAGCCAAGAGATTAATAGGTGCTTCTGAGGCCTTTACCCAGCCACTGTCCAGCTCTCACCTCATAAAGCCTTCACCGCTCGGGAGTTCAAGGTGCCCCCGAGGTGACAGCTTGGTGACTTTGTTTGGAAAAAAAAACCTAGAGGCGAATCTCTAGTCAAGAGGAAAAATAGTGGGGAAAAAAAAAAAGGTAAATGGCAGTAAGAGGAGGATTTGGGTCAAGCAGGATGGTCCCCAGCTCTGGAGGGTGATGGAGACCCAGGGGAAAAAAATGAGGTTTTTGGCTTCAAATAGAGCTGATCCCATAAAGATGGATGGAAATGGTAGCCTTATACTTGGGAGATAAGGCAGTGGGGATGTTATTTTGCTGTCTCATTGCACATCTCATACCTGACAGCTGCCTATCCTGCCCCAACAGCCCTTTCTGAGCCTTGACCTTGGGGCTGGGGCAGGAGGTCTGCAGTGGGGCCACATGGGGAGATCGGCCATGCACAGACACTGTGACCCCAGGTGCCTCAGTCATTCTTCCCATCTCATCGGGGTGTGTGTTCCTTTGCTGGGGGAGCTGCTGGTGCTGGCTCTGCCATGCCAAGGTGCCATTTTGCAGGATGGATGTGTTGGAGCCCAGCTGACTTCTCACATGCCATGGGGAGCATGCATGCCCAGCAGTGGGAAAAATTGGATTATGACCTGCAAACGATGAAGGCAGGTGGGGTAACGGTGGAAGTTGACTGGGGATGGTCTGAATGCCAGCACTAGCATCTCCAGATTAAATATCATCTGTCCTCTTTGGAGTGATAATCAAATAAAACCTACTTTTCTTCTTCTCTTGCTGCCTGTACTGCTATCTGCTTCACTCCACCTCAACAGTGAAATCCTTGTCCTTTGGCAAACGAAACAGCTATCCAGTATCCATTCCCTGTTATGTGGGAGAAGATGTTGGCTTATTCAATACTTGAAAAGTCATCAGATCCTCATGTTGCAGGATCCAAAAAGTTCTCCTGGGTACATCCATGCCCTGTTTGCCGTCCCTTTCCTGGTTATATGGTTTTTAAGTTGAAGAGGTTTGGTACCGCTGGGCTGAGAGCTTTAAGCCTAAACATAAAAATTCCTGCACGGCTTTCCTGCAGGTGCTGGCTGGCTTTGCTGTCATGCACGGCCTCAACTTGTCAGATCTCTCCCTTTTTAATTATCAGATTGTCTCATCATTTTTTACTGTAAGCGTTTTCTGTTGCTTGTTCTACCGAATTTATGTATTTGTGCCATCATATCCATTGACTTTATATTTTATAGGATTTGATCTTAATGTTTCCATTCCCAAGCGTGAGTGCTTATAGGATTTGTGTCTAAGCTCAATAAATAAACTTCAGCAAGGGGAAGAAGGAAAGGACATGGGAGGAGAGGGAGAGGTTTGGGGATCCTCTGCCCCCAATGGGGTTGGAGTGATGCTCCATACTGGGACTGCCAGGGCACCTGGATGCTGGAAAGGGTAAGGGGAGGATGCACAGGGCTGCTGCGGCCCCTCTGCCCTGATGCAACGCCTTTTGCAGCGAGAGCTGCTGTCTTCCCCTGCAAATACTGAAAAAATCAGAGAGAAAGAAATACCGATATCTAAAGAGGGAAAGGGGCTTTTGTAAGCAGCAGTATTTTGGCAGACTGTTTAAACAGGAAAGATCCTGACGTGCTTTGAGGGTTGTCTACTGAAAATGGATCTGACAGCCTTTTTTTTTTTTTTTTTAATACCATAATGCAACTGCAATTTATTATGAGGTGGAAGGTGGCAGCAGGGTGAGGGAAGAGCCACATGTCCAACCCGAATGGTGATGGGTGCGGGGCCCCCTGGCCTGTCCCTCTCTCCCATTCACACCAAAGGTCAATGGGATCTTCAACTCCTCGAGATGGTCAGGGCTCCAAACCCATCATCTTGTTCAGGAGAGGGAAAAACAAATTGCTGCTTGGCTATTTTCTCCTGCCTTTGCTGCCAGAGGGCTTGGAAGCTGAGGATTTGGAGTAGATTCCTTTGAATCTCGGGTCGAACCTCAGTGTTCTGTACAAGTTGAGGGATCTTCTGTGGCACGATGTGATGGGTTGGGATTGGAGACCCTGGGGATGAGGAGAAGCGGCCGATTCCCATTGCAGGAGGGCAGGGGACGGGCTGGAGCCCAGGGCAGTCTGGCTCCAAGAGGTTCCCCACAGGCACCAAGCGCCGGCTTGGACCCATGCCCACAGCTGCCAATAAAAATTAAGAAATTGATTTCCTTTTGTTTGCCTGACAGGACAAGGCACTCTTTATGAGACAGTAAATGCAATCTTGCTCTGAGCACAGCTAGATTTTTAATTGTATTTGTTGTGCTTGTGCTTATTGTTTTATGAGTTTCAGTTCCTTCCCTTGCTGGTGCAGAAATCAGCCCTGGGGGATGGTTTGATTCCAGCTTCAGCAAAAGGTTGGAATTTTCTTTAAACATTTTTCTGTTTGTTTCCCTGATGAGCTGAAGTTTGGGGTTAGTTTTCTATCTGCATTAAAAATAAACGTGCAAGTGTGTATGTATAGCTTTGAGTTGTAAAGCTGGGCTTGAGAGATCCTGACTTGAAATTATCCACTTGCCAGCCAGTGATGCGACCCTTTGAAGAACAGCATTTAAGATTTCGATCAGAGAAATACAGAAGTGCCAACAGAGGCTTGAAGTCAGAAGAAGAGGGGGTTTGAGATATAATATATATTGGAGTTTAATGAGGTCTGCTTCAGCACTTGCTGTACAATGCACAGTGACCCACTTTACTAGCAGAGCACTTTTTTTTTCTAGTTATGGGTCATATACAGTTCCTAATTAAGTAGGTTAATTATATGACTCCTTTATATTACACAGGCGAATGTAGATGGCACAATTATCTCTTGCAGTGATCATTTTTGATCAGAAATGATGTTCTGAGTGACAGCTTGCTCTCTGCTTCAGCAAACTCTGTTTCTGTCTTGAGCTCATGGCCTGGGATGTGGATGGAATTGTCCTCTCTGAATCCACATTGGAGACCCCATGGCCCTGTCCTGGTCCAACGCTGTACCTGTGGCTGCGTCGGCAGCTGCCCAAACCTGGTCTGTAGTGCTGGTGAGGTCCATGGTTGGGGTTTCTTTGGAAGCACTGAAAAGGGAAGAGACCTGAGGGCTGTTTGGTTGCAGGTGCAGCTTGGGAGGGCTCTGAGCAGCATCAGGCCCTGTAGCTAAACTGTCCTAACTGTCCTTGAAAGAAGTTTCTTTAACCTTTCCTTTCTCAGCCCCACAGCGTCTGAGCCCCCGCAGCATCCCTGGGTTATCTGTTCCAGTGCTCAACCATCCATACCGCTAGGCATTATGGAAAACATTCAAACTCTAATCTCCCTCAGTGCAATTTAAACCTATTATTTCTAGTTTTATCCGCAGTGGACGTGGAGAACAGCTATTATATTTCTCTTTGCTGCAACCTTTTATGTATTTGAAGGCTGTTATCATGTGTCCCTTCAGTCGTCTTCTCTCAACACAAAGCATAATTCTTTCAGTTTTCCCTTGGAGGTCATGTTTTCTACACCTTTGGTCATTTTTGTTGCTTTGGAGAGGTTACTGTGATAGCAAGCTGGAGGTTTTGTTGTTTCTTCACCTGTCTGCCTTGGAGCATTCATTGCGTTACAGATGTATATGAAGTGACCATTATCTTCTCTAATCTGTGTTTATTTATAAAGTACCCTATATTCCTGAGCCTGTGTTTTATCAGAAAGTATAGCTCTTAGCCTTGATAAATAATTTACCATTATGTTATGATCATGCAAACAGGGGCTCTCTAAGCTGTTATTTTTTTCTTTATTTTTCTTAAGTAACAAGTTGTCCATATAACCCTTTGAATGAACTAGGTGATTCACAGACACAGACTAAAAGGTATATCCTATTTCACAGAGCTTCCAGATAGACAAGGAGATAAAGGAAAACACCAAGCAATTGGGTTAGCATGGAGAACAGCTAAACCCTGTCCTTGCAGGCAGGGTGGATGCTGTTGACTGGTGAGACATCTGTTTGGATGGAAGGAGAATCACTGAAAGCCTTTTGGAGTATAGATGTGGCATATTGGATGCTCAGAACATACAAAGGCTTCTTAAAAGTGCTAATGAATAAACTATTTTTATAGTTAATATCCACAATATGTTTGTCCATAGCACAGGCTGAGTTATTCACAGAAACAGCTACTGCATTACTGTTTAGATTTTAAATTTCAGAGGAGCTCCAGAATATTTTATAATTGTGTTTTTAAATTGAAGGATGGTGTATCAGGAGTTACCCCAGGCTACACCTGACTGTTGTTCTACATTTTTACAGTACAAAATTGGCTTAATTCCTATGTCCCTCTGCCCATTCCTCTGTCAAGTGCAAGGTAAACCTAAATCTTAAAATCTGTATTTATTATTCCAAATAAAGCCATTCATCAGCAGTATACATCAGTAGCTCAACCTCTTTACCTACTTAGTGGCAAAAAATATATATTATTGCCAAATAGATTAAAATGTTGAAGTCTAGGTAGCTGCTTTATTTCCAGGAGTTACTAATGGCAGTATATGTTTTGAGTGTCAGAGCAATAGTCAAACCCATAGAAATGATTGGTGACTGCTTGATATCAATGATGTTTTTAAAGTCTGTCTCAGGCTTGTGCAGCAAATTCAGTGCTGGTCTGAGTCTCAGAGGGGCAGCAAGAGTGGCCATGTGGATTTGGATCAGGGAGCTGGATCTCAGCCATGACCTGCCAGAACCACAGAATCATGGAATGTCTCAAGTTGGAAGGGACCTGTAAGGATCAATGACTGAAAGTGATAAAGAGCCATGGCTGTGTTGCAGGAGTTAATGCTGTTCAGATATCTACCCCTCTCCCCTGCTAAGTTAAAAGGGGAAACTTGGAGAAGTCCTTTACTGTAAATAATTATGTCTTTAATCCAGTTATATCCTGTTGAGGATATAGGGATGGCTCAGCTGAATATATTATAGTTCATGCCAGCTCAGTGCGTATCATCCTCAGAAATGTTTCTGAAAGCTTGAAAGCTAGTGCATTGCGTCCATCTGGTGTGTTCCTTAGGAGCCTTGAGAATACAATTTTTTCAAGAGCTGGAGATACAGTCAGAGGCAGTAAACTGTCCCTGGATTATTGCAAGGGTAGAATGTACTGTGCGTGGTGTACTGTCCCTGTGGTGTCAGGGCTGCAGCTGCCTTGGCAGTTCTTGGGTTTTGCAACTTTTACAGTAACCAAAAGGGATTGAGATGATGATGGAGCATCAGAGTTCTGCTCTAAGGGTTTTGAGGCTCAGTAGATCTTGTAAATGTCCAAACCTGGAAGCATCGACTTGAGCTGGATGACTAAGAGACTGAGTCCATTTACAGGACCCAGTGTTTTCTGGAGAATAGGAGTGAAATTGTGAATTGGCTGAGACGCAGTTACCTTTCACCCCATAGACCTTGGACAGGTTTGGGGAATGAAATTAGTGATAACTAGTCCTCCTAAGAAATGAGCTGTAGGAACAAACCTGTGGAGTGTTTAGAAGATCAGATTCTGGATCTGTTTATTGTCAAGGAAATTGCCATCAGAACATGGGGTACTAGATGCTGGTGGTTCTTAGTCTCACAAGTGCCTGATCTCTTTGATTGTGCCCTACTCGTTTAGAGGTAGCCATGTCCTAACCTGTTTGTGCCAGAGGGACGCTGTTGTGGTCTTTGTTCCCTAAAAATGAGATGCTGTGCCAGCAGAGACAGCAAGGGTTACCTGCTGGTAGGGCTTTGTGGGCCCCCAAGAGCTATGTCCCCAGAAGGGTCTGTGCCAGCCTGGTGCATGTTCCATGGCTGGTTATGAAACCAACCATCTTCTTCCAGCACCAATGTTGTGGAAGAGATCTTTTTTTGCTCCTTGTCACGAAAGTGTGATTTCTGCTCTCAAAGGAAAGGACAAGAAAGACTTCCTTCATATCATTCACTAGAGGGGCCTTTCATGTCCCACTGTCTGATTAGGTACCTTCCTTTGAAGCACCACCTTGTTTGCTTGGGGAAAGCAATAAGCCGTCAATAGCCTCTCCCACTACTCCACTGCAAGTGAGACCTTTATGGTCTCTCCTCAAATTATTTACACCAGTCTATACCAGCTGATATTTTTATGGCTTGTTTTGTGAACTGCATCTTGAAACGCAGAGTTCTCCCCTTCCCAGCACAGCAAGACCAGCCAGTGGCTCAGGGTAAGACCAAAGGGACATGCACACTGTGCAAAACCCAGCCCTTCTGGTTTGCATGCAAAGACTTGACAACGTGAAAGAACAAAAGTAATTCAAACCAAAATTGCCTGTTTGCTTTTTGTGTTTGGAGAAATACAGCGTGCATAGTCCCAACAGAGGCATCTTGCAGCAAGAGCTGAATTTTGCCTTTATGTCTCAAAAGCTGGAAGTCACGTGGGCCCGGGGAGTAACATAAAAAGCAAGAACCTGCCAGAAGGAATTCACAATAAAGGGAGAGACTTTTTTCCTTGTGACTAAAACACCTGTCACAGCTGCCAGGACTCTGCTAATTACACAATAACTTTATTACATCCTGCTTGGAAGACAAAACAATACTTGAAGCTCCAAAAAATGAACAGCTTTTAGACTAGATTAATGCAGGCAGAATGACTGCACAGAACCAGTGTTTGCCCTGTCCTCCCAGGAGCTCTGGAGAGTAAAATGGCTTGAAGGCTCCCCTCTTTGTTACTAGTGATACA
The DNA here is from genome assembly GCF_964273445.1 of Streptopelia decaocto. Classification (NCBI taxonomy): domain Eukaryota; kingdom Metazoa; phylum Chordata; class Aves; order Columbiformes; family Columbidae; genus Streptopelia; species Streptopelia decaocto. The sequence goes on from NC_138664.1 coordinate 5,666,926, forward strand.
TACTAAAGTAATTGTGCAATTAGAAATAGAGAGAGGCATTTTCTATGCAACGTAGGTAAAAGACAGGTTTCTCTGAATAGGGTTGAAGCCTTAATGCAGCATCTCTGCTCATTTTTGCTTGGGCTTCTGGTAGCCCCTGGTAGCATTCAGACAGGAGAAAAGGAGAGAATCTCTAGCTGAGTATGGTTTTTCTGCCCATGTGAATAGGTAAGGGAGGTCCTTGTGAAAGGCTGCAGCATGGTCCCCATATTGCCTAACTCCTCAGCATCCTGTGTTCACACACCATGAAAAGCTGCAGCATGGATTAGAGAGTTTCACCTCATGATGGAGATGTTTGTGACATTGGTTTGCAGGTTGGATGCAAACAGATGGAAGTGGGGAATAATGTATTAAGGCCTGATGTCCCCTGAGGTTTTCCAGCCTTAGCAGCTGATAGCGAAGGCTGAAGTTAGGAGGTCTAAAAATAAAATAAAGCATAAGCCAAAACCAGGGTACAGATGAACTTTGTGAAGTAGCTCCATGTGGGAAACAGGTCTTGGCTCTCAGGTATGGATGCTCTTTCCTTCCTCATTTGATTTTTACCTATGGGAACAAGCTTGTCATTGGTTAGGGTAAGATTAGGGCAGTGATGCCCTTGAGTGTAGACACTTGGGTGTAATGAGTCATGACAGGCACGGGAGGCTGAAGGAGCTGGAGCTTGGTTGCTGACTGGCCGTCTGCAGGAGGGAGATGCATGTTGGTGCATTTGGTCAGGCTGGTGTTTTGGGGGTCTGCTCCGTGGGTGTAGACAAGGATGTGTAAGCGGTTGCTGTGGGACTTGGGGAACACACGTGGACTGGCCCAGGAGGGCAGAGTCTAGCTGGGGTGCTGGTGGATGCTGAGATGCTTGGGGAGTAGGAAGGTCTCTGCAGGTATCAGCCCAAGCAAAGGGCACTGTGTGTGTGCTCAGGTGAAACTGAACAATGGGAGACAAGATGGGTGACATGTATTCGGAAGGCAAATGGTTTTGAGGTGAAATAGAACTTTGGCTGTGATGTTTCTTCAGTCTAAGTTGGTTATGTATTCTGCCAACTTCATGATGCCAGGGCATACAGGCACCACAGCAACCGATCTGTCTTGTGACAGCCCTAAGAGAGGACTTTGTGCAGGACTCACCTCTGCTGTGGTGTCATCTGTAGCTACTTTAACCGCTGCAGCATTGTCAGCCTGGTACCCCAAAACCAGGAGAGTCTTCCCTGCTGTGTGAGCTGCCTGGGGATGGGCTAACTGCCAGGGGTGCCAAGACAGGCATCCCATGCAGAGGCTGGTGGTGACCCACTGCAGGAATCCATACCCACCTGGTCAGCAGGTCTTGTGGGTTCCTTTTTCCCTGTTGTGCCTGATGGATGTACATGGTGTTTGCAGGTCCTGTGGCAGTGATCAGCGGAGAGGAGGATTCAGCCAGTCCCCTCCATCACATCAACCATGGCATCACGACGCCCTCATCCCTGGACGCTGGCCCGGACACGGTGGTGATCGGCATGACCCGCATTCCTGTCATCGAGAACCCTCAGTACTTCCGACAAGGTCACAACTGCCACAAGCCAGACACGTGTGAGTGCCCGATCTGAGCGGAGCCCCCTGCGAGGACCAGGGGATGGGTTGGGGGGACGGGGGAAGGAGGGCGAGGAGGAAGAGGTTAAGAGGATGAGGAAGAAGAGAAAGAGGTTTTTGAGGAGAGTGGGTCTTGGTATGGTCCAGAAACCAAAGTGAATCTCAGGTCTCAGAAATCACAACATACATGTAGGTGCTTCCAGAGAAGATTTTCCACCCTCACCTTCACCTCCCTTCACCCTCCCTCCGCCACCCGCCAGTCACCTCCCCCGCTTGCCTGAAAATGCCATTCAAAGCCTGGCTCTACCTCTGAGCGTGAGGTCTTGGGTGTGGGCAAGAGCCACCTGAGAACATGGGGATGGAAGTGACCCCTGCCTGGCTGGGGAAAGGACCTGCCTCCCCTTCCTCCTCCAGCAGTTTCCCAGCCATAGAGCTGCCTCCTTGGCTCCCTGCTGGGCCAGGGAGAAGCTCAGGACATGTGGCCATAGATGGGACAGATGCGTGGAGATGAAGAACAGGAGGCTTAGATGCTGGTTGCTTTGTTTTCATTGGCTTCTGTAAAGCTTTTGCAGCTTCTCTGTATAAACCTTGGTTGTGAACTGTGCTTGTTAGGCTAGCAGGTGGTGATCAAGTGGTCCTCTTCATTTTGCATTCTTAAATTCTGAGCATAAAAGAAAAAAGCATTGGGTAAAAGGATGCAGGGAGCACTGCGCTGGAGTCACCTCTGCTCTCGCCTTGGCTGCTGCTAACTCCTGACAGCAGGAGACATAACTCAGCCGTGGAAACAGGGAGGAGATGGATCTCCCAACCTTCAGGAACCCATTCAGCATTAAGTGCTGGGCAGTGCTGGTCCCCAGCCACTGCTCCTCCCGTCAGGATGGGGAGCTGCAGCCATTGCTCCTGTGGAGGTGTCCCTGGGGCAGCCTTTTGTCACTGCGGTTTGCTTGCCGGAGCGATGGGGTGTACCCAATGAATGCCACACAGCTTTCCTTTGATTTTCATTTTAATGTGCTGAATTGGGTCTGTTTGTAGAGAGAGGGGAGGAGGAGGGCGGTGATTAGGCAGGAGTGGAGAAGCTGAATGTAGCGTGTTTTTTCTGTGCCGTTAATTATATATTTTACATTTCGTATAGCACCTCATCTCAAAATGATTTACAAACTCTGATGGCTTGTGAGGGGGGGCTCCCCCGCTTTATCTTTTTCCTTTCCCTCCTGTGCTCTCTGTAATTTCTCCATGCGCCGACCATTTCAATACACGGGTGCCATTGCAGCTGTGCAATAGCAGAGCTTAAACCTCAAAATTTTGCCCTAAGTGTTTGCCCTGTGAGGCTTGTCAGAGCTGGGGAGAAGTCACTCACCTCAGGACTTGGCCTCAGGAATTTCACAGGACTATTTGGTTAGGATCTGAAGAGTTCATAGAGATTCTTGGGGGTGGCATCTGGAGCCACTTCTCCCATGGAAGGTGCCATGGGGGAGAAATACAGCGCTAGTGTTAACTGCCACACTTGGAAATCCACAGCAAATTGCTACCTTTGAGCTCCAGATTTCGCAGGGCTGGAAGGGGCTGAAACCAAACCCCACACACGAGCACTGCCCTTGGGTGCGAACAAGAGGCAAACCTCAGCTGCATGCTGCTGGGCTGAAAGCCCTTGTATTTTTTAGATTTGCTTGTCATTCACAGAGCAAAACCCAGGCTCTGAGACCTCAGGGAGGTTTGAATTTGTCATGTGTTTTGTATTTTAGTCCCCAAGACTTTACTTGGACAAAACTTCTGACTTCATTGGTGGCTTTGCTTGAGGCTGGAAAGTTTATAATTCGTCTTTTAAATTAACCATGCTTTGGGGAGCTTTTGCTGTTTGATCTGGAGTATATTTGTTGTTCCTGTTCTCCCCATGGCTGTCATGCCAGAGGGTTTTTCTTTCCCCCTGTGCAGATCTTGGGCACAAACACTTCATTTGCTGTCACTTGTAGAGAGGACAGCTTCTCTGGGCCGGGGAGTGCCTTGATGCCCAGTTGAGCCTGTACTGATGCCAGCTGTCACCTCCCTCCTGTCACCCACCTCCCACAGAGCTGCTGTCCTGCTGTGAGCAAAGGTGCTCCCTGGCACCAGCATCTCTCCTTTGCACTGAGATGTTGCTAGAGCAACATCTTCAGCAAGCAATTTGTCTCTTTATGATGAAGCTTTTCTCCTTCCTCCCTCCTGCGAGCATCCCTGTGCTCTTCGATGTTGTACGGGTTGAGGACGTGCCGATACCCATTACCGTGCTGCAATGAGGAGAGCAAACTCTATATGCTTAATGCAGTATTAATAGTACATTGATGTGATATAGATTTCTGTCACCCTCTATACTAGCAAACATCGCTTATCACGCAGGGATGACAGATGTTTATTCCCAGCCACTTAGCTCTTCATAATGGAATTGCAGCTAAAATATGGAGAGCAGCTCCCTGCCCACAGAGCTGCAGCCCCTCTCGCTCCCGCTGTGCAATGCTGTCCTGTGGGCTCTTCTTAGTAATATGTCCTTGAGGAGACAGGGATGTGCTCCTCCTTGGAGATGTGCTGTGCTCCCACCCTCAGCTCTGACTCACTGGGATTTGTGCAGTTGTCTCTTTGTGCAGGAGGGTCAAGTTTGGCTCAGGGTCCTCTTCCCCTTCCCAGCTGAGGGCTACTCAAAGAGCCATGGAAGAAACTGCATCGCCTTGTTTTCTCGCGATGAAGCACCGAGTCTTTGATAAGACATTCCCCGTGTCTTTATGCTGTAACTCCACAGCACAATGAACAGCACTGGAGTTTGCAATGAGTCCTTCTTCCAGCCAACCTCAGCCCTATCTGGAGGGTTAAGCAAAGACCTTGACAATGGGGACACTCCAACTACAAACTAATTTCAGAAGAATAAGCTAAAATAGTCTTTTTCTCCCCATCTTTTTTTCACATGGAAGAGAAACCAAGTGGCGTATCTGCTTGGTAGATGTCAGCAGGAGGAGTGACAGGTTGTGGTGAGTTTGCAGCTCTCTATATTTGGAAATAAACAGATGAGAGGAGAAGAACGGGACTTGTGGAGCAAGCACTTTGGACAGAATATGTGAAGAGGAGATAGGGTGTAGGACCACATAGCTTCCATTTTTGGTTTTAGTAACGGAAGACATGATCTACCCTCGTTTGTGTCCAGAAAATGGCTATCAATGCTTCTGGGCAGAAAAGTCAACTCATTACAACAGATCACTTCTGAGAGTAGAAAAACAAGGAGCATCAGCTTGAAATAAGTTCATGAGGCTGCTGGTAGGGCATAATTTTCATGTACATGCTTCTTGGCAGTAACAGCAACTTGTAACCTTAGCTCCATCTCCTGATATTCAGGATTCAAATTTGCAAAATGGGTAATTATGAGTAGCTGGAGGTTTTTTTTGTGGTGAAAGACTGGTAATGTTTCAGAAGAAACATTTTGGAAGATTGTTTTACTTTAATAGAAGTAATTTATTATCAGCACAATGCATCAGATGGAGATTAGTTCCTGGATATAATCTCTCAAGCTTTACTCAAATGTCACAGCACAATTTTGCAGTTGTTCCGTTTCCTTGTATTTCTTGTCCGACCAAAAAGCTGATCTCAAGAATTACAACAGTCAGAGAAAAAGATCCAAACCTCAATGGAGGGCAGATCTTTTGCAGGTCCCTGCCTGCCTCCCAGCAGTGGATGCTCGGGTCCCACCAGTGCTGTGAAGCCAGAATTTTGGGACAAGTCGTTTGATTTTTGGTGAAGGTCGTTGCCCGACATGACCAGCGCTGGCTGTGTTTTCCAGGACTGGGATGTGTTCTCCACACGGGTGGAGCAGCCATCCTTCCGTAGAGTCCTAATGAGCGGTTTTTTTCAACCTCATTTATTACAGGCTGCCCTGACATAATTACATAGTCGAAGTTAGTAATTACATGTATTCATGCTAATTAAGTAATTAGATATAATTACACTAACTGTAAATACATGGTAATCGGCTAAAAAGAAGTACTTCGGGAAAAAAAACAAGGCAAATCACACAATAAAAGCGCCATCAGCACTCTTTCACTCAACACTCTGCCTTTATCTTCTATTGCTATGCAGTTTAAAAGGAACATTGTGGTCATTTCAAAAATCATATTTTTTAAACAAATAGTTTTCCTTATGCCTGCTTCTAATAGGGCTTGAAAACAAAAATGGAAAGGATGTTTACCGTTGCCACTGTAATTTGTTTTTCTGTTTTTGTTTGCCTAGAGTGTTTTGTTCATCCTGGGCATGGGAAGCTAAAAAGTATGCAGCATTTCTATTTTTGGTCAGTTCATGTTCCCATCTTTGCCAAAACAACAACATGAAAATAAAGCCATAAATGCTGCTAAAAAAGAAAACTGAACCTGTTGGTAATGGAAAAGAGAAACTTTCCTCCTCTTTTTTTCTATCCTCAGGGATAAGAGGATTTCTTAATTATTATTTTCATGCAATATAAATGTGGAGCACAGTCAGAAGTGACAGCAACACTCTGCTGCCCAGTGCCCAGCCTGGGGCTGAGCTACAGAGGTCTCAGTCCCTCCTACCAGTCTCTGCTTCTCCTTCTATTCCTCCAGACTTCTCTTTTCCTCTGCCCTCCTTTCACATGAAAGCTCCAGGCTCTTCTCCAGCAGGACTCAATGCCCGTTCTCCAAAGTAGGCATTTATGGGTTGAGACTCTTCTGCACTGGGGCTCCTCACTGTCTTATGGTCTTGTCCTTCTCAATCAGCCCATATAAGACACTCTGAGGATTTAATGATGACCCACAAGTAGCTGCATATTCATTGACATGTGTTTTGCTACTTTTTCTGTGTCTCCTTATTTGTACTAGCAAAACTTGGGTTTCTGGCTTGGGTCTGTGGAAAAGCCCTGACCTAAATGCTCAGCTGCTATCAGGTAGAAGGCATTGGAGGTCCCTGCAATGACCTTCTGCCTCCAAATTTCTCTTTCTTCTGGTTTGTGGTTGCCTCTCATAGAAACTGCTCTGTGCTCCAAGTGCTCTGATATGAATGTCCTGCAAAAAGTTTGGATGTTGAAGAAACCTCACAGGCTCTGGCTGGCTGCTTCCAGAGCAGATGTTACAGGTACCTGGAGAAAAGTGTGAGCAACAACAGTTACTGCTTCTGTCACCCCTCCCGGGGCAGGAATGAACTTCTGTGCCCAGCATCGCCTTCTCGTCCCCTTGCTCAGGCTGCAACATCTGACTAACAGGAGATCCCATGGAGTTGATCCAACCTGCTCAGCTCTTCCCAGCCCTCTCAGCTGTTTTTCCTCACTTGTGGCTATTTTATGCTCTGCAACATTTCATCCAGCTCCAAAAGAGCAAATGGAAGAAATCTCCACATTTTCTGAAACTCAGAAGTCCAACCTGCGTTTGCAGAGGACGAATGCCCATCCCACCTGTACTTTTGAGTTGCAACCTCATACTCAGCAAGTCAATCTTCAGACCTTCTTACCAGGATGGTGCTACAGAAATGGGAGTTTTTCAGGCTGTCTTGGAAAGGCTGACAGAGTTTATTGCATATACCTTGCCCCACTGCCATCTCTGCAGGTGGTGTCTGTATGGCTGTATCCAGAGAAAGAAAAGCAGCATGGGAAGGTGGGAAATGTGTCTCTGCCTGTTACCAGCAGCGCAGCCCTGCCATGCTCTGGGTGCAGTGTGCACAGCAACTTGGTTTGAACATGAGCTGTTTACCTGCTGCAGCTGCTTGGGCTTTAGGTTCCACCTCCGCTACTTTTGTGTGTGTTTAACAAAAATATTTGTAGCAACACCCAAGATCAAAGTGGCCTGAGAAGACTCCAGCCCTGGTGCAGGCAATGATGCTGGCAGCACAGCTGGTACTGGGTGATGACACATTGAGCAGGGATCCATTAGGAAGAGAAACCTTTAAATCAAGGAGAACATGGCTTTGGGCTATAACATTGACCTGCTTCCAGGGACCGTCCCGGTGGTGGAAATACTCCTGGATACAGACAGCAAGTGGACACGGTGGTGCTTTCTCATGCAAAACTCTGCCTTCTCTGGCCCGAAAACATCTCTGGATGGACCCTTTAATCCTGGTGTCTGTGAAGGCAGCAAGCAGCGTTGGCTCACCTGGGGTGATTTCAGAAAGGGAGCCTGTGATGTGTAAACTGTCAAACACTTAATAAGCCAGATGATGGAAGGTCCTGAGCTGGTTTCCTCCTGGATTTGGAGAGGCTCTAGCACAGCAGACTGCTTGTGCTGCCTGGCAGCCTCGTCCCCATGTCAAATAGGTTGGACCAGACTGCCCAAGACATGCACCATCTCATGGAGGATGTGTATGTGCACTCCTGATACTCAGACTTGCATCCAGCACCCTGCTTATGTAGGGGTTCATGCACCCTCTCATCGCTTTTGCAGCATCCCCTGGCCCCCACACCCACACCACCCTGGATACGTGGGTACATGTTCCCCACTCGCTCACCTGTGCACCGTGGGTTGGACATATAATAAAACCCTTGCTGAATCAGTTCTCCATCATTCCCCATGGCACAGCTTCCTGCATGGTGACACCGATCACCCAATCATCTCCGCCTCACGACTGAAGCTGCTGAAGCACATGTGGACTTCTGCTGAGCACCCTCCCAGCTCCGCCTTTCCTTAGCAAAGCCAGGGATGCCATGATGCTCCTGGCTGGGCAGTTCCCCTGCCAGGGATTGCCAGAAGCCATTAAAGATAGTTGCATTTCCAGTTTCTAGTGAGTGTTCAGGGCTTGGCAGCACAAGGGTGTTTCTCACCTGTGGTCTGGCATGAGTCAAGACTAGCCATAACAAAGTGAGAGAAAAGGAGTGGGATGAAATGGGGATAAAGCATGTTTTCATTCCCTACATTATTTGCCACGTGTTCAGATATTGGTGCTTCTCTACAGTTGCGGTTGTAGTGCTCTTGACCCCACAGTGCTCTTAAATCTGAAAGATGTGTCCATGCCAAAGGAAGGAGGGCTCTGTTCATCAGCCAGTGCTCCTCATTCCCAGGGCTTCATCCCTACAAGACAAGAGATAGCAACAGGGTGCATGACGTGAGGCTACTGCAGACTCGGGCAGCTTCGATGCCCAGGGTATGATGTGGATTCAAGGGTAGTCTCCTAAGGGTTCATTGATTGTGTGAATTTTGCTGTGGGTTGCTTTAAAAATAGCTGGTGTCTGTATGTGTGTGTGGCTAGAGTTGTCATACTGATTTCTTTTGGCCATCAGTTAAATATTTGTTGTGCCTTTTAATGAGTTTACTGTGGCTTATGATGCTTGACTGTTGGGACGTACCTGCAGGCTGGGGTAGCTCTGCGTTCCTGGGACAAGGGGTCTGCACCAATGGGGTACCCCTCAAGGCACCAGGAGCTCACAGTCTGCACAGACATTGTGTTGTGACTTTCTAATCTAATCAGGATGGTTTTCAGGTTTAAAATCAAGCGCTCAGAAGTGTATGGGGATTCATCATGGTCAGACAAGAGGTGTGTCTCTGGTTAGAAGATCACAGGTTCTCATTGTTTGTTCATTGTCTGGTTAAATTACTATTCCTAATTAAAGATAGCTGGTATTGTTTAGGAGTTGGAGTGGTTTTGCATGACCACACATGCAGCAGGAACATTATTAGTAGCAGTGCACTGTGGGACAAGAAGTACAGCCCGGAATCTAGCAGAGAAGCTGTACATCAGTAAAGGTTAAAAAAATAAAAACCTGTATTGAGTGCTGCTTTTAGGCTAGATAGCTCCAAATACCCCTTTCAGTCCTGAAAACTGGGGAAAAAGACCCTTGTAAAAAGATATTCTGCCTAAAGAGCTTCTCATGACAAAGTGGGTTTTGGTTTCCCAGCATAGCATGGTGGCTGGCTCTGTGAGGTGTTGTGTGCAGGCAGGGAAGGCTTGTGCCTCCTAGCAGTACAGCTCTCAGCTTCATGCATAATATAACAATAAGACAGAAATTGTCATTTTTAGTTGCTGAACGTTTCCAGTCTGCCTCAGCATCCTTCTGGCTGTCTTGCTCTCATCAGTTGTGAGTGTGAACAGGCAAGTGAGGTTCACCATCAGTTGGGTTGGTGGGATGGAGGAAGATGCTGCTGCTAATAGGAGCGCCAATTTACCGGTGCGGTCCTGAAGCCTTGACTGAAGCAGCTGTCTTGCACCGCTGTTAAGCGTAAAGTACTAACCTTGTTGAACTCGGTGTGATTTACTGTAGTGAACAGACTGGGCTGAGAATTCAGCAAACCCATTTCCACGTGTAGCTGATGTAAGATTTGTATGCAAGTGTCTCAAGGTGAAAAGCACATTGGATTCACAGCATGTAAGGATTGCTCTCGATGCCCAGGCTTGTCTCCCATTAAGGCAGAGTTTATTGCATAATCCATTTTTAGATTCCTGCACACTCATTCCTAAACAGACTGCAAGTTACCTGATGCTGAACCCTGCTTGAATCTGTTTTTCGGGCCCCTTCTCCTTGGCCCTACCTAGATAAATCTGCTTAAAAGACAGGAGCAAATAACGACTCAGTGAAGGCATGAAAATTTCTGTATGTACCACATCAACGATCGGGCTGTCCTGCTGTCTGCAGCTAAGCGTGGTCAATACAGATGCAGTACTCGAACTAAGCGATAACTTACATTCATGTATACCCAGCTTTTCCTAATGTTCGTTCCACGTTCCTATTTGTTGCTGATGTTGCAGCAGTACCTGCATCTCTCTGCCACAGTTGTGGGTCTGCAAAAATGTCACACCTTTCTTACAGCCCTACTAACCTTTTTTTTTCTCCTCTATGAATCGGAGCACTGAGTCTGAAGGTTACTGTGCCTACCTATTTTTCTGTATTTAGATGTATCAAATATATATGTTGGATCTACTTGAAATGTAGTATTTTACAATGTTTGGGTACCTGTTGTTTTATTGCTAGTATATTTTAAGAGGCTTTACATCATCCTTCACTGCCAGCCACCATACCTCCTTTTTTTTCCCTTTGTGAGGGAAAAGGGATCTATTTAATTGTTTTTTTCCCTACAATCATCTCTGAAATTCAGGACAAGCAGTTTCCCTGTCTCCCATAAGTGTGACTAGGAGACAAAGCAGCTAGGTCTCCTAAGTATATATGGCAAATCTTCAATTAGAAGAAAACACTGGAACAAAATGACTTCAGACTTTGTTTCCCTTCCCCCAGCCTTTCCCACCCATCTACCTCCCTCTTGCAGGATTAAGCTGAGCTAATCCTCAGATGAGCAAGATCTTTGGGAAAGCAAAGAAGTGAAGTAAAACCAAGGGAGGAGAAAGAAAAATCCTTCACACTCAACACTAATAAGGAAATTACAGGCATCCTACATTATGAATTGGATGAATTTTTAATGGTTAGAAATGCAGTTGATTTATAATGCATCCATCCTGGACTGCAGGGACTGTTGCCAGCTACTAAATAAAAGACAGACCCTTTGTATTAAAAATATCAGTCATTTTACATTTCTGCAATGTAATTGATGTGGAGCATTGAGCAAGTGGAGATGATGGCCATCAGGTGTATACCAAAACAAAGGACCTCATGCTTCAAGCAATACCTGAGGTTCCTCACTTCCCATGCTTCAAGCAATACACTAGAACGTTGCAGCCCAATCTTCAGATCTTCTCTTGGATGGGCTACAGCTTCTGCTCTATGCTATTGCTCACAATCCAAGACCAAAAGAAATAAAAAACTTGGCAAAAGGCTCCATGATTTTGAAAGTTTATTTTAAAGCCTATCTTAGGGCTCTGTTTGATGTGTCTCATGCTCTAGGACAAGTTAGTTACCACCAGACAGCAGATGAAGCTCCATCTGAGGTGTCTGTCCAAGGCTTTCTTCCTACATGTGGAAGGAGATAGGATGCTTTGGGTCTGCCCCACGTTAGATGCCTTGTTCAGGATGAGGGAGTTAGTGCTGTCTGTTCTCTCGATGGTCCAGGCGATCAGCACAGATGGGGTGAGTCTAGCTCAGAGTCAGAGATCAACATGAAGTTGTACAAATCCCACCACAAATGTTCACAGTGAGGGTTGTGTTAAAAATAAGTCCTGGGCAAATTCCAGAGATGGGGTGGGGTGGAACTGTCCTGTTCTCATGCCAGATCCTAGCAGAGCCCAAATGTCAGGTAAACCTTATTGAGAGCACAGCAGGCAGCTGAGTATTCGAGGGATGGGATATATTTTTATCCTGTTCTTAATGAGGTGAAGTAACCTGGCATCTTGTACCTTCACTATTTCCTGGAAAGAGGCATTTCTCCTTACAGCTCATCAAGGGACTGTCAAGCATCTTCATCTCCATTTTATGTATGAGGAGAGGTAGCTGGAAAGACACCAGTTTCCTCAAGGTCACACCAGGTTGGTGACAGATAAAGGTCTGGCCCATGTTCAGCCCACTGGACCATGTTGTGTATTTATGAGTGAATACCTGAAGTCCTTTTCCAGCCAATCTTTTGGAGTCAGGAGTTTAGATGGGCAAACAAGTTTTGGAGCTGTCAGCTGTATATTATGATCCCACAAAACGGAAATTCTCCTTGTCAGAAAGGTTAGGTCAAATTCTCTCTTTCCACCTTCATGGGGGCCACGCTACACTCTATCATGTTTATGCTTTGCTCTTTCAACTAATTCTGAAGAGACCTTTCCTTGCAGGCCTCCTAGGAGCTCTGCCGACCTCATTCCACCTCGGCATTTCCTCCTGGCCCACTTGGTTGGAGTTGGAGTTGGTGTTGGTTGGAGCCCAAGTGCTGGGCTCAGAGGAAGAGCAGTTATTTTTTACCTTGGCTTTATTTCCTGGCTGAAGGAATTGAATGGGGATCCTGGGATACGAGCCTTGCTGCCCAAGGAAAACGCCGCTCTCCAAGATGTAGACTTGCATATTGACCTGGAGGAAGGAAGCGCTTATTGCCTTATTTATTACATTTCCCCATAGCAGCGTAAATACTATATCCATGATAGATATAGATCTTACAAATAATATAGAGATTTGAACTAAGTAATTGCAGTGCTTTTTTAATACAAGAGATCCTCAGTGTCAAGTAGTATTAATGATCTGTCTTGACGCGGTCTCTGCAGAGAGCAATTGCAAACCCCAGTTCCGTGAGAATTTGAGAAATTGGGAGAGAAATTCTAATGTGCTGTTCATCCCCTCTGTTCCTTTTGGGACACTCCAGAAAGAGTATCCTGTCTGCTGATTTATTTTTTTTTCTCAGCTTTCCCTAGACCCTCCAAGGATGAGAAGGCTAAGTGAGTTTTGGGAAAAGAAATCCCTTTTGTAGGCAGGCTGGGCTGGGCTGTCAGACGAGGCAACTTGGGGAGGAAATGTAATACAAAGATTTTCGCAGCTCCCTGTGGTCACTAACAGTTCTCCGGACATTTCTGGAAGACTAAAATAATTAGTTATGGTAAAATAGCTAAATTCAAGCAGAGGCAATGATATTCTATGTCTCTGCTGATGTGAGTCTGGTCTCTTCTCTGTAGCTTTAATTTGAAGCCCTCCTTTCCACTTGCTCTCTGAAAACCTTCTGCAGCCTTGCTATTAAACAGGTGGCTACATTATTATGAGGAATTCTCTATAAAGTCCACCTTTTAATGCCTTAGAATCTTTAGGGGTTAATTTAAGATATTAATAAGTATTGAGATTTAACACCTAATACTTCTTTGCAGTTGTGTCACTGTGGGGGAAGGGATAACAGAACGGTACTTGTGGGATGTGCGGTGGGTCATTTTGTGTCTTGTATCATGTTTGCAGAGGACTGGTAGCCCGGCTGGCTGGTCCGTGCTTTCTGCTGTAGCTGAAGAGCTCTAAGACCTCTTTAATTTAATGGAGCTGTCTGAGAAGGTTATGAATACCTTTTCAATTTATTTTTTTCCCCCAAACATAACATCTCAAGCCTTGAATCAGGCTGTGAATGTTTTCCATTCCTCTCTTTCTAGCTGTGTTCCTCTTCTAACGGTTATTTCTTTTCCTTTTTCCACCATTGGCCTTTTAACAGGAACAAAGGCAGGGGAGACCCGTGGACTCAGTAGCCTGTGTTCTCACATTGTCAGTCTTGGAGGAGCAGGTCTTGCTGACCTCTGTGGGCTCAGGTGTTTCTTTGCTACAGGAATGGTAGCTCATTAACACTCTCTGCCCTGCAGATAACTTTTATTGATCATCAGCTGCTTAATCAAAAACTCTATCACAGTTTGTTTCGATTATTCTTTTCTGTCTCTTCATCTCTGGAGAATCAGCTTAGCGAAACTTAATGTACTCATTATGCAGTTGGAGAAACCACTGCCACAGACTGCTATGTAAATCGTTGGGTTTATGAAGGTTTGTGTCCTCCTTCCTCCATGTAGCAGGATGAATATATTGGGTGCATATTCCTCTGCTTGATGGGGTGAAACAGGTGCTGGGGCAGTTGTGCTGAGCTAGGTCTTGACTCGCCTGGGGAGCCAATACTCACTTCCCAGCTCATGCAGAGCCCAGGGTCCACATCTAGATCCTCACAGTCCTGGTATAATGATGAACAGCACCATGCTATTCCTAGTGCTGACCCACCCTCACCTTGCCAGAGACATGTGGTGGCCTTGACATCACCATAAATACCCACCAACATGTCTACCTGATCTGCCAGAGACATCCTTCCCCTCTCGTAGTGGGTGTTTGGGTCAAAGCAGCTTTGTGGAGTTCTCTCTGCTGACGATTGCTCAGCACTTGAGTGATGAGGAGTTTCCTATGGGAGACTGAGCGCTCAGGAGAGGGGATCAGAGAGCTGGGACAGGGTTAAACTGTGGAACAGGGCACAGACAGGGGATGTTTGAGAGATGTGGAGTGGGAGCAGAGCTGAGTGCCAAACCACAATGACCGAGGTCCACACAGCTGGACTATGCTTTTTTGGTTTTTATTTTCTGATGATCTGTGTGCAATGTATATATAGATGCAGAAGTGGTGACTTACAGCAAAAGTAGGACGTTAAGTCCCCTATCTAAACAGATCTCAGCACTCCTGAAATCAGCACCTTAAGTGTGTTGCTGTTGGGCATTTTGCTGACACAGCAAGGGCCATGGCTGGAAACCTGCTCTGCAAATAATGGCTTTACCTTTTTGGAACCATCAGGGTGCTGGGGAGGAAAAGCGAGGAAGCTGTGCAGGAACTAGCAAAGATATTTCCCAGCACTTGCCATGTTTTTAATGACCAGGTCTGAGGCACTTGCCATGTTTTTAGTGACCAGGTACGAGAAGTGGTAAGCCAATTTGACTGAGAACACAGGAAGGGCATGGGAGGGAAGCCCTGAGACAGGGGTGCTGCTTGTTCCTGCTGCTCCAAACTTATCTCACACTCTAGTTATGCCTAACGTCCTGATATGATCCATTTTCCCATTGTCTTTTAATGTTTACTACATAAAATCATTCTCCTTGATCCTATACACTATCAGGGCTACATATTCTGTGCTGGTTATGGTGTTGCAATGACCTAATTTGATTGCGGGGGGTCGTGTCCTGTATAATGTTGTCTCGTTTTCTCAGTAGTCGATACAAACTCAATTTTATTTTCTTTGAAAAGAAAGGAAGTGGGGGCAGGAGCCCAGCATCCACGGCCATGCTTACACCTGCAGCTCTTACCTTGTTGCCTGGTTGTGAAGCCACGATGGCACATGTAGTTTAGCCTGAATGGGACCTGCAGGCTCTTTTTTTATTTTTTTTTCTTGCTGGTACTGAAGGGGAGAAAGGATGGAAGCTACAGCCGAGAAAGGCACTCATTTATAGCTGCTGGCACCTCTGATTTACCTCAAGGAGTCATTATTCCAGCAGGCTGGACCCTTGATGGAGCTTATCTCTGGAGGGGAGGGTTAACTGTGTCTCCCATGGGATGGGGGTGAGTGTTTAGCTTTCTCCTTTTGTCTCCAATTAGATGCTCAGTCCTTTGTATCTCTGTGTTTCATGTGCCTCAAAGACCCTTAACCTGCCTCATACCACTGTTATTTATGGGCAGCTCAGAGGCGCAAAGGAGGGTCTGGTCTCGATTTGTGTGGCTCATTTGCATGTGTAAGAAGCCTGTGGTTTCAGGAGTGGTGGCAGCAGCCCAGGTCTCCTGGCCCTGCTGGTCTCTTTGACATCTCCAGGGCTGTAGCTTGGTGAGCGGTGGCAGGGCTTGCTCATCAACTGGAAGTGTCGCTGTGTTTTTGTAGAGCTTGCTCAGAAGATGGTGTTTTTTCAACAGCTCTTAAAGGAGATGTCAGCCTTGTGTTTGCTCTGTGGGAAAAAGAACCTACTTTTGCAAACTGAGGACTGCAGCAAGGGCTTAGCTCTGGCTCACAGGCCATCTCTGCCAGCGGGGATTGAGGCTGTGGCAAATTATTCAGCTGAGGTTTTTCATTGCTGTTTTCCTTCTGGGTTCTGGATTTTCTTCCTTTGCTCTCAGGATATTCTGCACTCTCAGCCGTGCATCCTCCTGTCCTGTTGGGTGTTCGCTGCGCTTTGAATTAAAATGGGTTCTCTGTGGTGACAAAGCAGGGGTCAGAGAATCATTGGCAGGCAAAACAGACCATGATTTTGCAGCTTTAGATGCAGGTAGGAGTTGAATAAATGAGTCAGCAGATCTGTGTTCCTGGTGTGCCACCAAGCAGGCTCCCTTGGCTTGGGTGAAGGATTTAGTTGGTGGTAGGAGGAGGCCAGGCAGTGGACTGGCAGTCATCAGTACAGCCGGGCAAGGGCCAAGGGAACGGGATGGTGAGGCTTGAGGGCAGAAGCAGAGGGAGCGGGTTGTACATCGGTCACTCGTGTGATCCTCCTTGGCAGGATACCAGGTTTCCATGGGCCAAGCGCCTGGCCCAGTCGAGCCAATGTCCCTGATTTGTTCTCAATTTCGAAATATTTAATCAGAGATTCAAATATGAAGTCTCTTTAAGAAGGGACTGGCACACAGCAGCTGGCTGAGTGTCGCGATCAATGTATCCACTGTGGAACGTTTCCTGCAGAAATATTACATCCTCTCTCATTTACTTGATGATCTTCAGGGTGAATCAATCAAAAGATGCCGCACACAAATAGTTCAGCTTGTGATCCTGTGGGTCCATTAGAGAGGCATTTGCTCCATGTTAATGGACCTGTTGATTAACAAACAAACCGTTGCTTTTTAAATAAAAAGCTGTTGCTTGATGACAATTGTTAGCATTTGCTTTTCTGCTGCCCCACCTCCCCTATGTACAGTTCTCTGTGCCAGAGAAGGCAACTGCTGCAACAAAACCCAGATCTGCACTGCTGTAGAGAAAAGTACTTGCATCTCACCCAAGTATTATTGGAGGTGGACCTTCTCCTGGAGGCTGGAAAGGACAGAAAGACTTCTTTGTACTCAGCATGTGATTTCACCACTGTGTGTCATTTGTCCTGTTAATTGTGTTTTCTGCACCCATCTGGCTTGGCATTACATGTCCTGTTGGATTCCAGCGATTTCCAAGGAGGATCTCACCCTGGCATCCCCAACAGGTCAAGGCCCAGCAGCTCCTTGAGGAGTCTGTCTTGGCTTTTACATGCATGGGAGGTTTTTATTTGGGTCTGTAAAGCCTCTAGTCTGTTGGAGCAATACTGTGTTCATTTCCTTCCCCTACAATATGGATATTTTCCTAGTCTCCACATTTTCTGGGTGAAAAATTGCTCATGTTGTAGTGTTAGTTCTTACTTTTCTGATGCTAGCATGGCATGAACCCCAACTGGCATTTTAAGCACTAGGAGATCAGGATGATGCCTGCTGCACAGAAGATGTCTTTACCCACTGGAAAGCCCCTGCATCAACCTGAATGGACCCAACTCAGTGATGACCAGAGCTGTGCAGACAACTAAAAAGTATGTTCAGTGCTGCCAGAGCTCTGGTGTGGCACTGAAAACGTGATCCCTGGACCTAAACCAGGATAGACCACCGTGCTGAGCCACATACTACCGCTAATTTCAGAGAGGCAGTCATGCAGCAGGGCTGACCAGCCCAAAAGGACCAGGGTTGTGGCTGTGGGTTACATTTAGCCTCATGCTGGTAGTTGCCAGAAGCTGTTCTGCTTTTTGGGACATGTATTTGGACCATTGCTGATTAGCCAGCGGCTGTGGGGGCATTTGTTCCCACCCAGGCTGCTGGTGCAAAGCAGCCATTGTTCAGTCTGGCAGACCAAGCATCACTCTGTCCCGCTGCAGAGGGGACCAACATCCCCTGTGTCATTTGTTTAGCTCCATCACCTGATTGCTACAAACCAACTCACCCAGAGCTGTCCTTCGTACAGCTGGTGGGAGTCAGAGTGATGAGGCAGTTAGTGGATGAGGGCAGCAGAGTGAAAACCATTTGGCATTTCTATCCTGATTCTTCTGGGTGCCTTTAATTAGCATGATTGCTCAGCACGCGATTTTGCCATGTTCTTTAGCTCCCCTGGTTAGAATAATTATTCCCCCAGCTCCTTTTGTTCCAATTCCTGATCGCTTACAAAGTCTCCTGTTAAAAGCCATTAAATCCGTAATGTAAAGTGAGAGTAAACGTTCGGCGGCGTTATGCTCTCAGCCCCACACGTGTGTGCTCGCGCTCTCTGCAGCCCTCTCCTCTGCTCCCGGCCACGTGCTCCGCGCTGCAGCATCCCCCTCTGCTTTTCTCTCGCACGCTTCCCCACTGGCCATCCCACGTGTCCCACATGCAGCAGGTTGTGTGCACACTCTCCTTTGCTTTCTGCCGGTGATTTTTGGTATCGCTCAAGCTCAGTTTGCTCTGCATGTAGGCTGGTTTTTACTGAGGTTGAATTTATGGCTGTGGACTGTGATCTCGTACATTGAGTTGCATGTGCAAGTGTGGAGGTACCATATTAGAAGTGTATGGTTTTGCATGCTTTTGCCCCAGTGTGGGCAGCTCTTGCTTCAAGGGGCAGCATACTTAGAGGAGGACATGTTTTGCCTGTGGTGGCAGGCAGGACTTCTGATGATAGATGGTGGATAAGAGGAAATAACTTATTTTCTAAGTAAAGCTGTTTCCCTTTTTCTCAAGCATGAAATCCTCTGGCAGAGTAAAAACAGGTTGTGTTCCTGGTAGTTTCCATGTTACAGTGTCTCCCCATCCAGAGGCTGGGAGCTCAGCCATTTCCCTGTCCCTCATGTCTGCTGATATTTAATCAGCACATGTCAGTGACACAAGTGGGGCAGACACACAAAGGCTTGCACAGAATTATATGGTGTGAAATAAGATTGGGCTGAAGTGCTTTAAATGCCTTGTGTGTTTAGGTGACTTGATATGAGAGGGAGAGGAGACTTATTTTCAGACCCCAAATGAAACTGGGTCAGAGAAGGGCCTGGCAGTCATGTAGTTCATTAAGCTTGGAGCTGGCTGCTGGAGTAAAAATTCACAGCTAGATCACTTGCTGGAAAAAGCTTCTAGGAAAGAAATCCTGATCCTTCCTCCCTCCTTTGAATGAAGACTTCTAATAGACAACAGCCATGTGTTTTGGGGTTAGGTCTTTGTTTGCTGCCATGTGGTGATGTGCCAGACCTTCCTCACTCTGCAAATCATGGTGGCATGAGGGTATCCTTGCACAGCAGCAGCCACCTTCCCAGCACCCCTCCATGGTTGGAAGGCTCCCCACTCACCTTGCTGGATGCAAGAGTTCTTCTCAGCATTTTGTGTCTTCTCTTGCAAAAAATATGCTGTGTTTCGTGTATGTTTTGTGGGAGCAAAGCCGATTCTCCCCTCCTGCAGAAGGAAAGCCACCACGAATACCTGCCACTCATTTGGTGGGCAGTACCCACATTGTTCCCTGGGAGCAGGGAACAATGCATGATCCCAGTGCAAACCTGTGTTTGTCTGTTTGCTGTCCCCTTCCCTGGGGAAAGCACAGCCCTCCCTGTGCCCTGGGGCGTGTGTTTTAGAGCTTGCCTCATACTGGCAGGCACCAAAATGTGGTCTTGAAACAAAGCCTGGAGCTGGGAGCTCTCCCCTGGGAAGATTAATGACACTCTTCTGATACATTTTGGTTCAGAAGGCAACTTGTTTTGAGAACCATCAAGTGGGGCAATTATTAAGAGAAGAGGAGCTGTGGTGGCAGCCTTCATTTCCCAAACAAGCAGCAGAGTGGAAGCACTGGAGAAACACAGACAAAGGACAATAATTCCAGACAGCACAGCATCCAAACAGCCTAAAAAATCAACAAAACCTCATTCCTCGAGGCTCCCTGCTGCTCTCACTGTGTTTTTGCCCTCAGCTCTTCCTGTTCCCATTTACGACTCCTCTGTAGTCCTCGGAGCCTCCTCGCCTGTCGAGATCTCCCACGCTCCTCGGTTTCTATCCTCAGCTTGTGAACTCCACTAAATCAAATTTCCCCACAGGATGCTTCTCCCGACAACTTGAGGCTCTTGGGCTTGTACCGCTCCTGGGCTTCCTGGAGGGCAGCTCTGGCCTTTCTAGATGACATAAGGTATTGTTGGAGCAGATGGCAAAGTAAAGAGACTTGAGCAAGCAAGGATTTATCCTGGGCCTTGATCAGCTTCTCCACCAGCCTCCTCCTGAGCAGGAGAGCGTTGTTGACACTGCCTGGGCAAGGAAGGTGCCAGGTGCAGACTGCAGAAGCTGTGTGCTTTCCTATGCACCGTGTGTGTGTCCTTTGGCTTTCATATCCTGGCACTGTGGCTTTACTGAGTGCTTCTGTCTCCTTCTAGACCCCAGGTCTCCTGGCAAGGACAGGAGTCTGGAAGCTGGGGCTGTTCCCTGTTGAGTGCCCACGCCTGTATGAGTTCCTCCAGGGACCTTGGAGAAACTCTGGTCCTGCTTTATGTCACTGTTTTGCCATCTACATAACAATTATAACATCTCCTGCGTCCCCAGGGAATGAGCAAAGCATAACAAATTAATGTTTATGAAGCACTTTCTGGCTGAAAAGAAGTTTGCAACAGGGCTGTTGCTGTTCTAACTTAGAGGCTTCCTTTGCTGGTTGGCTCTTTGATGTGATGATCTGTGGTACTGGTGGATCAGCTGTACCATAATTGGAATTAATCAGCAATTAAGGAACATGAGCCCAACCAGATTCTTTCCCAGTGGATGTTCATTTCTGGGCAGATTAGTCAGTGGTTTCAATAACTCTTTGTAAAATGCTTAGGGTAACTATTGCTGTCTGAAGCAGCTGGGGAACAGAGGCGGTGTCAGAGGGACGAGAATACCTGTCGGGCAAAGCGGAAATGTGAAGCTCTTGTAACGCTGTGCTCAGTGCTTAAATTGGCAGCACTCTGAGGGCTGACTTGAAAAAAAAAAATATTAAAAATTGACAAAAGAATATATTTGAAAACCAAAGTGATGAAAAGGTTGTATTACTTATTACTTGTTGGGATGGCATCTTTCATGCCAGGTCCCACAGGCTTTGTGGAGCACAGAAGCAGGAGAAGTGGGGACTTGTGGAGGCAGGAGATGTTATTCTTCCAGGCAGTGAGAACTGCAGAGGAGAAGGCTTCTGGACTTAACAGTGCAAGCACACAGAGGGACAGAGACAGGGCAATAGCCTGATAACACCTGGGATGTCAGCGGCCACCAGACTCTTGGGCATTTTGGAAACAACTTCCTGGAGCTCGTTCTCACAGCTGACCCATAAATGCCACGCACATTTGCATAGTGGTGGATGTTATGAGGGACAAAATGAGCCATCCTTTTTGCTCAGGTACCTTCTTTCTGACCCAGTACAACTTAACTAAGGCGGAGACTAAACTCTGCATGTTGTGGGTGAAACTGCTGTGTACCCAGTCCTTCCCCCTTCCCTGGTCCTCTTACGAGTCATTCACATACTCTGGCTTCAATCTAATGAAAACAAAACCGAAGAGGCCCAACTGATCTGGCTGCTTTCCATCATGCAGTTGGGCCTCCAAGTGGCTTTAAATAGCTGCACCTCTGGGCAGTCTGGAGAAAAGCATTAGTGGTGCCTCTGGACAGGGAGGGAAGCTTTAACCCAAATCGCAGGGCATCTCAGACCTGAAAATCACCTTTTTGTTTTGTTCTTGGTCTTAATTTTTTTTTTTTTTTAATTTTTAATTTAAATTTTATACCCTGGTAAGTTCTTTCCTACTTTGGGGCTTTTCCTAAGGGGGATTGGTGGGGAATCTTGGAGCTCTGCCTCCTGAGCTATCAGGCTACATCATTTAGCGTCTTGGAACTACTCCATCCATGAAGGAGTTCCAGAGAAAACAAACTTGTGATCCTGGCTAATATGGATACGGCCCACATTAACAGTGACAACAGTAGAAATGCGGTGGATACTGGAATTCCTCCGACCAAAGGTTTAATGAATCTCACAAAGTCTTAAAGTGTTCACTGTGTGGAAATCTGTGGACGCTGTCCTTTTCTCAAGGAACATTGTTCAGCTGTTGAGTGCCTGTGGTATATTCCTAACCCTTCCTCTGCTCTAGTTAAGTATGAGAGAAATTTGTGTGGAAATGGGATCTTCTGGACCCATTTGCTTCTGCTGTTTCTCTTACTCTCAGCTGTCTCTTCCCTTTCCTGCCCTCAAAAGCACATGCAGTGCTGCGATCCTCTGCTCGTGGTTTTTGGGTTGTGGAGAAGATGAAGATGCCACAAACTGTAGCTAGAGCTCCGCCTAGCACATTCCCAAGAGGTTTCCAGTGATGTCAAGTCTCATTGACTAAAGTGGGAGACTCTTATGCCTGAGGTTAAACCATGGAAAATGAACAAAGATACAAGGTGAGCTGCTGTGGAGGGGACTAAGGACCCATTCTCCATGCAAATGAACAATCATAACCATTTCTGTAGCTCTCAGAGACATTCTGTGGATCTTAGAAGAGGAGTTTTCTATTTGAGGATCTGCTTGAGGTCTGCGTGTTGGTGTAAAATTAATTTGTGGGCTGAATTTTCTTGCACATCTCTGTTGTGGTCAACACTGCTGGGCTGGTGTGGATGAGAGGAGGTCTAGGCTCTTCAACTTTACCTTGGACAGTAGAGGAGATGATGTGCTAATCTGTGGCTGAGAGCATCAGGGAGAACCTCATAGTGCGCTTCTGCTGGGCTCCTGTGACCTGCTGTGTTGTGGTGAGCAAGGACTCAGGCTGGGTTTTATCTTGCCCTGCTGTAAGTTGTGGAGGAGGAAAAAAAGAGGGGTTTGTATCATAGCCCTGCAGATGAACCCATCCGTGACAGGAAACCTGGATTGCTGTGTTGCTTTGCCTTTAGATATAGACGTATCAGTCCTGGCTTTGACTAGACGGATGGCTCCTTCGCTCTGGATGCAGGCCAGGCTTGATGGTTTTCATGCCGCCTTTTGATGCTATTCATACTTCATATCTGTGCATAGAGAAAGATAAAATGTACACTGTTGTTGGAGTCTCCTGTTGCTTTTCCTTTATATCATAAATTCTGCTGTAACACGGGAGATGAAAGCTCCATTGCCTAACGTGGGCTGTGTGGGTAGCAGTGTTAAGTTTGGCCAGCTCCTTACCCCTAATTTGCTATTTTTATTTAACCCATTTTTGCCAGCCGTTATGTGGCATCCTGTTGCTTTTCTCATCTGTTCCCACAGCAATTTATGCTGCTGTTTTAGAAGGAGTTTCCATCCATGAGTTTCAAATCTGGGCTGCATCGCTCCTGTGGTGGCAGATGGGGCTGCTGTGAGGAGTTGTGCAACGTTTTCTGCGTCGTTCTCTCACCTTCCCGTGTCACGTTCCCTGCTGTTCTTCTCTGGTGACCCGCAGCAGCCTCCCATCTCAAAAGCCTTAGGAGCATGGTGTATTTGAATGGTTGCAGTTTTACCAGAAGGGGAACAGTGAGGTGAAATTATCTGGTTTATCTGCTTGGTCTTGTTCTCAGTCAGTGGAGGCAGAGTGTTCCTTGCAGGGTACTGGCTGTAGGCTGGGTTGGGTGATGTGCCTGGGGTAAAGTGGCTGAGACCCACTAGCCAGGGTGTTGGGAAACGCAAGACAGCTCTGGAGGACTAAGTGGATGGCCAGGCTTGAGGACAAAAACTGATGGCATGGTTCGGTTGCCTTCAATTTTATTGTCCTTTCATTGCCACATCCTTCCAGCCTGCTTAGAGAAATGCCCCATCTGCTCCCTCCATCTCAAGCTGTTAGAGCTGCACAGCAAATCAAATCTGAGCTCATTCCTCTTCCCTGTTCTCCAGCACTCTCCATACATTGA
The DNA here is from genome assembly GCF_964273445.1 of Streptopelia decaocto. Lineage (NCBI taxonomy): Eukaryota > Metazoa > Chordata > Aves > Columbiformes > Columbidae > Streptopelia > Streptopelia decaocto. Next base: position 5,690,648 of record NC_138664.1, read on the forward strand.
TTTCACTACCATACCATAGCTATTAGTAGAGACAGTATCATGTTTAAATTTAAAAAGTGGTCTCACTAGAACTGGGAGAACCACCAAGTTTAATCTATCACCCCCTTCCCAGTTTTGCGGGGCTTTGGAGATGCTTTTGATTTGAATCTACAGGGTGGGTTTTTAACCTCATTACCATTTTCAGGCTTGTATATTGGAGTTTCCCTCCATATCTACAACCAGTGTCAAAGATAGTATTTTTTCCTCCCTTTTTTCAGCTAACACTGACAAACATGAAACTCCACAAAAGCAATTGTTTTTAGAATTTCCACAACTCCTTCTAAGAAAATGAAAACTTTTCTTTTTTTATTTTAAGAAAAAAAAAAGTAAAAGAAAACCCCCACATTCTTTAAGACATTTCCAAGCTAGCTTTTCAGGAGCTAATAGCTTTGATGGTATAAATATGACATTTGTCACAGCAGCATCCAAACTCTGAACCTGTTGAGATTCACCCATTTTGACCCCAGACCATCTCAGTGAACATCATGCATCTCATATCTGACAGAGAAGACATAAACCTAGCAAGAGCCTTCTTGGTTTCTGCTCCATACAAGAGAATGGGGTTGAAGGTAGCAGTATAGGAGACAGTAGAGAGGAAAGAGAGAAAATCAGTCAGGAGAGAAGCATGGTTTTTAAAGATTCTTTGGGGACTTTAAGAAATCAGAAGAGAATGCCATAATGACTGATACTGCATTGCTTTCCCAAGTCAGTGGTATGTGTGTTCAGCCCCTAAGCTTCAGAAATGTCGGTTGTCCTCCTGACACGTTCCTCATTGTCTCTCAATAACGACTGCACATCATTTATGGGGTAACCCCTACTGCAGTCCCATTCGGCACAGTCCCTGCTGTCACTGGAGATCCCTGCAGCTGGGATTCAGAGCACAGCGCCAATAACAAAGAGAAAAGCCCTCGGCGTCCCCAGCCTCGTCTTGCTGATCTTTCACATGTCCCTTTATTCAGGCTGTGTGTCCCCAGTGGGTTTTTAGGTCTGTTGAGTGTGGTCCGGCAGAAGTGGAATTGCCTTAATTTAGCAGAGCTAAGAAATGCAAAGAAAATAAAGTAGACAGGAATGCTCCTTGGAGATACTTAGTATTGTTGAGTATAGTCTTTCCCAGCCATCCTTTGGTGGCCATAAAATATATTTATATCATGAAAACCATAACACGATAAATAGTGACGTTCAGGGATGCCATGTTTATTTGTCTCCCAGTGACACTGATAAGAAATGGACTTAGTTTACATACACTTTTCCAAGCATCAGCACTTTAAACTCTGCTTTGGCTCTGAGAGTTGAGCTAGGCTTTTTCTCACTACTAATGATATTTCAACACTTGGAATTTGCCTATGAATTTTGTTTATGACACATGAACTGAAGCTGAGCCTGTTTTACTCTCCCATGAGGTTCAACCCTTCAGGGCCACTAAGAATAACAGATAGTTTCCCCCAAACAAGTTTAAATGTTCCAAAACAAACAAATAGCTTTTGTCTACATCCTCAGGTTTGTCAAAAGAGGCATGTGTTTGATGAGCAGATGCAGTAAGATAGTGCAGGAAAAAAATATAAATAGATATAAAAGAAAAAATAGAAGAAATAGGAAAAAGAAATCTTCTGGCTGGTGTAGGTTTGGTCTGAAAAACCTTCTGTGCCTAGGCTAGTGGAAAGGACCTTTTCTATTGAGGTCAGTTCACAAGGGCATCTGAGCTGCTCCATGCTGCTCTAGTGGTGCCAGACATGGGCTAACTTACTTGGTTTGTTGGGGATTCTGTGACCATGTGAGAAGCAGGAGCGTTTTCCAGACCTTAGAGCAATTGTGTAGCCAAGGCATCCCAGTAATTTTCTTGGAAAACCCCTTTGGACCTATAAGAAGTTGGGACAGATTAGAGCAATCCTCAGGATCCTGCCATACATGTTTTGGTCCTGGCAACTGGATCTGTACTGAGGATTTTGAAAAGCTGGCATAGAAGTCTCTTATGTCTACATACTTGATCTGAGCTAAGAGCAACTTAGCAGCCACCTGTAATGACATATGTCTATTCCTGCCATGTCTCATTCCAGCCCTTTGGAATGGCCTCAGCTGTAGAAATACTGTTACAAATGGGTGTCTGAGAAAGTAAAAATGATGAGCTGACACCTGAAGACAAATATGTGGGCCTTTTCTGCAAGAACTTGTGGAACTGGGCACAAAAGATGGTGATGAACAGGGTTTCAAGTCAGGAGGAAGGGAAATGTAAGCTAAACATCAGGATGTGTCCTAACAGTGAACTGGAACGTGCCCTCCTTCAGTCAGGCTTTGAGGAGAGGGCTGTGGGACTGGGTGTCCCAGCAGAAGGGTTCCCTCCTGGAGCTCCCTTCCAGTGCTCCACAACAAGATTGCTCCCTCCAGTCCAGAGAACTATTCTCTGATGAGTCCTGAATATTTGCATTTATTTAGCTTCAGAGAATAATTCTCATCTTTAATAGTAGTTAACATCTAATAACTTCTATATTACAAACATGCTAGTAGTGGCTTTCCCTGGTTGGGGCACCCTGAGGCAGGAGCATTATGAAAAGATGGTTAATACAGCCCTTGAAAATGTTATATTTGTGCAGTATGTTCACTGGGGCTGAAGGAAAGAGGATGCCTGCTCCACTTATTCTTACTTTTCATCTTGCCAGTATTTCTGGCAAATTCTAAACTTTCAAATTACTTTCAAAGAAGTGGGGTTGTGTAACGAGAAGATGCCTCCAGTGTGCAGGTTTGGGTGTAGATGGGACAGCTGGGGCAAAGGAATTCTATGGGGTTATGAGAGTCAGGTCTCCCCAGCCTCACAGTGGTACTCTTCAGCTTCAGAAGTGTTAAGCCAGACTAAATAAATCATGAGAGGAAAGTAGACATAGGAAGGATTCTCCATTTTTCTCACCCCTTGCCTAAGAGAAAGATGGACTAGGTAGGAATTAGGACTTTTCCACTCCCGATTAGTGGGAAACTCTAGAAAAGAGTTGTTCCCAGTTCTCCATCCAGACTGCTTGCATGCCCCTTGTCCTCAGAGCACTTGTGCCTGCATGCACCACATGAAATAATTGCCTGTTGGTTATGGAAAGACAGAGTGAGGTAGCCCTGCCCAGAGAGGGTGTTTTGGCTTTAATTTAACTACAGCCGTTTGCTGGTTATTCATTTGGTTCTTTTTTAATAATTACATGTGTGTCGATATCTCTCTCTTTTTTTCTAGTTTTGCTCTTTTTTGTTTTCGTTTACTTTATTTTGCTTTTTTCTTTTTTCTGTTTTTTTTTCCCCTTTAGGTTTCAGAGAAATTATGTTGAATCCAATAAGCCTCCCTGGACATTCCAAACCTCTTAACCAAGGCATTTATGTTGAGGATGTCAGTGTTTATTTCAGCAAAGGACGTCATGGCTTTTAAAAACTCCTTAAAAGTCCCTGTTCTGATGTCAAGTTTATAGGCTGTGCCCTCAAAATGGTGGGAAGCAGTAAGCGTGGTCTGTATGGATTGAGGTCTCCTCCTAATAGGACTCGACAGCCCTGCCTGTACACGCGTTAAAGCCAACTGAAACTGTGGTTCTCTGTCACCAGATAACAGGGTTGTTCTTTTCCTCCAATGGTCGCTGTGTACATTAAATATTCCTGCAAGGCACAACAGCAGCAATGAGAGCAAATAAAGAGAATTAAAACCCAGTTGAAAAGGAGTCATCCTAATAACACAGTAAATAATTGTACTTTTTGCTTTAAAATAAAACACAAAACAAAACCAACCAAGCCAACCAAACTGACATCTTTAGTCATGTCCTCCCTGCTTGGAGTTTTCCTTGTAAGCTTGTGTCTTCGCAACACCCAGTAAACGCTGCCATCACCTCTTGTGTGGCACCGCCATGGGAGGTCTCCCAGAGCGAACCGAGGTGGGAGCCTGGAAGAATCTAATGCAGAACGAAGACTTTTGGTAAGAACAAAGGCAGCCCCACTCCCAGTTCTTGCACAGAAAATAATGTTGGAAGGAATAATAATGGAAAGAAAAAAAAAAAAAATCTTCTCTGACAGGAAGAGAATGTGGTTATCTTTGAAGTGCACATATTCTAGGAGGCTATTTTTTTTTGTTTGTCTGTCTGTGTGCGTTAGAGCGGCTTGTTGGATCTGACTATATCATTGTCGTACTCTGGTCTCTTCCTGCTGTTTGAATGATGAGCTTTATCTGAGGAGTTGCCTGGACTTCCCGCATGGATGGAGAATCCATAGCGCAGGAGGGTCTGTGTCCTTGCCAGGACTAGGGCAGTAAGCAAAGTGGAAAAGCATATCAGACGCACGCAGGTCCCGGTTGCTGGACCTTTTCCAGCCCACTTTAGCTCTTCCCTGTGTTCCCACCCAACTGGAGATTGGTTGTAACCCAGTCATGTACCCAGAACCATCAGCATGAGGCTGACTGACTGAAGGGGAGGAAAAATAAGTATTCTCTTGCTTCTTTTCTGGCATAAACAGGAATATTGATCCTGCTCTCTGGCCAATATTCTCTCTCCTTCTCCCTTCCCACTTTTGTCTTATTTCATCCAAAGCCTCTCAGATGGAAAAATAAACCCTTTGATCCTGTCCTCAAGAGAAGCCAGCTGCCCTCATGGCAACTTACAGAGCTTTCCTTGGACTCTCTGGATGCCACATGTACGGGCAATAAAGATTTGCTCACGCATATTGGTGATAACCTATAAGCAAGGCAGATATTCTCTAGAGGGAAAATAACCTTTCCAAAGCTTCAAGTGTTGCCAGATCCTTTTCTGAGAGGAGTATTGAACCAGGAGCTTGTTCACCAGCCACTCAGATTTTCTTGCCTTCTTGGTGGCCCGAGACGACCTTATCACATCAGGGATGTCTCTAAATCACCAGCTCTAAAGGGTCACTGCAACTGGAAAGAGTCATAGTCCCCCTCTGCCAGAATGGGGCAGAAGCCTCAGAATGGGATGTTCTGCTTCATCCTGCCCTTATGGTGACCTGTGTGAACTACCCTGGAAATTGCCAGGAGGTTTTATTATCATGTCCCTGGGAATATTCCATTCTCTTGCTTCTTTTCCTGATTCACTCGCATAAAAAGGTAAAGTGCAATAGAAGAGTACAGGAGAAATGGTAGCAGATTAAGTTAACAGACATGCCTTAGGGGGACGTATATGTCAGGATGAGGAGGCCTGGCCCAGGTTGGATGGCTTCAGAAACCATGACCAAAACTCCCAACAATGTTTCCTGCCCGCATCGGAGCTGGAATTGCGAGAGGTGCACTACCAGAGAGGACCTGCGGCCATGTGCTCTTGGCACCTCAATTCTGCAGATTCACAGAGTGAGGAGGAGCTTCACCAAGCGTGTGAAAAACTGGGTGCTTGTCCGGACTGAATTTCCTCATCTCCTGGAAGTCGCCCACCTGACCTGGGGATGTCTTGTCCGTCTGAACTGTCTCCTCTCCCTAGCACTGTTCAGGGGACTCTGCTCTCAACTGTGTGTATCAGTACTAGAGATACATCTGTGGGCCTGGACCAGAAGCCTATATCCAAACACCCTAGCAGAGGAAGGGTTGAATTTTGCAGCTCAGGTCCATCTCTGCTTAGAAGAAATCCTCCGGACCGTACAGCATAATTTAAAGCAGTTCTCCCCACTGTGATCAATGTCTCAATTTGTTTAACACCAATTAAAGTCTCTGGTTCCTCACTGCTGAAAACAAAAGCCAGTCATGGCCGTTTGCGATTGGTGGCTTTAAGTAGCGAGTCTAAGGATGTTTTTTTTTTAAAAAATTATTTTATTTTTAATTATTGTAAATCATTACCTCATTTTCTGTCAATGAGACTCCTCCATCTTTGAGCATTCTTATCTTGCCATAACTATCATCCTGTGCTAATGGGAAATGGGACAGTCCCTTTTCACAGAGACTATAGGGGTGTTCAATGTCTAGTTTCTTAATAAACACTTTATTTTCTAACGAAACAGCTGCATCAGGTCTCTTCTTTGAAGGCAAAATAAATAAATGTTCAGAATGACACGTCCTATAGTCTACTTCTTCATGAGATGGTCCATGTGTGGGGAGTCTGGTTGGTTTGCTTCTTCAGGGGATGCAGAGGGTGGGATTTACAGTTGTGATGTGAACGTTGCTCAGGTGCAGCACTTGCTTCTGTTATTCTCATCAGGTATGAAGATGTTTTCTTGCTTGAAGGTTTTGCTGATGATGATCTCAGTTGACCACCTGTTGTTTTTTGTAGCTTAGAATGGTCATATTCTTAGGGACAAGGCAGTACTGCTGGGAGATGGTGTCAGGATTTGCCAAGACACGTTTCTACACTTAGTGGAAGGAATTTTATTAGGAACCTTATCTCTCAGAGAGCTTGACACTAGAGGATTGTTTTGGCTGTCGTGATCTTGTATCAGAACATACTGTTGCTGCAGGTCTCACTGCTTGACTGTGTAAATTACTCTCCTCTTGGGTGTTGGACTGTTCTGGCTTTGTCAGGGACAATTAGCCTCCTTATTAAGCTAGTGAGCATGTGTGTGAGATAGAGGTGATGGGGTACAGGTGAGTGCTGAACTCAGGCTCCTCATCAGGAGTTCATGTGAGGATGGTTGGTTGCTTCAGGAGGAGAGAGGACCTACAGTGTGTAGGGCTGGGCATGAGGATGTGTCTTATTGGTTGTGTCTTAGATTCACTACTGGAAGATGTCATGTATGTGACTTAAAGCTGCTGTGCCAACCTGCAGGTGGCTGGGCATGAGGCTGGGGGTGTGTTTGAGCTGATATTGGTGAATGGTGCTGGAACCCTCTTAGAAAACCTGGTCGGGGTTTTGATGAACAAAATAGAAATAAGTTTTCTGGCATCATTCTGTTCCTATAACTTCTGGGCATGACTTTCAAGCAAACGTATCAAAATGACGCTATGGGTGAATTTCTGCATGCTGTTCCCTTCTGATGAGTGTGCTTCTAGAAGTGACTGAGTGCTGCAGTTCACAGGACTGGGTGATGGCTGAGATATTTACCTTTCCAGGGATGTCTGCAAGCAGCTGAGCTGCATCAGATTTCATCCCTATTTCCCTCTCCTTTCTGAGATGGTGGAAACAAATATGGGTGTTCGAAACTCTGCCTTCTCCTCCCTAATACTCCAGGGTCCGTTATCAGGTGTCACAGCCCAGAAACCTTGCAAACAAGGGGCTGATTAGCTAATTCCTTATGCTGCTGGTATGGTCTGCCTTAGTTCCCATTGCTTTATATTTCAGGGCAACTGATTCCTTACATATGAGTTCCCACAGTGTTTTTGATGCTGCCAGTTCCCAAGGAGCCAGCTTAACTCTGCCCGTGGGTTCTGATATATATTGCAGAGGGGTTGGGCACTCGTTTCTCCTTGTGCTTGATTCTTGGTTGCCTCTGTTGCTTGACACACCCATGTGAAGCCTATGTGCTCTTCAAGACAGCTGAACCATGAGTTGATGCTGCTGTCTTGCTCTCCCTTCCCACACTGGCTCTTGAGCTTGTTACTGAAGGAGCTTGGAGTACTGGTTGTAGGCAGTGGTACGTATCAGCTTCTCCTGAAAATCACAACCCTGCCTTCTCAGTTCTTGTAGAACATGGAGGCTGTATGTGGACAAGTAGAGAAGCAAAGTTGTGTTTACTTGTATTTTGACTCTAAAAAGATGAAGTCACATTTCTTTTAGTTCATGCCTGGAGCAAGTATGATGCGCGCTGTCTGATTCTGGCATGTTACCTCTCTGAATGATGGAAGCCTGATGGGACCTTAGGATTGGACTTCCCACGGGCGAGTGTTTGATATGTGTGATGCTGTAGGTCATGATTGGTGTATGTTGAGACTCTGCCACTGCTTATCCAAGTTGCACAGGATGAGTCTTTATATTTTTGCTGCTCTTTTATTTATTTAGTTGTGATTTCAAGGAGTCAGCCCTTCTTTCTCAAGAGGCTGGAGCTTATTTGAAGGTGATAGTTTTCTCTACCACCAGGTCTTTGGCCTTTTCAGTATGTGTCTGTGCTCAGTGTGGTGGGGCAGAAGTCCCAGGAGCTGTGGACACTCAGAGGAAGGTGCTTCTGCCGTTTCAGCAAACTGCGCCAGCGTATCACTGCTCTGCTCTGATTTGTACCCAGAAAAAGCTGCAGATCCTTGGGTTTAAGCCCTGGCATTAGCAGAGGATAAAGAGACCTAGACACAGTCACAAAGCTGAAAACCAGAGGTTTGGAGGAGCAGCAGGAAGAGAGCATGCAAGGAAACAATGCCAGATTACTTCATTTTTGCTTAAAGATTTGAAATGCTTCTGATCTGGTTTATGCAATGAGTCAGAGGCCTTATTAGTTGTATATTTACCAGTCCTGCAGAAACCGATCAATTGACAGAAAAGTTTAACAGGCTGTGGCAAAGTGTGTACCGCTGCTTTGAAGGGGAAAGAGTGTGGATGGGAAACCAGCACACAAAGAGCTGGAAAAGGTGCTTTATCTGGTGAAGCAATGATGCATCTTCCTCTGCTGCTGTGGTGCATTTTGCTTTGTCTATATCTTTTGTGGTTTCTCTGATGTGCCCTCCACACTCTCTTCATGACAAGCAGACGCCTGGTGGTGCCCGCACATGGTCTGATGCTGCAGAGCATCAGCCACCAACTCCACATCTCTGGTGACCTGAGCTGCTTGTGCTGCAGAGGTGCACTGCGGGCTGTGGGGGATCACATAGGTACTGCTCTGCCTGGACTCCTAAAAAACAGCATAGAAAATCCAGCGGTAAAAATAAGTTAATTTGTTCAACGTGGCTTTCTTTGTGTTTCTTGTAAACTGACATGTGGGAAAGACACAGATGGCTTAGGGATGCAGATCCAACACCTCTTTGCTTCTTCTGGGAGCTCAGTTTGGTTGCATCAGCTCCTGACATCATTCTTCAGTTTGAATTTCACCTCCTTGGGTGCACCATTGGAGTTTTGGGGGTTGTATTTCTGTCTTCCTTAATGGGATTTGGTAATTGGTTTCCAAAGAAGTGGTGTCTTAATGAAATCAATATGGAAATTCAAAAGAGTGTGTTAACTGAGCTTTTGCCAGACAGCACTTGGAGGTGGAGTTCAGTCTTTGAGTTTGTCAAGAGCTAGAATAAATCCCAACCCACACTCCCAGCCCTGGTAAAGAAATGTGGGATGATTCCTTTGCTATGTGAAGATTATGGTCTCTCCAGCAGTAAAGCAGTGTGCAAGTACAAGAAAATTATATTTGAACTTTATTATTTTTGAGCTTGTGAGTGTAGCTGCTGACTAATCAGCAGGAATAAATTTTAGTTGTTCTCTACAAAGCTGAAGGATTCGTTCCAAGTGCTGGTTAAATAATTTGCTCTCCTGTTAGTGAGTCATTTGTGACCTGTGCCCAATTCCTGCAGATAAGTTGACTTTTTGTGAGGGTTTGCCTATGATTTCAGACTATTTGGCTTTTTTCATCTGAGGGTTTGTTTCAAATATTCGTGTTATGTGACTGGCTGACTGGTGCTGCTTTTTCTCTCAGGCTGGGTGAGTGAGTATTTCAGACAGGCAGACAGAAATGTAACATGCAGGGATGCTCTTCGGTAATCTGATATTTGGGGTTGTCCCTAACCCCATGTTTCCATTTCATATCTTGGGACTGGTACCACCCTACCAGTTCTGATGGTAAAAATACCAAACAAACCACTGTGCCCCAGGCCCTTTGGAGCAGTTAAGAGATCGCTTTCAGAGCAACTATCCTTCATGGCTCCAGCTTGAATTCTGGGAGCAGCCTGTATCTGATCTGTATGTGGGTCTGCAGCCGCTGATCTCAGCGCAGCCACTGCTGGAGGTCAGTGTCTTTCATAAGAAGTCAGAAAGAGCCAGACTGGAGTCGCATTAGACTCAGTAAACTGCCAGGATGTCTGAATAAGCTAATCATGGCCAGGTCATCATTATCTTAAGTGAGTCAGAGATGTGTCCAAGCTGTTTATTAAGATAATTGGAAGAGGGAGGGATGTTTGCAGTCTGTGAACCAAACCGGTGAGGCGGTGGAATGTATTGCAGCATCTGATACAAGAGAGAAGGAGCTCACGGTCTTGCAAATTGATGTTCTGCTTGTGTCCATAGCCTGGTTGCACGGGGATTCAGTCCCTGGTGTCAATAATGGGGATGTAAGGTGGCATCATCAAACACCACCAACATAAACTTGTCTTGCCTGGCCAAAGAGGTTGTATCTCTGCTTAGATTTCCTCACAAGGCCCTTTTTTACCTGGTAATTTTAGAGATATTCTGGATCAACAGAACATTTTGGTTTTGCTACATCAGTGCCAAGCAATACTTGGGGATGACAGGAGCAGCTGTGCACAGTCACTCCTTGCTTGGCAGTGCCTGGTCCAGTCCTCTGCAGAGTGCTGAAGGTGGTGGCAGGTTTGCTTTGTGTTTCCTGAGACATGTTTGTTCATCGAATGGTGCCAGAGGGGTTGCAAGTTTAAGAGTGTTTAAGCTCCAGTCATGTGCTCAGCGGTGCTAGAACAACTCCAGAGGTACACGTCCCCCAGAGCCATCACACCTCCCAGTGCACAGACGTTGCAGGCAACTGAGAAAGGACTCACTTAAAGACAGGTAAGTGTCATTTTTCTCCTTCCAGGGAGCTGTTGTATGTAATATGCTGAATTCAGACCTCTAGCAGGAATTATTTTGATGGATCTGTTCTAAATGCATAAAGGATAACGGACTGCATTAGACATTATCAGTGAGAAACTGTCAGTCCCTGCTTGGGAACTAGCAGGGGCTCTTCTGGCTGGAAATTCTGCAGAAGTGGCACTGTGTGAGAGCCAAAAACCAAGAAGAGCCAATTGCTGCTGGATTTGGAGTTAACCCCTGCCATTGCTTCTGCTTGACAGCCCAGGTCAGGGCTATGGGATGCAGCGGGGGTGCCAGCAGGTACGGCAGAGCTGTGGGAGTTGTTCGGCATGGCTTTCCCTCCTTTAGAAAGCTCGGGAGCACAGAACTGCAAGGGTGGCTACTGCATGGTAGTGCTAGTCTCTCATTTTCATCAGCAATAAGCGAAAAAAGGCTCTGGTGTACCTTAATCCTTCTGCCTGGTGCCAGCAGGACATTCATTTCAGATGGATCACCTCTTTTGCAGCCACATGAAACACTTGGCACTCAATTCCATCAGAAGATCTGTAGCCAGGGTTTCAGAAGAAGGCAGCAAAGTCCCTGACAGTGCATCCTGGATGAAAATACTGCGTTGTGACTAGACTGAAAGTTCAGGTTAATCCTGTTAACCTCAGAGGGGACTCCTGGGAGTTGGGTACTGTTCTGTGTAGGTCCTTAAGCTCCTCTGCAGGACTGTAATGTGTGAAGCATCTAATCTTGTGCCAAAAATCCCTCCCTGATGTAGTGGTGCTGGCCTGAACCTCAAAGAAAATTGGCAGATTGATAACAAAAGCAGTCTTACAAGGGAAGGAGAATATCTCTCACCAAAAAAACTAGAGTCCCCCTTAGGAAATAAAGAAGACTCCTGAGCATAAAAGGTATCGTCAGGTACACACAAATGAGTAAGGATTAATGTTGTCTCTTCTAAGGAAGGACATCTCTAAGAATCCAAAGAACAAGGAAATGTGGTGATCATGAGCTGTAGATACAGCACAGATGGAAACCTGGCTCCTTGATTCTGAAAGAATCACTGAAAACAAATGGGCTGCATAAGAATATATGAATGGTGCCTTAATGGATGGTTCAGCCTTCTGGGACAAGTCTGTGCCCTTAGTTTATGGCACTACGAAGCTCAGGTTTTCTGGCTACCTGGGCTGTTGGTCTGCCAGAACAGGGAGGGAGACATCCCATAGCTTGCTGGGCACGAGCCTTGGAGAACTTTGCTGCCCAGCCTGTCCTGTCTGAGAACTCTATCTTTTGCCTGTGCTTTTGCCTGTGCTCCCTTCTGAGTAATGGTGGATCCTCATGCTTTGAGCTTTCACTAGGTCTTACGCAGGCCCATGCTTAGGTTCCCCAACAAGAAATCAGAGGATGACCATCTCTTTGGTTACTTGGACGTAACATCCTTGGAATTGTCTGAAGCGATGATCTTGTCTAGTGAGGTAAGATGTTCGCTGATCATGGTGCAGGGATGTGTGTATGTTTGTGTTTGTATGCACAGTAGGAATCAAATATTGATGGTGGAAAGATGGTGTTGAATTTCCAAGGAAAGAGACACAATCATTAAATGTGATCTGCTGCCCAAGGCAGAGACCTGGAAGTTGAGATGGTAAAGTCCTCAGTGGATTACGCTGTGACATGGAGGTAAGTTTTTGCTGCAGCTTCCCCATCTGTAATCCTGCATAAATGATTTAAGTCCCCCACAGTGCACTGATGGTATTTGTACACTCCAGCTGCCAGGGATGGATGAGAAGAGCCTGGCTCTGAGCTGGTCCTGGGCGTGATTCAAAAAAGCAATTCTGGTGGCTGTCAGCAGCAAGCACGTCTCTGTGCTGCAGAGACTGAGCTGGGGTCTCCTGCAGAGCTCAGCTTCCAGTTCAGAACAGCTTCTGGGTCTGGAAAAGTGGGAGGCCACAAGGATCCTTTCCCAAGGGACATCCCAGCCCAAGCGCAGGCATCACACATGCTGCTCCCTTGTAGCACCCTGAATAAAGACTCTTTGTTCTAAGAGATATAGATTATATATATATTTTAAGGCTCCATGAATCATTCATATCACAAAGATGAAACCAACCAAGCATCAGAGCTAAGGAAAGGCTGAGGGTGTGAGGCGAGGAGCCTTCTATTATTTATTGTACTAAATCTTGACCTGGTAGCACCTTCGCTTGATCTTGCCTTTGCTTCAGAAAGCCCTCCTTTCTCCTAAAAATAATGTAATTTGCAGTATTCTCTTACTTTCAACAGATAATTGTAGCAAGAACCTAATCAGCTGCTTCCCTTCTTGTGCAGCTTGGTGTTTGGCCTTTAAAGGAGTAAAAGGTACATCTTAGTGAGAGTTGGGCTACCGGGACAAGCATGGACATGTTGGCTTGGATGGAGAATGAAGAGTCTTAAGTATGTTCTAAGGTCGAGAAGGGTTGAAAGGTTAACACTTGATCTGACCAACAGCAGCTGGGGAAAATGGGATTGAATGGTTTGGAAAGAGCTTCTGGCTCATTTCTGAGACAGGCACTTCCAGGCTCGGTGTGGCACAGGCCAGCTGTGAATAAGGTCTCTTGTTCATTCATGGTCATTTGGTGGTCAGCATAAAAAACTTTTGTGTGTGTCAACCTCATTCCTGACAGCCAGATGTCCATAGAACATAAAATGTCTATGGCTTCTTGGATGGAGGCAAATGCACATTACTAAATCGAGAGTGTTGTTGCATGATTCTGGTTTGTGGTGTCCTGACCTCTTGGCAAGAAGAAGTAGTCAACACAACCTGTCTGAATAGCACCAGAAATCATAGCCAAAAAAGCAAAAAGGGTGGAAGAGAGACAGGCTGGTTGCTTGCTTGCTTTTTCTTTGTGGTTTTACAGTTTGATTCTGTAATCTAAGAGAAGGGCTGGAAGCTGAGCTTTTCTTTTTTTTTTTTTTTTATAAGATCATAGTTTGCTTTGTTATTTCAGTTGTATTGCAGTAAAAATTCAGGTTATGTTTGTCCTGATTAAATGGCAAAATGTTTTACCACAACAGCAGGAAACTATCATGTTGCTTTGTTACTGCCTTTTTAATTACTGTGACCAATTCATTGGCAAGAGTAGTATTATTATTGCTAAGGGCTGGAGGCACCTTCCCTTTCCTTTGCTGTACAGCCCCAGGGCTTGTGAGACGCAGCTTTGGCAGTCAGGTGAGATAAAGAGAGCTTCATTTATTTGCTGCTCTTCATTTGTGCCAACATAAGAGCTTACAAGGCCACAGTCTAACCTGAGTGTCTAATATGATCCAAGTTAAAAATAACCCCACTTCTACCCCTGCTCCCTTGAAGGTTATTTTTTACCCAGAACATTTCAGGGCACTGCTTTGCCAAACAGCAAAGACAGCACAAGGGAGGAAGAGGCAAGTGGTGGGGTGGAGATGGTGCGGATATGTGGGGGCAGGAGGAGGCCAAACACCCAAGCAGATTTCACCATGAGAGCTGGCAGCCAATAGTTTGCAGCAAGCAAGTGCCATGAACTCCAAGAAGGCTGCTGCAAAAACTGAGAGAGAAATTATTTGGGAACATGTGCTCTTTCTAAAGATTTTATTTTTTTTTAATAGAGCAACCTTTCAGGCCTCTTTTTAATTAATAATAAAGAGCAGGTTCAAAAGAAGGAGAAGGCAAATGAAAACAATGAGGCTTGCAAGGTTCTTTTAAAGTTGGAAGGTCACCTTTAAAAATGGATGAATGCAGCAGTTGGAGGAAGCTCCAAGGCAGCAAGCCTGGGGATCAGGGCTAGAAGAGCAGGCAGAATAAAGATGAAAAGAAGAATCCACTTAGGATCTAGGAGAAGCTGCAGAGCTGCAAGTGCCCATGGTGGACTCAGGTGGAGGTGGTGTTTAAGGGAGCTTCTCTGCTCATTCTCTCAAAGCTGCTGTTGTGCATAGTGATGTGCTGGGGGAGAGCTGTTGGGTGCTGGACACCCAGCTGGGCCACACAGGACTGTGTGGATTAGTGATATTGTTGTTAGTGTAAGCTGGAATTTGGGATAAAATTAAGGAACTGCCTGCCTGTTCCACATACAGGGGTGCTGAGCAACCCTAGAGATGTCTCACTTGTGCCAATTGTGTTCATGCCGAGTTGTCCCTTTTCCTGGGAGCCCTCAGCAAGTGAGCAAAGGGTGATTACAACATGCGTCATGGTAACGTCTTGCTGGACAGGAAGGTTTTGGGCTGTGTTTTGGCTGATTTCCTGGCTTTCACTACTTTGGTCCACTTTGTGAGCCAGTGAAAGTCAAGGTACCACCACTGTGTTGTATGTTAATATATTCCCCTCACCATACCTTATCTGAATCAACATACTGGAGAAACAGTTTTTAGGTATTTCCTGCCCACAATACCCCAAAGATGAGACTGCAAGGAATTATGCCCAGCATTTGAAACTGTAAACTCCTGTTGTGTCTGACACAGACCTTTCTCTCCCATGCTCCTGCCCTTCCCACCTTTCCTTGTAACGCAGCAGACACAGCCTGGGAGCTGCCTGATTGTCGAAAGGGTACACAGCAGCTCTTCTTTCTTCTCTAACCGGCTCAGACATATCTTCAGCAAGCTTCAGACAGCCTCAAGTCCCACAGGTTCCTCAAGAGCCTGGATAAGCACAGGGAAATGTTTTTCCCCCCGCTATGAATCTACAGTTCGTCTGTAGCTTTGGGATCTGCTGAGAAATGCTGTCTACATGGTGTTTGATGTTTTGTCCTGCTGTGTTGCTTCCCTTTTTCTGTATCTGTCCTATTAGAGGGTTTTTAGAACACTTTTGCAATCAATAGTCAATAAAGACTTGCTAAGGGTGTAGCTTGGAGGCAGTTTTCAGGAAGGAAAACTGAGGCTACTGTGTTGCCTTCCCCAGGCTGATGCAGTTCCTGCAGAAGCGCATGGGAGTGAATGGCCAGACAGAGAACAGGACCCCAGGGACACTATGGGGACTGTGACCAGAGAAACCTGGGACTCTGGCACTAGTCTCTGTCTACTGTGCACAGAAGCTCCCTATGACAGGGAATGAAATGATATTTCTTAAGGGTTCACCTAAGAACTGAACTCATTTCATATTTAAGCACTTATCTGTCTTTCCCACTGAGCCAAGGCACAGGGGCATCAGACACATGCTATCTGTTGCTTATTAAGTGGTTTAACAAGCCCAGCTAATTACAATGTACTCAAGGATTTCGTAGCTTATGAAAGCGGTCCCTGTTTGTTTGTGTCAGTGCTTTAATACATTAATACACCAATTAAACCTCAGGGTATGTGCGTGCTCACACAGCTTAACATAGAGGAAGGCATGTTGATGTCTTTCATAATCATCTGGGGCTGCTCTGGCTGTTTCAGCTGTAGCTCTGAAGGGATGTTTGTGGTTTTATACTCAACCTTGTTGCTGAAGGGACATGCATCGTCTACATAAAAACATAGCTCAGCCCCACCGAGAAGTACATTTTTTTACAAGTCTCTGACAGACACGGGTACTCTTTGTCATCAAGGTTTCCTTCTCTCAGGCAGGCCTGGGAGAGTTTCTCGGCCTTTATGTCCATCTCAGTGGTGATGATACAGGCAATTTTTGCATGAAAGTGTTGTCTTCTCTCCCTCAATTAGTCCTGAGGGGTCACCAGTGACGAGCGTGTTTCTGCGACATTTGCACTTGTTTGCAAAGGGCCCAGTGCATTTGTTAAACCACATGGGTAACAAGCGATAATCAGTGCACAAGGTACCAGTGTGAGTCAGTGCAGGGATGGGGCTGGAACAGGCAGCAAGGGTCAAAGGTAAAATCCTCCTTCAGTGCACTGAGAGTTCAGTGAAAAGAAGGCAATCATGGGGGAGGAGAAGGAGAAATGGCAGATTAAAGGAAATTGAGCAGCTGTAATAAATACACTCGAAATTGAAGATCATATAGGATGCAATGATTATCTTCCCTGCAGAGCTGAAGTGCTGAGGAGGGTCTGCAAAAAGGGCAGCCATACAAAACCACTGGCCTTTTAGAGAACAGGCTTACAGAGAATGCAAAATGAGTCAAAGAAAGCTGTCTGGGCTTTAGCGCAGGTCTTTAAGATACAGTTGGGAAGGCTGTCCTAAACAGTCTAGTGAAAATAAAGACAATAAAAAAATTGATCAAGGGACCAACATATGCCAGGTTGGCTAAGCAAGAGATAGAGACCATGGTAGGACACTACTGATGTATCACAGTGAAAGCAGAGAGGAGGAAGAAGAAAGCAGGAGAAAGCAAAGGGATGGAAAGCAGCAGCCATATGGGATGCTGAGTATGTCAGCAAAGTTCTTTTGTGCGTAAGTATGTCTGAGAAACAAAGAAACTGGCCTCATAACATGGAAAGGTTTGGGCTTTTGACAACAAGGAGCTGGTGGGGAGGATACAGAGGAGAAAGTGCTTATCTTGAGAGTGATATATGCAGGACTTAGACTGGTGACAGAGAATGAAAGTCTGCTTAGATCAGTGATAAGAGGAGAGAAGGATTATTAAACAATTTTCATCTGCAAAATTGTGGCCAACTTTACAGAGGATGAAGAGAGGAAGATCTCCCCATATCAGTGGCCAACTGTTCAAGGGCACAGGACAAGGTGAGCATCCTCTATGGATGGAGAGCACATCCCATACCATACACACCTGTGGGCATGCACACAATTTGTTGAGCTCTTCGCTGGCATTTTAAATTGCCTGCCTAAAATGGGGGAGATGGGCGAGAGTTAGAAGGTGGTGGACATAACAGGGACAAGAGACAGACCAGTAAGTTTAAATGTTTACTCTGGGAAATTCTTGGAACTCACTTTAAGGGATGTTGTGGGAGAACACCTGGAAAAGTAATGCTCTGTGAAGGCCAAACTTATGTCACTTGAAGTAGTGGGAGGTCACACTCAACTAATCTGCTGGTGTTCCCTGAGGAGCTGACTGCCACTATGTATAAGGGAAATTCAGTGGATACAGTACACTGAAATTTTCAGCAAGGACCAGCATCAGAGATTAAGGGCTGGGGGTAGAAGCACCGGTGTAGGATTTAAAATAAGCCTGCGTGGAAATCTGCCCTAGCAACGTGAGACAGAAAGGAGCTATTGCTAAAAGTGTTTCCAATTGGAAAGAGGTTGAAAGTGATGTGTTCTCAGTCAGTCCTAATAATCTGTGTTTTTCACAATGTCTGCTAATGATCCACAAGGAAACACTGGCAGCAGGAGCCAGAGTTGTTCCTGCTGTAACACCACGGACGTGAGGGATTTTTCACCAGCGCTGATTGTGGCCCAAGTCCCAAATGTGCCCAATGCCTCTCCTGATTTGGGAGATGTTTGAGAGGAATCCCAAGTGAGAGAAAAAAATCAGAGACAGAAAGAGGACCTCTTTCAACCTCCTGCAATACTGTGAGCAGCACAGGGAACATACCCACACTGGAGGAGACGTGGCATGGGGAGACAGCAATTTATGCAATGGAAACACATATGAAGAAAGGAGAAACAAAGCAAGCTGGACAGCACAGGAATCTTTCCCTTCATAGAACTCCTTCCAGAAATGAAGATGTGATTTTGAACAGCTCGGTAATTATTCTTTCCTTCATTATTTTTAAATTTTGTCTGCTTTCTCTACAATTCCAGTTTCTAGTCTGGAGACCTCGAATGACTTGATGTGAGCTCTGTTTGCAGGAGAATTTCAGCCTGGCTTTGTAAATGCGAGAAGTCTGAGTGAAGTTTTGAACTCTGGGTGCTCATCTGCACTCAAATATTGATCTGGGTAGGTTTGCCCATTACATGCTTGAAAAATCTCTGCCCTGCAAAAAGGTTAAGGGACTTGATTTAAACTCTGATTGATACAGAAAAGACATCAAGGTGACCTTTATAATACAAGCTGAATTTGGGGTCACTTTCCAAGCTCAGATTGCAATAACAAAACAGGATTTGCAGGCAGACTTATGGATTAGATTAGTGGAAACTGACATCTGATTTTTCCATGTTACCATCCAAATATCTGATGCTGGCCCCCCAGTCAAGACAATTTAAGGAAGCAACATATATACTCTTGTCCAAGACATTTTCCAATTAAATGAGACCCATCCAAGGGTAGTGAGGAGAAAGAGCTAATGGCATATCAGACATCTTTCCACCATTGTACCCCACTCCATGCTCTGCAGCATCACCCACATGCATTCATCTGCAAATTGCTGTTATCAGCTTTGGGAGGTCCTTTTTATGCCTCTACATCCTCAGCTAACTGCAAAACATTATTTTCCTTTCTTTTCTTTCTCAGCAGTCTTGCTCATTTTGGTCTTTTCCATTACCAGTATGTTCTTGCTGTAAAACTCCAGCATACACATTTAAATTTAAACTGTTAAGCCATATATGATATATATATAATCTTGTTTTTGTAGCTGAAGATCCTAGCAGGTTGCCTTCCCCGTGTGTCTTGAATACCAACTTAGCAATCATCCAGTCCTCACACATAGTTCAGTTAAAGCTGAACATGCACCTTTTCACCATCTGCAATTAATCATGTCTTCTGAGGCTACCAGCACTGTGGAATGTTTTCTCAAGTCTCACCAGGGCCCTTAGGAAGAATTAACTGGGTATTTTTCCCCTGGTGCAGACACTGATGTTTTTCCACAGGAGAAAACTGTAGGATAATTTTTTTTTTTCCCTCTTGCATGAGGTTGAAGTTTGTGAAGTTTTTGTGTGAAAATTCACCCCAACCATCTGGCTTATAATGGCAGGAGACATCACTGAGATGACAGACAGACAAATGGACAAATATGTGGTGTTTTATCACCTCATGTTCTCCCTGTGCTGGGAGTGTCAGAGACAATAAACCAAGATGGATTCTAATTTATAAGCACAATAAAGGCAGGACACCGGGGATACGATAAAGCAGCACCATCAGGGAGAGAAGGGCAGCTTCCTAATGAGAGCATGTGGTTCCTTAAACAGTCCTGAAATCCTGGTGATGAGACATTTCCAAAGCCTTGTCCAAGGAGAACTTTTCCTGGTTCACTTCTCGCTCCTCAAAGCGCTCTGTTTCTGCTAAGGAGAGTAAAGTGGTGTTGGCACGACGGAGCCTCTGCTCAGCCAGTGTCTGTGGAACGACTCAGATACCACCAAGCAGCAGCTCCGGAGTCAATGCATGGCTGAGCTGCTGCCTTTCAGATGTCCTCTTCTGCGGGATGGACCTGTCTCTTGACTAGAGCCGCTCTGCCATTACCCTGCTCGTTCGTCAGCAGTGATGAGGACCCAAGAGGAAAGGTGGATTTGTCTTTGTGTGAAGCATCACAGGAGCACTAGTTCAACATTCATTGCATCCGACCCGTGACTGACTCCGATGTAGACCAAGGGAGTACAGGAAGCCCCAGCTAAACACAGATCTGGATAACTAAACGAGGACCAGCTGCTATCCCCATCAGATTAGCTAATTCCTTTGTACAATCCTTCCTTTTCTTTATTCCCCTCTGCGTAGTTTATTGCCTCGTAACAATTGCCGAAATCACCCAAACCACAGTAATTTTAGAGCTCAGCAGACAGAGCTGTCTCACGTTACTTCTCCTTCAGGGGTTTCCTTCAACAGGAGAAGTTGGCAAGGTGAAAAAAGGGATGGGGCTGTGCAGACAGAAGAGGTAGGGAGAAAGCCAAAGAAACCTCAAGGAGAAAGAAAGATGGAGCAAGGTCCGTTTTGGGGTGTTAGGAAAACATGAGTCTGAGGGAACACCTCATCAAGCTGTAGACGTAAGCGCACCTCCTGTGTTGGTCCTGTGAGAAAGGGACTCGGAGGAGGCGGGAAGGAAGGGGAGAGATGGAAATTGGGCAAATTGGAGAGAAGCCTTCTAATGAAATCATAACTTGAGCCTGAGATCTGTCTTTCAACACCTCATGTTTTCACTCCATATGGCCTCACTTCTGGAATTTTCTTGTTCCATGAGTTAAGCTGCATTAGCCACTCATTTAATGACCACCAAAGGAAGTTGTTGGTGGGAGAATGACTGTGCATGGGGTGAGAAAAGACACAGGTACCCAGAGATCCCAGAAGAAAAAAAAAAAGCAGAAGATGCCATCTTTTGTCCAAAATTGTTCTTTTCCTTTGTGGTGATGGTGAGGCTGGCAGCAATCAGAAGTATTTCCAACCTGCCTGGAGCTCTAACTGGAAAATGCAGAAGACCAAGCCATCTTACCAAATTTCCTGCTTTGAGTCAGTCCAGAAATTCTGTCACAACAGATTTTTCTGAAAGTATTTTCACACTTCCACATCTGGAGGGAATGGTGCTTCTCCTAAAAATACTTGTTCATTTTGCACCTGATTTTGGGGCCAGTTCTTACTCTGTTCAGAATGGGTTCTGTACCAGGGACCACAGCTGTGGATCGGTGCTCAAACCATTTTCAAGCCATACCTCTTTCTTTAATGCCACCCTTCTAACAGCCACATAGTCCCCATAAGATACTAAGTATATCTGTATTTTTTTTTTCATTTATGGTGGGAGCACATTAAGACCAGCAGCTGCTAGGAAGGCAATGACAGCAGAGTCTCACTAGGCAGAAACAGCAGACGCCTGTGGCTGGATGCCTCAAACAGAAACTGAACAACATTGAAACAGTCCCATCAAAACCCCCTAAATCCTCAAAAGTGCAAGGAAAAACTTAACCCTGTGACTTGAACCCAGTGCTGTGGTGTCTACCTGGTTATGCAAACTGCAGCGTGGCTCTGAGATTGCCTGCTGGGACTGGGATGGGACCAACAGGACCTGGCTGCTGAGACCAAAAAGGGCAATAGATTGACCATGGGATGTCTGTCGGTCAGAGACATACCCCACTGTGGGGGTAAGTACTAGCAGGGCTGAGCTCTCCTCTTACCTGCTGGAGGTCAGACTAGGTGCTAGCAGCAGTGATGCATGACACTTTCGTGTCTGCCTGTCACTCTGGGCGGGGATTGCAGTTTAATCACGGTTGTTGCAGAGATGAAGGATTATTTTTGGTGCTGGTCCCAAATTAAGGAGTGAGAGGAAGACCTAGGTCAGGGATGAGGGTTGGGAGAAAGCCTCAAGTTGTGGCATGAGCCAATTAACCCAGCCCTGAGTGACACCCTCCTGCTGGGACGCCCGAAGGGTGCTAAAACCCAGAGGACCGCGAAGGCGAAAGCTCAGGCTGAGTTTACAGAGAGCAAACTCCTTTCTACAAAGGACCTGGCAGCTCTTTCCTGGCCTTGCAGCAGCTCAGCATGATTCACACACAGCCAAGGAGGGGCTGCCTGTGCCAGGTACTGGAGTCAGTTCCCATTTCTCTGCAGCGGAGCTTTGACTAGGGAAATGTGAGGCTCAAAGCCTGAAAAGCAGACGCTGCTGGGCTTCTAGCCCCACGGAAGGAGGCAAAATTAACTTGCAGACTGGGCGAGCCGATAGCCAAGAGCCTCCGAGCCCTCAGGAGCAGCAGGTAAGCCTCTGTGTTCCTGCTGGGAGACAGTCTCAAAGCTGCAAGGCTGCTGCTGAGACCCTGGTCGCTTCCAGCTTTCTTGTGATTATCCATCTCAGCAATAAGATGCTGTTAAGTGTCTGATTACTGCATTGTTAAAGCCTTAAGCCTGGAATCTGACTACTGTGTGGTTCCTCAAGGGGCAGCCAATCGTCCTCCGTCCAACAGTAATCCTTCCCTTCCCTCGGAAAAATAATAAAAAAGAAAGACAAGTGATATCTGTCTGCAGCAGTGCTTTCCAATCAAGTGAAAACTAGCTGGAAAATCAAATCAGCTGGTAAGTTCCTGCAAAACACAACTCTATCTCTTTAAAATCTCCCCTTTTGAAGGGATGAACTGAACAGCAATAGCTGCTGATGTAAAACAAACCATTATTCCTTCTGTCTCCTCTCCAAGCCCCCTCCCTGCAGACATACGAGTCTGAGGGAGGCAGATGCTCTCTGAAGACTATTTTCCTCCGTTAAATAAATTCACTTTCAAATAATGTGTAATTAAATGTGTGGTATTGAATTAATGTTTTATTCCGAGTGCTTTGGCAGCAGGGGACCTGCAGCGGCCTGGCTGGTGGAAAGAAAACACGTTCACCAGAAAGACTCCCTTTCCCTCTCTTTCCCTTTTCCTCCCACCTTGCCAAGAATCCCAGTCCCTGTTTCTGAGAACTGCTGAAGTGTACCAGTGTGTCGGTGAGGAGGATGCTTTGTGTAAGGTTGCTTTTATGATACGTTGCCGTGGGGCTCTTGGGCATTTCACCCAATGCAAAGATGTCTACAGCCCACTCTGGTCTGTCCTTTCTCTGTCTCCTGCTGGGCTTAGTCTTCCTCCTCAGAACAGCCCAGCTGTGTAGTTAACCCTCATGTATGAAAGGCAGAGCCCAAGTGTTCTCTCGGGGTGTGAAGTTGTTGCTGGATGCTTAAGGAGACATACTACTGAAGCTAGAGAGGCAGTTTCGCTCTGCAGCCTCGTGTCAGACAGAAATTATTTGAGAGGGTGTGGGAGATGATGGGAATCATTGCTTGATATTTAAGTCTTTTGTCTGGAGTGTTTAAAAGGTTTTGGTTCCATCAGCAGTGTTTTCTCTTCCCCTGGGAGCCAGCTAAGGAGGAGCTGGTGTGTAGAGAGGTATAGGTGGGCACAGGGTGAACTTGCACCCACGCTTTGTAAGGGTGATAGCAGCAAGGGGGACATTTGGGAAGTCTTCCAGGTCTCCATACTAAAGGACATTTTAACCATTGACAACAGCATTGACAACAACAGGGATTTACTTTCTTGGTTCAAGGAAAGGTCCTGTTGGTACAATGAACTCTTGCTTGAGTAATTTCATTAAGTCATAAACCTGCAGAAAGAGGATGCTGTCTTAAATGCAAGAGCCTGCTGCTGTGCAAGGCCCAGAAATGCTGGAGGCTTTGTTTCCTTGTTGCTCTGGTCATTGGCAAACATGTGTTGGGGGTGATGCTCTTGCTGTAGCGCTTCTGCTTTGGGATCTCCCCAGGATAGTTGTGCTTCCACAGGACTCTGCAGTGTTGTGCATCCCAGCTGAGACTGCTCAGCACCCAGTAGACATCTATGTCTCTTTGTATTGCTTTCTTTATAAAATAATTACTAAGTGGTTTGTACTCAGATTTATGGGACTGAGATGGATGAGGAAAGCTTGAAACGATGTTTTTATAGGAGGTTTAAGCTGTGATGGAAGTTTATGCTTAAAAAGTGTTTACGGGGTGATGCCAAGCACATTCTAACACTATTATTTTTCAGATTTTTTTCATGAAGAAAATGAGCGTTTGCTTTGGTTTGGGCTTAGACTTTGCAAGTATGTCACACCAGGTGATGTCATCTGCTTCCAAATGGTTTTCAGCATGACGTGGTGAGGGAGTCTGGCAGGTTCTGGGCTTGCATCCGCTGAGTTGTTGGTTTAAGGGGCGAGTGCGCTTTGCCTTTCTGTCAGCACCTTTACACACACACACACATACACTCATTTTACACTCACCTTTAGCTCCAAGCGTGTTGTACACGTGCAATGCTATTGCTATGTGGCTGACACCGGAGCTGGTGCTGCAGCAGAGATGCAGCAGCTCCAGGTACGGCAGCTCAGCAGGTGCTAATCCAGTCGCTCCGCGTCGCTAATCAAATCACTCTGTGGAGCTTGAGGGCTGTGTTGCAGAAATGTGGCTCTCCCTTGAATCATGGCTGGCTGGCGTTAGCTTGTGAGTGAAAGGCAGCCCTTTGGGTGTGAGCTTCCTCTCCACTTGCTATTGCAACTGATGTCCTAATTGCTGGAGGTATGCTTGGAAATGCTGGATGTAAGATAGTTTCAAAGCAGCAGAGATCTGACTGGTAGAGTTTGCTCTTCTGTTGTCCTCTTTTCATGAGCTTGATTAAACTGAATTTCAGCTCCCAGTGCAGATTGATATTCCTGGATAATTTTTTCTAGCCCAGATTGTCCAGGTAAATGAATCGAGGCTCACTGTTTGTTAGTAAGGACCATTTAGCAGCATGTAGTACGTTAGCCCCAGATCTGCTGGGTCAGCTGGGCAGTAACGACTCCTTCTCATCCAGAACCTGCACTCGTGTCTTGTGGCTGCTCCCAAGGAATGAAGGGAATGGTAAGAAAATGCAACGAACTGCAGAAACATAAAGTAGTTTTCTTTTAAGGTCTTTATGAAGGAGTATGATCACAACTGTTTGATAACGTAATATATAGTCAGGCAGCAGGGGCTGCCTGGAAGCAAGTTGCCAGCATCTTGGTAAGGTACAAGAGATAAATAACAGTCTGAAGAGAGGCTGTGAAACTAAATAACTTATATTGGTTTGCTGAAGATCAAAAAGCCCGAGAAGGGGTGTAAAGAGGGGTAACACAGTAAAAGGGAGAGCATCCTTTGCATTTCTGGTTGTTTCTGTCAAGACCAAAAGAGAGATGGATGGAAGATGTAAAAGTCTCTCTCTATTTTTTCCATGTGGACAAACACAAATGGCTATTAGAGATGTCATGCAGAATTAGTAAGATTGAAATACTGCCCCAAAAAATGAAGAAAAATGTCTGAGTGACGTGGTCTTGTCCACAGGGCCTGCAAAAAGAAGGGGGTGGAAAGGATCTTGGTGCACCCATGTTTTGGAGCGCAGGTGGCTCAGCCAAGGACTGTGCCTCCTCTGCCAAGTTCCCAGAGATTCAGATATGCTTTACATAAACCACCATGATTCGGCGTCTCTTTGAAAGGACTGTCAGAACTGCTTGGTGCTTATAATCATGAATCTTTTGAAGCTGAGTCCTTGAAGGGTGCCTTGATGGAGGAACTTGGCAAGGAACCAGCGTCTGGGCACAGTGCCGAGCTGCTGAAGTGTGTATCGAGGCCTTTTTCCAGAGGTGGCTCATGTCAGAGCTGGGAGAGAAGACACCAGAAGTGGAGGGTACCTACTCGGAGTCCATATGGAGATAAGAAACTGCCTGGTTTTGTCTTCATTTTTTTTAAATGATGTGGGACTGATTCTCCCTTTGTTTACATGTGCTTCACAGCAGACTGCCATTGAAATCAATATCCTTCATTGACTTTGATGGATTTGCACCGGGCCAGGAGGGAGACTCAAGACTCTGTGCAGCTAGCCTATGCCTTATCTTCTCTCACTATGAGACAAATCTGTGAGAGAATGGCTTATCAGCCCTCCAGTGGCCAGGCTTTTTGATGTGATCCTACCCAATCTGCACACTTTGCTCTGATCAGGTACATTGGGTAACTCATCTACACGTTTGGTTGACATCCAAGTTGCTATTGACTACCTGACATGAAAGGCACTCTGTTTGGTAGTTACATGTCTTAATGACACGATTTCCAGTGTAAACTGTAAGCTTTGCTTATTTTGTTTTAATTGTCATAGAGCAGTGAAGCTATGCACAGTTTATTCATAAGAATTATTTTAGCAGAGTCAAGAAAGAAGTGAATGAATCATGTTGACTGAGAACTTTGCTACCTTTTTGTGGACAACTTATGCATAAAGAAAAAAGAAACAATTCTTTGGCATAAATTAGTTGCAGCAAATGACTCAGCTGCTACTGAAAAGTGTCATTGTTGTTATCACTTATAAAGTGCTGTTGAGGCAAATGAGTCTTTAGAAGCTTATAAAAATCAAGGCCATTACCACAAAGAAGACAGGTTCAGACTCAAATCTAAAAGAAGTCAATTTTAAAATAGGGATTGAAAAGCAAGAGGGTCAATAAATAGAGGAGAAGTGCCACAAAATGCCAAAGGTAAGGGAAGGAAGAACTGGTGATGGAGAGGTGCAGAGAAGGACCTACCTCTATTGAAAAGAGGGCCACGTGTGGAGAAGAAGAAGAAAATGATGGAAAATGAATATTGGCTAGAGAAGAAAGCTGCTGATTAAGAGTGTAGCAAGAGTAAAAGGAGAAATTTCCCTAGGTTTGCTCTGTTTCTTCATTGAGCTACACGTTGTTCATGAATTAAGAGTCCAAGGACAGGAAACTCACTAGAAATACAGCAGCCAGACAGACTGCTGTTCAGGAGTCTGAAAGAAGGAGATGTAAGGAATTAATTTCAGACCTGGCGTAAATGATCCAGCTTAATAAGTAGTTTTGCATTTTGCTGTAACTACAATACTGGCACTGCTTGTGGTTTACTCTGTTTGGAGTTTGATTTATCCATTTACCTCCCGCTGTAGCCGTCTGTGTCCAAACACTATCATGTGCATCCAGGTTTCAAGAGTATTATCAAACTGTGGTTTTAAGGATGCTGCTTGTGATGGGAATGTGAAATGCAGAATTTGCAGTGGCATTGAACCCATCTCTTCCTCATCGGACCCCCAGGACTGATTTGGGAATGAGACAATAACTGGAAAATTAGATTCATGAAATGTACTCATGCAACTTTGCAATTTCTACTCATGTGATTGAAATGTGGTGGTTATTAGAAAAAGGGTGTTCTCATCACACACAGTCTTTTAGTAGCTCTGTGTGCTCTACCCGGGATTTGGAGGTTGTCAGGGTCTTTTTGCTTTGACCTTGTCACAAGCAAGAGAGATTCTGCAATATGAGCATAAAAGATCGGTGAAGAGTCATTGAATCAGTGATTTACGTGAAAAAGCTCTGTCTTTTCCAGGCTTTATCCCAGGGGCCAGTGCAAAAGTGACCCATCAGGACGTGGTAGATTGATATATGAGAAAAGCAGAATTAATCTTGTTCCCTCTTCTTCTTCCCCTATTTCCCATGGCTGTGCTGGGTTTGCAGGGTTAGCAAACTAGAGTATGTTTGTGTCGAGAAGAGGAGCAGACATGACTAAGGGACACATGGGAGCAAATATGAGGAGGAAGAAGTTGCTGGTTTTAGACAACCACTTTTCTAACTGAGTGCACTTTAAGCACAGATCAAGTCAGCCTTCCTGCAGAAGGTTCAGAGGAGGTTAGGTAAGATTCCATCACAGATCCAAAGCCGCAACCCTTCTGCTTTGGCTCTTCCAGAGAAAAGGAAAGGTTTCTGCTCTGGAGGCAATTTGTAAAGGTGAGTGCAGTGTCCCAGACTTACCCTCTTGCTAATGCTCTTGCTCACCCACATGCTACCATCATTGAACTGAAGTCTTGGGGCAACTCCAACCAGCTGCAGGTGTTTTCTGATTTGGTTCATGTGCTATTCAGAAAAACAGTTAAGGCAAAGCCTTGAAACACATTCTCCATGTGTTAAATCTTGATGGACAAGAAGGAAGGTGGGGGATATGCCTGACTCTCCTTCCGTGTCATGCAGCAACATAGAAATCCCCAAACAAGGACAGCAAGATGTTTCATTTAAAGCTGGAATTACTTCAGTGTTGTGCACTCACATCCTTCCTGCAGATACAGCACAGCCTTGAATGAGTTCCTGTCATGCTGTCGAGTCTGGTTATTTTCCTGTTGGGTCTTGCTGTGGCTGCTGCATAGATTCTTCTTTTGAATTGTCTTGTTGGCTTGTTTTTATAAGTTAATGGTACAGGGGAGAGAGAAAAAAAAAGGAAGTGGTACTTACGGGAAGACTGTTTGTGCACACCTTGTCGGCAACACAGCCGAGACAGATTAGCACACGACCGCCTGCCTAAAACAAATAAACACCAGCTGTTTATCAGGCAGGGCTCAGCTTTCTCCAGGAGGAGGTAAGCAGATTTATGCAGATGAACCTCCCAGGTGCCCTTGCAGCACAGCATCTTTCGTGGCCACTCGGCCTTGCTTATGAGTTACAGCCACGACAGACGAGCAGAGAGATGCAAGGTTAGCACAATAACACAGCATCCACACAGTGCCAAGGCTGTTTGTCATTGCTTTATGTTTAAAGCCCATATTTAATAGTAATGTAGAATTAATCATGGTGCTGATCTCACTGTGAATGGAAGAATTTGCTGTAAACTTACAGTATTTTAAGCCTATAGCATGTGAAAAAGCAATTTATTATAACTCGCTTATTATTCCATTTGTGCCTGAAACATGAAGCAAAATTTATGGCCACTCGAGGTTGAGAAAAAATTGTGATCAGCAAAAGTACAAGTGCTTTTCTGACTTTTCATTAAGATTGTCCAGTTGCTGTCAAACTGCTTAAATTCACGAGCTTTTCTTTTTTTTTATAACCATCCAAGTTTACTTTCAATCCAGCAGTGATACTTGAGTTTGCTACCTCTAAAGGACTGCTCCTCTCTCAATTCAACTCCATCTGCTACAATATGTCCTTAAATTCTTCATATAAATTTTCCATTAAGCTTCTCAGGTGACCCAAACAACTTTCTGCGAAATCTGGTCTTGAAGACAGATGGGATATTATTTTGATAATGTAGATGTAATTACACAGTCTGGATGTCGGCTCTCAGAAACGGCTGATCATTTATTAAGACGTTGTTGGGAGGAAAAATTGGGAGCTGCAAATTTTGGACAAGACCCTGGGGAGTTCAGAAAGAGAGGTTTGCTTCAGTTCTCATGATGCTACCGCTTACTCATCAGAAGTGTAAATAATGCCAAATAGCATCACTAGTTATTCTGAGACGGTTTCCTTTTTAACTCACACAAAATGGGGCAATCGTATTGCAATTGCTACATTTCTGTTGGGATTCTGAGTTTTTTAAAGTGTCCTTGGGCTCTTCTTAATACAAGATCATTTCCCTGCAGCTTTCTTGACTGCTGCTATTCAGGAGACCAAGAATGCAAATACACAGTTTGTCAGTACAGCAAATCCTAGGTACGGTAGTGATGAGTGCTGCAGAAAAGCTTGCCAAGAGAAAGAAGTAAAAACCCCTTTTCCTCTACTCTATTAAGTAAATTGTTGCCATTTGAGCTTTTCTTAGATTAGGACTTTCCTCACCCAAGTGTATCACTTAACATTTCAACACATAGTATTTCAGATTTCTCAAGGTACTCCTTAAACACTCAACTAAACCAGGTGGAGAAGGCAAAGTCCACACGTGATTTGTTCTCCCTGACTGTCACTGCAGATTTAAAACCAAAGTCATTTTGGATGTGCCTACCATCCTGTACCTTAATGTTACTAATATTATTAATATTGGTAACTAACAGTTTTCAGTCTATTGAACAATTAATGGAAAGGTCAATGGGAATTCTCTATAGAGGCATCATTCATTACAAGGCCCATTGCTTATGCAATCTTGCAGCATCCATTTTCCCAAACAAGGAGAAGGGCCAGAGATGGCAGCTCCTTAAACCTGCTTGTGAGCTCCTAATTAAAAAGTTTAATTGTATGAAAGCTTTTTGGATGTTAGTCATCCAATCCATTGGCTTTTTGATGCATTAAATGGTACCTATGTTGCTGTGGGGCATATGCTCCCTTGGGTCGAGTCAGGTGCCTACTCAGGCACCTGAGTGGTAGGAGCTGGTGGCAGATTGTGATGCTTCCCTGCAGCTAGTTTGAAACCCGGTGTTGATCACCTCCACCTTCTATATCTGCAGTGCCCCACAGAAAACCTGAGCTGAGGGGCACATGCCTGTACAGCTCCCATGGAACATGGAAAAGACTGAAAAGCAGTTGAGGCTGTGAGCAAACAGGTGCAGGGCCAAGTTATGAACACCCCGGGGTAGGAGTGGAAAGAGGGCACTGTTCCATTTAATGCCTCTGCTTGAGAAGACCTCTAATGCACCAGCTTTTGCTCACCAAGCACTGGAGAAGACTGTGTGGCTCTCACAGCCCTGCCATGACCATCAGGCTGAAGCTTGAGGTGGTCTGCACTACCGCAGTTCTCAAGGGAGGCAGTAAGCTCTAGTGAATGGCAGTTTAGGGAGATGAAGTTCTCGGTTCTGTGCCTCCAGACAATGATCCTCTTTGTATTGCCAGAGGAGCTGTATGGGCACTGTGATGCCAGAAAGGTGCTTAGAGTTTTGGCAGAAAGTACTTGTTGTCCTAGTGTCATCCTCAAAAGACAGCGTGGAGACCCCCAAGCTCTTCCAGCAACGAGTGACATTTAATCATGACCCAGCAGTTGTGGAGATCCCACCAGTCACTTACCTGTCTAGATGCCTAGTCCCTCAGCAGATCTAGCCCTTATGAATGGCCCTGTTAGCTGAGCAGACCCATCTTCATAGTCCTCTGTAACTTTGTTAAATTAATAGCTATTGCTCTTTTGATTCTACCTGAAACCTCGGTTGCTATTCTCTGTCAGTCCGCACCATTCTAAATGTCAGTGGAAAGGATCATTGAAACTAATGGGCTGAGTTTGTCTGTTGTGCCAGTGACTTTATCCTGGGATGACCTTGTTTCTGAGGGAACTGTCACACAGGAGATGGCTGCAGGGTCAGAGTCTTGCCGTAGGGCAGCACTTCGCACTTCAACTCAGCTCCTGCTGCTGCCCTGAAGTGCATGGGGGTCAGTGGTCCCCTTCCCCTTAGGTACACTTTGCCTTGCCAAGGCTCAGCCTCAAAAATCTGCCCTAGTTTGGGTTTAAACTGATCCTGACTGAACTGCAAAACTCAACAGGACCTTCTAATCTCACCTGGCCTGGCATTCGAAGTGTGTGACCTTTGCTACGCCTCGCAGGAGATGAATTATTTCCAGGAACATTCCAAAGAGATTCAGGACTTTGTAGCAGATTTTGCCCCAAAGGTTCCTCTCCCTGAGGACAAGCTTGCTATGAGCTTGTAGAGAAAACTGTGCTAAACTTCAAGTGCTTTCCTCGCAGATGTTTTGTGTGAGACTAGCTCCATCCCAGAGATGGCTACGTTCCGTGGGTGGGTAAAAAGATCTCTGTAGATACTTTTGCAAAGCAATTTCAGATCCTTTGCAGCTTGCTAGAAAATTGAATTAGTTGTTTTCCATTCCCTGAATTAACCCTGATTCATTCTTCCCTCAACCCTCTCCCTCCCTTCCCTCCAACAGATGTCCAGCATATTAAGAGGAGAGACATCGTTTTGAAGAGGGAGCTGGGAGAAGGTGCCTTTGGGAAGGTGTTCTTGGCCGAGTGTTACAACCTCAGCCCCACCAATGACAAAATGCTGGTGGCAGTGAAGGTAAATCCCAAGGGCGAATGGCAGAGATTAGGGCAGGGGCCGGATGAGCCTGCGTGGGAAAGGGAAGCAGGGGAGGGCTGGGGGCCAGGGACGGACATTTATCTGATACCGGAGATTGTGGTAAATCCACTTAGTCACACAAAGTTACAGTGTTTTGCTTCAAGGTCGTCTATTCTCACCCATGCCAAAGTTTTCCTTCCTGCTGATGCAGCCAGGAGACAGATGGGGAGGAGAAACTGGTCGGAAAGCTGGAAGCTCCCACGCAGCTGCAGTGTGGTGTCCACCTTCCCTCCACGAGGGACCGGGGCCCTTCTCTTTCTGGATTTTATCTTTTTGTGCAACATGCAGAAGCTGAAAAGGGACCAAAAAAAAAAAAAAAAAGCCTCGGCAAAAGTGAGCACTTAAAAGCTAAGCACGACAAACCAATTTGCTAGGATCAATTTGCTGCAAGATGGGCAGAACAACACAGCTTGGCTCCATTCAGCTCCTCTTGCTTAGCCACAGATTGCTCCTGTTTTTGGTGATTTTGAGCAAACACCAGTTCAGCTTGATTTGTGCTGTGTTGTTTGCATCCTTGTGAGGGTCCTCACGTGAGCTGTGCCCCACCAGTGTGGCTCTGGGCAGAGGAGACCACTCAGCACAGGAACGTGCTCTGCTCTCGAGTGGCACCGCTTGGCAGACACACACGGGCTAATCCCTGGAAGTTAATTGATGCCTCCTAACTCCTTGGAAGAAGATGTACATTTGAATGAATGCTCTACAGGGAAAAAGGTTCCAGCATTCTCTCCAGGATGCTGGAGGCATCCAGTTACTTGAGAGTTGTTATAATCATTGGCAGTTCAAGCCTTTTTTAAGCTTGTTTGTCCCTTTATGCTCTGGCTGTGAACTGCAAGATTGTACCTTTCACCTCTGAGACTGGTTAAAGATGAGGTAGCACAGTTACTCATATGATTAATTGCCTGATTATATGGCTGGTACCTGCCTGTCAGTGTCAGCCATCCCTTATGTGATCCTGTCTCTCAAGTCTCTACTGATTTTCATTTGCATGTAGGCAGAAACAGCATCTGAACTTGTTTCTGTTAATTGCTACTATGAGCTTACATCTCCAGAGTGCCTTTCATCCTGCAAGATCATACAGATCCAGCTTTGGAACAGGGCCTTGAAATCTGGCTTCTTGCCAGTTCAGGGAGGGGGAGGTAGGGAAAAAATCCCTCTAATTTGGGCCACATTATAAGTCTTAGGAAAAAAAAAAAAAAAAGGAAAAAAAGAAAAGAAAAGAAAGAAAAGAAAAGAAAGAAAAGAAAAGAAAAGAAAAGAAAAGAAAAGAAAAGAAAAGAAAAGAAAAGAAAAGAAAAGAAAAGAAAAGAAAAGAAAAGAAAAGAAAAGAAAAGAAAAGAAAGAAAAGAAAAGAAAGAAAATGGCTTTACATATTACGTTAAGATTTGACTGCATTTTCTGAAGATCTCACGCTCCCGACAGAGGCTGAGAGCTGCCTCCCAGGGCAGGATACGCTGGTCAAGACAGCTGAGTCCACAGCCCAGAGTCTGCCTCTGCTCTCAGGGACCCCCTCCCAAGGCCAAAGAAAGTGGCTCTCTTACTTGGTTAAATGGACTGAGATTTTCAGCAGATCTAAAGGTTGCAGCCCCGCAAACACACTGAGCTTTGATGTGATGGTATGGACAAGCTTCCTGTTTTCTTCAGCTTGCTTCTAAAAACACCCCAAGAAATG
The DNA here is from genome assembly GCF_964273445.1 of Streptopelia decaocto. Classification (NCBI taxonomy): domain Eukaryota; kingdom Metazoa; phylum Chordata; class Aves; order Columbiformes; family Columbidae; genus Streptopelia; species Streptopelia decaocto. The sequence goes on from NC_138664.1 coordinate 5,723,936, forward strand.
CACAAAAACTATATTCAGTGAAGAGTGTTGAGGTTACAAAGTCAAGTACTAGAAATGCTGGAGGGGCTGGTATTCAGGACATGTCCTCTGAACACATATTTTTCATTTCCCTTTGGACTTCTTCGTCGTGATGATCGCTCCTGTCTCTGAGAGCTCCCTAGATGTGAGTATACTTGTTCTCAGCCACCCAGCGAGGTGCTAGGGTTGTGTCATCCCCATTTTGCAGAGGGCAGATGGATAAGCAGAGAAACAGAGCTACAAGGATCCACTTAGGTGGAGGATGGAGTTACCGACTTGCCTTTCCAGCCCCATGGACAGCAGGTACCAGATCCACATGGACTCCCACTGCTGCAGTACAGACACGGCACTTGCACAGAGCTGGCCCTGATGCCACCTGAGAGGGGATATCCCAGGTAATATTGGATCAACTGACAATTTGTGACAATGGCTGCAACCTGCAGATGCTGAGTGACTTGCTGGATGTCACATAGGAACTGTGTGATGAAGGCACAAACACAATCCACCCCAAACCTTCCCAGGAGAGGCATTTCAATGGTTTTGGTGAGAGATCCCTTCTCTTCCTCCGGTTCTGGTCTTCTTTCCCTGTTCTACCACTTCCAGCTCTTGTTTCCCTCATTTCTAAATGCTTTGCTGTGCAACCTTATTAATGTGGAGGTTTTTTTATTTGTTTGTTCGGTTTTTGTGTGTGATATTTACAAACTTACAGTCCTAACACTTTGTAGAAATGATTGTGTGCAAAGGAGAGGAAACTTAAAACTCACTGCAGCTTGAGATATCACATGCAACCACAGAAAAAAGGAGGAGAAAAGAGGGATGGGGGAGGCAACTGTTTTCCTGAGGAAAAATAGAGTAGCATCAACATTATGAAGATATTAAATGTGTAAAAGTAATTGGGTGTTTGAGATAAGGATGGGTGCTTTGCCATCTGCACAGTGTAACTAACATCCGTCTAAATATCTCTAGTCAAGCTACCCCAGAGGACACAGAATTAAAATAAAATTATGCCATATGACTAGCAGTTTGTGAGAAGAAGAAGGAGATGAGGCAGTGTCCTAAGGCTTGGGTAGAAACCTTGCAGCAGATCTGCTCTCAGGGGAACAGCAGCTACTCAGGAGGACTCACTACACTCTGTAGTGTTGCACAAAGCAGCACCATGGACCAGCCAGAGAGGCATGAAATGTGATTGTAGCAAGTTTCCTTGGATCCTTTTCAACTCCCATTAGGCCACACGTTTAAAGCCAGAGCTGGTATTAAAGAGACCTGGCATATGGAGGATGGGAGAACATAGCTGAGACCCAGCAACTCAAAACCAGAATTGCCTCTTCATTTCCTTCAATGTTTGCAAAGACCGTGCTGATTCTCATGGCCATCCCAACTTGTCAGATGTTCTGGACTTCAACTTTTTACTCAGTGCTCATGGAAGAGCCCTCCCTTGATACCCTGAGGTGACAACATGCTGCTTTCAAACTAGCTTTCTGACGCAACTGCAAAATAATGCACAAACGAGTGGCCTCCAACCCTGGGGAACCCACCTCGATCACCAGCTGCAACCACAACAACATCTTCATAGCAAACATGCTGCAATATCAGGCTGGTACCCACAGCCTGAAGCCTGCAAGCAAAGTGGTGTGCTCAAATGCGGAAGATGAGATATTCTCATAAAGGGTACCGATTTCAGCATCAGTCTGCCAGGGGAGTGTTATAAACAGCAGGGAATAAAAACATGATTTTAAAAATTATGAGAAAAGACTTGACAGTGTCCTTCTTCAGAGGCAGTTTGAAAAATCCACACAATAACTGCACAGCCAGGCAAATCCATCTTCTGAATAAAGGCAGTGTAGTCAGCTATTTCAAAATAAAAGACAGATAGCAAGGACTGGCTGGCTCAGGAATTTAATAATAATGAGATATGAAGCCATTCACCCCTAGGTCACCAGTACAAATCCTGCCCAAGCTGGGAATAATTGGAAGCTATTACCCTCTGAAGCATGTTTGCTGCTGCCTGGGAAATGAGTTGGGGAACCCGCTGGGCCAGTAACTACACAAACAAAATGCTGAAATGGTGCCACCAGCACCTACCACCACCCTGCCAGTACAACTGGACCCGTGGCAGCCGTTCTTCTCCCCTCCCTTCGTCGTCAGCTCCTCTGTGATGCTGTGACCCATTTGTTCTGGCTTTGTCCCCACCTGAGCCCACCCTGTGTGTATCTGTGCCCCTTCTTTCAGGCACTGAAAGACCCCACCTTGGCAGCCCGCAAGGATTTCCAGAGGGAGGCAGAGCTCCTCACCAACCTGCAGCATGAGCACATTGTCAAGTTTTACGGGGTGTGTGGTGATGGTGACCCGCTCATCATGGTCTTCGAGTACATGAAGCACGGGGACCTGAACAAATTCTTGAGGTAGGTGCAAAAGGGGGTACGGGAGATGCTGTCCAGCTGCTCCACAGCCTTGGTGTGGCTGGTTATAGATCTGAGGTGCACCAGTGACACCACTGCCATGTGGATGCTGGTGGGCTGGGTAACAAGAACTAGTTGTTCTAAGAACAGCTTGTAGGTGATGATGGTCCTCGCCAGATTTGGTAGTTTATTAGCCACACCTTGAATACAGTGTTCATTTTTGAGCCCCTAACGACAAGAAGGACATTGAGGTGTTGGAGAGAGTTCAGAGAAGGGAAAAAAAGCTGGTGAGGGGCTGGAGTACAAGTCTGATGAGGAGCGGCTGAGGGACCTGTGGGGTTTAGCCTGGAGAAAAGGAGGCTGAGGGGAGACCTTTTCTCTCTCTACAACTACCTGAATGGATGTTCTGGCATGGAGGGTGTTGGTCTCTTCTCCCAAGTAGCAAGTGATAGGATGAGAAGTAATGGCCTCAAATTGCACAAGGGGAGGTTTAGATTGGACATTAGGAAAAAGGGTTGTCAATCACTGGAGCAGGCTACCCAGGGAAGTTGTTGAGTCACCATCCCTGGGGGTGTTTAAAAGATACATAGCTGAGTTTCTTAGGGATATGGTTTAGTGCTAAAGTTAGGTTAATGCAGCAAGTTTGAAGCTGCAGGAAGTGTGGCTACAACTTCTCTATGCACTGTGAGGGTAGAAAGACGTGAACCTGCTGTCAGCAGCTCCAAGTCCCATCCACCCAGCAAAGCCATGCCCTGCTGAAGCAGGAAAGGCACTAGCTATCAGTCCCCATGTCACCCAGATCCTGCTTCAATAGGACCAGAACCAAAATATTCCTTTGAGAAACTTGCTGGACTCTTTGATATGATTGGTAACCCGGGTATTTCCTTATCTCTAGTTCTCATGCCTATTATCAGAAAAGAGCTGAGAAATGTCGGAGGGGCCTCAGGCAGTGCCTGTGGAGTCCATCCCTGGTCCTCGTTACCTAAGCCTCATCAGACAGACATGCTGACTGAGGTACAAAATATCCTAACCTGGGGCATCACGATACTCAAGAAGCTAGGCAAGGCCTGTCAAAGTGCCGTAATTGCCTTCCATGCCTCTAGAGAGACGCTAATTGCTGGAGCCACCCCTTCCCAGTGATCATTCAACCATTTCATCAGTGTGAGGCAGATCATTTGTGTGCCTTGCATCCGCCAGCAGTGAGGAGCAGGGGGCAACTGTGGGAGGATGTTTGTGGTGCTGTTCTCCCACGATACAGAAATTATGCTTTGAAACCTGTGTGCAAGTGGAGTGGTACTTACCTCTTGAAATAATTAGTAGTTTTACTTCGCATTATTTAGAAAATTGGACCCTTGATATTTTCCTGTTTTGACTGCTAAGTGTGAACATGATTGCAGCAGGAACAAGAAGCTTGAGCACAGCGGGTATAGGTGTGGGGTCAGGATACACTGCATGATTATTTTCCACCATCACAGTCAGTTTTTGACCAGTAAACACAAGTCCTTCCCTGAGGTTTTCATTTCTAGGCAATCACCTACACCAGAAGGGGGAAGGACCCCAAACGTTTCTGCTTCCTAATTTTGGCACAATTGTGGGTAGATGGAATAGGATTTTATAGCTCAGTCCCTATCTTGGGCTCTGACATACTTGACAAGGTAGGACAAGTGAAGGCTGATGCTACACTGGGTTTGAATGGTTCCTCAGACCCATGTTCAAGGACGAGCAGCCTTGGTTACCCTGGGACCCTCTCTCTTGTGGTACCCTGTCTTGCAGGGGCCCAGTAACCTCCCAGCAGAAACAGATTGAGATCTTCCTTCAGGTATGAAACCCTGCATTGGGCTGAAACTGTGTTTTTGTGCAGATTGAAGATGCAGTGTTAAGGACAGTGCCTCAGCCTTGTGACTGGAGGAAGACAGTCTAAAAAAGAGCATGAGAGACCACATTTTTGACATATTTCACAAGGAGGAGCAGCAAATTGACCCATTTTTTTTTTCCTGGCAGAACAACCAACCTTATTCTCCTTAGAGCAGGTTGACACCATGGCTGAGGAACAGTCTCCCTCTCTGCTCTAATTGACCTCCCAAACAGTATTGTCCAAACCAGGCTCTCCTGCTGTCTCAGAGGGATGTCTCATGCCCGCTGCCAATGTCTTGTGTAATTGCTTCACACAACAGCATGGTCCTAAGGCTGATACCATGCTGAAGCCATGCACCCCTCCTCCCCTGTGTCCCAGCCCTGCTCTGGGACATGTCTGAGAAACATGAGGCCAGGGTCTGTACTGGTGTCACCGGAGAAGCTTATTGTTATATTATCTTTGGCCTTTATGAAGGAAAATAAATTTTCCAGATGTGTAGTCCCTGGGATTGCAGCCTTGCGTCTTCCAGCTGCATTTAGCTGCCAGCTTTTCCTTCTCATGCAGCTATGGAGTAAGCAGCTATGAGCTCCCTTCTCTGCATGCTGGTGTGTTACAGGCAGTGAAATCCCTTGGTGCCCCAAAGATGGATTTTGGGACAAAGGAGCTTATACCCAGCAAACAGGAACTCAGAATGCCTAAGGGAGCATATGGAAAGAGAAACTTGGGGTTTTTGTGCCAGCTCAGCTGTCTACTGGTGGGAAACTCTAGGGGGCAAGGGCTGCAAGGGGATCAGAGAGGGTCAGTGGTGCAGGAGTACCTGGCATCCCTTAGCAAGTACCAGTTTTTATTGTGGCACAAGTCACCCAGTGCACAGCAGGAGATGGTTGTTCCCAGGCACTGGAGTCTGCAAGGGACACTCAAATAGACTTTTCCCAGTTTAACTGCAGAAATTGGAAAAGCAGTAAAATAGAAGAGTCTCACTTTAGACCCAGTTTCCTAGAGAAAAGCACAGTCGATAAATTCCCTGAAGTGTTGTTAGACCTTTGTGGGCTTCCCAGGAAAAAAAAAAAAAAAAAAAAAAAGAAAATTTTACTGGTCTGTATAATTAGCTGGTGTGGCAATGGGGAAAGTATGAGGATCCATGCCTACCAGCTGGTGTCATGTATGGGGATGGTTCTACACACCTTCCAGGGCCCCTGCATGTAAGACCACTGCAGGTTGTGTGGGTGGTAATGCTGGGTGCTCCCCACCACATGGACCCACTGCTCGGGGGTCTGCAGGAACCACCTTCCCTCTCTGCTCACCGAATATCTCCATCGCTTCTTCCCTTTCCTTCGCTCATTGGATTTCTAGCTTTTGTCTTCTGTCTGTGGTAGCAGCAAATTTGAAGTAGTGATGTTTGTATGTTGCCATTACAGACCCTCTTTGCAGTCTGTAGTGAGTTCTTGCCATTTGCTGTTAACTCAGAAAGGCAATAGATTTTGTTAAAAAAATTGCATGGTTCTGATTTTTTGTGTCAACTCTTCCAGTAGAGCAGCCCCACAGTCAGTCTGTCTTGGGACAGAAAGAGGCATTTCGGCAGAGGAAGCCAGGGGGATGATTTTCTTCCTCATGTTGGCAAAAGCCTCCATCACTCCATTATAGAAAAAAACCCCAACAGTTCTTTAACAGGCCCTATGGCCTTTCTGTAAAGCTGAATTAAACCTGTTTCTCCAAGAAGAGATGGCCAGACCCCATTCCTTGACACAGCTTAATGTACTAGTATCCCTCCTGTTAATCTCATAAATGTGTTGATACTTCTTTCTTCTGGACTATAACCATGTGGGATGGAGGGAGGTGTATGTATTATATAGGACATACCGAGAAGTGTCCTATATAGTAGGATGTACAAAGAGCCACTCAAATAAAGGTGTTGGCTGACCATTTTTTAAACATCACCTGTTCTTTTACAGAAGCTTCTTTGGAGGCCATTATTGTATTTTTAAGAAGGTGGCAGTGATGACATAGTAATATATCCTTCATTTCTCACATAGGAGTGTTTGCCTTTCATGACAACAGGCATCAGGTGCAGCTAAATATGGTGTAACTGCAAGGCATGACGGGTACAAACTGTCCAGCACAGTTTTAGAAGCTATTGTTTGTCCTGCTTTGCTGTTTTTAGCTAACCTGTTTCACCTGCTGTTGACATCTGTTGTCACCACCCGGTAATTTCCCGGGGTAAACCCATCTGTGGTCTGTTTAAATAAGACATCAAGCAGTCATTTCTGCGTACACTCTTCTGCAGTTCCTCCTTGCCCTCAACAGTTCTTCCAGTGTTCTGCTGCCCCCACCATGCCAATGAGCTCCCAAAATTCCCCCAGCCCTGCCAACTCATCCCACTTTCACCGCAGCATCACCCACTCGTGGCTCCCAAAAAGCACTCCTGGGTCCTCAGCACTTATTTCCAGAGTTCCTCTCCTGTCCATCTGTCCTTTCTACCAGGAGGCGACCTTCAGAGCCATGGTCACAGTGGTAGGGCAGGAGGAGGTAGTTGAAAACAAGGGCATTTGAAAAACTATCATTTGATCCCCAAAAGCCTGGATGCTAATCCCTTGGTGCACCCCCAGGCAATCAGGGAACAGAGACAAAGGAGGAAAACAGTTTGGATCTTGTTGTGGGTTGTTCAGTCCCGTGTCAAGAAGGAGGGAAAGCTCTGTATGTGCAATTTCAATTTTCTGGCTCTCTGTGGGGTTACTGCTGATGACAGGGGTGAAACGCCAAGAATCATTTCAAAGAGAACAGTATGAAAGCCTTGGAGGAAATGCTGTACTGTATTTTAGTCACAAGGAGGAAGGTCACAGCAAAATCTCATGCTTTTCCCTAAATATGAGAGCTTTTGTTATTCAACCTTCACACAGGCAACCACAGGGTGAGCTCTGCCAGGGGAAGAGACATCACAGAGGGAGCAAAGCAAAGACAGGCTTGGTACACAGAGAGGGAGGGGACTAAAAAGAGGACAGGACAGGAACAAGACTGACCTTCAGTCCTGCATTTACAATGCACTTGGTTCAGCAAAATGTTTCCTTTTGCGGCCTAGGATGTTCTCTGCATCTGCCAATATCCAGGTCTAATGTTTGCACCTCTGCTTGTGTTACCTCTAGAATAGCTTAAGCTATAAAAGGTATTTTCCAGGGTTGAAGTTGCTGATGGTCTTCTGAAACCTCTCCTGTGATCTCTGGCTGTGTTTGTGTTGATCAGGGAGAGGTTGTTTGGTGATACTGTGTTTGGAGAACATAGAGGTTTTTTGGGATTAATAAGGAGACTAGGTAGCAAGTATATGATGGCTGTGGAAGAAAAGGGGGTGATATCTCTACCTCTGGGAAGGTTGCCAAGGTGTAAGAATCAACTGGAGCAAACATGTAAATATCTGAAGGCTCATCTGTTTTGCATATGTCTTGGCAGAGAAGAATGTCCATGTTGCATCAAACCAATGGTTCCTCTGTCCTGGTAGTCTGTCTCCTTCTATGGCCATAAGAATTTTCTTGCAGTGGAGTAAGGATAGGAAAAGGATGTATGTCACCCACCAAATGTTCCCTCAACCTCCTGTTCTCTTAAGCTTTTCCTTTTTTCTTTCCACTGCAGCTGTGTGTACATCCTCACAGTGAGGGTTAGTCCCCACCCCAGCAGGAACAGAGACCGTGTGGGATCCCTAATCTCCTCTCCTGGTCACTTTTGAGACCCAACTCTATGCTTTTTGCTTCTTCCTCCCTATAGGGCACATGGCCCAGATGCTATGATCCTCGTGGATGGGCAGCCTCGACAAGCCAAAGGGGAGCTAGGGCTATCCCAGATGCTCCACATCGCTAGCCAGATCGCCTCTGGAATGGTGTACCTTGCCTCCCAGCACTTTGTCCATAGAGACCTGGCCACCAGGAACTGCTTGGTCGGAGCCAACCTGCTGGTGAAGATTGGAGACTTTGGGATGTCAAGAGATGTCTACAGCACTGATTACTACAGGGTAAGGCAGCTCCAGCAGCAGTCGGATGGTCAGAGCAAAGGGAGACTAGGAAATGTTACAGTAAATCAGGTTTTGGAGCTCTTGGGCTCAATTGCTTGATTATTCCCTGTTTGAAATGTGCACAGAAGTCAATCAGGCATTCCTGAACCAATGTCCTCATTCTTTTTCAGTCCTGGGTATGCTTGTAGTTCAGACATCCATGGAGATGCCTACACACAGAGCAATCTGTGATACCCCAATCCACAGTCACATGCTTTGGGATGGCTCTGGAGTCATCCTATTCTTACTTCTTTCCTATTTTTTCTCCCTTTTTTTTGAAGATGTTGATAAAGGTAATCCAAAGACATGACAAAGACTACAGGCTGTGACCTCTGTTGTTAGATTAAAGAAACTTAATACAGGGAGTTAGAGAAAAGGCAGCTGAAAGACTGACTGATAAGTGCATAAAATATGGAAGAGGAAATAATAGGCGATTTAGGTTTGACCTTAGAAGACTTTTTTGCAGCAAGGTCATCATTTAGGCAATGGAATAATTAGCCAGAGGTAGGTTGCTGAGGGCCTGTCATTAAAGAAGTTCAGGAAGCAGCTAGATAAAAATGCCTGGGTTTAGTGCAGAGGCTAATCCTGTGCTCATCTCTGGGGACAGACTCAACGAGTCAGGAATTCCTTTCCAGGCATTTCCTCTGTGGTTTGTGTTCGCACTGTCCCGTTGTCTTGCACACTCCCTTTGTACCTGTCCGCACTGCCCGATCTGCCCGGGATGGTGGCCTCCCTGGGGGGACAGCGTGGTCCTCACCCTTCCTCAGCTCCAGGACAAGCTGTGGTGTGCAAAGTGTTGGAAGCAGACTGGAGCAGGCATTTGTCACTGGGCCACCCACCAGCAGGGAAGCGCTTTTCAGGCTGATGAGCAGTGGTTTCTAGCTTGATGCTTGAACCAAGGCTGGTTTATTTCTGGTTACAACATGGATGTTTGCCTTTGAGGATGATTTCAAGCAGTAACCCAAAAAAAGAGTTGACTTACAGTCTTGATCTGATTGGGAAGATTTTCTTTATGTGATAGGCAGTTGTCAAGTGGAGTTACTGTGTTGGGAAGGAGGAAAAATGTGATCAGATTTCTGCTGAGCCATATCATGTCTTCCAGCCCAGGATATTGGCTTATCACTAAGTTTAATTACCAGTGAGAGAACCAATTTCACTGTGCAGCACAAAAACCGATGTTGGGAAAGGGTCTCAGTGCAGTTACTGGGCAGTGATGAGGGAAGAGAGGTTGGCTACGGTCCCATCACTGCTGAAACTTCAGGAAAGAGTGAGTAGGAAAGAGAAGAGCCCAGGGGATGTCGAGAAGCAACCCATGTGATTTCTCACGTTCTTTCCTACCTCCTTTCCTTCAGCTGTCTTAGACCTACCCCCACCTCCATCAGTGTCACACCAGCCGAGCTTGTGTTCCTGCAGTGCTGAGAACTTTGTGCAATGGGAGAATTTGCTGCTATTAGCGTGTGAAGGCTGGGAGGGACCCCAAAAAGTGAGAGCTGAAATGATCTCCATAGGCCAGTTCACTGTTTGGGGAATTTTTGTCTTCTCTGTGGTGGTGTCCTCATTGTGTCTGTGCAAAATGCTTTGCCAAGGATTGCTCCGTGCTGTCTCATGTAGTGTCGTAAGAACTTTTAGCTGACTTTTCTCTGCTAACACAAATTGCCGTGCATGACCAAAGCAATAACTACTTATCACTTGTTTACAAGAGCAAGAACTGGACTTCAGACCGGCACAGCCTTTTGTGTTCAGTTGATTTTCCTTTTTCTGCTTTCACTGACTTTTGGTACTTTTAAAACCTTTGATCAGTCAGTCCATGCTCTGCATGCATGGAGACCTTTTCTCTCTTACAGTCCAAATAAGGGCCCTATAATTACATTGGTGGCATGAGGAACAGAAGGTTTATGTGACTTGCCCAAGGCCAAAGCAGGATTCAGTCACAGCTGGGATTCAGATTCAGCTGGGAAGCCCATCCAGGCCATATATTCCCCCCAACAAAGAGCAGAAGTCCAGTGCCCAAGTGTCCTTCATCCCTTCTCCAACTACAGCCCAACCACACTCCTCCCAGCATATGAGAACCCAGATACATTTATTTCTCTGTCTCCTCCTCTAATCACTACCTTGGGGGACATATTTACTAGGAGAGCACATGGAGCTGATCTCATTATTCACCTTCGTGGTGTGCTCACGGTTATGTGACAGTCTCTGTCCTCCCTCATCCACCACTATCTTGTACCTGTCCTCTCCTCTCCCTCTGCCATTGCACAGCACCACTGCATTCATTCTCTGCCGGAACTGATACAAGCCTACCTGTCTCTGGACTGAGAAATCTATATGGTTTCTGTGTGGCAGCCTGCACTTCTAAGTTCCCTGTGAACAGGAGTAGACAACCCTTTGAACAGAAACCTGCTTGTGACGCTAATGAAGCCACATGGGGCTCCTGTGAACTGACTGTATTAGACTTGACTTTAACTCTGGTAAGCAGCAGCATTCACTTTCTTCTGCAAACATAGGTAAGAAAAACAAATTAGCTTTACAACAGTTGTGCATTTGTGTCATGTCTTCCTCGTAATTTCAGTTTCTAACATGCCTTGCATGAAAACTGGCTCTTTAAGGCTCCTGAGATAATCCTTTCTAGTTGACAGACCTATCACAAAATCCACCAAGATACCCCAAGTGAGGGCTTGTGAATGGATACAGATAGAGAGCATATGAGCCCAAGTGTGAAAACAAAAATGCTCCTGGGTCTCACCTATAGAAGGTGGAGATGTGAACCTCTTTGGTGCTGTCCCTGGTCACATCTATAACCTACCTGGTAAAATTCCTGAATCTGATTCTCAGTGTTTGTGCACAGCAGCTCTCCCCTCTCAACAGCTGGCCATTCCCCACAGTAGGACCTTGAGCAAAGTTCTCTTTCAGGTGGTTGCTAGAAAATATTTATTGGTGTGTCCAAGCTGCAGCCTGGGGAGAATACTGTAATTTGTCATTTTCTGGGAACACAGTGAAGGATTCCACCTCGAAGCTGACTCAAAGTGACAGGTCTGGAGCTCTGTGCAAGTAAAGTCACTTAAATCTGCTGGGTCTCTGTGTTTGCTCCTGCTCAGGCCCCATGAGCACAGATAACTGGGCATGTGGATATGTGAGTGTCTTCCAGGCTGAGGATTAGCTCCTAGCCATTCCCTTTCTTTCCCATTTTTAATCTTTTAAAACAAAGAAAGAACACCATCTGGCTCCTACATTTGTGGGATTCAAAAGTGCTTTAACAAAGGTGAACTGTTTAATTTCTTGTTACATATTTGGATACAGGAAACAAACATTTGCTTAACAAAAGCAGCAAAGAGGCTTGTTTCCCCTCTCCACAAGGCTCTCCATGCTCTGCCTGAAGACAGATGTGTCCTTTTCCTTGTGCAACACAGAGGGATCCCATCAGCTGGTGCCTTTAAACCTTCTTTCAACAAGACAAGATGGAGCGAAGATGGCTGTGGAGGTGTAGGTGGTGAGGAGAGGTGAAACAGCATCTGATTAGAAAGCGGAGGAAAGTGGAGGGACTGGGGATATGAGGAGAAATAGCTCAGCATCTCTGTGAAGAGTAAAAGCGGGGATGCTGAAGAAGCATTTCTGTGATGTGTTGTGTAATGTGCTGTGCAATCTTTGGTGTGGGTCTTTGTGGGAAGGCAGGATGGAATACATCCATATTGGAGAGAAAAGATTTGGGCGGATTTCATTTTCCTTGCTGTTTTCTTAAAAAAAACCCAGTGTGTAACTAGGCGATTTTTTTAGGTATGACTCAGGACTGTGACAACAGGTGGTGGGACACTGCGGGCCAGGGACGTTGTGCCTCAGCCAAGCTGAGCATGACATGGAGACGGCAGCAAGTCAGGCCCAGAGCTGCCTGGGGACATGTACGCTGTGATGGGGGCTGAGAGGGGTTGTCCAGAGCTGGGGACATCACCAGGGCTGGGCTTAGGACCCCCAGCAGACTAGGGTTTGTTTGCTCTCAGAGCCCTTCTGTGGGTCTGAACACACATGGTCCAGGACAATCCCTGGATCGTTTTCCTTTTGTCCCCCAAAATACGTAATTCAATTCCAAAATAAGATCATGTGGCAGCTGCCCAGGGAAAGAACAGTATTTCTTCATCTTTAGAAGAGAACACAGTCTTAAATCATAGTCAAAAGCCTTCAATAATTTCCAAGGTGATGTCCTGACATGGGTGGGACATCAGCAGTGAAAACACATGTCAAGTAGAGGAAGGATTTATGTAGACATTAAACTTCATTAAGACATCCCTCTGTGCAGGTCTCCTGCATCTTACTCTTCTGGCATCCTGCCCCAAATCCTGGTCTGGGCTTGAAACCTCTAGGGAATTTAGCTCCATCCTTTCCCAGAGGTCTGTCCTGAGTATCCTCCTGGTAATAGATCATCATGCAGAGGACACCTGCTTGTCAAAAACAGACACGTACAGGATTTGCAAAGGACTCTGAAAATGTATTTCTATTTCTAGCAACACAGAACTAAACATAATAACATATATTGCTCCCTGTTTCTGTGTCCTCACCATTCTGGAGCATTGTTTGGATTTGGGAGACAAGGTTCGCAGGAAGAAGTAATATCTTTTAACAGAACATACGATATTGTTGCATGGGGAAAAAGAATGAATTTTAGACACACAAGCCCTCTCTGAGCAGTTTTTTTCTTTTAGTGGTATCAGCTAGTTTAATAAAAGATTAATATCTCCTCCTATGAACCTTACTTCTCACATCCTTAGACCATCAGAACCAAAACATTTCTGCTATGATTTTGGCCTTAGGTCAGTGTTCTCTAAAAAGTTTAGGATCCGTCTGGCAGATGCCTCCTCCTCTGAAGCAAGAAGTTTTACTGTGTAAACATTTTCTTTCTTCTCTTTCTTTAAAATGCCTAGGAAAAAATTTCAGTACCCATTTTGAGGCTGCTTACTGATGACCATCTAGACCATCTCGTACTTTGGTTCTTCTCTGGAGTTCAAAATTGTGTTCTTTCTCCTGGGTACAGTCAGTTATTTTTCCAATGAAGTTTCCAAGCAAGTAATAGATTACCGAGGTTTAGCAGCTGCCTGGGTCGTGCTCCTTTGGAGGCTCATTCAGCATGGTAGATAAGACTAATAGGCAAGCCACTGAAAGCAGATTTAGTCTGACCCACGCTCTCCTAGATACAGGGTCCCTAAATGATCACACCTCTGAATTCCTATCTGGGATATGGTACTGACACACTTTGCGGGGGGACGGGGAAAAAAGCTGCCACTCTCAGGTTTTATTGTAGGTCTGGTGTATGCTGGCAGGATTAGACAGCTCCAGATAGAGAGCAAACCAGGCTCTGTGCACCCAGACAGTTCTCAGAGTCTGTTTCAATGTCATAGAATCATAGAATCATTTTGGTTGGAAAACACCTTTAAGGTCATTGAGTCCAAACATTAGCCTAGCACTGTCACTAAACCATGTCCCTAAGAACCTCGTCTATGTGTCTTTTAAACACCTGGAGAGATGGTGATTAAATGACTTCCTTGGGCAACCTATTTCAATACCTGACAGTCCTTTCAATAAATAAATTTATCAATGTCAATGGGTGAGGGAAAGCAAGCTCAGTCCCTGGCCATGCTGACTGTTGTGTGGGATCTTGTATAGATGGTACAATGTGTGTGCCATGTTCAGCTTCCAACATCAGCACCTAAGTGCTGTGCAGATGCTAAGCAGCTGAGCATCAGCTTTTGTCTCTTCTACCTCTTCTCTGAGGTGAAAAATAAAATGTGCTACTCTCTTTCCATTGTTTCTCCTTGGGTACTGGGAAGGTTTCATATCTGTAAATACGTGTTCCACTAAGAACAGAACTTAGAAGTGGAAAGTACTTTAATTTTCTCATGTAGTAAGTGGGATCCTGGAGAATATGTCTTGCTTTGTCATATCTACATAAGTAAGGGCAAAAACATCTCATAGTGATGTGCAGTTGTGACCTGGAGATTCCTAGTCTGATACAGATGGGTCAGCCAGGCAGAGCCATTGTCTTGCAACGTGCAAGAGCCCATGTCTCCTGTTGAAAGTATTACGTGCCCTTCTCAGCCTCTGTTTATCCCATGTGTCCCATCACCCTAACCTGTGATTTGTTATTTCTTTCCTTGTTTTCATTGTTACTATTCTGCCTAGATGACACCTGTATGCCCCATGAGGTTGGACAGCTTATGCCATGGTGCCTCACAACTGCCTTGACTGTGGTTTAGGGGCAAAAGAACCAGTTTCCCTCCCTGACTGGCAACAGGGCTGGAAACAGGGGAGGTGAGGGAACCGCTCGATGTGGGTCCGTGGGTTAAGTGTCTCTGTGCCTGTCCTGGTGTGTTCTGCGTGCAGGAAAAATCAGTGTGATATTGAACGTGCTGGTCTTCGATATCTCTGTGGCTCCTATAAAAACCTCTGCAAATTGAATTTGTGGCACAGTTTCTTATCTCCTGAAAGGAAGATGTAACAGCATCATCTTGTGTTTTAGCCAGACTTTTTTCCTCAACACTCCCCCATTTCTACACTGAGGGAAAAACAAATGTTGAGTCTTTTTTTTTTTTCCCCACTTTCCTCCTGTTTGAAACATTAAGAGCCCTTCACACAAAACAGCTCAAGTGCAGAAGAATTAATTGGGGAAATTAGGTTGTGTTGTATTTCTGGCATTTTCTCAGAAATGGTAATTGCCCTAATTCTCCATGCTGCCAAGACCTTCAGCCTCACCCTGTTTCCCCCCTCCCCTTTTCCTCACTATCTACCTGTCTTTCTCCTGCTTCAGCTGCTGTTTTCATGCTGTTGCCATTTATTTCATTTCAGTAATGAGAGGGATGTGGCAGGTGAAGAGCTCTCACAATCTGGTGACATCTTCTTTGAAGCACAGGCACAAAAGAGCAGTTTGTTTTTGGGAAATAAAAACTCCCTGCTATGGTACTTGACCTCCACGCTCACCTTTTCTCCTGCTTGGGATGTGTTGCTGCTGCATTGCAAGTCATTTGGCTCAGATTTTTTGTTTAATATAGTCTCAATATTCACCCAAATGCTGACCTCCATGCTTAACCCCTTTATGTTCCCCCAAACCCTCACACACTTACTGAGAGCTAATCAAACCTGCTTTCAGTCAAAGCTCAGCCCCATTCCCATTTGAATTGAGGTCTCTGCTTTCTCCCAACCAGTGGACTGAGTTCCAGAGAGTTGAGAGTTCAAAGCCTTTTCAGTTTAGCTTTCTGATGGTTAACTCCTGATCTGCCATTTGCGGAGATTACAGGTGTAGTCAAATAGGAAGGAATTGGTTCTTGCTCAGTATTTCCTGACCTAAAAGACCTGGTGAAGGTCATGGCAGGTTCAGATCCAACAGGGATGCTATAGGGGGTAGTAAAGTGATGGGAGTCCTTGTCTCAGGAGATGGTAAGTGCCAAGAGCTGAGATGGGTTAAAAAAGGATTGAATACAATTGTAGAAACAAAGCAATCTATCAGCAGCTATCAAACACAAAATACCTCTCCTGTTTCAGGAAATCCCAGTGCCATTGATTATTGAGGACTGAAAGATATTGTGGGACATATGCTGTGGGAACTTCTGTTTTCACACTGTACCCTATACATTTCTGAGCTGACTGGACTTTGGCTTCTCTTAAAAGCTGTCCAGGCTGATCTCTGCATTACTGGAAACTGGGGAGAGTACTGGGAGCAGCCAGTCAAATGTTGGAGTCAGCTGAGGGGTAGTGACACTGTCCCCAGGAAGGCAGAGATTCAGTTCAGAAAGCTGGGATTATTGCCTGACATAGCCAAACTACCCAAGCCTCTTCACCCCTGCTGTGAAAACTTGGGAGAACAAGTTTCCTGCAGGGATTTCAGGAGTCCTTTCCTTCAAAGCAATTCTCTTCCCATAAACTTAACTAGGGAGGGTAGGATGTTTTTCTATTCTTAATGTTTCCTGGATGCAACCAACAGATCCAGAAAGGGCAATGCTCACCCATTCTTCAGTAGTTTTCCCCCCCCCTTGACTGTGAAACTGTTTTGTTCCCCGTTCTAATTTGTATTGTTCAAGTGTGGTTCCCAGCCATCTCCTAGAAGATGCCTGTATACAATGTGCTCCTTTCTTCCCACTGCTCCCACTCTGAACTTCCCATTAGCCTGAAAGCTGTGAGATACATTGAAAAGAGCACAGTGCCTGGCTCTGAGCTAGAGAGACTGTCCCATCATGGAGATCTGACCAAAACACAGTGTCACCAGAACCAAAGAATGATTTTGTACAGGGCAGGCTAAAGGAGCTGATGGGTCCTGGGGTTTACCAAGTTGGCGTGATTAAAAGGGAAACTAGAGCAGAAGAAGATAGAGAACCATATGCCAGCAAGCTTAATTATTCTAGCCCTGGGAAGACTAGAAAGAGTGTGTGTGCCCCTGAGCATATGGAAACAAACTGTTCATATTTTGGAAGGAGCAATGTTCCTTAAAATCAAGGGAGTCTTGGATGTGTAAAACCCTTCCCTCTCACCTTCTCTAGGTTTTTGGACCTGTTTCCCTCCTGCATCCCAACCGGCCAGTGGTGTCCTCCTGCTTTTCCACCTGCAGGACCATGATCTCAGCTCTCCTTTACCATGGGGACAGCCATGAGATCATCACACATCAGTCAGGAAAGGTGGGGAGTAGCCCCAGACCTCAGTATGATCAGCAAAAGATCTAGAGGTGGAGAAGTTATAAGCCAGTTTAGTGGGAGCATGAATAAATTATGCCTTGCTTCAAGACAAACTGAAAACCTCCCTGGAAAAATTAAGATGCAAATATTTCCATTGTCCTCCTTAATTAAGATGTTTGCATGGAAAGAAACCATTGTCTTTCTTTTTTTCCTCCTGCTTCCTGCATGGTCAGAGTTTCCACAGGCTTTCCCCTTCTGATCCCCCCCATTTCATAGTCCTGCCTCTCACATCCACAACGAGTTCCTTCTCCAAGCCAGCTGGATGAAGAAAACCCCTATTTGCAAGCAGCTGTCTTTAATAAACAGGCTGTTTAGGGCTAGGCTGTCAAAGAGAGCATGTTCAATGTACAATCAAGGGGCAACGATGCACAAAATTGCACACACACACAAAATAGGAATCCTTTCTTGGTGCGTGTTGAGCTTTGAACGCTTAAGTGATTCCACCTCTCTCTTCCCCATCCAATTATGTGGGCAACACACGATAAGATTGCTAAAGGAATTAGTGAGGGAAATCTTTACACTGCCTAATCAATATTGTTCTGCTCAGTACAAGGCATCTCCCCGCCTCAGGCCCCAGTTGTGTTCTCATTTGCCCTCTGAAAACACAAGTTCACCTTCTTGCTATTTGGGCTGTGGTGACCAAGAGGAAAACCAGCAACATGTCTGATGAAAATGTTTGTAGTTACAGCATTTCTTCCTTGCATTACAAAAAAAAAAAAAAAAGGCAATTCAGCCCTGCCAAAACAACATTGCAGGTTTTGAAGAGGTTTGCTGTGCAGACCAGAAAGACCTTTCTTCTGTTTCAGTTGTGTGGCCTTACAGAAATAGCCAGCAACCTTATAAGCAAAGACACTGGATGATATTTTTTCTGAGCATCACTGAGGCAAGATGCCAGATTTTATGGGCCACTAGACTGATCCAATATAGCAAATCCTGTGTTCCACTGTGGATTCCGAGACCAAATTATCAATTAATGTGAAGCATTAAAAAATCCAAATCCCTTTTAGTTCCCTGCAGTCATTAGTGACGAGATACAATATCTATAGCTCAAATGCTTTGCCAGCATCCCCTGGCAGCAAGGCAGAAACTCCACTCCTATTTTTTTCCAATGCATACAAGGAAAACATATGAGATCAGTGATTTTTACCATCAGATTCGGCTGCCTCTTCATATTTGCTTAGATGGACGAATAAATCAGGTTTGGGTTACTCTCGGGTTAGTTATTTTTTATTGGAATAAATGCATGCTAATAGATCTGAGGGAGGAAGATGTTCCTCTTTCAGCTCTGTGTTTGAGGTAGAATTTGCTTTGTTCTGCACTATATTATATTGATGGCTTTTTCCACCACTGGATGACTTCATTTGCTCTGCTTCTTTGTGATGCCCATCCCTCTGCTACAGCTGGCTTTAGGATGAGGCTTTACTGGATAGGTCTCTCTTTTCTTTTTCCCTAAATGTAACATTGTAATACAGAGGCAACTTAAACAACCATCATGAAACAATTTTCTGAGCCTTTCCCCCACCCATTTCCTACCTCAATTTTTTGGGAAGGGAGGTTGAGTCAGTTATTCATGGGGCAATTCCCCAAGCAGAATGAGCTGTCAGCTACATTCAGCAGCTCACTTTTCACCTCCGGTGAGGTGGGAAGGTGCCCAGGGTGATGACTAGCCTGACACACCCTGAGGCTGTATTTTTGGTATTCCCCAAGCAGCTGTCAGCCTGAGCTCTTAAATACCACCACAGCCAGAACTCTCCCGCCAAACCACCATGTTCACCATCTACCCTTTCATCTTGGGATTTTGTCTTTTTTTTTTTTTTTTTTTTTTTTGTCCTGGTGGGAACATAAACATCTAAGAGAAAGTCAATGGACCTTAGGCTCATCATTCACTCCTAATTTGCACATTGAGATCCCTGTCCCATCTCCTCTCTCCCATTCCCCAAATCTTTCCTGCTTTGATACACTGGAAAATGTACTGGTGTATTTTCTGCTCCATCATTTCCCTTGCCTTTTCTGCTTCTAAAGTTCAGTTTTGCAAGTGCTGGCAGGCTTGCAGGTGATCAGAAGCTGTGGGAACAGGTTTTTTTTTCCTCCTCTGACTTGTGACAGTAGTGATGGGACAAAGACTTTTGCGGAAGAGTAGGGTGAGGTACCAGGTTCTTCACAGGGACATTTGGTCAATGATGCCCTTTTCTCTTGCTTGAGTAAAGACACCAGATCTGGGTCTTGATCTGCTGGTAGAGGCAGATGGGTCCCTGCACCATGCCCGGGAGGGCTGGTGATGGGCAGGGAGTAGGATGTCTAAGTACCAGATATAGAGGAATCACTCAAGCCTCCTGAAATGTCTGTCCAGAGAAGGACTCTGGGTCCCCCAAAGGATGTGTTTTCTCAGGCCAAGGAGAGGCCGGAGCACCCCTTGCCTCTTGCCCAGCACCAGTGCTTGCTCCTCACCCTCCCTCTGCCCTGGCACAGGTGATGGTGTGGGGCGCAAGGTGGTGGTGACAAGGGCCAGGGGGTCTCACCTGCCCCATGCCCCCTTAGCAAGGGTTGTGCAGTGTTGGAATGTTGCAGCCAGTGAGACATACAGTTCAGTTAAAGACATACCCTTTCCCTTCTTGTCCCCTCGCTTCATCCCCCCCCATCCCTCCCTCCCTCTCTCACCCTTCCCTTCTCTTTTGTTTGTCTCCTTCCCTTGTTTTCACCCATTCACTGTCAGGAAGGGCCGCGTCCGAAGGGCCAGTTCAGCGCAGCGTGGCAGCGACAGAGACTGGCACCGCCGGCAGCTGCAACAGTGAGTGGATCTCGACCCCTGGGGCAGCTGGAAGCGGGGAAACTGGTGCTGCTTGAGCATGAATTGACACGTGGGGTTGAGCGGCTTTGGGAGTAGGTCGGGTCTAGTGTGTTTGGCAGCAAAGGGGCTCTCGTGTGATGGGAACTTCACATGTTTCTACTATGGCATCTCTCTGGGGCTTATCTGTACGGTGAGATGATCTGGATGAATGCAAAAGTCCTCCGTGTAATCTTTCTCCATGGATGTTCAGGCTGTATCTGCACTAGTGGACAGTTGTGGGCTGTCCTCTGGCTCTGATGGCAGCGAGGGCAACATGGTTTGTCTCCGTGCAGCTAAAACCACTCCATGCCTCCAAGCAGGGTGGCATTTGCACTGTTCATTGGGAACTGTCCCTGACTTGCATTGTCCTCCCAACAGTTGTTTGGATGCAATCAAATTGGTGTGGACTAAAACTAGATCTTTTGAACAGCTGGACCATCACATGTCAGCCCTGATGCCTTTTGTTTGCTAGTCTAGACACAGCCTCCGTGTCTGACCAGTTGGGTGCTTGCAGCGGCGATTGTGTGGATGTCAACCACCATCACTGCTCCCTCCGTCCTTGTGCGGTGGGGCAGCAGTGAGAGGTGGGTGTGGGTTTGATGTTCTGGCAGTGCAAAGGAGTTTGGTTTTGCCAAGGTGGTGGCTGATGGGACCCGTGTGAGGCCGCCAAGGGCTGGTGACACCTCTGTTCCTCCTGCCCTCCCTGCCACAGAAGGGAACCCTCATCCCACTGTTCTCGCTGCATGCTGGAGTCTCTGTGAAGGGATGCTCAGCCCAGTGGGTTCCCAGCTGTCACAGCATCCCTGAAGCCACTGCCAGTGAGCTCTGAGGATACTGGGGGTCAGCTGAAGAAACCTGTGAGAGGGGCAAACATCAAACTTGATTGTCCTCTGTGGTTTTGCTGCTGGCACACAAGGAAGTGCTTGATCCAGAAAGTTGGGGAGTCTTTGAGTCTGTTTTGGAAGTGGATCAAGCTAACCCACCCAATGTGCAGACCTGTCATGACCCTTCACAGGTTTAAGGCAGGAAAGTGATGGTTTCCACGCTTTATTTCTCAATAGCTTCCCTGTGCCAGCAAGCCCCGAGAGATGGACATAAATATTTGCTAAGTAGTTGTGACTGGGACAAAGTACTGGGATCCAATTATCCAAACCCCCCTGTGACATTGCTAGGTGAGTTGTATAGTGGTGATGAAGGGCCAGCTGTCCCACCACCCAGCCTCCTCCCAGCATCACCTCCCTCCTCCTGCCTGGCAGTGATGGGGATTAAGCAAATGCCTACACGGGGTTAAGCAGCTGAGCGGATCTCACAGAGCCATCCCAGGGATCTGGGATCTGTGAGAGAGAGGGGCTCTGGCAAGTCCTGACTGTCTCCAGAATCACAGGGAGTGTGAGTTTAGCTATCACTGATTTTACAAGGGATATGTCAGCGGATAAGATGTGCCACCAAAAGGCGATTTTGTTACGTTTATGCCTTTCTGAGCCAAAATTGAATTGTGGGGTGCGGATGGGAATTTAGTTCTAAGCTCTGATGTAATTTTGTATCTTCAGCCCTGAAGGCAGTTTTTAAAAAATTATTTTCCCTTGTGCCCTGGCACTATTTTTTTTTGCCTTTCAATCATGCCCTTATGACAGAACAAATACTGGAGTTGACCTTTGCAATGTGACACAATAATATGTGACTTCTTTATAGCTCTTTTCATCCAAAACGCTTGGCACACTATGAATCTGATCCTGCAACCACTTACCCCTGGGCTTAGCACTCACTGCTCCAAGCAATCCCTGGGGAAGCCAGAGGAGCACTCACACACAGAAGCGCTATACCTGGTGTTATTTGCCCGATCAGGCCCTAGAGAAATGTAGTGCATGTCTGTGAATAGCCACATTTTGGAGAGAAAATGCCTTGCCCTCTCATTTATTACTTTTATTCGCTGTCAGAGTGCCATGCCCAGCGCTAACATGACAGTATCCCCTTGGCTAAAATGTCATGGCAGGTAATGCTTGGGTCATATTTATAGCTATCATCTACAACCATGTTGCTTCTTTTTATTTTTTTTTTTTCCTAGCCCTGAAAGCATGCTAATTAATAAGCTCTCTTAGCTTATCCTACACCATTTGATCCTGCAGAAATTACAGCATTTTATCTTATTAGCAAGTAAGAATTAAAGAATTAAAACTGCTCAGGGAAAAAATGAACATAGCCACTTTCCCTGTGCATCCCTTCTGAAACAACCTTGCACTGAGCCCTCAGAAAACCCAAGCTCAGCCCCCTTGGTTTGGCAGAGGATGGGAATCCCAGAGCAGTGGATGCTTGGGCTGAAAAATGCTTTCTGCTCTGCTGTTCTTGTTGTGAAAGGGAGAGCCCAGTTAGGTGTGTGGAGGAGAGTCCAGCAGTGAGATCCCAGCCTTGGACTGGGCTGCAGGTCCCTTCCATGCTATTCGTGTCCTCTGTCACCACAGAAAATTCAGTTAGTTCTTCTGTGCCTCTGTTTCCTGTTGTTAAAAGGTGATCCCTGCTCATTTTCACAAAGGAGATTTACATGAAAAAAAGTTTGCAAAGGGGCAGAGTTATTATGGTGTTGGAAGACAGGTAAGTACTTTAGAAATTCACACAGAATCTGTGAGCTGAGACATTTGCGGTACTGTTTCAAGGAGAGTGAATTTTGAAAGTCCTCAGTAGCTGGAAAATGGAAAGAGAGAAGCAGGTAGGATCCTTGCACCCACCTCTGCTTTGTTTGTTCAGAATGGGCAGAACCATGGGAGAGACCTGCTCCACCTTCTTGGTGATGGGAAGTGGTTAAATCCAGGGATGCAGACCCACTGGCCATCAGCAGGTCTTGACACGCTTCACCGTTGTTTGCATCAGTAGAGCACTGCATCCTCCCTCTCAAAAAATAAATTCATTAGGGCTAGAGAGGACTGGAAGGGATTCCCTGGATCATCAAATTCAATCCTCTGTTGCATCAATCACATCAGATTTACCCTTTTCATAATCAAGCACCACTATTAAATGTACTCCTAAGGGAAGACAGTCCCAGAATCTCATTGCTTTAACTCGTAGTTGCTTCTAATTTCCAGTCTCTGCTTAGTCATGGCCCGTTTGTTAAACAGCAGGTACTTGGCACAGAAGCAAGAAATTTAACACAGTTTTCTTAAAATAACCACCCAGAAATCCTATCCACTGAAAATGCTGAGGTTGCAAAAGGGAACGTGCAAGGTCATGTAATGATAACAGGGAGGGCCGAGCTCACACTTGCCTCTGCCTTGTAGTACAGACTTTTTATAATCACCTGCCGTTAATCTTGTATGATCCAGTTGATGTACAAGCAAAAGTACTCACAGAACAAAGAAACTTCTTTGCTATTCTTCTCAATAATATTCATTGTGTAACCTTCTGTCTCTTTTGCTGAGTATAACTAACCCTGAGCTAAACATTTGACTGTTTTTCCCTTTCTTGGCAGGCTTTTCCATGCCATTTATTGCTTTACTGTGCAAGCCATTACCTGCATAGCATCTTTGAGAAGTCAGTGAGTTACACTGCCCTATTTTACAGGTTAGGAAACAAAGCACAGAGCTATCAGCCATATCAACCTGTAGACCTGCAAGGGCAACTTTCCTCCTCCGAAATGCCTCTGCTTCATTTGGTGCAGTCTTAGCCACCCCAAACCAAGCAATTGCTGCCGAGCTAGAGGAAAGGGGCTGATGCAGGACTCTGCCTTGTGGCACACAGTGTATGTTGCATGCCGTGGAAATGATGGGATGCTCTAGACCCATGACTTGCTTGCTTTATAGTCTTGTCTGGTTAGTTAATCCAAGTGTGCAATGAATGAGGGGGGAAGAAATAGGTGAGTATAGGCAGAGATGCAAGACCTCTTGTGTTATCCATTGCAGCATCCATTAGTTGTGGTCCAGCCCCCGGAGGGCAATGGCACACAGAGTGGTACAGGCTCAGATCAGGTTGTTGCTGTGCAGCATGATCATCGAGTGACTAAGGGGAGGAAGGCTCGCTTGATGGAAACAGGTTTGCAACTAGGACACCACAATCCCATGTTTGCTTATTTAACTTGGCAGGTATTCAAGTGAAACAGGCATGGAGGGGAGGTGTCAGAGCTCATCTCCATACCAGCGTGTGGGATTTTGGCTTTCTATTTCAGTGCTGTTTGGAAAAGAAATGCACTCAGAACTGCCACCCCCACCCCTCCCCCCCCTTTCTTTTTAAGCACTATTTAAATGTCATAAGAATCATACAGTGCCCGAGTTAATGTTACCAACAAATTAAAATATTTTATTAGTCTATAATCTGAAAATCATTACTGTGGTTGCTATAAAAACCTGAAGGTCTCCAGAGGGAACAATGTCATCAAGTCTAAAATGTATGCAAATATATTTCATTGCCATAAAGGTGCCAGGGGTCAGAGAGGCAGCCCCCAGCCCCAGGGCAACAGACTGTCAGCGTGGGAGGGAACAAAGTGCATCTCACAGCAGGGAGGGAGAAAGCGAATCTCACGGCTGGTTTTCCTGGAGTTTTGCAGGGTGAATGCCTGGGGCTGTGCCTGGCTGGTTCAGAAGGTTTCAGAGGAAAGCGTGGGTGCTGTTCCCGTGTATCTCCCTCATGGTGAGGGTAAGGAAGCGCTCCAGACAGCTCACCCTCATCATGGATGAGCCGCTCTGAACCTCTGGCTCCATCCTGCTAACATGCAGTGGGTGCCTGTTCCCCTTGGGCATCCACATCCCCCTGGTGCCTTTGTCCTCTGGGGATGTCTCTGGATGTGTCCCTCTGAATAAGTGATGCTTAACACAGGGCAGGCAGGAGGCAGCCACGTCCAGGGCTGAGAAAGCAGCACATACCTGCTGCCCCAGGCAGCTGGCACCAGCAGAGGCCAGGTGACAAAGTGGCCCCTGCTTTGGCCAGGTGACACCAGGTGCTGGTCCCTTGCTCCACACAGTGGGATCCTGCTGGTCACTCTGCTTGGGCAAGTGTCAAGTGGTTCAAAGATTAATTACCATTTAGCCAGATGTATTGCCAACTCTGCAGAAGGCTGCAGTGGAAAAGTCAGAAGTACTGGGATAATTTACCCTGGTATTACACAGCAGATTACCCTGTACTTACAAGGTCACCAGTTACCATGTAATTAGACCTCCAACGCAGGGAAGTCTGCAAGAGGTTTCCAAACCACTCTTCTTCCTGGTGTCAGAGAAGCAGAGGGATGGCAGCAAAGTGCAGACTGAAACCTCATTAGGTGCATTTAAAGCTGTTAAATATTTTAAAATTCAAGCTAGGGGAGGTGCAGTGAGAGGGCAGCAAGGCCACCTGTACCTGCCAGTGAGAGAGAGGGAAGAAAAAAAAAGCAGCTTGTCTAGGAAATGCATGGAAGACAAAACAGAAAGGAGGGCTTTGAGGGAGCTACGTGTGCCAGGGGGCTGGGGCTGAACAGCAGCAATGGCTGCTGCTTTTCAAGCTTCATCAGGGAGAGATTTGCCAGCGGGGAAGGAATCTGCTGAGCCACAGAGCTGCACAGCCACTGGGTCCTGCCCAGTGGGACGGTGTCTGTGGGACCATGTGGGTTGTCCCAGTGGGGCTGTCCTGGGGGTCAGGATGAGGGATAGGCAGCAGGACACCCTACCCATGCCTGCTGCCTCCCCACCTCTTGCTCCAGATTGCCATCCTTCATTTTTCATGTGCACCCGAATCAAACACCCACTCATGGAGCATTTTTGAAGAATGACAAATGCCTTTGATTATTAAGCACAAATTCCAGTAGCAGCTCATTGCACCTCTTGGGTGGCTGATAAAGCACCAAGTCAGTTCTGATCAATATACAGCAGTATCGCTGTAAAGTGAGATTGTGCCAGCCCCAGGCCATGTTGCATTTTGTCTTTATAAACCCTGTCCTCTTTGAACCACGCACAGTTCTTTTTGGGGTAGCAGCTCCCCAGCAAGCTTGCGGTTTTCTGTGTGCCAATGAAACAAATGCTCGTGTGAAACCATCCATGACCCAAGTCAAAGAGCACATCATTACTTTAAATACTTTTTTATTACACAGCCACATGTCCCTGACTCATCCCCACAAAGAGTATCCATAAGGTCAACAGCTTCTGGAGCAGTGCAGCAGAAACAAAGACAGTGTGAAGCAATTGATTGCTGAGGCTAGAAAGAGATGTATGTAAATAGTTTGTCGAAAGAATGACCAGAGTGGAGAGATGTACTACCTGATGGCAAATATTTACAAAGTTGTGATTCTGAAAGTTAGAAAACCTTGAGAGAAGTACTAGTATATAGACATTAGCAGAGGGATAATGTGGTGAGGGTGAGGCTGGGGAAAGCAGGAAATTTCCATCATGTAGGCAAGATTTGCTTGTGATTTCCTGAGGGAGGCGGTGTGTTGTCCACTGGGATGTTTGGATTGGCACCCATCAATACTTTAGCAAATCCTTTAGGGCCCTCACCGACAAAGGAATGAGGGCAAAATTAAATATAGCAGGGTTTTTTTCAGCTCTACTCTTTGGACTGTAAAGCTGTTGCATACACAGAGTTGTGTCTTTGCCTGTGCATGCTACATACACATACCTAACGCTTTTGGACTAGAGCGGCTTATCCAGATGCAGTAAAACCAGCCAAGGCTTTAAGCCCAGCATTTGCAGTCACGTTTCTCCTTGAGGTAAATGCTCCAGCAATGACATAATTGAGGACTGTCCTGTCTGCTCAGCATATGTCTGCAGGGGTCATCCATCCTCTCAGACACTGCAGAACATTAGTGGTTTCTTTAGACTCACTTTCTCCTTCCGTTCTTCCTCTTGTGGCTAACCCTAATGGAGAGCTGGTGTCTAGAGACTCCTCTAGGAAAACTCACCTAGTTCGGAGAGCTGACCATCTATAAGCAGTCCTATATTATGGCAGAAAACAGTCGAATGTGTGCTATTGAGTACTGGGTTTGTGAAATGGTCTCAGTGAGGCTCACTGGGTTGGCTGCAGGAAGGGGAGCAGAAGACAACCAGCAATATCTTCAACGGCCACTTAGTGCTCGAGGGCTCTAATGGTATCTGGGAACCAGGTTCCTGTGTTTTGTGGGTTTGCTTATTTATTTATGCACCTGGCTAAATAAAACAAGAAGGATGAATTTTAACACATCAGGGGGATTGGACTGGATGATCTTTTGAGGTCCCTTCCAATCCCTAACATTCTGTGATTCTGTGTGATTCTTTGACTTCGGCAACTCTGTCCTAACCAAGGGCAGCTGAAAAACTTGATAAAGAATGGAGGAGACTTCAGTGCACAGAAGTTCTCAGGTGAAAAAATGCTCAAGTAGAAGTGGATGAAATGCTTGTTTCTTCAATTTTTCAAGTTTAGCTTGTTTTCCAGCAGAATCCCACAGTCAAAGCTGTGCCTCATGTTCTGCATGTGCCACTGTTGCAGCTACTGCTGGTTTTAGTTCTGCCGCTTCCCAGGGCCGCTGCTGCTGCTCCCCCCATCACAGCCCTGCTCAGATGGGTGCAGTCACTCTTCTCCTGCTCCTGTCCTTCTTTGGCTGTTGTCACCATCTGCAGCCTCTCCTCTGTGTGCCACACCACCTTTTGACAGGGATGCTTCAGGCAGGCATGGGAATGGTATGTCCAGGACAACCTCCCCTACTCGATGTCTTGGGAAATTTATCCATTAGCATAATGTAATCCCCGTGTCTCTACAGTGGCCTCACTCACGTGGGGAGTTGTTGGGGTTTGCCTCTGCAGTGAAATGCAGCTCACCATTCTTCAGTGTCAGAGCTGGCACAGCTTTCCCACCAGCACTGATGAGTTTAATCACATCATTAGTAGGTGTGACACCGCAGCCTCCGATGATGAGCTCTTTATTTTAACACAGCTCGCAACGTGTTTGTCTGAGATGCCATCTGTGCCTGGATTGCCTTCATTAGGAGAGAAAGCGTATGCATCTTCTGAAGTTGTTCTATATTTCTGTGATGTTTTCCTGCTGAGAAACCACTGTTCAACTAGAGGGTGAGAACTCGTACCTGAAGGAAAGCACCATCACCCAAAATGCTTAAACAGGCCAAACAAACCATTAGGAAATGCACCACTGGGAACCGTCCTCAATTGGCCTACAGGAAAGTGGCTAGAAGGAATGATCCACTTAGTTTTATTGCTGGAAGTTTTTAATCTTGGTAAAACACTAAAGTTTTCTGGAAAGCAAGGAGCAGATTTCTATTTTTAAAAAACTTTCAACTTTTGTACTTTTTTTTTTTCAACTCCATACCATGACTGTGCATAAAAATCTCTGGGTTTTTTGCCCAGTTTTGGGATTCAACAGATATCATTAACACTTGCATGCACATATCTGAGCATCTAACTTTCCCCCTTAAAAACTCTGTGCTCAGCTATATAATTCTATAGATGATACTTGGACAACCAACAGGCAGCATACTCACAGTGTTTCACTGCTACATAACAACACTCACAAATGACAAACCAGGCAAAAGCTGCCAGGTCATTGTCCAGTTGCATATAAAGAAAGGGATGGCTTCTATAGGGAGTTCCCATGCCTTGTGTTGTATTAAATTTGTCTGTATGCTGCCAAGCCTATGCTCAGTGAATCTGACATTAACAAGAAATAGATTTTCAGACAATCTAGCCTAATGAATTTTGAATATTATTATGATTAATGTCAAGGCAGTTGAACTGATTATCCCGCATCCAGAAGTTAAGTAATGGAGCCTTATCTAAATCATGTGTAGTCGTCAGTCAGGAATGGCTCTGGCTGCAGACAAAGACGGAGCATTATCGGTTACCCAGAGGGGAGTCACTGTCAGGACAGCAAGAGAGGGACGATGGAAAGGGAGATTATGAGCTAACAATCTGAAAGCATTTTAGCATAGAGGGATTGCACATGCAAGTGCTTTATTGGTCCTATTTCCTAAGTGCATTTCTCAGGCCATTTTGAGACTTTGCTTTTGTATCACCAGGTTAAGATGTATTTGGCAAATCTTCCTACTTCCCAAAGGCAGAAACTGAGCTGATTTTCATTCTCTCTGTTGCCAAAAGAGCAGAATCCTGAAGGACACATTTCTTGCATCATGATGGTTTAACTTAGCCTTTACCTGATTAGCTTTTGAGCTATCAAACACTTGTAATATTACCAGCTCACTGCAAAATGATAATGCAGATCAGTCATGGACAATTTCTGTTGGTACTTGCAGTCTTTGCAGACTACAGATCTCCTTTGAAGTTGGAACCAGGTGTCAGCTGAGCTGTTTCATGGGTATTGCATGTCTCTGAGCAGACATGTCCTAAAAAACCTGCTAGAACGAGGTTGTGGTCTCACTGACCTCTTTACTAGGTGCTTTGCAAACTACAGTTCTTCTGCTCCCACATCTCCCCAGCTGAATAAGGCATGCCTGGGGTTCCTCACATTTTATGTCCCAGTGTTGGAAATGGTGGCTTTTGGAGTATTTACTTATAAGAAAATGAGAAACTGGCTTTTGTTCCTCTGCAGGTTGGTTGTGCAGCCTTTTCCTAGTAGTGGGTGCTGCTGCTTTGAGGACTCAGAAGAAAAGGGGAAGGGTGAACTGTAGTAAGGAGTGCACCAAACAGATTATTGGCAAACATGATTAAAAATATATGTGCAATTACTCCTCTGTTTCCCTCTTCTCAACCATCCTCTGTGTTACCTCTAGCATTTTTAGATGGCAGATAATATAACTGAGGGGACTCTTGGGTACAGGTGGCTCTTAGAGCAGCAGTGATTTATCTCAGGCCGTTTTGAGGTAGCAGAATTTACCTCTAGCTACAGCCACTCCTCCATGTCTGCCCCTTCTCATTTGCATAAGTAATTGGCAGCTTGTTAATGGCTCATTAGGAATGCTGAAAACCATGGGATTAAAACACACTCAGTGGAGCAGAGACCAGGGGAAAAGGGAGAAAGGCCACTGTCCCTGCTTGCAAATTACACTGCTTGATCCAACGCAATTCAGAATTACAGGTCATAAAGCAACTAGATTGTTAAATGAAGTAAGGAAAAACAATGTCAATGGCAGGCTTTATTTTTAGCCTCGTGTTTAAACACAGTATGTGCATCTGGGGGAAACAAACAGTCCCTTGCCAAACAGTCCTGCTGACAGCAGGAAGGTCTCACCCCCTTCTCAATTTCACATTAACCCTGCCTGGTCAGTCTTTCCTGCTCCTGAGCGAGTCCATCTGGCTCCTTATATGGCCTCATGACAGGGATATTTGGTTCCTTTCCCCGTGCTCTCCCTGGGCAAGTCCAACCTTCTCCCCCCTGGCAGCAGGTGATCCGCATCTCCCCTGCTTTGAGTAAGGCTGGGACACCCAGCACAGCTGCATACGAGTAAGAGAAACAGCTGCAGGTTGCTTTGTGCGTTCTATAAATCTCAAAAAAACCCTTCCTGTGATCCCTTGCAAATTGCTGTGGGATGTGTTCAGTCACTGACATGCAGGGGAGCCGGCAGCAAGCCCCATGCTGCGGTACTGCCCAAACCTGCAACGGTGGAAAAAGTTGGGTACAGAGTCAGGATTAGGAGAGGATCAGATCTACTGTTCCAGAAGGTGAAGCAGACAGGTGGGGAGTGCTACACAAGAAGTCAAGTGAGTCAAAATGTTAGGTGGAAGCTTTTTGTTGACTGTTTTTAACCTTAAGTTCAGCACTGGCTGTGACATCAGGGAAAGCAAAGGCACAAGACCTGAAGGCAAGGATAGCGCTACGCTGAGAGTTTGCAGTGATGGCATTTGAATCACTTTGAAGAAGCTCAGCCTGGGGACTGGTATGGCCATAACACATGATGCCTTTCGGTCGGAACACTTGGGGATTTTTTGAGGCCAAAGTAATTCTGGCAATGGTGCAATCTCAGATATAGCTGGCACCTTTCTTTCTGGATAAGATGAAAGGAAATTACAGCTAAAGTACTTGAGAATCACATCCAGTCACAACTTGCACTTAAATTCAGCTACCTCTGATGTAAACTACTTAGGTAGTCAAGAGCCTAGTAAGGTGACAGTTAAAACTATGAAGTGTGGGACAGATAGTGTTCAGCAAAGCTCAGCTCTGTCTGTTATGTCAGAGTTAGTCTGTCTACTTTGCACATGTGCCCAGGAATCTGTCAGGACTCTCACAGGCAGAACACTGGAACATTTGATGGAGAAATGGATCTAGTGCTGAAGGCGAGGAAGGAGTATCTTCTACTGGGTCCCCAGCCATAAGCACATACTGCCCTTTGCCTCATCCCTGAGAAGCCACCTTCACATGCCCCAACCTGGTGAGACAAACTTCAACTCACAAAGGTGTGATCTACAGCAGTTTTGTTTATTGATGGTTTGGGGTTTTTTTGTTGTTTTGTTTTGTTTTTTTCCAAGAACTCAACTTGGCCAAACAGAGAAACTTTTCCTGCTTCTTGCTTGCATTGCTTTCTTTTTTTGTCCTTGTGTCCTCTCAGGTGACCCAGCCACCTGTGTCTCTTATTCATACAAGGCTGTCCAGAACTGCCGAATAACACATCCTGCCCGCAGCAGTAATTAATGTGTCCTGATGGGGACATACATCTGGCTACTGGGGGGACGTTCAGAGCTAAGTATCTTCCAGGGATCACCCAGCTCCTAGAGCTGAGGTCTAAAGGAGATATGTTCTGCTGCAACCCAGCCTGGGATGACAGCCAGGTCCGCAATTAAAGAAGATCCAAGGTCATCACTACCTACAGGATCAGGAACAGAGACAGCAATCAGAGCATGTGTGTCTTATCACTAGGTCAACTCGATGGAGCATTGAGTGGATTTTCCTGAAAAGAAACGGTGCCAAGGTCTCCAGTGCTGCTGTGTGCCTCTGCATAAACTCAAATGTTTCAGCTTCTTGTACAAAAGGGAAGTTCAAATAATGTTGCACCATATGAAAATACCTATGGTGGTTCTTGTGACTTTCCCAAGGCAGGAGCAGAGCATCCCTGAAGTGTGCCAAGAACAAGAAGAAAGTTGTCAAAGGACCTTGGAAAGCAAATGCCAAATGACCCAGGAAACCAAAACCACCGATTTTTTTTTTTTTTAAATTTTATTTCAAAATTGGGAAGGACACTGTACAAAAAGGAAAATAAAACACAGCCTTAGATTATGCTTGAGACCTAATCCCATTCTTAGCTGAGATCCATGATGCAAGACACTGTACAAAAAGGGAAATAAAACACAGCCTTAGATTATGCTTGAGACCTAATCTCATTCTTAGCTGAGATCCATGATGCAACCTTCAGCTGCGAGCATGGAGGGGGTGGCTTAGTAGCTCCACTCTGAATGTTACTTTGGGTTACAGCCCTACAGCTAGTTATGAGAGCTGGGAGGGGGAAAACAGAGCTGTCCACATACACTACCTTTAATGTGTTAGTATTCCCACCAGTCCAAAGTTCTCATGAGGGTTTTTCAGCTCTACTCTGGTTTTGATTTCCGTGATATGTCTGTTAGTGGCCCAAACTGTGGATATATTGCAGAGTCTTTGGTGAATGCTGCTCCACTACCTGCTGCTGTACTGTCAAAGTCATTGGGGATAACATGTCCTTTTTCCCTTCCTAATCAGCAGGATGTCATTCAGAAAGCTGGGACAAGGAGAATTTTTTTCCCTAGACACCAGCTTTCCTTGGTAGTAGACAAATCTCGAGCCTTATAATAACACTTGTACATACCACTTCTATAGCTTTACATCGTCAAAGTGCTGTACTAGCATTAAGTAATTATCTCTCTCCCTAATGGCCATTAACGCTGGCCTTTCCGAAACCTCCCCCAGCTCCCCAAGGTTCATATCTAATACGGTAATAAGCCACTCAAAGGGAGTGGCTGGTTATCATACAAGTCTATGGGCTTGGATGTGTAATGAGGCTTCAGGGCAGAGGCTGGGTGCCCTGGAGTATCAGAAACATGTGGCTGTAGACCAGGTCATGCACTGGGGAGTATCCATTAGGAAGGGATGGAAATGAGTAGGTGATATTGTGATCTTGAAATGGAGACAGAAGAGGGAAAGTTTGGCTGCTCAGAGGATACGCACTGATTGCTCTATTTATCACCAGGATAGTACTGCAAACTGAAAGAGCAAAGCAGTGGGAATAACATGTCAGTGTGGGCATGGGGAGTTCTAGATCTAGGGAGAGGAAGTTAGAGAGCTAAAAATGTCAAGCAAAGTTAGACAGCCATGGCAATGGGATAAAGAGGCCAGTCTGCAGGTCTACGAAGCATTAAAATAACAAGCAGAAAGGATGAGCTTGGCAGCATCATAGGATTTAAAGGGAGGAACAGAAGGGGATTTACTTGCCTTATTTCCTTGAAAGCAAATCCATCTTCCACGTTGTGAAGTGTCTCCAGAATGTGAGGACATTTCACCCTTAGGGGCCTTTAGAAGATGAACCTGTGTGATGGTTGGGCTGCTGGGCTCCCCCATCCCTAGCTCCCAAGAGGAATGCAGGAAGATGGGGTGGGAAGATTACATGACTGTTTTAGAAAAGACCCAGATGTAGCATTCTCCTGGCAAGCATCAGTCATGCATCATCATTTATTTCTGAAACTTGTCAGGCCCAGCTCTGAGCAAACAGAGGCTTGACTGAAACAAACTTTCAGCTTCTCTCTAAAGACATGACAACAATTCATTCCAAAGACAAGTCATGTAAACTGGCTTTGCAGAAGAAAAAAAATAGCTTTTTTTTTTTTTTTTTTCCTCTTTTTAGCCCAATTTAATAGTGCAATTTTGTTTTTATGCTTTAAGCGACGGTTGGTCCTGTAAAAGTAGCATGGAGCCATGGGAATCACATGCAAGCCTACAGTGGTGTAACACAGATCACAGCCACTACATGTTATACAAAGGATTTCTGTCACCCTGGACACAGTCTGCATCCTATGGCATCAGTAGCACAATCCCTCTATGCTCAGCTCTAAACATTTTGCTTCATCAGCAAATAACAGGGTACAGCTGACTGCAGACCAGGAAGATTTGGCTTAGTGTTCACTTGCCATACAGCTTCAGAGCAGGGCCTTTCCCTGCCTTCCTGTGTCTGTTTTCTCATCTGTGAAATAGGAATTTTAATCTTAATCAGTTTGCAATGGAAGCAGTAAGGGATAGTCAAAGACGATGCTTTAAAATGTAATAGTCAGCCTTATGTGCTGGGCTAGACATCATAGTGGTTTTATAGTACAGTTTAATTGATGCCTGTTCTGCTTATAGCTAGCTAGTGAGTACAAGACTTAACATTTGCTTTCAAAAATGTGGTACCCTCTTTGAGATGCAAAGAATATCTCTGCAAAAGAATACGTACTTATCTATGAAGCCATATTTTGGGATCCACACATTTCTGGGCATTGTTTATGGTGTCCTCCCCCACCAAAAAAAAAAAAAATATTACTGGATTAATTTATTACTGGATTAATTTTTAGTAAAATCTATGTCTCACCTGACATACAGGGATGAGATGAATGCTTTGCCAGTCCCTGGACAGCATCATTTGAGCTAAGTCAAGACCGTATTATCATATCCTTGGGACAACTGTTGACCGTGTATGTCACTTGACTGACAGTTCTTTACCAGGATGTTTCTAGAGGAGACCAAAGACCTTGACTTTGTTTTAGAACTGATATGGGACTACTGGCTTCTCTTCTCTAGTTTCGGGTCCAGGTTCTCAAGTGGTGTAAATCAGGGCCCTCCCATTCATGCAATACTGCTGTAGTACTGTTTGTGTAAGCTGCGGACCTGGTTCATAGTTTTTAAACTGCCATAAGACCCGTGCAAAAGGGAATTAAGTGTTGTCAAGACATTGTACTACCTGTATTCTCAAATGATCCTGCAAGATTCAGGATATTACAAATGTAGAAAGCTTTGCAGTAAGTAATAATTTTGAGATGATTGCTGGAAAAGAGTTTGTGCTACTTAAAGGAAAACAAAATAAGAATTAGCACAAAACAGTTTTTGTAACAATCAAGTTTGATATATGTCCAGTTCTG
This sequence comes from Streptopelia decaocto, assembly GCF_964273445.1. Taxonomy (NCBI): domain Eukaryota; kingdom Metazoa; phylum Chordata; class Aves; order Columbiformes; family Columbidae; genus Streptopelia; species Streptopelia decaocto. Next base: position 5,758,739 of record NC_138664.1, read on the forward strand.
TCAATAACATTTCCTTGGAGCCCTTCGCAAGAAGGGAAAACAACTTGTAAAAGCTGGGAATGCAGGAAAGAGCTAAAATTGCAGCCAGGGTTTCAAAAAGAACAAAGAAAAGCATATTTCCATTTCCATTACAGGAGAACATTCCTGGGAGTTCAGAGCAGCAAGCTGGGAACACACCAGCCAAGTCATCTCTAAATAGGAGGTGTAAAGCTGCAATGGGCTTTTTATCTTCATGCATCAAAGTTCTGAGTGCCTCTGCACTTAGGAAATATGTTCCTGAGACTTCTAAAACTCTTTTTTTTGAGGGATAGTCTGTTTCAGAGTTAGAAAAAGGGCTGGTCTGCAGACCTCTTGAATACCTCATTGCAAGTGCATGTCCAAGTCCAAATTCTGTCTGACTCTCACTCTCCTTGCAGAAAGTCTGCTAAGCATCATACCCATGTCACACCCTGTTCCAAGACACCTCCCCAGCACTGTCCCTCTGGCTGCCAAGCACTGCGGTCTCTTGACTGACCCTTCCCCACACCAGTTCTGCTTTAATCAGGCAAAGAAACCTCTGGCAGCTTGGAGGAGAGCTTTTATTTGTACCAGAAATGTTTTCATCCAAGAGAGCACAAGTAATCTGCTGGAAAACTAAATACCAGATACCTTCTCCCCTGGTCTGCCACAGGACCAGAGAGATTTCTGCCTGTTTGATTCGGTTGCAGTGCTACAAAGTTATTAGCACTTGCTTTTTTGGTGTCCATAATGAGACAAACAGTTTCCCAAGCAGCACCACAAAAGCATTCCTCAGACACTTTATCCTCAGGAGAAACAAGCGCTGAAGACTTGCAGACACACTGCTTCCAGCACCGGCTAGTGACTAGTCTTCTCAATTAGCCATTTCCCTGCAGATGGTGCTGCTTCTGTAGAAGGACAGAACAGATAAAAACTTACTCGGCTTAGAGATACTTCTTTAGAAATCTCTAGTGGGTCTGAAGGTAAATCCACTCGCTTTCAAACTGTTTGCATGTATCTACCTGCTGGATTAATGTGCCTTAGAGAAGGATAGACACTGATTGAGAAAGTGCCTTTCCCTGGTTTGGCATACTCCAATGGGACTTGCCCATGGGCTCTTCCGTTTCCAGACTCTCCCAAGGGCTGGCTTTCCTGCCTCCAATAAATGCTGGGCATATCCCTGCCCATAAGAGCTTGTTCTTCACAAACAGACCGCCTGTTTGCAGTGCAGTCCTGCAATCATTTACATATTCAAAACACTTTTTAAAAAGCCTGAAGCTTTGTTTTATGAGTGCAAAAATCTTTCATGCAATTGGGTGGTGGACAGATGCCTGTGTAGGGCTTTTAGAAAACCTTACCGGAGAGAGCCAAACCTCACACTGTAGTTCTGGTGGGTGCCTCAGTGCGCTGTGGCCCTGTAACACTCCATACTTTTGCTGAACAGTGTTTCTTGCTTGGCCTCCTGGTTCATCAAACTGTAGGGCTGACATATGCTCTTAGTATTTTATCATTTGATTTCTTTACAATCCTATTTTGGGAGGAGAGGACATAATTTATCTTGGTGCATTTCATTCCCTATCCATCATGTTAACCAGGTGGGATTGGTGGGTAAGCCCATGGGCGGTCAGGGAGGCAGCAGCCAGCCTGGCTTTTTTTCACAGCTCCTTGTTGATGTATCTCATAGGGAAGCCCTGAGTTTGTCCACATCATGTCAGGGCTGACCCTTTCCTCAGTCTCATCACTCATATTCCTTGTGCCTTTGCCCTCACCCAGGTTGGAGGACACACCATGCTGCCTATCCGCTGGATGCCTCCCGAGAGCATCATGTACAGAAAGTTCACAACAGAGAGTGACGTCTGGAGCTTCGGGGTGATCCTCTGGGAGATCTTCACGTACGGGAAGCAGCCCTGGTTTCAGCTCTCAAACACAGAGGTACAACAGTGCTGAGACACCTCAGCTGAAAACTGTAATTTTTACTCTCCCATTTTCAGATTTCTTACAGTTTGTACATAGATGTTCCCCCACTGAGCAGTCCCATTACTTCACCATGGGACAAGTGTCATTATCTCATTTAAGAGCTGGGGAAGCTAAGACATGCAGGAACCAAAGGACTTTGCCAAAACCATGCACTGGCTCAGCCTCAGTCCCTCCTTCTTAGTTCCTGACATACCTCTATGGCAGCTACATCTGATAAACTCTTGGGGTGCTGCTAGAACTGGGGATACCCAAATTACTGCTGGGATCTAAGTTATTGTCATGCCCTGCATTTCCTCTGCTCTCTTTCTCCTCACTTTATAGCTGAGGCTCTTACTACAGCCTTCAATTTATGAGAGTTTGAAGCCTGTTATACAGCATGTGGCACGGTTGTGTGGGGCTTTTTTTTTTTTAGGGATATCTATTATATGGTTTGCCCCAGTTCATTGGGGGTGGAACCCAAAGAGCTGGTTTGTTCTTGCTATTTTTTTGAATAGAAAAAGTTGGAGCCATCAGTATAGGGATGTACTGTAAAAATGTTGAGGGAAGGCTGGCTGGGATTAGCAGAGTGTCAGAGCTGAGGTTTGAGGCACATCAGCAGAAATGCATTGGAAGATTTTTGCTCAGAATAGCAGGGGGTATTATAGAAGAGGAACAAGACATTGACATAGCAGTGTGTGGGAACCTTGCACATTTTTATCCTACTGTGTATCTAATGGATTTCAGAAATTTCACCTTTTGTAATGAGAAATGTGCATTTTCTGCTCTCTGGATACAGATCCCTTAATTAAGCAAGTTGCAGAGATGGCAAATCCAAGGTGTTGCTTTGCAGCTCTAATACTTGCCCATTCGTGTGCTCAATGGGGCCTGACTGTATATCCCAAAGTAGCACACGCAAACATTTTAGAGACACAAACAATGGAATCGACAGCGACAGAAGTTATTTGTCACACTACTTAATGAGCTGCTCTTGCATTTCCCTGGGAGGGTAAATACAAACACACACAAATGAGCACATGTAGCTTGTAGAGGGGTGATGGGCATGCTGGAATACAACAGCTCAGCTGTCCCTGTGCTTTCTGCCTCAGCTTACTTTGCAGGGCAGTAGGACTGTGAATAGTCACCCCTATCCTTGAGGGAAGAGGGCTGTCTAAAATCTGCACAGATATGACTGTATTGTCTTTTCTACCATTCGTGGAAAAATCTCATCCTTCCCTTTCTTATTGCTGTACTACTTCTTTCTGAGAGCTGAGGACTCCCACCCTGAACCACACCGTCCTAGCTGGAGGGAGCCGCGTTATCTCTCATCGAGCTCATTTTTCACCATTTGTTGTGATGGACAGAACATGAGTGGTTGCCGGGGGCTGACGCTTCCAGCATCTCCTGGATGGTGATGCATCAGAGCAAGTCTCAGCAGCAGCCTGGCCACATCTGCAGAGCTCTGGGAAAAGGCAGAATCAATGAGTCTGTGCCAGGCTCCAGCGCTGGACCTTGAGCCATCACCAGGGTAGCCAAGAACTGCCATTGTTGGGTGTGGGCATCAGCAAGGCTGGATGCTCGCTCCCTCCTGTGGCATCCACGTGGCCTCATACCCACGGAGCATTTTTAGCAGGTTTGTTCAAGGCTAGAAGAGAGATCTGGCCTGAGCAGAGGGATGAGGCAGGGCACCAGCTCATCTGAAAGCCTTAACCAGTCCATTAACTTTAGTCTATGCCATTCCTTTGTCCTGGAGAGAAAAGGCCCAAGACAGGGCTCCTGTGCATGTCCAGGATGTTCTGTCAGAAACCGTAACTCATGTCCTCCCACAGGTCACGGCTGCCAGCAGCTCTATGGTGTGCAGGCTGCTCTGCATGCTGTGTTTAACTCACCAGGCTTTCGGCAGGTCCTAATCTCTCCCCTCTGTATTTATATGCAAACAACAAAGCGATAAGTGTCCATTGAGCTGTGTGGCAGGCCCATTACTATTCATAAATGATAAAATCCAAACACCCCTTGCTGGGTGGCTTCCCTCACCACGCTGCTTAGGATCTGTGTTTATCTGCAGACCATGGCAGGTCACTCACAGCAATGCTGGGGCTCATCAGCTCTAACCAGGGAGGCAAGACGGTAATAGCAGCTCTCTGATAAATCATAACCCCCCTTCTCTTTGCATCCATTCCTCTGGTGAACAAAACACAAACAGACACTTAGGGCAGGCCTTTCCAACGGCATCCCTCTGAAGACTTTTATGCTGTCCAAGAGGTATTTCTCTCATTAGCAGCACCATCCTGAGCCAGAACAGTGTTAGCACTGCATTTTTTTTTTCCTCCATCTCAGTTCTGATTTGAGATGAAATATCATTCTTTCAGCTGCTTTTCTATGTCAAAAATGAGGCAGAGCTGCTCTTGGAGATGGAAGTAGAAAAAGATGCCCTGAACTCTCCCTTGTAGAATTCTCTTGGGCTTTGTGATGGAAAGGACTCTTGATTTTCAGTGAAGAAAAATATTATTTCAGCTGTGTAAAATATTACTTTAGTTTGGGGAGTTTTGTCTTCTTCAGTTAGTAGGTAAACTGACATAAACTTCATTTCATTTGTTTGTGACCTTCTGTTTGGAGAGTGCATTGAGGTAGGTAGGTGTCAAATATTAAAGGTTTTTGGGAACTGCAAGACTGCAGATGAAGACTAAATTTTCAGTGTAAAATTATCTGTAATAGCACACAAACAGGTGAACACTGAGGATCTGCACTTGGCTTCTCAGCACTCCCATTCACTAAATGGTACCACATCAGCCAAGAACTAGCTGGGACAGGACAATCTCCAGAAACTACCCGACTGGTGTTCAATGTCTCCTTTCTTTCTTTCTGTCTTTCTTTCTTTCAGGTCATTGAGTGTATTACCCAAGGCCGAGTTTTGGAAAGGCCTAGAGTCTGCCCCAAGGAGGTTTACGACATCATGTTGGGCTGCTGGCAGAGAGAACCTCAGCAAAGGCTCAACATCAAGGAGATCTACAAGATCCTTCATGCTCTGGGCAAGGCCACACCAATCTACCTGGACATCCTTGGCTAGCAGTGGCCGCTTGTCTAAAGTCCCTGCTCCTTCCTTCTGTCCTTCCTTCCCTCTCCCCCTCCCAAGTCCTTTGCCCCTCAGCTCCCGAGCAAACATCTTCATATAAACTCAAGTGCCTGCTACACATACAACACTGAAAAAAAAACAAAACAGAAAGGAAACCAACAAAAATCCTACAAAACAACAACCTGTAAGGCAGTTTGGCTTATATATATTTATAGATATCTCTCTATATATAACTTCCACACCAATACAAAAAGAAGCTGCTGTTACAGAAAATTATAAGACTTTAAACAAAAAAGAAACAAAAGAGGGAGAAAAAAGTACTTAGAAGATATATATAATTAAAAAAAAAGAAAAAAAAAGAAAAAAAAAAAAAGGGAAAGGAGAGGGTATCTTTCCCCGAGCAATGAAGCAGCAAATTGTAACCCTGCTGTGAGAATGGTTCAGGCTGCTGGGCAGGGCGCTAGACTGGCTGCAGCAGCAACGCCATCCCGGGTAGGAGCCCTGGGAGGAAAGCCTTGCCCTGGTTGTATGATATGCACTGAATGTGTGAAATCAATCCTCCTTTTTTGCCCTTGCTTCCCTCTCTCCTTCCAAACCCACAGGTGACGGGCGCAAAGCCAGGGCAGTGCCCCTGGATGAACTCTCTTTTACCAGCCCTTTCCCTCCCTGTCAGTCCTCCCCCATCCCTCTCTGCCGTCCTGCCTTTTTCCTTCCTCCAGCATTTCAGGACAATTTTTCTAATTTGCTGATTCTTAAATGTATAGACTCAAGGCTTTCAAACACACAGTCAAAAGGATTGTGGCACCTACGGGTAAAACTCACACACTGGGAACCAGCTGTCCTCCTGCAGACCCCAAGCCGGCTGGACCCAGACCTCCCTCCTGCCCCGCGCCACAGCCGGGAGAGCAGCGGGACCGAAGCGGCTGCACGAGGGAGTCGAGGAGGGTCCTGGAGACCCATTCCTGAATCATCCTCAACCCATTTCAATGTGTGAGACAGGTGTGCCGCTCATCCTGGGTGCCCAGCACAAGTGGCAACTTTGGGAGGAGCAACACCCCCATTGTCCCTGTCCCTCTTTTTTTCCTCCCACCCTTCACTCTTGCTAGCAGCCATGGGGTTGCTCCCTCTCCCTCGGCTGTCTGCACCCTGGCCACAATGGTCTCTGGTGTAAACCTTCAGCAGCCAGAGTTGGATCCCTGCTCCCCGCATTGGGGGAAGGCTGCAGCGTGCAGCCAGCTGGGCATGCCCGTGGAGTCAGCACATCGCAGCGCTCTTCCTCCCCATCCTCTTCCCTTCCCTTTCCCTGCCCCATGCCTCAGTCATGAGCTAGTGGGGAGACAAGGAAGGGGACAAGGCCTCTGAGATGGCTGGGAACCTACCAACACTTGCCTACAGTCCCCCTTGCCATTCTCCTCACGTCCCCATTCCCTGAAAGGATTGATGCATCTGCCTTTGAGCTGTTGTGAAATGCAGAGGCTGAAGAATAGCTTCACAGGCAGCCCTGGGAGGAGGGGGGGAAGGTGCCTTCAGGAGCAGACGGCTCAGCGGATGGCCGCAGCGGCCAGCCTTGCATCTCAATGAGGATAAAGGCCTGACAGGCAGCGACAGTGGGTGGTGGGGACAGCAAAGGAGGGACAGAAGCATCCTCCCTATAGCCCATCTCGCTCCAGCAGGAAATAATCCCGACCTGGGGAAAGACTGAGTCAGACACTGAATTCTGTCAGTCCAGACTAGGCTCAGAGCACAAAACCTTTCTAGTCTTTTTTTTTATCCTATGGCTAATCAAGGATGAGGGGGAACTTCAGCATGGCAGCGGCTCTTAGGAGGCAGGGAGCAGGCGCCACAGGCATTGTCAAGGCAATTTTGAGAAGGCAACAACAATCGGCGCAAAAATAGCCTGCTCAGATGTGGCGATTGCCTGCAAGGGAATGCAGATGAGGGGAAGAAGAGATGGAGAAGGGATCTTGTACCCTTCCCTGTGGCCAGAGTAGTGTCTATGGCCACCAAGCAAGGGGAGATGAGTGGCTGACTGAGACCTAGTTATGGCCAGCTACTGAAAAGAGAAGATTTTGCATCCTCTTCTCATGCCCCTTGTCTCTTGATAAACTCTACCTCCCACCCATGGCTCTGGCATGACCTGGTTTATGGTTTCAGATGGGGCAGGGGACACTGCTACAGGGAGGTTTGTGGTGGCAGAAGTGGCCGTGGGTTTATTCTGTGCTTGTGTAAAGAGTAGTGTGAACTTGGGATGAGAGATGATGGGTGGCAGTAACCCTGTGGGAGTAAGGATGTAACCTTCCTCTGCATGTTAGAGAGATCAGGGCTAGTGGGACAGACTCGTGCCAGTGGAGGCTGGGTGGACAGCCACTGAACAGGCACCAGCAGCTCGCAGCATGGACACCAAAGATGGCTGGTCAGGGACAAGGGTGTGGACTGGTACCCCCTCAATAGCAGGATCTTGCTTCTTTGGGAGGGGACATCTAGGTTTCCTCATGAGCATACTTAGGTCCTCCTTTGGAAGTGGAAAAGATTGGTTGAAAGGTTGTTAGCCCTGGCCTGGCTCCTTCTGTACACAGGCTGCTTTGGCTAAAAGCACTGGAGATTCTGTAAAGGGCAGAACAAGTGATGGCTGTTAATGGCTCAGTGTCTCCAAAAGAAAACCCTTCCCTGGAACTGCCTGTCTCTTGCCTCAAATGGTTTCTCACTCTCGTGGCTCCCAGGCATGGCACTGGATTGTGCAAGTCCACAGCTTTTTCCACCCCCCTCTCTGATTTTAATTTCTCTTTTGGACAATGTCACAGGCCTCTACACTAACAAATCACCTACAGACACTGTGTTCCCATGGTCAATGTGATTCTCCTGTCACCATTCTGCACAAGCAGCTACAACCTCCTTTCCTTCCTTATTTCCTCCTTCCCTTCCTCCCCAGCACCACCACCATGTTCCTTTTGCCACTTCTTTGTATGGTCACAACAGCAAGGTGAGCTCAGGAGCTGGACATGACACCAGGCCTTGGTGCTGCATGGTTTGGAATAAGTGGTCTGTGAGAAGCAAGGAGATGGGTCCCCAGAAGATGTGAACTGGCTGCGAACAAGGTTCAGGCTGTCTGACTGCTTTACTGTTAACCACACCAAGTGCAGTGACTGCTTCAGAAAAAGGTCCTTTTGTCAAAGTTAATTGTGAACAATTGCTCAGAAGAGCAGGATGAGCTGCAGTTCTGTGGCGTGACGTCTCCGTGGCTGCTACTGCTGCTTTATGCCCCTTGGCCTGTTGGTGCTGGATGGAAGTTTGTTGCGGGGGGGGAGGAAGAGGTTGTTTTGTGTTTGAAGACATGATGGAAACTGCTGCACCTCTTTTTGGCATAACCGTTTTGAATGAGAAGAATGAAAGCAGCTGTACTGTGTTCCTGGTGAATACCCTGAGACCTCATTTCCAGAAGCACCTTCCCTGGACCAGAAGCGGAGCTGCCCATCAGCACGGGTGATGGTGCTCTGCCCTCTAGGAAGAGGGGCTCTGGTGTGGCCCCAGTGCATGTGAGGGGAGGAAGAAGAGCAGATTTGGGGGGAATCTCCCACAGAGTGCCATAAATCTGAGTGTGGGGACTGTTTGGAGGCAAACAGATAAGAGTTCATGCTCCTTCTCCATTTCTAGGAGAGATAATTATCATTGCCCAGCCTCTACTAAGAGGAAAGAGCTATCCTTGCTGCCTGGGAACACCAACAGGTCTCACCCAACTCTGAGCCAAGCCAGGCCTAACTCCCAGCATGCCCAGGCAGACGTTTCCACCACCCAGCCTCGTCTATCAGCAGTTTTCTCAAGAGGCTTGTGAAAGGGAGCTGGGAGGAATATCAGGCTAGGCATTGCTGGGAAGGGGTCTTCCCTCTCCCAGCTGCATCCTGCTCTCTGAAAATTAAAATTGTTAGCACCAACTCAGTCACCCAAGGTTGTCACTGGAATGATACTTTCTTGGAGGTGAAGGTGTTATTTTGATGCATGGTACAGGTGTCTACCATATGCCAGGGCTGCAAACTGTGTGCAGTAAATGTGACTCCAGCCTTAGGGTCTCACCAGTGACTTGTCTTCTCCAGCCATCACTTTTTCTTCTGTCAGGTTGCAAGATGAAAGCTGAAATGTAGCTAAAGGAAGACACGCAATGATCTGCCAGACTGAAAGTCCACCCTGTCTCCCACAAAGCTTGCCCATCTGGTCTTTTCAAATATCCCTCAATGCGTGTATTTTGGGTGTAAAAAAGAGCCTGGGCTGCCTCATTTGAGACCTGTCCTCGGGCCTACAGGGTGTTGAATTGCAGACGGGTGGCTCTGGGAACATGTTCTTCACAGACAAATATGAAAAATCTGGAATGCCTTTAGAAAGGCTGCTTGAGAGACATCGCCAGGTTTGAGGTGTCTGCTTGCCCTCAGGAGTGGGTGGAACAAGGTGAGAAAATATGTGGGGAAATAGAAAAGCCAAGGAAAGGGAAAGGCTGGTTTTAGAAGGCAAGTAGTTTGGATTAGGAAATTGAGATTGGTTTTGGGAGTGTGGTGTAGAATTTTAAGTAGCACAGTGGATACAAGCAAAACCAAAAGAAAATAGGAACATACTGGAGCTTCAGGAAAAGCCACCTAGAACAGTGGGCAAATACTGGTTTAAAAAGGAGACAGAAAGCAATAAAAGCAAGGGACCATTTATCCAGGCAGAAAACAAAATCACCACGGTTTGTGCTCTTTTGTGATACTTTTTTTCTATAAGAAAATGCAACTAAGAGAAGGCCTGAAAAGTTATGTTTTTTTCAGGGCCACAGACAGAAGTATAACACTACACGAGCTGTTTCCTTTCATGTGAAAGGCTCTTATTTCCCAGAACTCAAATGCATGAGTTTCCATGAGCTCAGGGTGTGGGTTGAAGAATGTAGACCTGGGTCATCGCAAAACCATGAAACCAGAAGTAGTTCTGAACAGTTGGTCAGCAGGCATTCACATGCCAGTCTGCACAGAGACAGTATTTTATTCAGCAAGGTCATCTTAAGAAGTGACTTAAGTCACTTTTCCTCCCAGAGGGAGTGTCTACATCCTTTGCCCAACTGTGACTCCCAATGGTTAATGAAAAGATAATACAAGTAGCTGAATTTTTGGTGCATAGTATTTCCATTTTTGCTTCCTGATCTGGCCAAGAATCAAGTGAACCACTACAGCCATGGCTTGTATCATATGTTTTCATAAGATCTGTAGGTGGGTTCTGTGGTCGTAAGGCAATGGTGAGGGATAAGCAAGCTGAATAAATGGTATTCTGGTGGTCATACCATGCTGTAGTGGCTCCTCTGTTACCTTGAAGGTTACGGGCATCAACAGGGCTCCTCTGATATGAGACTCAGCACGCACGAGCATGCTTTCACACAACCCAAAAGGCTTGTTCTCCATTCAGATACAGAGTTGGCTTTCTAATGGATGGTAGGGTCAAGGAGCCTTGGCATAACAGCACTGCTGGTCTCCAAATGAGTACGGAAAATAGAAAAAGAGCAAATTCCACTCTTGGCACTACTTTCCAGGAGCAAACAAACTCACTTAACTCTAAGGTGCCTGCCCCACCCTTATCCCAATGTGTCTCTTAAATCAGTATGCATTTAATGTTTCTTTAAGTAACTGCTAAGTCCTAAAAAAATATTTTCCCTTTGCTGCTCTCCTTGCAAGCAGAGATATTGAGTTACAAGCCTGGAGAAAGTAGGTGTTTTCAAAACATCCATTGTGGCTGGCAATGCCATAAATGACACAGGCAGAGACCTCAGTTGCTGCTTCAAGAGGAATGCAGGAGCATTCCATCTCTCCTGTACCTCTTGTTCCCTCCCAGTACACTACCGAGCCACAAAACAGCTCCCTGAGAGAAGTGACAGGAGTCTCATTGCTTGCAACTTTGAAAAACTGAACTGAGGAAATAGATAAGAGACCAAAGGGAGAGAAGGACACAATCGTACAGCTTTCTTTCAGGGCTGAGCTAAGTGAGCAGATAGGTTGGTTTCACCTCAATGGCTTGAGTTTCTCATAGACCCAATAAGACAGGTCTTTTCAGACTAAAGGAATGACCATTGGTTACTGCTCCCTTCTGTTAGCCCCACAATTTTAGCATCTCTTCAAGGGAAAAGGAGGCACAGAAAATCAACCATTGCTTCCTTACACCCTCAGGAGTCCTCTACATGAACTGATCTCCTGCCCAGCACAAGCAACTGATCCTACAGCTGAAAACTCGAGCAGTTGTTCTGAGGGGATGTTTAACTGCTGAACTACTGGCTTCTTAGGACAAGGTCCCAGCAGGGAAGGACTGAAATTCCTCTAAAGAAAAATCAGAGCTCTGGGAGGTCTGAATGTCTTCTTGCATGCATTCTCTTGCTCTCTGCTGGCTTCCAACATCCCCAATCTTTACTGCTTGATACTTAGATAGCTGAGTTTCTGCTTTCACTGCCTTTTCAGAGCACAGAGAGTTGGTGAAGCTGTTTGATTTCAATGTGGTAGGTGAGATAAGATTTCTCTCCCCTGCCCTCTTCTTTTTCTCCCTGCGCGGCTCCTGTCCTTGCAGTTCTCAGGACTTGACTACCTGAGTTTTAAATGAAGCAAACGTCTTAATGTGAGGTGAATCCCAAGACCACAAACAGTTTGGACTTCAAACAGTGAGAAAATTGGCGCCGAATGATTCCGCACACAAAGCAGAAAACTTTCATTTCCTGCAGGCAGGATGGAATTGACTGTTATATTAAGACTTCAGAAGGAGCACTGCCCTGGAGTAATTTCACTGCTGTCAGGCAGTGTTGACATCTAGATTAACCTCTGTGCAGTGAATTTTACAGCAAAGCTCATTGTAATGCATGTGGGGTATCTCCTGTAAATCCCAGCTGAAGCCCACAGTGTCCCACCCTTCTGCACTGGAGAAAGGGTTGGGGAGCAGCCGCTATCATTTTTGACCCCAGCAAAGCGTGACTCTAACCTCATCCAGGCCAGTTCTGCTGAAACTGATTTTCTACCATACTAAAGTGACAGTAGCTCCAGCCTGCCTTTTTTTTTTTTTTTTAAATTCCCAAAAGAGGTTTACAGCACAAGGCTGACATTTTTTGCCAGTGACAAACAGCTCCCTTCATGTATCCGCCCAGCAACAGTCCTAATTAAAAGGCACTAGTTAAGCAGTGGCAATTAGCTGCTTGCACTGATTAACTCTGAGACATACAATCCACACACGCAATGCTCTGATCAGACGCGATGCAGGACTAAATGGCAGACAAACTCCCAGCTGACATGAGACGACGGCATTCAATCCTACCCACCAGCGCACAGGCACACTATTAACTCTGTCTACCAAACCAAAACTGCATGAATTAAAGAAGTTCACACAGTTCACTCAGTGCAAGGCAGAGGACACTGTAAAAGAAGTCTCTTGACTCCTGAACACAATGCTCCCTTTCTAAAGTTGGAAGCACAGACCAGACTCCAAGCCCTTTAGTCTTTTGCTATAAGAGTGGGTCAAGCAGCGAGAGTTCTCAGGCAGGAGCACAACAACTTCTTCACTCTTGTGCAGTTAGAAGCAATCTTGTCTGGAGTTAAGATGCATCTCTGAGATGCACTTCTGTGTAACAAAAACCCACTAGCATCCAAAAACAATGGAAGATGAAGGGAAGGATTTTTTATGTTTGTGTTTTTTTCCACACCTTCTTATTCATACAGTTGTTTTCATACTCGGACATTGCTCTGCAGTCATTTGCAGGAGGTGAGAGACAAGCTACAAGGTACCAAACCTTCGCCACTAACCCTCAGGGCAAAATCTCGATAGTACTTTTAGAAATCTCTTTCAGAGACCACTTGTGCTCATGCATAGCTCTCCATGGCAGGGTTACTGTTATATTTGTCCAAGCCCTTGGCTAGCCTATGAAGAGGGAAAGTACCTGTAGCTTCCCCTCATCTTCAGATGGAGTTTTGTGTCCTTGGCTTTTCTGTAGTCAGGCCCATTGGGAAGACTGCTTCAAACTTACATTAACTGCCCCCAATCAGAATACAGCTGAAAAGGCTACCCAAGGTTATAGAGAAGGTCAAGCTGTTGTTTTGGGCTGGAATTTGCTTTGGAAGGAATTTGATGGAACAATTTAACCACCACAGCACATCAAAACTGGTGGCTTCATTTAAAAAGTAATCAGTATTGTATTTCGCTTTAGACATCCGTGCATTAGTGTTCTGCAAATATGATTTCCTCTTTGTTTGCATTATTGATGCCATAAAATGTCAGACACATTAAAGAAAAAAAAAAGCGGCCAACCTTTGGGGTTTGGAATGATTCTGGCTGAATTGCAGTTGGGTTACTTTTCTTTTTATTTCCCATGGTAGTGATGGACTGTTACTCATTCTGCTATTGCTTTACAAAGAGTTCTCTGTAACTGTATTTATTCAGCCAACCATATTACAGGAAACACATAACCTTAATATTTTTTGCTATATGTGGCGCTGTGTGTTTTATGTGTCTTGGGGAGGGAAGGGAGGAGGAGCTTTTTAAAGAGCCCTCCTATGTCTGATAGTACATTGGCTTCATGTGATGCTGTGTGACTCCCTTCTGCTCAGGTAGCTGGTTTGATTTTTTCTCAAGAACTGACTTTTGTGATCAGGATTTGAGGTCTTCTGGTTTTGCACTGCCCAGAATCTGTCATCTGCTTTCAACATTCAGCAGCCATCTGCTATCCACAGTGGTTCCTAGATGTCTGTGCCACAGAGATTACACAGCACTTGACTCTCAGGCATGCGATAGAGGAGTTTTTAGCTTGTTCTGGTCCTGGACCAATGGCGAGTTTGCTGATTTAGCTTGGATCCTACACTCCTCTCCACCCAAGGCTCACTGACTACTGTTCCCAAGATAAACAGTATGAGCTGCTCAGTGTTTTTTCTCCTAGACCATTAAAGAGCACTGCCCTTGAAAGTCATATGCTTTCTGCCTCACCTCTCTATAAAGAATGCATTGTTCAATTTTCCTGTGAACCTTTTGAAAGAATATTTTCCCTCTTAAATTCTCAACATCTAAAAAATTCTCCTCCCCGGTCTTCTGTCTTCTCGAAAGTAACATTGAAAAAATAAGATGGGATTATCACCCTTATGTAGGGATTTTTATCAGTGGTAACATTTCTTTTCAGTTTTTCTTTCCAGTGACAGCAAGACTTGGGAGCAGGGGGAGGGGGATACAGTGGAGCAGTCTAAGGAATGGACTCAACTACGACCTAAACTGTAAGGTCACCTGTTCACCTACTAGGCCCTTGCCAGCTTCATACGGCAAGGAACCCTGAGCCCTTCATGAGTAGCTTCCTGCCCAGCTCTCTTGTTTCTACTCCAGTTCTGAGGAATGGCCTTCAGATGATCTTCAGATCACCTTATCTTCACAGATCCATGTCAGAGGTATCCAAACAGCCCAAAGAAAAGATGACACGGGGCTGAATGGGTGTGTAATCCAGTGTCTTTCTTCACCTTTTAAATCAGGGGTAAAGACAGTGAAAGTGACAGAAGAGAAAAATTATTTTCTCCGACAGGAGTGATCCAGTTTCTTTTAAAACTCAGATATTTAAGATGCCATGCAGCAGTACCTATAAATATGCCTTGAAATGTTGAATGAGCACAAGGAGTCTATTTGGTTTTGTTTTTATGCCTGTAATTTCTCTCACCAAGAATTCAGCTGTTACTCAGCTCCCAGCAGGTTGTTCTGATTGCTGGAGAGATGGTTGGGATTGATTCCGGCTGTGATCTGTTCAAGTCCAGTCTCATTCTTATGTAGCTAGATTGAGACAATAGAAATAATCAGCAAGGGACTGAATTGTTGTTCCTGTGTAACTAAACCTTCTTGTGCAACTCCAGGCTAAACAATGATGGGGCTGAACACCCTCAACTTTATGGTTAAGTCAGTAAAGGCTATGGATATTGAGAGGCACTGAAGATCACAATGATGTTAGGGATTGAATGGTAGGAGAGAGGAAGATAAATACTATGAAGGAAAAAATATATCAGAAAATACATTAGTTGGTTTATAATGCAAGAAAATCCACTGCCGTACATGAGGCTCAAAATATTCACCCTTGGCGACTAAGAACATTGGCCATCAGGTCAAGAACAGCTCTCTATCCTACAAACCTCCTCTAACTTTTAATTTCCCTTTTCTCCTTCTTTTGCTAATGTAGAGCAAATACTGGGTTATGGCTTTCTTGAAAACTGAAAATAAGGTAAGAGGCAGATTTGAGAGAGGAAGACCACATCCTGCTGGGTGAGCTTTGTAGCTCAGCACCTTTTCAGTGCCTAGTGTCTGGTGGACCCCTTTTTATTCATTTATTTTTAAATACAACCCCTATTTGGTGCAAGGAATGCTCGCAATGAGGATAAACCAGTTCAGTCCCCAAGAATAAGAATTTTAAAAGCCGCAAGCTGGAAATTTTAGCGGACCGACGGACGCCCGGAGCCGCGTCCCCGCGGATCAGCACCACGGACAGCGGCGGCCCCGGAGCCGCTTCCTCCCGCCGCGACCCCGCTCCACTGCTGAAGCAGCTCCGCTTCTGGGGGAAAAACTCCGTTTTTGGAGGAACAGGGCACGTCATGCCCACACCAGTCAGAGCACGGCTGTCTCGTCCTTCATTCTTTTCCCCCATCCTTTTTTATAGTGTGAAATCATGAGCTGGTATCTTGTTTTCAAGTGATGGAGTCGGGATGGTTTAAAACACAAAACAATCAAATCTAAGTGGGAGAGAACCATTTTTTCTCCAGAATTAAACTCTCTGCCCCACTTCTGCCTATGAAGGCTACATCTCTAACTGGGACTGTGAGATGTTCCTATCTTCTCATCTATTGGGGCAGCCTGACAACTGGAGAGATACCATACTGCTAGCTCTTCAGAAACAAGAGGATTTACTTTACTGGAAGCATCATGTGCTTTGGCTTATCAACTAAATTTAGTATTGGTAAAGGGTAAATAGACAAATCTCTTGGAAAATTCAAAGTAAGTGGCATATAAACAACAGCGTGGCCCCTGAAAGTTATTTTGACATCAAACCATGAAAAAAAAGCACCACATTACTGTGTAATGGAATGTTGTCAGAAAAGAATCAGTCAAAGATGAGCCATGCAGGGAAAAGCAGGCATCAACAGGCAAGGCTCCACATGGAGAAGCAGTCATATCTCACATACAAAGAAGGTGGGTTCTTCAGTATCCAGCTTGCTCAGCCTGCATACTTGGGATTTCATCCCACTTGTTTTTCTGGATCACACTGCGGAGGATATACCCTCAAATCAGAGCTGAACATCTGAATCTCAATCATGGTGAGAAGTTATCGGGCAAGAGCATGCAAGCTCATTACATCCCTGAAAAACTTGCAGTGAGGAAGAAAAGCTGGAAAAAAATGGGTCAGAATTAGGGATATTTCACTTCCCTGCCCTGCAACCTGCTTCCTAGAAGCAGTTTCCTCTGTATCCCAACTCCTCAGCTGTGACTGGCAGTTACTACTATGGGACATTTGGACTGGTACTAAGAGACAATGAGGACTGGAAAGTGCCTGAGACACAGGACCCCAAAACTTGCAAGTGACAATATTGGAAATGAAGAATCGAGGCCAGATTTGCAATTCTTAAGGCCATCTGGAAGTAAGAAATTATGAACTTGCAGGGGATGGCAAAGATCTTTTAATGAGGAGCTCGGAGGGCAAATGGGAAGGGAGAAAGGAAGCCTCCTGGAACACAGGGAGAAAAAGGGAACGGGCAAGGACTTAATTCCCAAGGAAGGGTAGTGAAAGTCAGATTTGAGCTGTGGCAAGGCAGAAGAGATCCCTGGTCAGGGAAGAACTATGGATGTGAGGAAGCAGTCACTACAAAATGATGTGCTCATCTAAATGAGTCCTGAAGGTTTCTTCAAAAAAAAATCTTCAGCCTTGCTGGGTTTCTCCCAGGCCCACCTTTTCTGCTCCAAATTGTTACAAATACCGTATTTTTCACTGCATTTATTCAGTTCTCTGATGGCTCTGGTTTCAGCACAAGCAGGCTGGATTGTTTTAGTTCCCCTCACTCCCCTGCTCAGTGCCCACACCCAGCCAATTCCCTGTGTGAAGGAGAATTGCCTTCTTTGTGTTCTTTTTTTCAGAACTGTCCTTTAAATTTTCGGCTAAACTTGGAGGCAATTTCTTGCATGAGAGCTTCATATAGATAGGCTTAAAGCGAACAAAAATAAATAAATAAATAAATACACTAATTTACCTCCCCCACCTTATCTTAACGAAGTGCTATTTTACTTAGGTTATTTCAATAGAAATGAATGACTCTTTGTGCAGGCAAATGATGGATATTTGTTTAGTTTTCAGCAAGTGTTACAGCTCCCTCTGCCTCTTCTGGGTCAGGCATACAGGCAAGGTTTCCCCAGGTAAAGGTTCAAGATACACAATCTTCTTGGGTGAAAGATGTCTTGGGGCCCTCAGGCTGTGTTCGGGGTGCTGTTTAGGGGCTGCATTGTGCACTTGTCTCCTGTGATGTCTGCAAGACATCTGTGTTGAAGCAGTATTGTCCATCAATGGCTTGAGTGACAGTGTGATGGCCTAGGCAGAGAAATCACTATGGTTTCCCATGCTGGCACTCCTGCCACAATGAGAAACACCCACCCTCCAGAAACCTGCAAAGGTAAACTTAAATTCCAGGGAACCACTCTTACTCCAAGCTGAACTGCCCTTCAATGATGAAGGCAGGCTTGGCCCCCAGCTTGCTTCGGCATGCGAGCGGGTACTGAGAGGAGGATGAGGCTACATCTCAGAGGAAAGACATTTTGATGACATTTTTGTTGTTACTATTATTTAAACCAGCTTATTTTAATCTCAGTTAATGTCACTGAAAGTCTGTACGAGCAAAAAACAAATCCGCTGGTGATGTTTGCTGAATTGATTTTATTTTGGCACTTTTTTTTTTTTTTTTTTTTTTTACCCCGTGCACTAATCCACATGCTTGCTTAGTTCAGGGCTTCTTTTGCATTTTTTGACTCCTATTTGCCGTTTTGCAACTGAATTGTCAGTTCTTGATCTTTTCCATTCTGCAGCCTCCCCTTCTCCAAATCAAACCTCACCATTTTCCCCTGCTGGGAACCGCCCAGGTTACTCCTCAAGGGAGAACCTGTTGAGAGCAAGGTGGTCATGATCTCTGCCTGCCCATCCCACCTCCACTGGCTCCAACTTGGAGGATGAGGGACCTTGATCTGAGTATTGGCCAAGGTAGGGACACTGCTTCTCCCCTACCTGCCACATCATGCGCATCAAGCATGCTACTACCCCAGAAGGAGACAACAGATAATAGTGTTAGTCAGACTTACAAGAAGACTTTTTAAAATAGGGATTTGTAGTGAGGTCAAGGGACCTTTTAAAGTGCTGAGATATTTACCCTCCCCAGACCTTCCCTTCCTTCCCGCCCTGCTTCACCCCTTTCTCTCTCCCCAGCCTTGAAATGAAACAGAAAATTATTTTTTTAAAACTGTGTCGATAATTTATGTTTAGTATAAAAGATGATTTAATGGCATCACCAAAGGTCATTTTTTTCATCTCCATGTTACTGCCCCAGAGGCTGTGCATCCCCCTTTCCCTGTAACTCCACCACCCTCCCTTTCACTCACCTCACACATCCCTCTGTCACCATCCCACCACAGTGTTCCACACACCAGAAACCTGCTTCAGGTTCAGTAAATGACCATTGGAGAACAGAGATTTCAAACTGAAACCTCCACTCCAGACCACCACAAACTGGAACCATTTCCGCCTTGAAAATAGTCAGTTGCTGCAAATGAAAGGTAGACTCATCTCTTGAATTAAGTTTTTTTAAAAGCCTTTTATACCTATTTACATGTGCGCGTGCGTGCACCACATGTACACAGTGGTATCTGTGTGCACAGATGCACATGAATCTCTCTCTCTCAAATATAAATATATTGTATGTTAGAGCTGTAAATACTCCTTGGTCATGTGTCTATGTCTTATTCAAAGTATCATATCTTCAGTGTTACGTTAACAACTCCATTTATTGATTGATGAAACTGTGTGTAGACCTGTACCCTCCCAACATAGTTTATGTAGCTCTCTCTTCTCAAATAAAGTACAAAACTATCACTAGTAGGTCCTCCTCTCCTTTTTGTTCCGTGCTGAACATTCAGCTTTAATTTATAAAAGTCTATACAGAAAATTAATGCAGTTCCCAGCTATCCCAACAGTGCAGGAACCTCCAGATGATGCTTTAGGACTTGTGTATTGCTGGTCATGCCAGCAAGTATAATAGTCGTTAATGAAATGTAATAATCTGTAGGTGAAACGTTGTGCCAACTGCAGTAAATGAAGGTCTCACTATTGACCTGATTCATTCTTCTCACCTACCCCCAGGTACAGCACACACCACCAATAGTTCCCTTCATCCTGGCAGAAATGACAGGACTCCATGCTGCTCTGTCAGTGGGTCTCCACATCATTACATCAAGCAACTCTCCAGCAGTGCAGAAAGCTCTCCCTGACCTAAAAGGATCCAGTCACCTCCCTGTCATGTTATTGGGTTTGTTGTTGCCTGGATTGCTCAGCACCTAAATTCAACTACCTCGAGGAAATCTTGGGGCTGGGAAAAAAACTTGAGATTATGGAAAAATCCACTGCTGTCACTCACTTCCCCTTGACACTGGGTTCAAGCTGAAACCACAGGGACCAGAGGATATTTACCATTGCAAGTTGAAAACAAACAAAACAAAATAAAACAAAAAAACCCCAGTCTTTGCACAGATACATTTACTGGGAAAAAACATAAAGGTGATTTGTGAAGTAACACTTAATTTACTGCAACTGACACCACATTCTAGTTGCCAGGAAATTTGACTGACAATTTCTATGTATTTATATCCTGCTATACAATATCTACCTTAACGTTGTAAATTTTTCTGATTGGAATTTCACAGTGTCTGCCCAGATATTTATTGATCATAAAATAATCTGCACAACTTGTTAAAGTCAAAGCAGGGAGAACAGATGCCAGAGAAGTAACTCGACAGGATCTGGGTGCCAGTGCCCAGGTAACAGAAGATGCTCAGATGTTATTTTTACAGTATTATGTATTACTGAGAACCAACCGTTTCAATTGCATTTCTGCTGTTTCCCCAAAGTCTCTTCTGAAACACCTCCAAGAGCCTGGTGGTGAGTTCCTACCAGCAACTCCATATGGACCCTGCAACATGCCTCATTTGCAGCTCTTCACCATTGAGAAATCCCACCTTTACAATGAAATCTGGTGTTTTCACAACTGTTCACTAAGACAGCCCACAAGGGAAACGTTTGGCTCTTTCTGCAGCAGTAAGACCACTTTTTTTCTTTCTAATTATTATTTTTGGCAGGCAAAGACAGAAGCGTAAAATTTCTGCCCACAGGGGAAAAATTGTGAAACTTGGTCCCAGCTGGGAGTTCCCATATTGCCCAGTGAAGAGTCTCTTATTCACAGCTTCAGCTATGTGACTTTTCAATATCTCAAATGGATCCTGTCTACTAAGTCTGGGCTTTTAAAAAAATTATTATTATTATTTTGTTGGTTTGTTTTATTTATTTTTTTTTTTCCCAAGGGACACCTTTGCTCCCTATGGAAATTGGAGACATGTGCCCTCCTTCAGTGGGTGCGCACAAAAGCGTACCAGCCTCTCTAGGTGCACTTGGTTGTAGTCAAACCTACCCTTTCCCCCAAAAGTCTACACATCCCACCCCCAATCCAGCACACACCCACCTTCTCACCAACAGCCTCCCAGTGTGACACCCGTCCCAACCCAGTGCGCACACATAAACCCCACTGCTCCATCCCACCACTCTTCTACCTATTCCTGCTCCTGTTCAACACAAGCCTGCTCTTCTCCCCATAAATCCTGCACTAGCTTTTTGTTCCTGCTGCTTTCTGAGCCCCCAAACCAGGTTGTGCTCTCAGCCCTCATCAAACACAGCTCCCTTTCCTTTCTCTACATCAGAATAATAAACCAGAAGCTGATGATTTGCATTTTAGCCACATTATCTTTGACTGGGCAGCCTGATGGGACATGATTCCCTTTTATTATTGATTTAAGGCATTTATGTGATAGAGACCTTTGGAAATTCATCAAAAATAAAATAAAAAATAAAAAAAAAAGCCATCACAATTTGACCAAGTTCCCTAGGAGTCACCTTGTTCTGCCCCCTCCCAGTATCTGTTGCAATTTTCCTTTGCCTATCCAAGATATGGTGATCATAGGAGCATGCAGCGACCGCTGGAACATCTAATGGGCTGGGAATAAAAACACACCCAAAAAAGCAGCAGAGGCTGCCTACAACTGGGATGTCAGTCTACAAGAATGTGCCCTGGATGGGACAGCATCCCATGCAGGAGGAAGGTGGGCAAAGGACAGACTGGGTCTGCTCAGGGCTCCCTGTACATCACTCCTGCCATAGGCACCCTGAATTGGCTGAGGCGCACACAGTAACCTTTTCAAGCTCCATAAAACCCTTCACAGATTACCCTTTGGAAAGCAGGGAAGGTGAACTAGACCGCTGCATCCCCTCCGGGTGGAGGGAAAGGAGAGGTCCTGGCCTTCCCCCAGGTTGCAGGGCGAGACAGACGAAAGGTTAACGCTGCGATGTAATCACAAGGTAAAAAGTGCAAGGCGGGAGTGGGGGAAATTATTTCCTCTTGAATTGTGGCTTCTGTTATTCCCAGAGAAAAGCAGCAGGTATTCAGGAGCTTCTCATTAGCCAGCATGATTTCCATTAGGCTGTCTATTAACATTTTGTGGCTGTAATAAACATGTACATAATTAACGCAAAAAGGAGCCCTCTCTAGGCTAACAGAAGTGGCCAGAACAAGCTGGGAATAGCACAGTCAGGCCCGTTCCTGCCTGGAAATTTCTGCCTGCAAAGGAATTGCTCCTTCCATCCTCCTGGGAACAAATTCCCTTGCAAAGATTTAAGTTTTAATGTTTCTGTCCTCCTGGCTCAATCTAGGAGGACATCTACCTCTACTTTGCAACTGGAAAAAAATTATGGAATGAAAGAATCATTTTAGTTGGAAGAGACCCTCAAGATCATCAAGTCCAAACATAACCATCTCTAGCACTTAAAAGAGTACAGAGGAGGGCAGAAATTGTCCCTTCAAGTCCTGCAGGGGAGATTCAGGACACCCCAGTATTCCCTAGCCCTCTGCCATAGCTGTGAGGAGCCTTTTCCTGCTACCAACTGACAGGGAAATAAATCCCTTAGGAACACAAGCATGATCCCAGCTAGTAGACAAACCCCAGGAGCTTATACAAAGTCCCCATGGAAAGAAGATGGGGCTTATTGTAACTTAGGCTTGTTTATAACCATGAGAAGTACTCTAACACTTCAAGTCCACTGAGAACTGATGAATAACGGTGAAAACAGACACAAAGGTAAAACATGATCTTCCCAGTGCCTCAGTCACAGGATTTTCATGCCTTCTCCATCCTGCCAGGGTACGAACAACATTTCTGAGTAAGTTACTCACAGGGAGAGCTTACAGGTAACACCCTCCTCCCCACCAGTTGCCAAACCTGGCACTGTCTGTGCACAGGAGATTGAGGACATGTCATTTTGACAGGGCTGCTTGTCCCCCCCCGCCCTATTTCAGACTCCTGCTGCTAAGAATATGTGCACCCTTTATCATTGCTCTGAAATAGAGAGAGACACTTTGGAATTCAATTAGTCAAACAGTTGCCACAGCAACAAAAACATATAAACTTAAATGATTTATACTCACAGACACCACTTCAAATAGGAATAAATTTAATACAGCAGCTGGGAATGAAATGCATTGTACAATAAGAAAATTGTATTTTTTCTCTCCCCGATGATAGGCCTCGAGGTCTTAATGCAATATAGATGAAAAAAGATATTTGGGCAGAAGGAAGCAGAATACATTGTGCTGTATGTACAATGCCTGCTTGGAGAATACAACACATAATGAGCATGTACATCTAATCACAGAGCTGCGATTCTGTTTGCAGACAGCCACAGATCAAAGATTGCAGCTAACAAATTGACTGCTTGGTTTCACTTTCTTTCTTCACCTCTCCCTCCATCTCATGAAACCTCCCTGTTGGTTCCCCACCCAGGAGAAAAACAAATCTACCCTTATTCCAGTAGCTTCTCTATCCACTACCGAGCCAGGTCCCAGCCTAGTAAAGTGAGATGAGTTTTATTTCTATCAGAAATTCTTTGATTCAAATACAGTTCTAGGACCCGAAGTGAAATTAATTCCAAGAAATGTGCAGGAAAACTTTTCCTTTGCAGCAAAATTGCAAAAGCTTGCAAGGAGATTTAAAATAGCCTATCAAAGTGACAATCATCTGCAGCATTTTTGTCCATGAAAGGCTGAATGCACAGTGAATGGCACCCCCTCTACAGCTCTCCTTTGATTCCGAGATTCCCTGGAGAGAGCTTGTACATGGGCTATAAGATTGCAAAGAAAATAATGCATGTACAGACCATTGGCATTAGCAGATCTTCAGTGTATCATCAACCCAGTACATGCAAATATGTCCTTTCCATGCAGAAAAAGGTTTCCTGGATGAAAAAGGGACTCACAGGAGTTTTATGGTTAGTTTCCAGCAAGCAGGAATTTTCCAGAAGTTGTGCAGAAACTACCGCCTTCCTTTCCAAAGGCCCAGCAGCTGGTTTAACCCAGAACTATGAAAGGTTGTGTGCTTGCAGCTCATCTGCCTCTTTGTTGAAGTGCCAAAGCCAGCTGCTATCAGCCCTTGGCAGCGCCTGGACCAGATACAGCCAAAGCAGCGCCTTGAGTGCAAAAAAAAATGGGGATTCAACCACCGGCTTTTCATTTTCCCCTAAGTGGAAGTCAGCCTGTCGCCCTAGGGGGCATTTTGGAAGTCATCTGCACCCGCAAAGCCTGATCAATGTGGGCATCCACTACTATGAACGGGAGTCGAGATTGCTAACAATCTTGGGAGGGCCTATACAGTGTTATGAGCAATTGTATGAGATCTTTCATCTGACCTGCTCAAATAGAGAGCATTTACAGTGGGAAAAAGATCTTTATTTCCTGTCCAGATCATGCTCATAGCACCTTTTCCTGCACTTCCCAAGGACTTCAACAAGTTCAGTCCCACATACTTTGGGACCCTTCACGCAAAGACAACTTCTCTGGCTTTGGCTGTGCGTTGAGTAAACATCACAGGTCTACGTACAAGAGGAAAAAGGCAGAAAAGTACCTTTGAGAGAAACTGAATACCTTTTTCTAAATATAAACAAACAAAAACACAGGCTGTAGCTCTAACAGGAGTTATGGGCTCCTCAATGTAAAAAAAAATTACTGAGGTGAGGTTTTATGGTTTGTTTTAACTAGGAGGTCAAGAGTGCTGCTCATTATCAGGGTTGGCAGGTGAGTTAGAGAGTTCAGGATGATTTGGGTGCAAATCAAGATCGACACCTGCAATTATCTTTGGCAGCTTTGGAAAGGAAAGCACGCAGATGCAGAACAACAGCTAAACAAAGCTAATAATGAAATCATATTTATGTAGGCAGGAAGGAAGCTCAATTGCCAGGAGAGTACTAAAGTCTACAAGTGTAAATACATACTAAATAAGTCAGCTTGACGAGATGCCAAGTTTGTTCAGCAGAGTATGGCACTTTACTGCTGAAGTGCTCCTGCAGGAGGAAAACCAGGAAAATGTCAAAAAGGTCAGTGGGTGAAATGTGTAGCTCCATCAGGAAACTATGCAAACAAGCTCGTCAGTAGGATTTAGCACTGTCTTACAAAGTGCTTGTTGGTCCTGTCACACTGAAGCACAAGCGTTTTGCTGCAGGGCTCTGTGTATTACTGATCTAGAGCTCACTGCTCTCTTCACATGTCAGAGCAGAAAGCCACACAATTTACAAATGAAGGAGCTGATGTACTGAGTTTGCTCATTTGAAGGCTCTGGATTTCAAGCACAAACTTAAAGAAACAAATTTTGGTCAGCTGGCAATACTGACACTACAAGGGATGTGGTGGAGCAAGCATATGAGGATTCGTAGGACTTGTATGGCCAATATTTTGACTATGAGGAATACAAGGCAATAAAGGAAATCAGTAGCTTTACAACATCTCAGAGCCTCACTCTTGGACCAGACTATTCACAGACTTTGGGTCAAGGGGAAAAAAACCCTGCAAAACAAGAACAAAGAGTACAAAGTATCCCTAGAGATGTTTTGAGTGGAAATTGGAGCCATCACAATATGTAGACCCCAGATCAACCTTCCGCAGAGGCTGCAAAAGGGAAGACCCTAAACAGCTGAAAGATGGAGCTGAGCCAGAAGTATTCAGCCCGTGACAGCAAAATCTTGACTCAGCTGGGAAGTCCCCTTCATCTCCCTGTTCCTACGAAGGGAACATCTGTTCTACTCTTTCCCTGCTCCATCCCTCTTTGGTACGATGGCATGGAGAACAGCAGGTTGACGTGTCCATCCCTGCTCTGCTCCTTCTAGATTAGGGGATGGAGCAGTTCAGCAGCTGGCTCCCCAAGCCACAAACTACATTTATCATCATCTTTACACGCCTTTACACAGCTGGCTCTCCTGATGATAATATGTTCTACAGTTTCCCTTGCTGGCGTGGCTTATGTTAATACTCCATTAACATTGCTAATCAGAGACAGACTTCTGGCAGCATCTCCAGGGGATGAACAAATGTTGTCCTATGCCTTTTAGTTTAGGAGATCAGACTTTTAGATGAAATCCATTTCCAACATCTCTGATTTCAGCAATTAAACAAAGCTACAACATCTGGGAGCTGTTCAATGCTGGATGCATGTGGTTCCTGCTGCTCCAAAATAAGTCCTTTTAAACCTTGTTTTATGCCAATTCTCAGATATATGACATTTGGAACTTTAATTCACTTGGGAAATCAAAGGCTGCTAGAAAGATGAGATGGAATCAAATCAAAGATAAAAGGTACAGAAGGTCCTGAAGGTCTAAAAGTTCAGGCGGTTTCATCCCAAGAGATGAAAACCTCAGTATAGCAAACCTTAGCCACAAGAGATGAAAACAGAGATGTGTGATGCACATCACCCATTAGAGCCTCAAGCAGGTACATAGGGTTCCTTCTAATTGCAGTGCGGCTACCATATTTCTTATTGCACTGAAGTCCTGCCTTCTGGAGAAGTCTCTGGAAGGAGACCAGCTGCTGGTTTTTGAGCTGACCACACTGCCATTTGGCACTGCTGCTTTGCCCTCCCCTTCTCCAGCATGTTCCCCATCCAGAAATCTAGATTTTAGCTTGGCCTATTCCTTCTTACATTTCAGGAATATTTCCCAACCTCCCTTAGCTTTCCAAAATAAGTCCACTTTTATTTGGATTAAGCAGAATCAGGCACCGTCATATATTTGGTCTCAAGAAATTGTCTGGAAGTTCTAGGTAAAAGGAAAGCAACTGCTCATTAATGCAATTTTCAAGTCACCTCGGATTTTAGGTGGACTGCCATTCTCCACAGGATTCAAAAAGAGTATAAAATTAATGTTTGTTAAACAGAGAAGGCAAAAGCAAAGCCTACACAGTGGAAGTAACTTTATTTCCAAGGAAAATATCATAAATGAGGCAGAATGAAACACAAATATTGAAAGGAGATGTAATGCTTATAAACCACCTCAACTCCCTCAGCAACACGCAACAGCTGAGCAGGAGGATGATGCAGTTAAACTAGTTAAATAGTGAGTCTGATCGGCAAGTTTATGCTCTCATTCAAACAGCTGGTAAATCCATTTACCAGCCAAAATCAGGATATGTTTCCTCTCTATTTTTCCCTTTCCTCTCCTGTTGCAGTCTCCCTATACCTCATGACTTCTTGTCTAAAATGGAAGGCACTTCCATCGCAGGAAGCAACGATCACCAGTGATTCTCAGTGGTACAGATACAAGGAAGAACAGCTTGGCTTTAACTAACAGCTGCAGACCAGTTACATCTCACAGCAAAGCCAACACTTGCCTTTCCCCAAAAAAAAGCCAGACACAATTTGCAGAGAAAGGAGGAGAACTCGCAAACAAACAACCTTCATCAGTATCTAAATGATTAAGTGGTATATGACTCATATCCATTTGGAAAGGCTCCTCCAAAGCCCTAGAGGCCTCACCAGAACCTATTTAGATGCACAACTCAGACATGCCGTAGCTGCAGGGTTTATTTCAAACACTTCAGGAGTGTGGTTTCTATGCCCACGCATTTTAAAGGTCTGAATTCCAATTTCAGCTAAGGGTGTACCATGTTCACTGAAGATGGAGAGAACTGTGTGCATATATGTAAGGTCCACAGCACATGGATATTGCATCCAGTCACTGGTTGGAAGCGATTTCTAATACTTCAGCTCATTGCTATAGTAAAGTGCTTTGGAGCCATTAATTAAACCGCTGCTCTCTGAGGAAATGCTCATTCCCTCCATCATTCATGTCTACTTAGAAGAACTGCAGACATGCAAAAACTACGTGTGAAAGTCTGAGATTTCTGTGGGATGCAGCTGAGCAGACCGTGGGCAAGTGTTATGAAAACTTCCTCATACAGCACTCTGGTGCAGCTCCATCACATCCTAAGGCACCACCCCAATGCAACACCCTCTTGCTCTGCTGAACTTAGTTCGACTGCCTGCCCCCAAAACCACTGTAGCCAGGACATTCCAAATCTCAGTTCCATGGTCTTTGGCTTTTGAGCCTCACATACTACCTTAGTGGAAAATGCCAATTAACGGAAGACAAATAAAAGTGTAGTGAAAAAATTTACCTGTCCTTCCTTGACATAAATCCTCCTCTCTTTCCTATTTATTCATTATTCAAAAGTTTTCACCAGCCTGTTTATGAATTTTTACTTTCCTGGACTGGAGCTTGTTTGCAAGTAGCTTAATACATGTCCTACATATTCAGTGCCAGAGTGAAGAGCTAGTTCACAGATACTGTGAATCTTCCCTGGCTGGATGAGGGTTAACTGTCTTGAGCAAGGGCTGAGACCCAAAAACTAAAGCTGATGTGTGCCTCCTCTGCTGTTCTGCAATATTAACTGTTCTGCAATTCACTTTAGTTTTGTTTCAGCAGCTTCCCTCACTGAATCATCAGAGAGCAAAATTGCTTCAAAATAATAACCAGCTATGTGGAGGGTTATTTGGAGAGGGAGAGAGCAGAGTTTTATTCTAGATTTACATAACTCTCAACTCTCACGTTTCACTCACAGAGTAAAGTGTGTCTACATCTCTTTCTTCAGAGCCAGCACCTCAGGAGCCCACCCTCTCAGCCTGACCTCTGCTTCCTCTCTTTACAGATGAAACATCATCCCTTACATATCACAGGCATCACTTCTGCAAAGACTTTCAGCTCAGGAAGGGAGTTTTCCCAGGTTATGAACAGTAATGAATAGATTTTAGGCAAACTCAGGCCCCACATATCCCATCTAATATTGTGAGGCTGCTGCAGGTTAGAACTTCTGAAACCAGTAATAAACTAGTCCTGTCAAAGCATATAACGTCTCTGGCTTTGAGTAACATCACTTCACACTCTGAAGCAGCTCTATCCAGTGCATAGAAAGTACATTGGTAAGATTTCGATTGCACTTTTCTCTCTCTTTCATGCACACAAATGAATCTTAAAGTACAGATTAATATTTAAACAATCAGGGCTACAAATACCTTCCAACTTTCCTGGACAAGAAAGTTCCTATATGGAAAAACAGAGTAGGGAAAATGTGCAGGGGAAAAAAAAAAACCTCTTTTCAAATGGGAATTTACTTTTCATTTCCGCTCCCTTTGATATAACCAGGATTAACTGCATTTCATCCCCTTCTAAAGGACATGTTGGGTCCCCAGCTGTTTTTCCACTATCAGTCCCTGGAGAACAAAGCTTAGGAAGTTAAATGAGTTTGGGAATCTCATCTTCGCTTTTAATTAATTTGAAACGAATGTATGCTAATGACAGCACCACAGCAAGATTGCCAAAACTTTCCCCATCTGCATAAGGCAGCAAACACCAAAGAGCTTGGGATCTCATCAACAGCTTTAACCCTTACTTGCTACAGCCAAAACCTTGGGGTGGAATAGGGTCTGAAGGGTTCAGCAGTTGTCATCTCCATACACCCCATGGAGACACCCTGATCTTACTTTTCTCCCTTTAGCCTCACTCATGGGCGGCAGCACTGGTGGCATCTTAGAAGGTTACTGCTTTGTTGGTTTTTAAAGGTAGAGAGTAAGGTCAGATTGAGACAAAAAGGTGAGTGTTAGGTTGGTTTTGGTGCTGACAAGATGAGTTATGGCAAGAATGATTGCTGGGCCATCGATACTGAAGATCCGTGTCTGAAACTGTTGGTTGTTAAATCTGAGAATATCTAACTCTAATTTTGGCAGAGTTTACAGGGGTTGGGGAAACCATTCTGCAGAGACCACAACCCTATCTGTCATAAGTAATAAAAGCTCAGCTCAAACCATGATGCAGAAATGGCTGAGGGAAAGGACAAGCAGGAAAGTGGACTGGATTTGCTAATCTTACAAGGAGATTCACTTACAGTCACTCCTGGTAAATGGAAAGTGGAATGGGGAACCAGATCCGTACTGGAAATTAAGTCAAATGAGAGAGAGTAGTGTGAGAGAAAGGACTTTTACACATCAATCTATGTTTAGGATCATCAGGAGAGACCTTAAGGACACTGCAGAGGGGAAGGACTGATTTTAAACAGAGCAGCTCCCACTGCCCTAATTCACTGGGAACCATTCATCTGTCATAGTTCTGGTTGGTCTCTCTCATTTTAAGACTAAAGCTTTGCAGAAATTGGGCTCTGGACCCAGCAGCATTTCCTTGCTTCCCTGCAGAGCTTCTGCGTCCAGATCCCTCAGTCTGTCCATCTTCTCAGTGCAAACATTAATATAGTGTGTGCCTTGCTGTCCTACAGAGGAAGGCACTTGCTGCCAAAATGAGGAGGTTCAGCAGCGAAATGTGGGTTACAGAGGTAAAGATGACCACAGATAGGAAGGAGGAGAACTAATTTGTTAAATAAGCTTTGAAAACTACCTACTCTGCATCCTGTGTCCGGTTAGGCAGTTGAGGATCTACACATATGCACACACATATATATATACTTGCAGATATGTATATAAGCACAGACTGTAACAACAAACATTTTAAAAGACCATGGCCAGAGGAGGCTTTTGTTGAGTTAAGACCTAAGGCATTAGCACCAGCTCAGCTACGATCTGAATTTGTTTGTGCAGGTAACCAGCCTACAGTCTGAGGTTAACATTAGAGCGTCTTTACAGATGCGGAAAATGATTGCCTCATTTGAATTAAACAAAGATTCTGATAGCTGCTGTTGTGAAATTGTTTCCCCTCTGTAATTGAGCACCAGCATATTTACACGGGGGCTTTTGTGGTTGGGCGTAAGTTGTTTGCAAGATATTTTTACTGCTTGCTAGGGAATCTGTGAAAAAAGATGAGGCAGAATGTCTTGGAATGCAAAGTACAGAGCTGGATTTTAACCACTGCACAACAGCAAATGGGTTATGCTTGGCTTTTTACTATTCAGCTGGTAGCAATAAAACAGTGCTTGGCTTACTCCTTTACAGAGCCAAGTTCTTTATCTTGAAAGAACAATAGTGAAAAAAGGCCTGTAAAGGAAGGAGGCAGCCTTCTGAAAAGTCCCCTTAAGACTGCCTCAGAGCTGAACATAGGAGACTTAACTCCTACGCCTCCAGCCCCGGGCAGCAGCTCTTTCCTTGGTTCCTCAATGTTCCTGAGGTTAGAAAAGCTACAGTTCAGCCTTGTTTCTGGTTAGTGAGATAAGCACGAACATGCCATTTACAGCTACCCATCTTGAGGGGCAGGGACACAACTTCAGCTGCTTCCCAAGGCAGCACTCACCGATAGAGCAGAGAGGAAAAGTCCTTCCAGGCAGTCACGGTGCTCAGCTTTGTCTCTGCTTTCCGGGAGCTTTCCACGAACGTCTACAGAAGTACCTGACTGTATCGTTGGCAGCACCGGTATCTGGAAGGATGATGTTCACCCAGAGGCTCCTAATCTTAGCATCCACTTAAGGCAGAGAAGAGACAGGCCTCAGCAGCAATGAATAGAAAAGGCTTCTTAAGTAAGACTGATGGGCACAGACAGATCCTCTGGTGCTCTGCTTCACCAACTCCCAAATCTGTATCAGCATCACATGCATTATATGGTCTTCCTACTCCTCTGCTAGGGACACAGTCATGGTTCAGTGTTTTAATTAGCCTATTCCAGCCTATCTTGGCCATAAAGCCTCACAGAGAGAAAGATAAACACTATGCAGAAGTCATGTTAATTTATAAATATTCAATTAAAGAAAACAAACAGTATAAACTGAGATCATCAGAGTTAGATGATGGGAAAACCATCCTGTTAGGAGTCAGCTGCCTCTGGCCTTGGGCAGGCTGGCATATTACTCTTCTGCACTTCTTGCAGCAGAAGGGTAAGGGAAGACAGGACCACCTGGGAGGTGAAGTTACAGAATAGGTCCTGCAGCAAGTGACTTTGGCAGCTCAGTACAGGGCCTCTTCACCCCCTCAGGGATCAAAACACTTGCCTTCATTTCAAGTTCTCTTCTAAGCAAGAACTCGCACAGTCCATTCTAAGTTCATTAACATGAAAGCTCTGTTTCTTTAAAGCCTAGTCCCACCATTTGCAGTTCAGATATATGTAAAATTCTGAAGTACTGAGACTTCTCTTGCACCCACACCAAACCAGGACTCTCAAGCCCTGCTGAGGAAGGACTATTTTCTAATAAGACGTGCGAAATGGGAGAAAGGATACTGGGAACCAGAGCAGCAGCATGTTCTGCCCCCAAAGCTGGGCACACAGCAGCAGGAGCAGCAATACTCGGGCCTGGATCTCATGAAGGAAATGAGGAGTGAAGAGAATTGCAGTGTTCAGGGATGGAAAGGTCCATTTGCTCTCTCTCCTAACCCACCAGTGACAGATCATTCCCCTGCGCTTTGTCCTGTGTTTAATGACTCAAGCAACCAAGGCTTCTATTTACTCTACCAGGGAATGACTCTACAGCTTCAGGAATCTCCAGGAGAGGAAATCTTAGAGTTGTTTGCCCCAGTTAACTAAAAGCAGGGATAAGGGTACATATTGCCTTTAGCCTGTGTTGTGCCTCTGAAGTACCTGGGGCAGTCTGATATAAGACTTCCCACCATCAGTGCTTCAGCAAAGTCTTACTCGTCAGCGTGAGTCCCAACAGGGAGCTCAGCATCTGTCCTATGGGGGCTTGTCTCCATCCCTGCCAGGCTGTGAAAACAGAGTCTTTCTTTGTGCACCCCAGGCAGTGACAAAGCAGCAAGTGGAGAGCTGCCTGTGCTGCTGGCCCTTGGCTTCTCTTCTGCACCTTTTTCCAGCATGGCCAGTGTTGCTTTCAGAGAGGGAAAGGAAGAAGTGACCTTGTGAGTATTACAAACTGCTAAGCCTCTCTCTGGGGAAACGGAGAGACAGGACCGCTCTGGCCTCAGTAAGCTGCGCATTGTGTTACTATCTGAGATTCTCATTATCTCCAATGGAAGCTGTGATTTGTTTCTCAGTTCTCATTTCTCCTTGTACATAGTTGCCTCTCCTTTTAAAGGCAGCTTTCCCTAGGAGCTCTGGCCTCGAAGGTTTCTTTTTCTTCATGTGTGAATTAGAGATGTCACAAACACCTCTGACATGGTGCATGATTCCTCATTCAAATGCAGAGTAGCTGAGGGGGAAAACAAGTCTTTAGATCTATAGCATCCCCTGGGAATACCAGCACAGGACACACACCCATGCCAGTGATAAGGCAAACTAGACACTGGATGTCACCAGCACTCCACTGGAAAGACAGAGGAGGGAGCAGGTATCTGGCAGTAAAAACCTCCACTCTTAAAGCAAGCAGTGTTGTTAGCTCAAAGAACAACTGTTGGCTGGGGATGAATTAACAAGGACCATCTAACATACTCTAGAACCAGAGTATACCCAGCAAAAGAGATCCGGGTGAGGAGGTGAAGAAAAGGATGGAAGAAGATTGTTATCCTAGCTTGGAGGGAAAAGATCAAGGATGGTGTACGAATTTCCCAGATATCCAATAGTCCACAAGCTGTAACAATTGCCAAAGAAATCAGGTGATGGGGTGGAAGAGGCCACCCTTTTCTCTGCAAATCCTGCAACCAACGTGCCTTAAGGGTCCTCCAGAAGGGCCCTGCTTGTCAGTACAAATGAGAAATACCTGCCACCATAATCTGATATCTCCCAATGAAGAAAGCCTACAGATGCACATCAGCACCCTTGACTTCCATTGCTCACAGAAGCATTTCAGCTTCCTCCACCTCACTCTTCTACCCCAAAGCCCTAGGCCAGTGTAAGAGAAGAGCAACCTTAACAAGATCTCAACCTGGATGCTGCTCAGATTCCAGTATGGGAAAAGAAGAGGAGAAGGCTTTGGGCAAAGCCTCAGATGACCCTCAATGAGATCCATGTACTGAGGGACAGAGAGGCAAGGTGCTTGAGGAGGAGAGGAGTTGCTACAAACGAAGCCTGTGTACACGAGACCAGCTGTTCAGTCTACAGTAGCACAAATGCTTTCTGGAAGGGTCTCCACCTCACAAGCACATATTTAACATTGATCTGGTTGCTTCCTGCAGAAATGGCTGGGATTACATTGAGCAGCAGCTTGGGTAGACACAATCTACGCTGGGCTGCCAGACACATTGGAGCTACTGGACAGATACAAAAGGGCAGATCATCTCAAAGCCCTGTGAGTCTGCAGGCAGATTCCGCTAATGCTGGAGAGCTTAATGTCCCCAAACGCTGTGCAAAAACAGGGATTCAAACCTTTGCATGTGCATTGACAACATTTCCTTCTGGATGGAAAGAAACAGCTCAACTGAATGGAAAGAAACAGCTCAACCACTTGTAGTAGACTCAGCCCTGCCAACAACTCAGTCCCTCATGAGTGGGCTGTGCTTTGGCAGCAAAAGGTGAGATTTTGATACACACCTCCCTCCCAACTCTGCAGCAAATATTTGAGTG
Source organism: Streptopelia decaocto (assembly GCF_964273445.1). Classification (NCBI taxonomy): domain Eukaryota; kingdom Metazoa; phylum Chordata; class Aves; order Columbiformes; family Columbidae; genus Streptopelia; species Streptopelia decaocto. The sequence continues at coordinate 5,792,806 of NC_138664.1, forward strand.
GGAGCTGTAAAACACAACTCAAAGCTCAGGACAGCCATGTCTTATTCCAGTTCAGGAGGTTAAGGCTCTCACCACGCTTTTTTTAACACAAAGAGCCTCCTACCTGGCTGCATAATGATGTTTCTGTGTCCAGCTGCTTTGTTTGGTTGCTTGTTAGAAGCTCTTCTCTGTCTAATACATGGCTTTGCTAGAGCACCGATGGAGACAGGTACTTGAATCGACTGCCACCCTGCCTTTCTCTCTCCATAAACGAAAGCATGGGAGTGCTTCACTGACCTTCTAAATACAGAGGCTTCAAATTAAATTATAACATTGCTGATAATCAGCAGACCAGGGATTAAACTGATTGGGGCCCTGCCAGACCAGATTTAGCTTTCATTAAGTTCTGCGCACAAATCAGACTTGCCCATACCCTTGCTGTCCAAGTTACAATGCGCACAAACGCACAGAGGGAGAGCAAAAAACCAAAGTGCTTTACTGTTCAAAATTCTAATCCTTTCAAGGTCCGGAAATACCTGGGGTCTGGCTACCACGTAGTCTATCCAACATCTGCCGTTAGAAGTAAAAACCTGAAAGCAAGTCATTTACATGAGGGTTTAAGAGGGATGCAGAGAAACTACAAGAGCAGGGATGTAATCAGCAGCACAGAGAAAGTCTGAAAGGAGCTTGTTGATCCCTATGAAACAGAGCAAGAGGCTTATTTAATTTTTTTTTTCTTGTGTGTGTAAATTTCCTCAACAGCTGACCTAAATGAGTTCTTACCATGATCAGATAGCCTAGGAAAACACAGTAATCCTTCTAATAGGATTACAGGCTGTGCTAAAGGAGACTTCAGGCTTTTTTACTCTGCATTGTAATATGTACACATACACACAGATTTGTGCCTGGTACCTGCAAACCCAGCATTTTCCACATTTCTCATTTATTCCCCCTCATTCCCCAGCCCGTCACACCCCACTTTTTGTTTTCTCCACAATTGCTATAAAGTAGTCACCAATATTGAATTGTGAAAGGAGGAGGGAACAAATCAGAGAGTTTAAATCATAAAACTGGACAGATGGAAGCGCCAGGAAATTAGCATCCAAAAAGGTCAGTTTCAGTAGGGCTCCAGTATTACCCCATGCCAATCAGCCTTTCTTCCAGTGCTGTTCAGGAAGGCAGCATAAAATCCTTGCCACTAAGATTTGTGGGCAACACAAAAACTGTCAGAGCAGCATCCAGCAGGAGGTCTCACAGAGCTTTGCAGATCTCCTGGTATGCTGGACCTGCACAAACCAAACACCTTAATAGAGGCAAACAAAGAGGTGCGCATCAGAGAACAAATAAAGCAGGACAGATCTACCAACCAGCTGTGGGTGGAAAGCTGTAGGGAAGTGAGGGAGTCTCTGTGCAGCATGAACAAGAAAGCACTGCACACACACAAAAAGAGGAGCTATTTCTTAATAAAGAACTAACTGACTGAGCTTTCAGAGAAGGATTTAGTCAGTAGTGTCTAATACAGTCTTTAGTCGCATGCAAAGGGATGGAGAAGGTGGCTCATAACTTCAGGTTGCAGGACAGTGATGTTAGTGAGCTGATGCTTTCCCAAATACATTTTTCAAAGATTGCTAAGAAGTACTTATAGACGGTACTGGAAAGAATTACAAAAAACACCAGATGCAGTGGGGAAAACTCCTTGCTGTGAGAGACTGAGAGGAGCTCGATTCACTTTATCAAAAAAGATAGTTGTGAGGGATAGCAACTTAGTAACTTCCAGCAGCAGAGATCTCAAATATTAGAGAGGTTTCTGCTCACACACGGAAAGGCATAGTGAGAACCAACAGTAGCTGAAAGATAAAGCCAGATGAACGCAAATGGGAAATTAAGCATACATTTGCAATAAGGAGGAATAGAAAGAAAGGACAGGTTTGTCTGGGGTTTTAAAACTTATTTATATTATATACTGAAATATTTTATTGTATGCTATCTATATATTATATATTTTAATATATATTTATATTATATCTTTATTTATTATATTTATATTTTATTGCCCTGCAATACCTCAGAGAGCAGCCTAGATCAAGTGCTGGTCTGCAGACAGGTCTCTGCTATAGGATGACTCCATCCTGCCTGCCTTTTCCTGGGGATACTGGGAACAGCTGATCCACCAGCCAAAAAAACTCAACAAAACACCCTACTGAACCAAATGTCATTTCTTGTGTTCATGCATGGACAGGCACAGAGCACTCCAGCCTCTTTTGAACGTGCAGATCTGCATCTGAGAACATGCCCTTCACCATGCACTAGCTCTCATGTTTATGGCTTTAAGCAACTGTCCCAGTTCTACTCCTAGTCCACAAGGAACACTGAAGTGGCAACATTCCACAGTGCTGAAGACTCACTTGAAGACCTGGGTCAGTTCCCAATACAGTTCTCCTTGTTTTGGGCTCTCTCTGGTAGGACACATGCCAGTTTTCCAAGAACATGTGCTCATCAACCACATCATCTCCAAAGGACTCTGTGCCCAGCGCCCACAAACCACCACCTTACCCAAGGACAGAGGAGCTGAGCTCCTCCACTGTTACCTACCTACCAAAACTGGTTCTACAGAGAGGCTGATTTTTATTTTAGTTTATTTTTGAAAAGAAGACTGATGAAAAGCACCAGAACAGACGCTACATTTCTTTCAGTATCATGGACTTCACTTACCAGGAACTACAATGAGATCTCACAGCACAGCAAAGGGCTGTCAGATGAGAAGTTAATCCCCAAACCAATGAGAAAGGGAAAGAAGTTTGAAAGATTTATAAGTGACTTGGTGCTTGCCCTGGGAAGAAGGTGCTGGAGTCCTGGGTCGGCAGCTCTCCTGTGCCTGTGATTGAGTAGGTGACATAATACAGATGACTCTGGCTGCAAATGAATTGATAATCCCTTATAAATCTGGACTACCTGGCCAAAGCATAATGCTCTCAGAATGACTGAGAACTGCTGAAATAATTATAAGAATGAGATATTACTTTGCAGTAGCTGAAACAAAGGATTGACTCCATCACTCCTTCCTTTCTCCTCCCTTCCTCCAAAAGTCTGAAAGCTGCCTCAAAAGAAATCAGCAAAACTTTTCTGTTTCCACTTTAACAAAATATTATTTTGAAAACAAGTAATACCTGCAGGCTACATAGCTTTATAGGTGTGCCTGCAATATATAATACGAATAATACACAGGTTAGCACCCTTCAGAACCATACACCTTCCAGCAGCAGGACTGTACTAACAGAATTACTTTTGAAGGGGACGACAAGAGGAAGGTTTTGGATTCCTTTTCAGGTGCTGCAATAAGCTTTGAAACACATTCACGTGGTTGAGCTTTACTCTAAAAACTGTCATATACACAGCAATGGACAACTTGGCCCTGAAGCTGATCTGTGTCTTGGGAAGGGGAAATGGAGCAAGAGCAGATTCACTGCTGCCAGGAGAAGAAAACACTGCTGGAGACCTGTCCTTTCCACAGCCCATCTCCTAGGGGAACCAAAGGTCTAATAAAGATGAAAACAGCACAGAAATCCCTGCAGGGCTCTAGGTTTCTCTCCTACAGATCTTCATCATGGGAGGGGAGAGGCTGGGGAGCTGCAGTGATAACTAATCTGAGGAGGAGGAAATGAGAAGGAGAGAGGAAATGAAGAGAAGAAAATGAGTGAGGTGCTGAATAAAGAAATTCTGAGCAGCAGCCTTCCCATGTGTGCTTGGTGTGGTCCAGCATCCTAATCCACATCTCCCTGAGTTGGTTCCCACCTAATGTGCATCCTTTGCACAACAGACCTAGAGTCTCCATCCAGCCAGGTGTCCCCGTGCTAACACCTACTTGCTCAGCACAAGCCATGTTTCTCTTAGGTCTCAGCACTAGTTATGAAAATGTCTACACATGATGTTATTTGCAAGATATTATATGATTTATTTTATTTTTATGATTATATTAATAATAAGAAATGAATCTCATCTGTCTTCTTCCTGCTACCTGCTCTCCTACATGGCAATAGCAGCTGTGACAAGTGCACTCAGAAATAACACCTCACTTTTAGCTCTGAATTATCCCACCACATCTTGGCATCATGAGTCACTACTCTTAGCTAAATGAAGCTTTAGCCAGTGCTCGTCAATAGGCCCAAGGTTTGGGAATGATTCTACCACCTCCTCATCAACACCAATGGCTAAACAGCACAAGGAGGGGCCTGATCTCATTCCTTTGCTGGCCCATCTGGGTAACTGGAGAAAAGTCCAGTACCCTCTCACCCTCACAATCAATATTAATTAATTCCAAGCCCAGACCTGCCTTTCTTTCTCATTCCCCAGCCAAGCATCATTTCCAGCAATCAGCACCTGCTGTGCAACCAAGATCCAGAACAGACCTGGTCCTTTTCCAGCCCTAAGCCCAAGGGCCCTTCCTGGCATCTTGCATCAGCAGCAGGTCGATCGCAGGAAGAATCATTATTAAAACATCCTTTCTCCATTGTTTTGGGCTCTACCACAGCTCTGAGCCACACAAAAGCTGCTGGCTGCCAGAATGACAGTGCTGGGTGAAAAGCCATCCCTGCTCCGCTGTGTGACGGGTCGCGTGTCCAGCAGGATCGGCACTTCAATAGCAACGCAGAGAATTTTTAAAGGCATTTGTTTATTGTGGCTGTGTGCCACCACTTGATTGCCTGAAAAGCTCAGGAGGGCACCTAAACACAATATCTCCCAGAGAGTGACAGTCAGGGCAGTCTTTGCTTGGTATTAAACAGACACCTTCAATACAGATGGAAAGAGACTACAAAAGAAGCATTAAAAGAGCAGTTACATCCTTCTTTTACCCCTGGTGCCTGTTTCAATTTCTCAGGCTGTCATTAGGGGCTGCCATAGGGGACTGTAGCGCAAACGAGCAGCACGGACCAGACAAACCCCGGCAGAGAGCAGCTCCCTGGCAGCTGCCGGCGAGAAAATCCTCCATAGCAGCACAGGGCAATGGGGCACAGCGACCAGTACCCCTGTGTCAGCCAGAGACCTCCCATTTTCCCTAAAGCTGATGATAAAACAAGGGGAAGGTGGTTTCCCACTGCAAGAGGGGATGAGCATTATTGTAATTTTGCTTTTGGATTTCTCACGCAGTTCTGCAAACGCACCAGTTGCCAGTTGTTCGTGCTGGGAAAGACACTATGATGGTCTCGCCTTCCATGGACTTGCTTCCAACTATGGCTTTTAAAGCTGGTAGAAATTTTTTAATGCCTGTCCTGCCTCTCCAGAGAGCTGTCCACCCACCCCAAACTGCTGGTAATGTTTTCCAAGAGAAGACAAAGACAGAAAAATTATTTTATACTAAGTTTGAGGGTTTTTTTCCCTCCTCCTCTACCACTTGGATAGAGAGGCAAACACCAGAAAATTCTGAACTATCGAAATAAAAAACATATTCCTCATATGAACACTCTGGGATGGTTTAAAGCAATGAAAAATGCTTCTTGTTCAAAACCTGCACACTGTCAGAACTCCTTACAGAGCCATTTTGACAAGCTCAAACTATAAACCTTTTTAGGTTCACTGCCCATTAATATTCTCAGATGATTCCTTCCTCTATTTGATTGTCACCAAATGCAAACATCAGTTCTTCCAGACATTTTCATGTCTTATAATGAACAAAAAAGTAAGGAAGTCAGAAAAATAAGCTGAATATCCAAGATCTTGCAAAGGATCACTCAGCCTTCCTATGACTAGACTGCCTGAGTTCATCATCCTTCCAGACAGCTCAGTACAGGTAAACAAAATGTATTTTTACTGTTTTGCACAACCAGTTTTGCACACAGTGAAAGAGAGCTTACAAGGGCATCTCCCCCTCCAGCTTTCAGCATTACACACCTAGACTTGTCCAACAAAAATAGACAGGGAAGTAATATCTGTGCAGAATAGTGGCAGGGATCCCCCATAGGGATCTTCACATTCAGGCTGGCTGGGTAAGGAGATATCAACAACATCCAGCAAGTTCTACCAGTTAATCTGATCCCACAAAGGCTCCTGGAAGGAGCCTATAGACCCAGCTTTGTGCACAGCCCTCTTATATCACCTGGAAATATTTATGGAGAAGAACAGCACTTTTTCCATATGCCGTGAGGCACTGTGAAGATCTATGCTTTGCACTCATGAGTATTTTTAGGCAGTGTGGCTGGCTGCAAGATGGACCAGAAGTACCACATGTCCCTCCTTACTCAACGGCCTGTTCTTCACACTGAGATTTGGTTGACAGCGCTAGACAGCAGCATAGATCAGCAAGGCTCTGCACTCCTGTGAAACTACATCGATAAATGCACAGCCAAGACAAGGGAATGCAGGGACATAAATATATACGATTAGATTCCCATTGGCTTGAAAGTTTCCCTGCACAATCTGCCTCTGGGCTGTATCTTCCCAGCTAAGTTGGAGCAACAGATATATACTCTGTCAGGGTTTTGATATATTAAAAAAGGGAGGTGTCTAAGTCCACTCTAATCCTCTTCATATGGCTCATTTTTAACCAGGCTTTCTCACAGAAGCCATCTCAAGGACACCTCCTCCAGCTGAGTAGGGGGACTGGCGTGTCTGCAATGCACCAACAACTGAGAAGTGAAGGAATTGTGCAGAAAAAGGCTTTTTTCTCTCTCTTCTCTCTCAACCATCAAGCGTGACCGACTGCTGCCACTGCAGCTCCAATCCAACCGTGGAAACACCAGTTCCTGTGCTAGCTGGGGAGAGACACTGCCTAGATGCTGCAGGAAGAAATGGAAATTCCACCTGGAAGAGAAGTGCATAAATAAAACCAATAAAAAGTTTCAGGACTTGTGGAACATGCATAATGTGCTTTATCAGAGATATCGGCTCCTATGCTTAAACACTGCCAGTGGCTGCCAGGGAAAGAAAAATAAAAGATCTCTTATAAAATTATTACCCTGTCATTTAAGTCAACAGCAGTGATACCATGATAGAAGACAGCAGTTATGTCACATTGTTTTATCACTATAATTACATCAGAACACAGTAACTGTCTGTGAGAGATAAGGTAAGGGAAGCAGCTCTTCTGAAGGTTCCTGTTTGCAGCGCTGGGATTTGCAAACCGGATTGGACATTACATTGAATGACTGTCCTTGAGCTCTGAAGAGCCACATCACTGAAGAAATACAACCAGAGGGCTCTCCTGACTCCTGCTGCAGATGGGTTTGTAGGAGTTATCAAGGTCAGTCCTTAGGATCACAAAGAATCCAATTTATTGGAGATTGGCCCCCAAAGCCTCACAAGCAGCCCAGGCTCCTAAATGTCCACAGCAGGGTGGCATGAGCAGCCCTGCAAGGTGGTGGAGGAGAACATGTAGCCACATTTGCTGAATAAGCAGAAGAGATATGGGCCTGGGACTGCACCCATTTGTAGGTCAAGAAAGGATTTGGCATTAAAGAAAAAAGCAATTCTGTGCAGCTCATAGAGTCAGAGGGAAAGGCACCAAAAGCTCTCCTCCTGAGCCCAAAATGATGCGCAGTCCTATATCTCACATACACACCCCCCCAAACCTCTCTTACACCACACCATGCAAATGAAAACTGGGGAAATCCCTGCAGACCCCACTAATTCCCCAACCAACCTGATGTCCTCCAAATGCTTTCTTCAAGTGGGTGAATCCCTAATGCATCATGAGGTTGTCTCTATTTGCTGTTTTCTTATCTCATCTTTCCCCTTTGTTTGGGAATTCACTGCAACGAGGTTCCTTCAGAAACCTAGCAAACTCCCTGTTCCTATATCATGCTGACAATTCATCTGGTTTTAGCCCTCTTTCCCATGGATCCCTCTATTTATTGTAAATTGTTCTGAGGCACCACGGCATACAGCACGCAGTACAATGGAGCCTGAAAAGCTGCAGTCGTTACAACTTTAGTTGTCAAGTGAGACTGTGAAAACAAATAGTAAAAATGAGTTTCAGAGAGTAAGTAGTTGTCTGGAATCTTTTAAATAACAAAAGACAAGATAGGTCACAGGCTATTTTAAAAAGAGAGAAGCTGCCAGACTGGCCCCAGGCCTGTTTTTCTACCAACCCCCCTCACTCAGAAATTCATTGAATCATGCAGTTATTAGGCCTTTCCACACTTGAACAAACAGGATCAGGCAATCAGTACACACAAGACTCTCCTCCTGCATTCTAACCAGCAAGTGTGTTTTGATTGTAATTTGTTGTCCTCTGCTTATAGCAGGGAAAAAACCTCACAACAGTTATTAGCCCTTTCATCCCAGAGTCACTGCTTTTCAGGGGTGGGTGGAGGTTGCCCTGCAGAATCCAACACAAAAACACTGACACCCACTGATGGGAGAGATGGTTGTCAGCATGGTTGGCATAGGCTTGGGTGACACCTAACTCATAGAATAGAATATTTCCAGTTGGAGGTGACCAACAATGATCATTTACTCCAATATCTTACAGAAGATGCTGTCCACCTTTCAGTACTTTGTTAGTATTATTATTATTAGACTACGGAGAGTCCCACAGCATTGAGGTTCCCTTGGAAGATGGATACAGGGACCATCTTTGCTGCCAGACATAACACAGAGAAAGATGATGCTGGGGAAAACAAACCTGTTAACCACCCTTTCCACAAAAGTTTGAAATAAAATATCCTCTCATCTGAAGTCAAGAGCAACCGTGCTGCTAAGGATGATCCGTCATGCCACAGAACTGTATCACGGTAATTACATCAGGAACGAGTTTACCGTTTGAAAAAAGAAGAAAGATTACAAGAAGCAATTCACCAAAACAGCAGCAGTGTCACAGCTGAGAGATATGCAGAGAAATGTATTACATGGGAGCAATTGAGAACAAATTCGATGTGGAAAGGGCTACATGTTGCTAGATTGCATTTAGAGCACTGGTGAGCATGTCTGCTTACAAGCATGCAATCAATGGTTCTGCAAGCAAAGGATTTCCATTTGCATCCACATGTGCACTTTTGCTAATTATGCAAATGGATTTCCAGAGGGCTTTCAGAAGAATACAGAAACACACAGAGATTTTTTCCCCATTTCCAAAGAAATTAGCCCAATCAAAATCCCTGATAGCTACACAGGCTGGAACTGTCATGCATCCGGAAAGGATTGTGCTTGCGTGTCCCTTGACATCTCAGGTTAACGGTACAACCGTTGGGCTGAATGCTTGTCCTGTCAGCAGCTCAGAGAAGGGAACCCTGTGCTTTTAAAGCTAAGCTGGAACTTTCACTGAGACCAAGCACTGGTGTGTCTTAGGAGGTCACCAACCACAACTGAGCAAGAGCAGGACCTGAATTGCCATCCTCACAAAGAGCTACCCATTCATACAGGTCATGAGTTTGACAGTCATTTGCAGGGCATGCTCTGCAGCTACACCCTCACCTTCCTTGGACAGGAAAGCACAGAATGAAGACCTGAATGCAACAGGCTACTGGCTTTTTATTTTTTTTGAGAGGCTTGAAGCAAATCACATAACAGCCTACAACTAATCATCAGTCCAGTAAAAGATTCCCCTCTATTCTCTGTGCCAGACTCTGATCTTACTCTAAGCAAGTCTAAGCAGCGTGCATGATTTAGCAGACTCCAGTCTCACCTGCTTGCTGCTATGATTCCAAATGCTTTCCAGACCAGTTCCAGGCCATAGCACAATACAGAGAAAACACTCATTGCTGAGGAAATTGTCCTATTATTATGACAGGTGGGTTCACTCATAGCCCTCCGTCTTGATATTACCGTGACATCTCTGAACACTGGTCAAACAAGGATTCCCAGCCCCTCTGATCTTCAGGGTACTTTATCTCAGTGTCTAAACACAGCTCAGGGTGTGCAGATGCAGAGCTTCACTTTCACAAGCTGCAGCTGGAGGAAGGCACAAAAACTTGGAGTTCATGAGCAAGTAGAAATGTCATTAAACTGAAAGCAGAGATAGGGACCAGTTTGCCCAGGAAAAGAACCCAACAGCCATTCATCCCCTCACTGGGAAGTTTTTGTTCATGCTGTTCCAGGCAACACTTCAAAGATTATGAGAAAGTCCTTCAAAGGTGCTATAATTGGAGGCAATAACTTTTAAGTGCCCAAAGAAGCTGGTAGAGAAAGAGGCAGATTAGGAATGGCATCAGGAGAAGTAAGAGGGAAGTTTGAGGAACAATTTACAAAGAACACACACTTTGGTTTCCTTGTTGTCCAGCCTTCTGTTTAAAAAATCATCAGGGCAGGAAAAAAGCATATTACACGTATATTTGCAGAGGGCAGGCAGTGTAGAAAGTCAGCTCTCTAGCAAGATAACTGCGTTATTTATTTATTAAATACACAGTAAGCTGAAGTAGGATTTATGACGCAAGACGTCGGGTAAGTTGGGAGTGTAAATAACTAGCCAGATTTTTAAGATGAACACTAAAGGGACAGGAACACCAGTGGTGCACCTGCCATAAGTATGGTTTCTGCTTCACCCCAAAATCAGATTCTCTCTAACACAGCAGAGACCAGGTTGCAGCCTAAGCCTAGCTAAGTCCAGGAGAGCTGGGTCTTGTTCTGTCTGCATCTGGCTGTGAAGGACAGATTCAAAGACTACTAAGACTTTCTGGTCTTCAGTATTTTACAGCTCAAGCACTTAGCTTCTATAGTCCACTGAGCTTGTAAAAACCATGTCACATCCCCCATAACAATATCACTCGGACTAACCAACACTGCCCTGACAGCCTCTGGTCAGGGCCCAGACAGGCTGACAATAATGCTTCCCGTGCACATCCTCCGACAAAAACAGAAGCTCTCAGTACCCAGCACTTTCAAGTCAATACTTTCACTCAGGCTTTAATCTCCAAAATCAATTAAAAGCAAAGAAAATAAACCCAAGAGAACCTCTCCCCTGGGTTTCTTTCAGCTTCAGAAGCAGGAGAAAAATTATCCTTCATAATATCACATTGAAAGCACGTACTGCAGATGGCTGTCACTCAGTCATTAAGTGCAGTTTTGCAATTCCACCTATCGCTCTATGAACCAGGATGATTTGTGCATACTTGATGCATGAGTAACATACTGGAGCATTCTGCATCCCTTATGAAAAGCCATTATAGATAAAACCGGCAGATCCCTGATAAGGCTTCAAAAGTCCAGGGAGTGTATTACCTTCAAAAACATTGCCAGTCCCTTTCTGAGATAAGTCCCACTCAAACTTAACTTGCACCCAAGCTCAGCCAAGCTCACTTTCACACTCCAGAGCTCTGCTTCTTGTTGCTGTGGCTAAACACACCATCTTGTCTGCAAAGCATGGATGTATGGACAGGAAAGAGGTAGAACACAGCTCTTACAGTAAAATGTCTCTTTAGTCACAAACCAAGCAGGCTTTTGTGATTGCCAGATGCAAGGCATAAGTTATCAGACCCAGTGGGTTTTTACATGCCACTAAGCTGAGTCATAATGGAAATTTGAACTCAAGTCTTCACCTTTGGATACTGCCAGGTGTCACCTCCTGGGTAGTTTGCATGCAACACTGCAAGACGGCAGTGTTGAGTCATCGCGTTGTACATCACACTGTGACCAGTCTGCTGAAATTACTTGTGTGAATCTGTGTCCAATTAGTCTGTGAGTCACCATTCACAGATATAATAACTGCTAGCCTCAACTACAAAGGAATATTTGTTCACCTCTCCTCTGAAAGGTGTCTATTTCTTGCTGCCAGTGCATGGTCAGCTAAGGCATGGTGCATGCCAGGGCCCAGAGAGGAGTGTAACCCATGAAGGTTGATAGCGAGACTTGTATTTCATTGGCATGTTTTATAAGAAAGGATCATTCATTAACGCTTGAGATATCTGATGTTTTTGTGAAAAGAGCCACTAGGACTTCATAAAAACTGCCACAGTAATACAACTCCCATGTTCCTTAACACGTCTATAACACATTTCTGATTACTCCCTTCAACAAGAGCTGCAGAGGCACCAGCTTGTTAATTATACTAAGATAAAGGGGAAATTTGGCAATTAAACTCGTGGTTTTTGCATATGTCCCTGGTAGTCATTTGATAATGCTGTCTGCTGCCGCAAGGCAGCATTCCCCCACGTAAGGTTTCCAGGAGACCTGCTGCTATGACTAAGCCTTCCATCACCGCCATGTAATCACAGGCTCACACCAGGAGGTAAAGCTGCTCAGACTGTGGAAGCCATTGTAACTTGAACTTTCCTCGCAGAACATCTTAGGATAAGTTTCTCTAGCTTCTGAAAGCTGGTCAAAGCAGCTTTTAATGACTCTGCCAGCAGGAGCTGGTGGAATTTTTTGCCCTTTCATCTAAGGAAGGTGAATCTCAAGGACCTGTATTTATGTGTTGGCTCTGGTGGTTGCTAAGGTTTGATCAATGGAAAAAGAGAGGAGATGGAAAAGAGCAAAGCTGGTAAATTTCAGTCTGCTCACATGCACACCAAGCTTCCCTGAGCAAGCAAGAACATGCAGATAAATGTACAGCATGTGGTGATTCCACTGCTTGCCAGTCTATCCCTATTCAAGCGATACCAGAGGCCATCAGGATGACCCGAGTACAGTTTTTAAGTATTGCTGTACTTTTGCCAGCAAAGAACAGCCAAGCACAGAGGACAATATGGGAGCAGAAAGAACAAAAGACAATAGGGAGTATATTGCTAACACATTGCTTTTTCTGGTTCAACAGTTGCTACAGCACAGAGAGTTTCATTCTGGATGTTAATAACCCTCATGAAGCAGTTGGTATGTGCCACTGGTAGTGTTAGGATGCAGCAAAAACCAGCCCCATTCCCAGTCCCTAGCATGTGCTTCCCAGTAAAAGAAGGTAAACTCTGAACTGAGGGAACAGGACATCAGTGAAATCTAAACCAAATAAAAGGTTAAATCTCTCCACATCCCAGTGACACTAAAGACCTATTGACTGTGTAATCCTACACGAGGTTTGATAGCAAAAGCATAAGCAGCATGGCTTGTTCCACTAGCCCAGGAAAGTAAAAAGAGCTGGTTTTCAGTTTGTTATCTCCATTCAAGTGCTGGCCTTTACCAATAGCTCAGAGACATGGGACACGTTCTTTTCATGGTTACTACAAAGTATTCCCCCAAATTGTCCCTCAGCACTAGGGCAGCCATGGTTTTGAGTGCAAGGACTGAGACAGATTCTCAGTTGGAGCCATTAAGTAATGACACACTGAGGACAGTTTGAGGAAAAGGGCAATGTTCAAAGAAAACGTTATATTTTATTTAACATCTCAAATAGAGTAATACTCAGAGTTTAAACAGTGGGCAAACATGTAGTCTTGCCTATAACATTATTTAAGTATTTAGCTAGTTTTATCCCCTGTCTGCCTGTTGAAGATTGAATTTTCTTCTACTTTAGCTGAATTAAAAGACTTTTGCTCTGCCTCCTGCCCTCCAATTCCTCACCAAGCAAACAACCTGTTTTCAGAAGAGCTGCTGTCTACTGCTGGTCTCACCTGAATAAATTCTGAATTTTGAAGCTTCTGCTTCCGTCAAATCTGGCCTCAGAGACAAGAGGTAAGTTGGGGTTGAGGAGAATGGAGGGAAAACACACTTAATTAAAATGAACTTAGAAACATCAGCCTATATGGTCAGGACACAGATTTATTCTTTTCTAAAGATCAAGGGAAAGAAGGTGGAAAAAGTGAAAGAAGAGATAAAGGCCTTTGGTATTGCACAAAGTGGTCATCAAGACGCTCACTAAATTTTCATTATATCCTGAGAGTCACTATAAAAGGAGAGGGCAATTCACCACCTCAGAGTAATGAGGAAAAACACTCAATTTAAATTGTCCATAAATACCCTACACGTTGAGCCTTTGCACTGCTTAACATTTAAATGGCACTTTAAAAAGAAAATAAAGACATGAAGGAGAAGGGAAGATGTACCCTTAAGGGTATGGACAGCAAACCAGGAAAAGCAGGAAAACAAAAGATCTTCGTATCCATTCAACTTCATGTAAGAATTTGCCCTACCAAGAACGAAATAGCAATGTAAAAAATAACGTTTCCTACTGTTGGGATGTCCGTAAAGGGTGGTTTGTTACAAGCAGCTGAAATTCCACTATATTACACTACTATTCCATTATATTTCACTACAGTGAAATTCCACTATATTACAGTCTGAGGAGCACATCCCTAATCCATCAGCTTCGTTAGTGCTGCCCAGGCTGCTGCTTCACCAGGGTTCAGCCATCTCTGGGCTCCCTGCTGCCATCAGGGCTCTGTTGTACAGAACACTGTACAAATACTCAATAAAAAAATACTCCTTGTTCCACGAGCAACCAGCCGAACAGGCGAGATAGACAAAGGCAGGAGGAAAAAATTCGTGATCCCTGTTTTTTTTTGTAGAAGAAGCTGAGCCACAGAGAGGTGAGTGTGTACTTAGAGCTAATCTGCTGTGCCAGTGATATAATCAACATGCCTTTCTTGTTTACCTATACATACTAGGAGGTCCTGATGCCTTTGTGATTCCCAGCGTTAACTGCACAGGCTCCCAGCCTTGTATTTGTTCAGATGTAACAACAAGCAGCAAACACAAACCCTCCCCGACTCCCACAAATGCCACACCTCCTGTAACTGTTAGAAAGCCAGCTAAATGAATCCTGAAACACACCAGTGATATTTAAACAAATATTCAATACCTTGAGTCAGGGCAGAAATCAATCCTTAAATTGATCTCCAATTCTGTCCGTCCTAAAGCTCTCTTTGAAAGACAGCTCTTGTGTCCTGCCCTGATGGGCAACAAAATTGGTCAGCTCTGGGATGTGCTGAATGGAGATTTTCCAGCAGTGCCACTGACCAGCTCCCTGCCGCAGGATCACACCATCCCAGTCTAAGCGTCCCTTGGGGAGCACCACAGACTGGGACAGGCTCCATTAGCAGAAGGTTTCAGGACATTTGCTGCATCACAGGTCACACACCCCTGCCATGATACACACACAGCAAGATCTGCATCTTAGCTACCAAGTGGGATGCTGCCTGTGGAGATATACAAAGCAGCTTAAGGACAGCTTCGCGTTTTGTGCATCAGAATCTCCTGCTCAGTGTACTGCCTGCCTGAAGGAAAAGCCCCTCCTGTCTCATCCAAGGACATGAGGTGTTACTTGGCACTTGTAGGATGCTCTTCCATAAATCAGGCTCTAGTTGACTTATATGGTGCAAACAGGCTCTTTGGCTATGACTTGAAATGCAGTCAAAGTTATCAGACTTAGGATGGATGAAAAGAACACCCTCTGTAGTAGATATTATGCTTGCTGTATCTCCCCACAGCTTTCCTTGTATTATATTTGCACCAAGCAGTTCTCTCTCAGCCTGACCCAGTACCAACAAATGCTGGAAAAAAGGTCTGAGCTGCAGAATCCATGTTAGAAAACAGTCACTGGAGTCACTTTAACATATACTTCCCATTAACTCCTCCTTCCTCCCCGACATCACACACATTATCCAGAGGAAAGTAAAATGGATCAATCAAGATCTCAGAGGTATGCATACCCATAGGAAAAGAAAGGGAAATATTCAATATGCTTCAGCCTAGGATATAGGAACTGCTCTACCTAGCCCTCCCTCCACAGTCTCTAACCACATCAATAGCTTCATGTAACTGGGAATACCCAGGATAGCTGATAGGTCTAATAATATCAATCTCACCTTTCTTGCAATTACTGGAGGAGCCAGGGGCTCTTATCAAACTCAGCTCTACCTTATCACCTCCTCACTCCTTCCCTCTTCTGACATCCTCTCCTGTAGGTGTTTCACTGTCAGCTTTGCACACCCAGATACTTTACAGACCTAATAAGAGCAGACAAACAACGTCTATGTCTGAATGATTAGTTGATAATCACAGACATGGTCTTTGCCAAGTTTTTTTTTTTTAATACAGAAGTCCAATTCAACCTTCCTTCACCCCAGCATCCCACTGCCAAAACACACAAATCACATCAATGTAAGGAACGGATGAAAAACCAAAATCCAGCTCATATTGTCTGCCATCAACTGGCTGCTAAATAATGCAAAGATATGAAAACAGTGTGGTTTGGATGATTGATTATAGGGAAATTGCTCATACCTCCAAAGCGTGGCACTTCCAATCACATCTTTGTTTCATTTGTCAGCAAAGAAATTAAGTTCCTCTCCTGGCACGGAGCCTGTTCTGTCCTATTAGCGACGTTTGGCAGATTTCGTTGCTTTTGCAGCAGGTTTTTTTTTGCCCCACTCTGACACCTCACCTCACCCCACCAGAGCTGCCAAATTGTGACCACCTGGGACAGGAGGGGGGCTCCATTTAGTAGCCTGCAATGGCTCAGCAATTCCCTGAGGCAGTTCCCCCAGCTGCTCTCAGTGACCCCAAATCACTTGCTCCAATCAACACAAAGTGTTTGCAGCCTTGGAAAGGTCAAGAGGACACCCAGCACTTGAGGGTTTGCTGTCCCCTTTTCAAGAAGCTCTTTCCAAACTTGGATTTCTCTCCTTCACCTCTGTGCAATTATGCAATTTTAAACGGAGATGTGACCTTCAGATCTTAAAAGGAATATCAGTAACTGCCTCACACAGGAAAAAGCACAGGGATGAAAGAGGTACATTTGTATCAATAAAGAGCAGAGAATAGTCCCACTGGCATAAAAATACTTATTTTCCCCTCAGTTTCTATAACACAGCAACGAAAGGGATCTCCCAGTCCTGGACTCCGCTATGACAGGCCGTGGTTCTCTATAATCCTTTGAATTAATTTAGCAAGCTTCATTTAAAAAAAACAAGTTCTGGTTTTTGCCCCTAGCATTCCCCATTATGAAAGGCTGTTTCAGAACATTGCTGTTCTGACAGTTCAAAACTTTCAATTTTCTGAGTAATTTATGCCTGACTGGTTTTACACTTGTGTTGTTACACCAGTACTGTTCTTTAGTTTAAAGAGTTGCCTTTCCTCCTGATGTTTGCTCCACAATGATATATTAACAGAGCTGTCACATAAGGCACGTTTAACCTAGTTTTACCATTAAAAGACTTTATCTAATTATAGATGGGTTTTTAACTCCTCACTGAAGAGGCTGTGTTTTTATATTGTGCTTAATTATAGATACGTATGGCAGAAAAGCATTTCACGGGATCAGAGGCAGGATCAAATGTACTTAAATAACTATTTGTCCTAATAGTTGTTTGTCTAACCCATTCCTAAAAGCCACTAAGGAAGGGGATGCCACATCTCTCCTCAGCAGCCTGCTTCAGTCTTTTACTCTGCGAGGGATTGGAAGGGTTTTCCTAATAAACATATTAAAACATCTTCACTATGAATTCAAGCATTTTCTTTTTCTTACACCAGTGATCATGGAAAACAGATCATCACCAGCCTTTTTCCATCATTTCTCTCCTAAAATGAACAAATGCCATGCCTTCAATTTTAGTTCACATGACTTGCTTGCCTAACCTCTTAGCATTCTCTTGTTTTGGTATTTTCACTCTAAGACACTCTCTCCAAATTTCTTTACAGCCATAGACAATGTTTCACATCAGTTCCACACACCCACACTTGGCTGAAACTCTGCCAGCCCCAAGCAGGTTGTAATAATTGCCTCACGTATCTGGCAGAGAGCATTCTTGTTAATACAGTATTGGATACAATGAGTTGGTTTGCAGCAGCGTTGTGGGGTTGATTCACATTCTACTTGTGAACCAGCACAACCCTGGTCCTCTCCTGCCATTCTGCTGCCTCATTGCATATTGCCTGTTCTGTGTGTGTGTATTCTGCCTAAGGAGGAGTGCTTTGCACTTGTCTTAATTTCATCTCTTTTGCTTTCAGGCAAAATCTTTTATTTGTAAAGACTGTTGTAAATACTGAGTCTTTCTAGCTGAGTCCCATATTTACCTGCCACAAGGACAGGCAGTGTTTAAGACCTCCAGACAATGAGGTTATGATGTACACAATGCAGAAGCACATTGGCCTCCAGCATGGCTCAGCCAGGATATGGATGGAATCTCCACACCTAGTTACGTCACACTTAGAACTATTCAGAAAAATTCCTCATAGTCTTGATTTTTAGAGACTACTTCCCCGAAAAGGGATCACATGTGATTCTGTGACATTCCTTCTCCTGAGCAATCTTCTACCACAGCATCATCTAATGACATTCCACAAGATCTGCCTTTCAGATCTCTTCTCCAGACACCTAAACCTTCCCATCAACCACGTGAAACTTCCTCCCTACTCATCCCCGCTAACATCCTAAAATCAGCCACAGCCTCGAGGTGGGACCTCCACCTTCCTTGAAGCAGCCAAATGACACTATCCAAGGCTGGTATACACTAACATAAACTTTGATACAGGTTTCTTTTAAGTTCAGATTAAATAAGGAGTCAGAAAAACTTACCTTCTGGTCACCGTGTCCCTGCAGCACAAGGTCCTGTTCTGCTTTGCTTTCTAGCAGCCTTCAGTAGTTCCCTGCACCTGAGTGTTCTCCTTCCCATCTCCACAAAGGTTGGCCAGGGCACTGCAAGGTACTCAGGAGTCTTCAAGTCTGCACTGTCCCTAGCAGTGTATGCTGAAGAACCAGGTCTTCAAAACACAGCTCTGTAACACAAGGCAATCTGAGAGAAAGAGCCTTGTGCCCCAGCTGGTGCCTTTCAGCAGAACAAATCCTCTTCATGATCCCAGTGGTCAGGGAACAAGCAAACTAAATGCTTTCATCACCCACCACCCACCCACTTTTGTTTGTTTTGTCATAATTCCAGTCTTCCAGTCCTCCCCCCCCCCCCACCTCTCAGCTCCATTTTGGCAGGAAGGGCAAGGAGCCTTTAAAGCTGGTGGGTTTTGAAGAGCAAAACCTTCTAATCTACATTTCTTTGAAGGACTTGGCACTGTCCTGGCACGCTGTCGCCTGAGGATTTCAAAGTGCATCGCAGGAGTGTTACCTCCCTTGGCACTGTAACGAGGTATGGCCGTACAGTCTGTGTTGCCTCAAGTCATTCCTTTTGGAGGAGATGAGACCAGCAGAAAGCTGCTGAGGGCCCAACTTACAAGGGGTATTAAACCTAGAACTAGTGTAACAGCAGGTTTAAAGTGGAACATAATACAGGTTAAGACTTGGCTTGTTATTCCTCTTGGGGATGGCTGTGTCTGCTCAGGTTCTGGAGGAGTCAGAGGCTAGGTAATTGCATTCTTGAGACTCTTGAAGAGACCTCCACACAATGAGAGCCACAGTCCTTCCCTAGAGGCTATCAGCTACTTATCAACCAAATGAAAAGAAAACAAAAAAAATCTTAGGGCAGCTTGGTGCTGGTGTTCGTGTGGCCGTAACAAGGGAGAGCAAGCAGCGTATCAGCAGACACGCTGGGCTAAATGGAGCAAAATGAAATCAGGTAGCAGTGCTGCTCCTTCTAAGAGTGTGATCCTTCAGGATTTGGCTGGAAAGCTGCTCTGAACTGCTGCCATGGACAGAATGCTGATTCCAACCCAGCTCTCTGAACCAGCGGCATTTTCCGAATGGCATTTTCTTGTGCTTGCTCAAGCACGGAGCAAACGTTACAAACTCCTTTCCCTGGTGCCGCTTGCTCGCATTCTCACGTCTGCTCCCCGTTCACACTGATGTAGGGCAGGATCTTTCCTGCTTGCCAGAGGTGTGAAGCCAATGTAAATTACTTTCCCTTTTGCATCGAGGGAAAGTCTTATTATCAACCTGTCAGATCTAGACAGCTGCCAAGATGCTTTATAAGAAGAATTAAATCAGGCTCAATCTCAAAAGATAAATTCTTGTCCCTCTTCGGGGCCCCATGCAGGGCTCTGGCCTTTGCCAACAGCAGCAATGCTGATCAGCCTGTTTTTTTGAATCTTTCAGCTGAGCTTTATCAGTCAAAGCCAAGCATGTGTGGGAGACTGCAGCAGCATGGAACAGTCCACTATCATCAAACAGTATGTCACAAGCAAATGGTTTCCCAGGCTTTTAACTGGACACATCTCACAATGAGCTCATGGAGGAATTACTTTGTTTTGTCATCAAAATGCAAGCCCCTCCAATATTAGAAATTGGTGGTCACTAGAGACCAGCACAAACCTCAAAGCAGTTGGCACGCCAGAAGATAAGACAATATCTCTCACAGGTAAAAGAAATGAAGAGAGAATTTTGCATGACAGAACAAGATTATCTGCTTTGCAATTCAGCCAAGACACTGAAAGGAAACATGTCTACCCCTCTCTGGCTTTGTAGGTTCCCTCCACACATCATGGACTTCACAGTAGAAGTGGTGGTTCTGGCACTGCCGTGGCAGTAGACAGGTAAATTATGACTGTGGTTTCTGTGGGATGTTCATTTGCTCAGTTGACTTCTCCAGTACTGCTTATCAACACATTTGCTTCTGTTGTGAGACCTGATGAGTCACCAAGCCACAGTTATGAGGCTGGCATTCAAATCCATGTGAAATCCAGCAGCCTCAGGCTCTGTATGCTACATGCATTTTGTTTTTCCCTACAGGGGTGGCGAAAAGGTACTTGCTGCATACAAGTAAACAAATAGGTCCTCAGATCCCTTCTCATCTCACTCCCCCCTCCTCCAAAGCCTCTGCAGACTATACCATGAACTAGCTGTGTTGTGGATTTGATTTCACACTGTAACAAAAGACTTTGCTCTTTGAGTCTAGAGTCCCTGCAGGTTTTCTCTGCTCTGCAAGGTTTCACCTATTTTGTGTCAGCTTTGACCCTCAATGAGGGTCATGCTGGTGGATCAGAGGCTGCACAAGAGCATCTGTATTGCTCTTCCCTTTGAAAAGTTAGCCTGAAATTAATGGTTTAGAAAAGAGGGATAAAGATTGGTAGTCATGCCAACCCCTTCAAAACAGCCAGGCCCAAGGATGGCAATGTTGATCTCATAACCAACAGCAATAGACCATACATGATCCCACCCATTTGGCAGATGGCAGCAGCCACACTCAGAGGGGCAGAGTGCAGAATTCATGCCCAGATCTTCAACAAGCCCCCAAAACCAATCCTAAAGGAAAATGTTTTCAAATAAGACAAATGAGTTTTTCCACAAGCACCTGGCCAGGATCTGAACCAAAGGGACAGAAAATGTATCCTGAGCCAGCTTTCTCCAACCATAAAAGAAAGGAAAAGAGCAACAACTTAAAAGATTGTGGATACTCCATATAGGCAATATTGAGTAGACTGAAGGGGAAAAAACAGAAGAGTCTAGAAGGTAAAATTACACTTGTCTTAGAAGTAAGGTGCAATTTTATTCCTTAGATCCTGGAAAGGCAGCAAGATGTCAGCAAGTCCTCCTTTTCATCCTCTTGACCATAAATGCTTGATTCAGTCCTGAACAGCTGAAGATCACAGGCAGGGGAAATTTCCCTGGCTGTTACTGGCCTGCAGATGCCAGATATGACCAGCTGGGGTTGCTTGCCGTGGTGTCCCTGAATGACATGGGTGCCTGGAGAATACATAACTTCAGCACACTGCAGTCTTTCAGGGCAGCAGATCCACTTCTTGTGACCATCTCTTCTTTCCCTGCTTCTGCAGTCATCCCTGGTCACCTCAGCACCTCCTCTTCTGTAGGAGGAACAGCCTCCTCCCTCCTCAGAGCACGGAAACCTTTGAGACAAGAGAAGTGGCAGAAATGGAAACAATACAGACATAACATTTTTGTTCTCTCAAAACACTCAAATGTCAATTTTTAGTGTACAGCTTTTCTGATGGGAAAGGAAAACTTATTTGAATACCCTTGTACAAGGCTGTGCTCCTCACTGCCTGTACAGCAGCAACACTGGCTGCAGCTCTGTGGGGGAAGGTTTTATGAAAGTCAGAACCTGTGAAAGCAGTGGAAATTAGGAGGTAGTAAGAGTCCCTCTTTCTCTCATAATTTCCATCCCACTTCTATAGCCTACAAACTGGAATATGGCTATGCAGGGTCACAGCTGCATTAGCTAGCTCTTGCGCAAATCACACAGACGCTCCCCACTCCCATGGAAACGTGCTCTTGGCCTACGCCGATGATATTTCCTCATGCAGAACTGACACATTTTAAGATCTAATTATTGTCACGAAACCTTAAACATCATGGAGCCCACTTTCAGCCTCTGCTCATAAATGCCCAACTGCTCCCACTGATGGTCTCTTGGAGCAGCAGTTTGTTCACTGCAGGAACCGTCTGTCATTTTGAACTCAGGAACTAACAAACCAGAAGAGATTCAGCCCAGGATTTGACATGTCCCTGCCAGAGGCTCAGACTTGATGCCCAGATCTGAGACTGTGACATTATGTGTATCTGGACTGTAGTCCCATGTGAGCCATGACAGACTGTAGGTCTTGCCAGTGCATAGCCTAGAAGGTTACAATTTCTACTGAGGATCATTGGTGTTTGAAATGGGATCAGGTAGCTGTATGAAGATGAAAAAAAATCCTACATTACTTCCTGGTGTTTTGTACATAAATAGTCACTGTCTTGTGAGCCCTGATGCCAGGATGTCCTGACTCTCTGCAGTACTGCTCTCAGAAGGATGCATACTCACTTTATCATTCCAAAGGGAAGCCAAGATCTCCTGGATTCCTCCAGAGCTGCTGCTCCCTTCAAGCTGGCTGGATTAGGACTGTCTGTAAAAAAGAAAAAAGTTCAGCTACAGTTTTTACAGCCCAAGTCTAATGGGAAATCTTGCATTGCCAGTGTGCTTTTCTCAGGGATCTGCAAGACATCACTGTCCATACAAGCTGGCTGGATGCTGCTCCAAAATCAGCCTACACACGTTGGCAGCACAACCTGTCATCCCTAGAAAACAACCTCCTTTGAGAGCTAAAAATAGATGCTATTTTTTAAAAGAACCAATTATTCCTAAATTTCTGCATATTAGAAATACTAAGTCTCTAATTTAAAGCTGTCCTCAAATTGGCTTTTCACCTTTGTTCGCCTGTTTGCACACACGTCAGTGATGGTGGAGACTGGCATATCCAGGCAGTGCCTGCAAATTAAGTGGGCTGTGAACCTTCTTAAGCCACAGAGTGGGAAACATGAAGGTTCTGTGCAGAGACTCGTGCCATCAGTTTGTTGCTCACAGATGAGCAGCCCCAGCTGGAACAAAAGCATTCAGCATAACCAACCAAGGAACAAATACTTGGGTATTTCAGCAAATCAAATTTTGATCTCTTTCCCTTGTTAAATCTGTCCTTTTCCATTGGTCACAGGCAGCACTGAGGTCTTCATAGCAGCTTTTAACACAGCAGAATTTCATGCCCTGGAACACCTCCTGCAAAGGTGTCAGCTAGAACAGCTTTATGCTTGTTTGACATTTCTGAGGTTGGTTAGAGCAAAAAGATCTGGGGGGAAAAAAAAAAAAAAAAGAATTCTCATTTGAACTTCAGTTCTGGTTCAATTACAGCCTGGGGCAAAAACTCAGGTTGATTTCATTTTATCCCAATGGCCTATTTCTTCTTTGTTCTGACCCTATGTCCTTGCACCTGTTATATAGACATATAGAAATCAAGAAGGCCTTAAATCTGCAGTCCCTCATTAAACAAGGCTCAGAGGCCTTTCATGCCAAACACAGATATGTCTTTATTTCATTTCATCCATGTGCAGTTGACCCTTCAGTGACTTTAATCAGCACCATGACACTACAATAAAGATTATAAATTAAAAAGCATTTTTGAAACCTGCTCTGGTTTTGTTATGATATAAAAAAGTGTAAGTTTAAAAAGGTGAAAAAACACTCACTACACTATATTGCTATCAACAGACAATCCCTCTAGCTCAGCAGTCTTAGGTTTTATCACACATACACAGAGCTCACAAGATAGTAATCAGTTAAGCATTTTGCTAGAGCACTTTGAATGGGAACATATGGAGTTGAGATTCAATTGTCCAGAACTGGCTGCCTGGTAATTAATATTCCTTCAAATGGCTCTTCTGCCAAGGTGTCCCTCTTGTTTCAGCAGCCATTCCCCTGTGGCTTGGATACACTACTGAGTAGTTGCTCATCTCCCAGCCCAAGCCTTGTAGAGAAACAACAGGGACAGACAAGCTGGAGAACTTATGTTTCAGCATTGCCTCAGGCACATCCACCAAGACTGTGTATGAAAAACATCTTGTCACTTCAACAGCAATAGAAAACAAAGCAAACACCCCCCCCCCCAACAAACAAACACAAAAACAAATCCACAAAAAAACAAGCCCCACACTTGAGGAAATGTTCTAGGAAATATATTTATATTGCCTCCTCAGGACAAGTACAAAGAGGAAGGATTCACCTCCATGAAAACTCAAGAATATCCACCTCCAGATCCAATATATGCATTTTACAACTCTAAAGGGTCACATACTTCAACAGACTTCGGACTGTGCTGTGGTGCAACTCAGACATGCATCTTTTTGCCATTGCTAGTCAGGCCAAGCTCTGTATCTCTGTCTAGCTTACACATGCAAGTTCAGGCTTTTCAAGCATAAACTGACATCTATAGAATTGCTCCACACTTACATAGTGCTTATTGCTCCTTAATGCAGCCCTAAAATCATGTCCAATTGAATTGCAAATACTTCATTCTCACCCTGAATGCTGGGCAGCAAGGGAATCCCTTCAACTGACTGTAAAATGTCTTGTTTCAAAGAAACCTTGCTTTCTAGTTGCAGGGAAATAAAATAACTAGAGTGAAAGGAATGTGCAGACCCAACTTCAAACAGGGATGTGTCCATAAATATTGATATATGTTAACTATTGGCAATGAGCAGGTAGATATCTTCGCCCAAGAACTCTTGGTACTTATCAACTTTAACTGAGTTTGTCTACTATTTTCTTACCTTCATTTTACTCCACGCACCTCCCTTGGCAGGTCTGCACACTGGTTTAGAGCCCAGTCCAACCTTCATGAGCCAGTCCCAGAGTATCTTCATTGAGCTCTGCCCTTGCGAAGGGCAGGGAAAATCAAGATGCCCACACAGCCTACAAGTC
This sequence comes from Streptopelia decaocto, assembly GCF_964273445.1. Taxonomy (NCBI): domain Eukaryota; kingdom Metazoa; phylum Chordata; class Aves; order Columbiformes; family Columbidae; genus Streptopelia; species Streptopelia decaocto. The sequence goes on from NC_138664.1 coordinate 5,817,711, forward strand.
CAGCTACGTCTATTTGGTTTCAAGTGCATTTCCAATCTCTTTAAGCTTCCAGCAGGGAGAAATAGATCTGATTCTATGCAATCTCATTCACACCTTTTCTCCTACCACTGTGGAAGTAGGATGCTGACTTCTCAGCAAACATAGCTCCATTCCTCAGGGTGTCTGCTTTGTTTGCTTAGCTGAGCCCCATCAAATTATGTTCAAATCACATTAAGACAAGAGAAAAATCAGAATGCTCCTCTTTCATACCTGGCTTTTTTATTTATTTGCTTCTAATAGAATTTATTATCTAGAGGAATTTCAGTTTTTACAGAGCTGCTTCATTTTCCTCTCTGCAATTTGGGTCAAATCCTATTACTGAGCTCTGCTAAATTTCTTGCAATATTAGCATTGCTGTCCCCAGCCTGGTGGGGATGTGACAAGTAAACATTGCTGAGCTGTGCCCCAAATCCAAGCTGAGAACATCAAAAGGGCTGAGGAAAAGTGCTGAGACATCATAGCCCAGCTGGCTCCAGGGAGCCTGAGGCTGGAAGGGAATGAGACAGACACAGAGCAAGCACTGCCCAGGCCTTGCATGGGAAAGAAGGGCTGGAACAGCCCCTGCAAACCCCCCGTTTCTGGGTGCTGACGCACAAACTCTTTTGTGTGTCCTCCTCTCTGTGTCAAGAGATAGGCTGGAATCATTGGTCCTTAAATCACAGCAGAGTTAGGGCCAGAAAGAAATAGAGGATGACAATGGAAGGTTAAATGGACAGGGGATGTAAAAATCACAAGGAAATAAGGAGAAATGGGGCTTTTTATTGGGCCCATTTTGATGATGCACAGGTGGGAACATGGCAAAGGCTGCTCTGACATGTAATTCAGGCCGACTGTTGCTTAGAAATGGCTGCGTTTCTCAGAAAAAAAGCTGCTGTCCTCATTTCTGTTTGGAAAAAATGGGCACTGTGGAGAAGAAAGCAGTCAGGGGCCATTGAGGGGCATGTTTTTGGGCAAGGGCACCCTTCAGCAGCGACTTCTACCCCCTACTTAATTCAGAGCAGCTACAGTTTTAAATAAGCATATTCAGCATGGAAAAGGACTCTTTAAAGTTTATTGCCCCCAAAGGACACATCAGGCAGCAAGTAGGAAGGAAACAGTTCCCTGCAGTAAAGACACCACCACCTTCCCTTTCAGCTCACCTCATTCCCACCTCTCCTTCCCTCCCTGTCTCCAAACTCAAGAGGAAGAAATAAGCTAAGAAGCTTCCCATTCCTGCTGTTCAGGGGCTCCCTGCAAGGTTTAGCCCTCTTGTTCACTTGTTAGACTTATTATCTTTCTCATTATTATCCCAATGCCTCAGAGTCTGTGTGGAACCTGGAGGACAGACTCCATATGGAAAACATAAAATGATTCAGTCAATACGCGGAGGGCATACACCTTGGAGCATATGGCACATGTGCTGACTAACACTGTAGCTAATGCCAATAATAATGCTCTACGGCACACACGAGCTGGGCTGTTCAGCCTTCCAACTGAGAACTTCAATGCAGTCCTGGCTGCTGTGTCGTATTTTTAATGTGTGACATTAAAATAGAGAAGATGTAATGGGTTTATTTTTTCAAATGGGCTTCCAACTGTGCCACCTGGAAGTCAAGGAGATGTGGGAGGACAAAAAACCCCAAACCATTAGGTCATAAAAGCTCCAGGAGAAAGCCAGCCAGCATTTGATAACACAGGTATCTGTTCTCCAAGTTGCTGGCAATCAGAGCACCTTGCAATCTATGGGAATACTCAGGGTTTATTCCTGCAAGTTGCTACAGCAAGTTAATTTATATGCTCTTAGAGTAGGCTCAACAAATTGCCTCTTGGTAGAGAATAACAAGCCCTGATGATAAACCAATAACTACTTAATATTTCACCCCTGTGGGACTGTGTATATTTTCCATATCAGTTTAGAGCTGAGACTCCCTGGCTTCCTGCCCCTACAACATCCTCGCCCCAGAGGAGATTTGCATCTCTCACATGAGGGATACCTGAGCTGCAGGTTGATTTAACAGCCACGGTTTTGCAGTCTGTAGTGGAGAAAGACTTGTGGAAGATACTTGGCAAAGTAAACCGTACAGAATAGCCAACAGATAGTCTTCTCCCTTTCACAGCCTCTAATGAGCCCTTTGCTTCTTATCAGAACAGCAAGGGAACAGACATCCCTCCAGCACATAACTGGCCTCTCTCAGAGGACCAGGAGATGAAACCATAAGCAGTGAGTTACAAACATGGAGAATTTCTGAACTCATTTGTCTGCTGATAGGATTCAGGCCTCATTCCAACCTGCAAATGGGATGTGCTTCACTAATTTTAAATCACTCAGCAGGTGATAAGTGGTTAACGCCTGGAGCCCTGAGGTGTCTTCAAAACATAATTGCTTATTAAAATAAAACAATAATTAAGTGGAAGACACAGAACCTTGTGATTTCTGAAAACTGGATCATTTTTCATAATGAATCTATCTCTGAGGCTAGTAGCAGACAAGGTATAGCCACAAAACAAGAGAAAATGGCTGGGGGACACCTGAGTACACACTGCTCTGGCAGCTGAGGAAGGGAACAAGCAACAGGACTTGAGAGCACCCACAGAAAGGATGCTCTGGGATGCCACCAGAGAAAAGTCATAGATTCATTTGATGAGCAGGAAACCATTCAGGTTTGCACAGAAGGGGACAAACTTCAGGCTCAAAAGGTCCAAAACCAAGACAACCACAGCATCTTTTCAAAGTGCTGGGGGAAGGGAAAGGGGTTTACTTGGTAACACAAGTCCTGCCTTATCCTGTGGTCCTGGCCTTGATAATATCGATGGAGTGTCATAGCTTCTCAGTTCCCTTCAGGCTCCAATTAAACTGTCTCAGTAACTGGCACTTAGCTCAGACCCTTCTGGGGCCACTGTAAATCAAATTTCTCATCCTCCTAGCACCATCCATCAATGATTGATCTTGTCTGTGTGGGGATCTGCATGCTAGAAACTGATAAACAGGACATCCCTAACCACGTTTTTGATATTTGAGGTGCCAGGAGATGTTTTGTATGCAGGCATTCGTCCTTTATTCTCTTCTTCCAAGCACAGAGACCAGAAGTCTCCATCTCTTCTTCATGCATGACGTGCCAGATGCTGCCCACCCCAAGAGCTTTGATTAGTCAGAGTAAAAACCCCTGCATTAACAGTTCAGTAAGTAAATACCTGATTGTTTTCATCCTCTTCTCCACAGTGTGAGCTGCATAATTTTAATCATGCCTTTGGGTTTAATCCAGATTATTTCATTGCAAACTGCAAGAACATATCATTACTTACAGTGCCATTCTACACTATTACTCCTTCAGGTCAGCAGGTGATAAGGAGATCCTCATGTGTTACCAATTTTCTGTTCCCCTGTTTCTTGTACGGTGACAAACTCCTGCACGCCCTGAGCTGAGAATTAATGAGAAAGCAGCAGCATAATTTAGGTCCTAAACCTGCAAAATTTTCAACTTTGTACACTCTTTAGAGATATAACTCTACAGAAAAGGAGCAGGGAGAGACAAATGAAAGTGTGACTCTATACCCTCCAAACACATTCCTCGTTTTACAAGTTCACGACAGACAGCAGCAGGGAGCTGTTGTTACACCGGGGAGGTTGTCCCATATATCAGGCAGAGTATTGAGCTCAGTTTGCCTGTGTTCATGACACTTTAAAATATCTTAATCCAACCCCAGGTACCACATTACAAAACTATCTAGTATTTATTAGCCCTTCATTAACCACCTCAGCAGAGGGTCCAGGCAGGAATGAGCAATGGAAAAGGTGTCTCCAGAGTGAACTTCTAACCCTTCCCTTCCAGGCCATGGTGAAGAGAAAAACCAGACTCCACTGTCTGTCCTACAGCCATCCCCAGAGCTCCCCATACTGGCAAGAGATGCCAGACAATTTTGACTTCTAACCATTTCCACATTAAAAATGACTGCCAGCACTTCAACAGAGCTCTGGCCCCAGCAAGCAGGAAGGAGGCAGCAAGCAGCTAAATGCAGGGGCTATTTTTAACCTGGGCTCATTTCTTAGACAAGAAATTATTCACAACCTGTATATATGCAAGTGCATGGAATACAAGATGGGTTTGCCTGCAAATGCTCATTAATGGAGCTGCCAGCTCCCTCCTTTCTGCACTGGGAAGAAAAGAACTCTTCTCACTGCGTTACAAGGGGTTGTAGGGAAACACTAAAGGTGTGAGATTAACAGTCTCGTGCCACCTGCATGGTGGCTGCTGTAGTAGGAGAGGAAGCAGAGGCTTTGAGACACACAGTAATTTTGGCACTAGCTGCCCATCTCTCATTTTATCCCCATTCTTATGGCTTTCTTGGAGCTCCTGATTCTTCTGTTCCCTGCAGTCACTCTGTGAACACAGCAGGTCATGCATCCTTTTGGGAGGTCCACTTCTGAAATGCAGACATTATCTTAACCTAAGGTTAATTCACCTTTCTCTCCAGTCTTTTCTCTACATTGGGAAAGTGCAGGTTTCTTGAACTTGGAAACACTTTTCTTGCAGCCCTCTCACTTCTCCTAGCACTCATATCCTTTGCCATGATCAATGGTCAAATGCTTCTGGCCCAGCAAGGGCACAGATCACTTTGAACTGCAGCCCTGATAATTGGGTTTGGCAGGCAATATCTGACTTTTAAGACCTTCCTCATCTTTTTTATTTCACTTTTATAAAGTACATGCTCAAGGATTTCAACTCTAAAGGTAAAAAAGACTATTATGATCATTTAATCTGACCTCCCACTTACCTGTGGATGTAAAAAATTCACCCGGCGGTCCTTTACCAAGCTCAGGAACTTCTAGTTGAGTTGGAATGCCTCCTTCAGAAAAGTGATCTGAACTTGATATATTGGATTTAAGTACCAGAGAGCTTGCTGCATCCCTTAGGCAACCACTCCAGGGGTTCATCATCCCATTGTTAAAGACATCCACCTCATTTCCAAATTGGAAATCAATGTCAGACAAACACAAACATTGGATCTTATTACACCCCCTTCTCCACTATTCTAAAAAACCTCTTAACATTAAACGTTATTGTGTATTTTCCCCTGAACTGTGAACAAGCTACTCCTACCATCTATGCGCAATGCCACCTTTAGAGCAGGATACACAGAACAGATATACAGCAGCTCTAAAATATACTGCTTCATCAGCAGTCTAACCCCAAGCAGTTTGGCTTTTCCATGTTTTTCTGCTTGGAAAGGCCCATTCCCACAGCTGTCCCTAAGATGAGACAGCCATTTTCATGCCCTTGCATCTCAGAGGTGTTATGTGCCACTGACTTCATCCTAACAGCTCTTTTACTCACATTAGGAGTAAAGGCCAGGTTAGCAAACATCCTTTTGGTTTCTAGGAGCCTAAAAATCCCACTGTGTTTCAGGCTCCAAAAAGCCCGCAACACCATTGTAAAAACATCCAGTTTGGTTTAGCTGCTTGAAATTAGGCCGGGAGGATCCAGATCCCTTGAAATGGATGCATGCACTGGAGAGAAGGGAAGAAAAGAGAAAAAGACAAAGCTCAGAAGTCAGCCAAAATGTTTAGGCTCAAAGTTTAGCTCACAAACAACTGGAAACCGTGTTTGCAGTCTGCTGCTTAAAAACTCCTGGGATCCACAGACCACTTCCAATAGTTCATAACAGGTAGTTAAGAGAACAAATAGAGCCATGAATTCTTGCAAGCAAATCCATCATGTCACTCAAAAATTTTGGGGACCCACATTGCAAATGGGGAGAGAATCCATTGATTATAGAACATAACTACAAGAACACAGTTAAAAAGGAGCTTGTGCTCCTTTTCATCCATGACAAAGAGCATCTGCTTCTCCGTGAAAAATTACACCTCAGTTAAGAAAGCAGGGACACTTCAGCTATCCCAGAAAGCAATTGGAAAAAGAAATTTATCTAATCAGAATGTAGCTTTTGCTAGTTTCTCACACCAGACTAACAGCCCTCACACATAATTTCCCCCAGAAATAACACTAAAGAGAAAGAAAAACATCACAGGCAACAGAGAAGAAACAGTTATTTAAAGGGGATCGAAGCCAGCTACACATCTTATTGCTAAAGTCAGCTAGAGTTTGGGGAAAACAAATCTACAAAAAAAACCTGAATCAAAAAAAACCCTCTTCCCTGAAAGCCAGCAACTCTAAAACATAGGCCATCCCACACAGGTCTTACCAGCGTGAGGATAAAATTGAGGCAAGTGATGAGCTGATGCCCAGCAGCTGGGCCACCGAAGCCCCTGCCCTCAGCCCAGCAGCTGTGTGCCCTCTCCCAGGCAGCTGGGAAGACCGTAATTAGTCCTTTCTCCCCAAATTTGCTACATGAGCTTTTCACTCCACTGAGCAGAAACTCATCATATATTGAACTTGCTGTTGCATGGAGGAAGATAGTAGAGGTGGGATGGATTAACCAGAATATAAATAAAAAGCCTAAGATGCAGCAAAACAATAATAATAAAACTCCACCTGTATCATGAGCTCTGAAAAAAAAAGAAGAATCTCTCATCTCTACCTTCACATACTGTGGTGATGTACATCTTCAGCTTTCCCATTCCTATTAGTCCTGCACTGCTTGCCTGAAACTTCTTTTCCTGAAAAGAAATATGAGATGTCTTTTTTTTTTTTTGAGAAAAAGGACAGAGCAATCTTCATATGAATCTATAAAACATAACTTTTATTATCCCCACATCTGCTTTCCCACCAGATGGCACATGTTTGCAAAACAACTCTTGGAGGCAAGAGAAAAGGAAGAAATCCTGTGAAGAAATCCAAAGTGATGGGAAGATCTTAGGGTAGTTCTTATAATTTATAATCAGTCCATTTAATATAGAACACTAATGCACAGCTGCTGAGAAAACTTGTCCAATATGTTTCTGCAAAAGTAAAAAAGGCCTCTGAGGTCATCTTGGTGCCTACATTATGCTACAAATAAATTGTCTAATTGTACAACCTTGTGGAGTCTTCAGTATTAACCTCTTTCCCTCATCGCCAGCCAAGCAACACAGCTCTCTTGTTTACAAAGCCTGGAGCAAGAGGACCAAGGGAAAATGGATTAATAAATCCAACATGAAGAGTCTTTTACTGTTGATCCTAGATTTACATTGGGAACAATCTATTTATTCCTCTGAGCAGAATATGAGGCCAATGACACAAAGCAGGACTCATCTTAGGACTAATAATATTTCCAAGCCTTTTCCATCCAACTTGCCAGTCTCTGCCACAAAGCCCTGGGTCATTATGTAGGGGCCAAACCTGTGAATTCCCTGGAGAAGCCATAAAGCTTGGAAAGTAAGAAGCTAAGGAGACCTGTGAGCAGGAGTTTCTCCTTGTGGTTTCTAAAGCATCATCATCACAAACTAAAACAAAATTACTTCTGTCTCAGAGTCTAGGAGGTATCTGCAAACCTGAGGTTATGTGTAAATGGGCCCCAGCTGACAGCCAGATCCCAGAGAAAAAGGCACTGAGAGCTGTAACTTCAGTTGTTAAGGGCCTACATGAGAATTTCAGTTCAGTTCAGTTCAGGGCTTCCACTTTGCTAAGCCTTCATCCCTGAAAACCATGTCTGAAACAGACCTCAACACTTGCTCGTAACCTGCGTGGCATCCACCCAACACTAGAAACCCTTGCTGCCTTTCTTGAAATTTGGCTCAGACAGCACAAATCCCAGCTTCAGGCTAAGTGAATGTTTTGCAAACCATTCAGCAAGGCTGGCCTGAGTTCCAGTTTGCAGATGATTTGTTTTCTGTGGGAAGAGGCCAGCCAGACTCACCCACACAACCTGAAGGCTGGTTGCTCAAAGTGAAGGTATAGCTGAAACAGGCTCTCTGTGCCTGAAGTTATGAGAAGTTTGGGATTGCTCAGACAGATGCTGTAACTGGATGTTGACAATCTTTAAAAGCAATCAACTGTAGATAGAAGGTGGAGCTTCTAAGTTTAGATATAAGCATACTAAAGAAATTTAATGAATTAAATAATCCTGTGTATGTTTGATATTACCATAACATAGCCTTATAGACATGCTGAGGTTCTTAGTAACCTCCCAGACGTCTCTGCAAGAGAACAAAAGTGCCAACAAACTCTGAACCCTTGTTAATGTAGATGGTGCTGAGATTATTAATCAGAGAAGGACAAAAAATTATGGCTGAGCAGGCACCAGTCTGTTCACAAAGCCTTCTCCAATTAAAAGCAAAGTGGTTATGTCAGAGTTCCCAAGGCATTAAATCTTGTCTAATTAGCAATTGTTAAGAACCAGTGAGTGTTTTGATTTGGATGAGTTTGGAAAAGTCTACATTAAGAAAACCGTGTTAGAAAATGAAGATATTCCAAGAGATCAGGCACTAGAAAGACTTAACTAGACTATAGTTCGGTTTGGAAGAGCCTAGCTTTTCTCCAGTGGAATTATGTATCAACTCATGAAACATACACAGTTGCATTGGGATAGTTTTTGTGTGACACTGAAAATGAGGTGAGTTTAAATAATAAATTTACTAGACTATCCCTACTAGACTATCCTTGCTGTCTGTTTGTGGTCTTTTGTTTGGATTAAGGTCACCAGAACAGTTTTGACTTCAGTTTTGCTGAAGGTGCTTCCTCCAAAACACCCAGTCCCTTAGCTAAGACACAATCTCTGCTAAGCGCTAACGGGGTTCTTTCCTTTTGATCCCTGCCTACTGTCAGAGCAGTAACAACAATGGGATCCAAAGGGTTTGTTTGTTTGCTTTTTAGTAGGTTTGTGGTTCTGTGGTTTAATATTTGCTTTACGTTTGTGACCATAACTTCTCAGCTTGTGCCTCTGGAGTCTGCAATCCCCTCTTGCACTCCTATCCCAGAATTAGCCCAGCCTGGCTCTGTTTGGCTTCCAAGATCTGGACTGACAGCAGGCAGTCTGATGTGACCATAGGTGGCTGTGCCACTACAATGCTTACACTTACAGTTATTGTCCTAGCTAGAAGAGGGTGACATTGTCACACACAGCTAGGCATTAATGCCATTTTACCCAGAAGAGGACATATTCCTTATCTCCACTTCCTCATGGTACTCATAAGGCAAGAGAGATTAGACAAAGTCTACAAATGTCACAGGTTTTTGAGCCTGAACTTGAAAATTCAAGAAAGATGATCCCTATTTTACCAGCAGTTCTAAAATTTACATCTTTCCTAACCATTGTAGCAATGGGTTTATTTAAAACCTCAATTACTTACGGAATAATTAAGGCTATTAGTTTTCCTTTTGAAATGCAGCTAGAGTCCACACATGAAGTAGGTTATGCCTTGCCCATTTTCTCTCATTTCTGGGAGCTGGTATCAGTTTTGTCCTGATAGATATTTGTCTCCATGGTATTATAAAAAATAATTAAAACATTCAAAGCAAAAGTATCTCTAATTCTTCACCTCTGTGAATCAAAACATCCTCCTTTGCATGTCACAGCAAAAGTCCCAGCACCAAAGTGGTCATAAAAACAAGGGTCATTTTACAGATATTGGCAGCGGAAGAAGCTGAAAACCGGATTTTGGGGAACCAGTTTAGACGATATGAAATATCCACAGGGAATTTATTAAAGCCAACAATGCAGCTATTCTGTAGCTTTTTGAGTCATACAGAGGATCAGGTCTTCAGCCGCTTTCAGGCTTGTTTCTGCACTTCAAATTGCGCTTGTTATCCACAAAACTGGCTGCAATTACTGCGGCAGAACAGGTTGGGTTGTGACTGACTGTATGTCTGCACACCCAGCCTCAGGAAAACCAGATGCAAATGCAGACTGTTTCATTTTGCATGTGAAAATTGGAATTTTCTATCAAAAAATGTGATCTATACTGCCTCACCCAGTAAGCCAGCCAGTTTGGAGTGTGATGTGAGGATCAAAAAAAGAATCCTCTATGGATGCTTCTAGTATTGATTGTATAAGCACCTTAAGTGAGTCTTTATTGTCTTTCTTGTATTTCAGTCTGGACATAAGAATAGGTTACTAGCTCTGTAAGTCATGGAAACTTTTAGTTACACATGGGGCAACTCTGAAGTTGTCTGAGTTTGATTTCTCCTTCACCTTTTCTGGAGTCCTTTTCATTCCTCTTTCTCTTCTTCTCTTTTTTTTTTTTTTGGGGGGGGGGGGGGGGGGCGGTGGGAGGTGGAGAGTCAGGCAGCTGGATCCATGTGTTTTGCTTTGTGCACCATTACCACAGGTACACGTTGCTTGTTTCCTACTTTCTGTGCCTGCTTCCCAGACCTGGAACGGTGCAGATGAAGCAGGGACCACCACTCTCCCTGCAAACCCACCCTGAGCCACCCAACCCTGACCAAAGCTGTATCGCTGACTCTTCCTTCTCAGCCAAGCCTGCAGCCTAGCAGCTCTCCCATACCCCACTCACACACCTACGTGCAACAAGCCTTTTAGATGTGCTGTTTGGATGCCCTTTCCCAGACCTAACTACTATGCGTTTCCTTGCTGTGGTTGAAGCACTGGTTCAAATCCACCATCATCTCCTATTTTCCAGTTTCTAAAGAAACAGCTGTTAAAATCCTCTTCCAAGTTACCTTATACTGTGATATCCTTCGTTTTGAATTCTTCCTGTACCAAGCTTCTGTGTGGAAAAGTATTTAGGATAATTTTTTTGACAAAAAAAAATTTTTGACAAAAAAATTATCTATTATTTTTTTAATTGACTGACAGTGAGCTGTGGACTGGGCCCTTGGGTTGAATGCAGCGCTGATGTTTCCTCCTTCCTCCTCCATTTTCCACATGTTCATTCAAGTGTAACACAAGAGGTAAAGAGACTCCTCCATCTCTTTTGGTTCCTTGTGCTAGCATTTACCCACAGCCCTTTGATTTGAATTTATGGTAATCACTTTTTTTTCCAAGCACTTTTTCATGATAGCAATGGTCTGTCTTTATCTTCCCAAATCAGATATGTTCAGCCTAGCACAGCCAAGTCATGATCAACTCCATTGACCGTTAAAGCACCAATTCATAATTATTAGCTTGAAAAGTCCGTCTGTGCCCTGGCAGCTGGGACATGGAGCGGGACCCCTCTGTGCACATGCAGCTACACAAGCAGGACACTTTGCTCCAGACCCTGCTCCATCACCAGAATGATTTCAGAGTGTTAAAGGTCTGATGTAACTTGTGAATTCACCTCACTGTGTAAGAGCACTCAGAGAGTTAAAGCCAGCAGTTTATTTCAGTTTTTTTCTTCCTTTTTTTTTTTTTTTTTGGTGACTGCGCACCTCTCAATTTCTGTATTATTCACACCTCAGCAAATCTTATTTCATTAGATTTTGGGAACTGCAACGGTAATTTTGGTGATTAACTTTAAATTGAGGATAATACATGAGTAGACATTAACATAATGTCAAAACAATTTTGTACAATTGTTACTTAACCTCGGTCAAATCATTTCCACCCCCAGCGTCTTCCCAAATGGACCTTTATTAATACGACACAGACAAACATGAGAGAAGCCTGGGTTTTATGCAAGGAAATGATTAAACAAGAACACTTATTAGAAATGATCGCACAGGGTAACAAGGCAGCAGGGCAAATCTCTGAATTCTCTTACTCTCAGGGCTGCATCTGGCCTTTAGAGGAACTACATGAATGAGCCCTCGACAGGATGCTCGGGAAAGGTGTCATAAATTGTCTTGCCCGGATGACAGCTAGCGGAAGCTCAGCAGCAAGATGTTTAGCTTCTTGCATTTATTATACACAGGTGATTTTAAAGCTGATGGATGGGTATTAATTACTGTGGAGACTGAAGATCTTTATTTCTATCTTGATGCCACAGCTAAACTTGAAAGGATCAATTTTTTAGGGCTGAAGGAGAATTTGTTCCCTGTGGCCTCTTCAGTCAATGGACAGAACAGAGAAAAAGCAGAAGAACCGCAAGGAGTGATGGTGTCAGGGACACGTTGGTGTCTCACACAGCCAGGGGATATATTTACTCATACAAAGACTTGCTACCTCCTCGCTGCAGGAGGCTGCTCGTACAAGCTCTGTTCATCGCTGCACAGGAACCACATTCCCATCATATGCTGTAATTGCCATAGAATCCTCCTGGGTTTTCATCTCATTAACTGTCAGGGGAAAGTGAAAAAATTCAACCAGGTGTCCAACTTTCAGTCTCGCTGGATTTCCTAAGGCCTCCTCTTGCAATTCCTAGGTTTTTTTTTTTTTTTTTTGAATTAGTAGACCAGCTCCCACTGCCATGGAGGGGACTGGGATAACTCTGTGTTCCTTGGACTGGGATGGAGGGTGCTGGGCTTGTTGCAGCCATGTTGGGGGACTGACTGGCCAGATACCTACTTTGCACATGTACTTGCTTGAACAATGACTTCCAAAGCACAGCAAAAATTGGAAATTGGCTGAAATTTGTGGCTTGGATCTCCAGCTGGGACCGTTAAAAGAAAATATAGGGTAAATGGGAAAAAAAAAAAAAAATTGCCAACATACCAATTTTTATCCAAAGTGTAACCACAGAGATTAGTGCTGTTGGCAGAAGAACTCCCATTTACCATCTAGCAGAGATGCTTCTGATGGGTTTGACATTAGTTTGCATAGCCCCATATTTTTGGAGAGGAAATCCTTCCCACAACCTCTGCTTAGTGCAACATCTGGCAGTCCTTCAGGTCTGGACTGTGGAGAGGTTCCCATCAGCAACATCAAGCTCTGAAAATGTGTGAAAGTTTGAAAATGTTTTGCTCCGTAAGGCATATCATCTTTTACATGTACAAACAGAGACACCCAGCTTCCTAAGAGAGGCAGAAGCAGATAATCACCTTGCAATCACCGGGAATGGATCCACAAATCACCTCCTGCAACTAAATTCACTCACAAGAACTCAACAAGATACTTGAAGTCTGAAATATTCAAGACCAGTGATTGCCTTTGACAATGTTGACTTAAATTCATTCTGACATTTATTCCAAAAGTGTAATGGAAAGAAAAAAAAGTAAGAAAGGATGAATAACTTTTTTTGTTTTAGTTCACATTTTTGTTGGAGGTGGTTTGGTTTTTTCTTGTTTTTCTTTTTTTTTTTTTTTTTTTATTTCACATAATCGGTCTGAATGGAACATAATAAATCTGAGAAGGTAATAAACAGCTCATAAAAAATCACTTTTGAAACTGTTGCTAAAACAACCTCACAACAGTTGGTGCTGTAATGGCTCACTGGAGGGATCAGAGAAAGCTTAGGTGAGCCATGAGCTTCAGGGTAACAGAAAGCGCTAGTTGTTAGCTCAGTGCCATGGCTTTACATTAGGAAAAGTCAGTACCAGTGCACGTAAAAAGCATGAGGGAACTATTAGGAGCTGCTTGCTCCTTTCTTTGCTTTTGATCTCTCCCATTTTTCTCTGTAATACACTGCAGTTGCGAAGGTTTTGTCTTTTCTGCACAAGGTCTGAAGTTTATTGCGAGGTCCTGCAGGGAGGTGTTTTGTGGCTTGCAGCAGGTAGAGGATATGGCACAGATGTTCTGGGGAATCATCTGGACTGAACATCTGCTAAGGGGTTGGCAGTGATGCAAGGAACAGGATTTAATACATGGGACGGTCTCTTCTCTGTTGAGTTAATGGCTCCTTTTCCATTTGGAGGCCTTTTCTGTTTCAGATCGATGTGACCAACACATATGCGTTTACCGCATTTTACCAAAAACACATTTCTTAGGGAAAAAAGAATACATTTATCCAAACTCTCACAGCAAAATCAGTGTTTGGTTGAGAAGAAGCCCTTGTTACTGCCAAACCTCAGTGCATCAACAAGCCCTCAAATAGTGAGACCATGCATTAAACAAAGGATCATGTTGTCTTTGCAAGCACCTGCTCAAGGAAGGAGGAACAAAGCATGAGTCACCATGACGTACACAGGCAGAATTATGAATGATAAGCTAAAAATAAAGTGCTTTCAAATGCAGTTGTGTTCCTACCTCTGAGTGAGGAGCATATTCTTCCTGGGGAGTTGATGCCTTCCTATCTCAACTGGGCAGCACTGGTAGCCGCTCATAGAGCTCCAAGGCAAGGAGCTCCCTAATTACCCTGCAGCTCCCTAATTACCTTAGAATTGCGGTGCAGGATTTTGAGTCTCCTTAATGATGCCAGCCACACTTTTCCCAAGGATGGGTTACTCTCCAGTTGTGCCATCATCACTCTTCACTTTGAAGGCCAGACGTCACCATTCAGTAGAGGCACCCTTCGTGTCAGCTCTCCCTTAAAATGAGGCACAGCAACTTGTGAGACTGTCAAAATGCTGTGTTTCAAGCCTACACTAAATCGAGCCAAAAGTTCAGCATTAAATATCACTGACAATAGTATTTTTCTCTGATAAGTACTGTGAGTCACTAATAAGAATACATGAGTCAGGCTGTCAATGCAATGAAGCTCCTCCTAAGCTTTTTAGTGCACAGATATTTTACAATGTAAATTGCTTCATCCTGAGACATGTCCCAGAAATGTAACAATATGAGAGCATAAATTCTAAGGTCCTTGCTCGATTTTCACAGTTTTTACATAGTTTTTAGCCCCCTTGCCCGAGTGATAGCAAGGTAAAGCCCAGGCAACTACTTTAGCTCTGCTCCTATGTTAGTTCAAATAACTGGTAGCTCTTGATAACACTTGCAAGTATATAGCAGCTCCTGCTGGATGTTATCCAGAAGAGAAAGAAGACAAAAGACAAGGTGAGCTCTTTTAAAGCTTATTTGCAAGCTTGAATACATCTCTCTGGTTTTGTCTATTTTCATTAAAAAAGGAGAATCTTCATTCTCCATGTGTGCAATACATCATCAGCCCAGACTAGGATCCCACCACCAAAATTCTGGCAAATATGAGGAATTTTACCTGTATTCCAAATACAGATCAGGCTAACATACAAACCCAAGCAACTATGTGTGAGCAGAAGAAGAATATCAGAGAGACAACACTGGGCAGGACTGAATCCACCCTGAAGCAGGGGAGGAGAGAGCATCCACAGTTGGGTTGCCCATGTGTAAGCTGCTCCGCTTCCTGTTTTCCAGGTGTAGTAGGAACACTGAGCAGGTGATAAATGAGCACCCAGCAACCACATTAAGTGACTCACCAACACCTGCAGAGATTATCACAGGACACAGGAGCCCAGGACACTTCTAAGGCTGTGACACAGTCCTCAGTGAAGACAGCTTTGCCTTGGTTTTGAAGACTAAACATTGCTACCCTCCTTGGGCTGGGAAGGGGGTGGCTCTCAGATCTTTAAAAGGAATGAGGAAACAGCAGCAATGTCTGACTTGTCTTTTTTTGCTAATGAGTTATTAGAAGTTGTTTTTGAGCAATGCTCTTTGCCCTCATTATAACTGTGTTCCCATAAGCTCTGCCTGTTGTAATGAGGAGAAATCTGGACTGATGCACAGTTTTAATGAGATACAGTGTAGATGTAAAACAGAAGGACTAACATCTGAAGCAAGAGCTCAAAGTGGACTAACAGAAACAGGTAGAGGATTTACCTCAACAGAGAAACCTGGGTAGGGGAAGTGGAAACAACAATTTCCATGTCATAGGCAGAACAGATATAACCTGCCCCCCAGAGTTGAATGTGAATTCAAGAGATGATATCTGAAAGGACATCATTCACCAAGGGGAAAGGAGGGAAGCTCAAAAGAGATCCAGCAGTCAATGACATCTAGGATTTGAATGGTGAGAGGAAGAGCTTACTGTCGACAACACCAATGAGGAAGGAAACAGCCAGCAGAACGTTTCTTTTGTTCTTGTCTCATATCTTTTCACGAAAATTAAAAGGGCAGTTTTCACAGCTGGTGAAGGACTTTCCCCCCCCACCCCGCTTTGCTCTGCCATCTGATGCTGTCTCCACTTTGAAAACAGCAAATTTATGCCTGAAGCTGAACGGGTAAAAATTGGACTCTGTTGCCTGTGGGTATTTTGCCATGAAGAGCAGCAGGATCTGATGAGATATTTCATCCAGATCAAATCAGAGAATATTCAACAATGTCTGTGTTTTTGCAGGAGGCTCTTCTGAGCAGTGAGAGGGAGCCAGGGCTCAGCTGGGTGTATCCCAGGATGCTCCAGACAGTCAGTGCTATGAGGGGGAGAGAATATTTTGGGTATTTTTTTGCCTGCATTCTCTGAATTCAATGTGCCAGAGTGAGATCCCCAGTCTGAACCCTGAGGGGAGGACTTCTTCACCATGCAACTATGTTATGTCTTGTGGTGCTAAGAAGCAGGGGTAAAACCTGTGTGAGTTCCCACCTTTTCAACAAATCTCTGTCTGATAGTGCTCTGTCAGTGCACAATCCTGTCTTCTCATCTGTGTTAGCTTTGGGTTTCTCCTAGAAAGACCAGTAGCGAAACATTCACGAAGAGTTCCCATCAAACACCAGTATAGGTCATTGGTCTGGAGACAAGTAGGGAAAAAATCCACATTCTTTCAGGAGTAATTGGGGCTCTTTTCTGGACCTGGATTTACATCAGGGCAGCGCTTTTCCTTCCTCCTTCTGCTTTGTACCTGCTCAGACTTGGCCCTGCTGTTTCGAGCTGTTGCATAAACATATTCAGGTGGGGAGTGTTGCAGTGGCCATGGTTAGAAGGTAAGTCTTGCAGCCATAAAGACTAGAGATTTCTGATATTATCTCCGATTAAATTTTAAACATGGCAAATACTGATATGGCTGGCTCAGTGTCTCAGTGCTGGCTGGCTCGTTCAGAATCTGGCTATGACTCAAAATGGTGTGTCCCTGAGAAGGTTTCTGTCCTAGGATGACCATGGGCTTTAGAAAATCCCATGCGTGGAGGGTTTTTTTTTTTCCCCTAAAAGTGCTCTCATTTCCCTGACTGTACTAAAATATGGCCAGATTTCTGTAGGTTCTCATTAGGAGAGAGAAAGCATAAACATTAAATGCAGGCTGCTTTCTGCAGTCCTTGGCCAGCTGCAGCTCTCAGTCCCCAAAGCTGTTGTGGTGCATTTCCCAGTCTCTCTGTCTCCTGGGACTCACTCCTCAGTAAGAACTGCTCTGCTGTGACAGTGTCTCTCATTTTGCAATAGAACAGCCAACATGATATTTTCACATGAAGAGGAGTGCACTGTCCCTCGATGCAGCTTTTGGGAAATCCTGGATTGCTGTGTTCTATTTTTGATCATTAAATATCAAGGATTCAAAGCTGAACAGTTCTGAAGGGTTTTGTTATTGCAGATGCTGTTGGTTTGGGATGTTAAATCATGCTCTGCTTTCCATCTTCCCACCTGGAATGAGTTAGAGGAAGCAGACAATGAGAATGCTGCTTTTTACTAATTTTCTCCTCATTAGCAGTTATCAGAACAGCCACTGGCAGAAAATAGGTGCATACACTGGCGTTGGTGCATACATGCCACAGAGTATGTGTAATGAGGGAGAGAGCTTGCATGTGGAAAATACAACATCGACTGTGCTGTACGACCCAGGAATATGTGGCATCCACTGCCAATGTGGGCTAAAGTGCCCTTGCCCCTGTGCCAAATTACCTTTAGCAGTGTCCTGACCCCCTTTCAGATGCACTGGGATGGCATTTTTCAGCTCTTGCAGCATGGTCAGTGTGTTGGTACCCAGTTTTGGAGCACTTCTGCTCTCGGCAAGAAGCTGTTAAAAATAAAGGGGTAGTTAGGAGGGGGAATATATCACCTAATTGATTAGCTCCATGAGTCACAGAGATGCCAGCCTGTCAAAGAGTAAATCACTGAAGCTGTCTTTGATGTCTCCTTTGGTCAAGGACACACCAGCCTGCTGTGAATGTTGTCTTTCCTTTAATGTGTTTTCTCTCCTTCTCTCTCTCTTTCAGACTTGTGCATGTGCATGCAAGGATTTTTTTTCCACTGGATGCCTGCAGCTGCTGTACCTCGTATTTTGATTCCTTAAGCAATTACTAGCTAAGCAGGGTTGGGTAGGACAGGCCTGCAGAGGAGAGATTACTAAGGAATGGGAAATGCAAGGAGAGGTATTACAGACCCCCAAGGGAACTTGCTTCCTCCCACTACAGAGCTGTCACTTACTTTGAAAAATACACCCCACTGCAAATAATCTTTCTGAAGGTAAAGGGGACCTCCAGTTAATCCCATCTCGTGGTACCATCAGTCGCTGGAGGAGAGGGCAAATGCAATGGGGGTGTCTGCTGGCAGAAAGACGTGGTCTTTTTGCATGATCTAGAGAGCTGTTGGTTGTTTTTTTCCCATTTCCACCATGGCTGGCGATTTGCTATCAGTCATGTAGTGCTGAAAGACTATAATAAAAAGCTAAGTGATGATGCGGTTTTTGTGATGGAATTTCAGCACTCCCAACAGGAGCTGAAGGCAGAAGCCACATGCAAAGGAAAAAAAAAAAAAAAAGTACTATTCAGACAAAACAGAACAAGTTAACCAAATTCCTCTGAATTTCAAGTCTGAGCTAGTTCCAAACCTTCAGAAACTGTTATAAGGCACATCTGATCTGGCTGCCAATACACACCACATCTCCCATCACGTGCCATCTCGGATGGAAGAGTACTCCCCAGGAATGTATTGCTTTTCCTTGGTTTCTTGCCAATGCCACCTGTCCGGCTCCATCTAGGTAAAGCAACAGAGCGATAGTGAGTGTTGGCTCCGACAGCGAGTCGGATCCGGGCCAGGCTGGGAGATGGCCTGTTAGAAGCTGTCGCTCGCTTGGCTGGGTTGGTTTTGTGGTGCTGGGAGAGGGTTCAGCAGTCGAAGGCTTCTGCCAAGATTTTCTGCATGACAGCACCCTCCTTACCTCAGTCTGTGGCCGGACTGAGCTTCTTTCCACGCTTCCCAAGAGCGGCTCTGTAAAGGAAAGGAGATCTGACATTTCCAGGCTGTTCTTCTTGGAGGTCCCTGCAAACACAAGCTGTTCCCTGTCCGAATGCATGCAGGCTGTGTGTTAACAGCAGACAGGTACAGGCAACACAGAAGGAGAGTGTGGGGGTCTGGTGGTGGCTTCCTTCCTCAGAAGGTGGTCTGACCCTAAAAATGCTCATGGGAGTCTTGCAAGCAGAGGATGGTGCTCCTAGAACATACCTTGCTGTCATTCTCTCTCACTCCACCTCCCTGAAAAGCAGCTCGGGGAATGTCACCACTCATCAGGCTCAGGACAAGCCCAAAGTGTCAAAACAAATGAAACTGCTCAAGGGTTGAAACAACAACAAAGGTATTAGTAAAGAAGGGTGAGATAAGCAGTAATGGTTCAAGGATGCTTTATGCTAAATGCACTAAAATGCATTATCTAGTTCTTATTTCAAGCTATTGTACTTGCCTGTTTCTGTCTTCCAGGCTGAGCTCATTGCCACGAATGTTGCTTGTGTAAAAGTTTCCTAATTGCAGCCAAGTCAGTCCATCAGTTGGTCTTTGGTAAGGTACCTGGATGGACATTTGAGTCTCAGGTAACATTTCTTGTCTTTGAAACAATTGCTGCAGCTTTTTTTCTGAAGCATCTTTCATTTACTGAGAGCTTTCTTGAACTGTGAAGACCAGAACATGCACACACGCCTGTAGTTAATACACCTCACTCTTCCTGCTCTCCCTTCTCTTTGTCTTGAGCTCATTACTTTAGAGGACACTGAACACATGTTCCAGCCTGAAATCACCCATGGACATGTGTTTCTGGGGGTCACTGCTTTCCAAGAGAGCTAGAAATACCAGTTCTTGGAAATGGCATGTGGAAACACTCTGAGTGATTCCCTTTTCATTCCTTGTCTCCATTTTGCACTGTTAGGTTTAAATCCACTTCACCTATGTCATGCTCGTCCTGCATTGCTCTAAATTCCTCCACAAAATGACAGTCAGTATCTATTCAAATGCTTCATATGGCAAACCCGTTATCATAATCAAATAAATGTGTAATTTTCTCCTCCTCTCCTCTCCCCAAAAGTATATGATAGGTTATTAGATTATCTTTCTATAAAACAAGCCATGGTATGAGGTACAATAAAGATATACAGAAAGGTGATGAGCCATCTTTTTGTCACCTCTGAATTCCAACTGACTTCCAAGATATGCATATCTTAAGCCATCATTAAGAACAGGCATGTTAATCCCTCTTAAAATCTTAGCTGTCAAAGCAGAGGTGACCACTGGTGGCTTTTGAAGGGCATAATACTGTTGAACTTCACAGGAATGTGACTTGCTGTGATCTTCTTGTGTATCTTTAGTGAGAATCCCCTGACAGGATGCTAATGGCTGGACTCATCAACTGGAGAAGAGAAGATTACTAGAAATGTAGAGATGATGGTTTAACATTACAGTGTATCTGTAAGTTCTTTATCTTGGACTTGAGATTTTAAAGATCATCTCAAAGGTAATCAATGGCACTTTAGTACTCTTTGAAGCTTTTATTCACAACACTTGCATGGTACTTTGTGCAACATTGACTTTACTATTTTCCTCTGCTTTTAAACAAAATTACTCCAGACCTGCATTTAAGATGCTGTAAATGTGGTGATCTGTCAGCATCATTCATGCAGAGTCGGGGCTCCCTTTCTGCAGTAAAATCTGGGGTTATCATTACATTTTCGTATGCTTTAGGGCATCAATGGACTAATTGTTTAACTTTGTGCTTGCCACTTTGGGAATGGATGCTCTGCATCATAAAAGAACACAACAGGATTGGCACTGACATACCAGAGAGGTACAATGCAGGAAAGTAAAATTGATGTAACACTAAAGTAAACTGGGCTCCAAGGCTCTGAGGGGCAATATTGTAAATGCTAAGTGAATGAGGGCTGGATGTTCAAACAACTTCTTTAAAAATGCAAAAGCAATTTCCTAATTTTAAGTCTGCACATATATTTAGGGGTTGATTTGGGACCTTACACAGGCTTTTTTTTTTTTTTTTTTAAACCCAACTTCAATCTCGCACAGCCATGTGAGCTAATCAGTGTAAGAAACAGCTGTGTTGGTTCAGCCTGTAATATCCTTCACGAGAAAGAAGTGGTGTCACAAACTACCTGTAAGAGATATCAGTCACATTCCTTGGTGTAATACTGCAAGCACCCAGCTAGAATGCTGGTAAAAGTGGTGTGAAAGCCAATTTAGAACAGAATAAAATAGCTATGTGCAAGGTCTTTGAAGAAGAGACTGTAAATGTGCAACATGAAACAGGGAAATTGTTTTAGCTTTTCTAAGATTCTAAGTCGTATTTCATTTGCTCTGCTATCATAGCTATCACAGCAGTAAGAACATTATAAAACCTTGCAGAAGTAGTTGAGAAGGCTTCTTATACCACGACACCTTAAGACTCACTATTCATAATTCCAAAAACCCCACAGCATCCCAAGAAATCCCACCACCCTTTGTGTTCCATTCCAGAATCCACCATTCAGGTTTTTGCCATTCACCTCACCTAACCCACTCTGCAATGCTTAATAACCTCTTGATTTCTCTATATGGAAAAAGTCAAAGGTGTTTATACCTCATGGATATAAACTGGAAGGCTGCACCTTTAAAAATATATGAAAAAGTAAATGCAGGGGTGTCAAACCCATTTTCACTAGGGGCCACATCATCCTCGTGGTTGCCTTCAAAGGTGGCCCCTGATGAAAATGAGTTCGATGCCCCTGGTTTAATGTATTCATTGACCCGGGAGATGCCATGAATCTCTCATTCCTCCATATCTTATATTCAGCCAAGCTCTTTCCTGCAGCTGCTACTGTGCAGGCCCTTTTCCTTGCAGCTCAAAAGGCTGGAGTCAACCTCACTTCAAAGGAAAGCTTCTTCCCAAGCACAGCCTTGTGACCCACCTGCAGGGAAGACCAGGAAGAGTTCAGGGATCGTCACCCCGCAGTCAAACATGGCCCAGGCTGGACATGGCTACACCGTTCCCTCTGACTGGGAGCACTAAAAGTTTGGCATGAGGCGTGAAATGATTAACCAGGCTGCCACTATGTAAAAAATGATAGAATGTGCCTGAGCAGAACATCTGTCAGCGACGTGGCAGCTGGCAGAGCCTGACAAGGATTTTCTGGAGAGAAATGGGGCGTAACTTCCTAATGGAGAGCTGCGGTGTTGAGCTGCGTGGGAGGGCGAGGGGAGCATGTGTGAGCGAACGTGTTACTCGCTGAAGAGCCAGAAGAACAAGTGCCCTGAGGAACCTCATTTGGGAGGGCAGACGTGAGTGCTGCAGTGTGAGAGAGGAGATATGGATGAATGCAGGAGCATGTGTGCTCAGCAGGGTGATTTCTCATGGCCCAAGCAATGCTCTCTAATTGCCCAGAGGCTCTTCCTACCCTGGCTCTGTCAGCAAAGCATGATCCCAGACTTCTTTCCTTGCAGACTTTTTTCTTGCACGTGCAGAGGTCTAGCTCCAGGTCTTCTAAGAATGGAGACCTGGAGCAAGCTGAAGGTTCCATTGTGGGACCAAGCTCTTGTCTTGGTGGTCTTGCTGCAAATGGGGCTGAGCAGCCCAGTCCATGAGCGGGTATCCAGGACCTGATCCAGCAGAAGGCAAGAGCTTTTGAGACCAAAAACCATCCAGTGTGGTGTGGGGAGATGTAGGTCTGATACTGCTCTCCTCTCCATACTCTTACTGCTTTCAAAGAAGCTGTATTTTACCTTCCCCAGAAGCAGATTTGGGTGGCCCATCACCAGCTTGCTCCTTGGTTCCTTACAAGAATACACTTCTCCCAAAACTGAGCTCAGTTGTAGGTTGGGAAAAGACACAGACACATGTACGCAGGAGGGCACTACAGAGCCCTGGGAGCTCCCATTGATGGCACCTGGAGGTGAGGCTGGAGAAAGGACTGATACTGGAGGGGGGTGAACAAGAAGAGGCTGAAATTGACTTTAAGAGAGAGCAGGTTTGTAGGTGCTGAGGAGAAATGTTTGAAGCAAGAGCTTTGGGGATGAGACGGTCTGTGGATGTCACCCTGGTTGCAAAAGCTCTTTATAAATACAACAGGGATCCAGCTCACCGTTTAAATGCTTTGGCACCATGTCAGGGTAACTCCTTATGTGCACACAGACATATCTGCAACCCCACTTTCTTCTTTCACCCAATAATACAAAGGTTAAGAAATGCAGTAATTAATTTCCCCATCATTACCACTGCCATCCTGCAGATACTTCTGCTGTCTTTTGAATATAGTAGTACTCGGAAAGTATTTTCACTTTTTTCACTAAGGTAGAGATTGCCAGGAACTGTGATTTTTATCCATGATGCAGGTCACTAGAAAGGGTTAATCAGCCAGGGGTACATATTGTTTAAGAGCATGAGTGTGGGAGTGAGACAATAAGAGAACAGAGCTGGACTCGACTTCTTTGCATTCTCCCTCACGCTCCTTTTGGAGGGTGTTTCAGGGACAGGCTGTGAGGAATGCACACTATCTAATCTGCATGTATAATGTAAATATGCACATTTTTATTTGCTGTCTCCATCTGCAGGGAACTTGCTGGCATCAGAACAGCCATGTGGTTTCACAGCAATGTTTTCTTGTAAAAGGAAAGAAGGAGGCTTAGCAAGACTGTTCGCTCTCTGCTTCATGTGCACATTGTGCAAATGGGTGCACAAAGTTTGTCCTACTCACACCTTCACATGTTTGGTCTTTGGCCTCTCAGCACCCTGGAAAAAAAAAGGCTGGATCAGGCTCCTTACAGGGAGCTGGTTCGTTGACTGAGCTGGAAAATCAGTATGGAGGGAATTAAAAAAATTGCACTTGGCCAGCTTTAAATGATCATTTAAAACAATTTGTCTAGCAAAGCAGAAAGTTAAATAATTAATCTTTAGGATAGGACAAATAGTTTTCATCTTTTGGAACAGACAAAATTAAATGGAGGCAAATTCAAGAATGCTAAGCATTTCAGCATGAGGAAATCAAAATGTTTCATCTGAGATTGTCAAAATAAAACATCTAGGCTGTATGTTTTGCAGGTTTTCTTACCTGTTTGCATTTCATGCAAGTTGAGTAATTTGCAGATTGATTAAAGCAGCCTGATTCTGCATTTTGACCTAAAAAAAAAGAATTTCCATCAAGAGCTGTTACGCAGCTCCATTGTGGCCTTCTGAACAATGCTCATTACACTGGCTGGGGAGCAGCAGCAGCAGCAGCTGGAGTCGCTTGCCCGGCCATCAATAAATAGCTTGAAGCGCTTGAAGTCCTGGCTGCCCTGTAAATTGTCTGTCTCCTGACTGGCTGAAACATCTGACTTTGCTCTGCAAAATGTTTTGGACTCAAGTAGCTTCAAATCAGGGAGAGGTGTCACCAGGACCTAGTGAAAAGTTCCTTCATAATGTCTTTCAGGAACATAGATCTGCCTTTCCATGGATTTTTTTTAAAGGCATGACTGACTCAAAAGGGTTTTTAATCTATTTTCCTTATTGTTCCATAGCATGCATGTGTATTTGTGCGAAGTATTTGTGTGTATGTGGTTGTGACAGTATAAATATTAATAGCACAAGGGTGAGAATACATGTGGCCCTCAAATGAGGTTATATAAACACACAGCTGCTGCGCTATTCGTAAATTTCTAAAGACACGTTTCTATCAAGAGTGTGAAAGTCAAATAAGTGTGAAGAGAGAAAGAGCACATATGCTTCATAAACTGCACGAGAAGCCTATAGGAATTACATGGTACAACTTAAATCCCGGTCCCCATGAGGTCAACTGGAGCCGTGTCACCGACTTTGCGAGAATCAGGACTTGGCACAGGGCACTTGCTGTGATTTCCCTGGGTAAGGCAGCTTGAGCTACTGGAGAAACAAGGGTCACACTCCTACCACAGTAGCAAAAGTACTGATTCCTGGTGGCTCGCTGACATCTGAGCCTGATGGGGATGATACAATAGTGTGGCAGATACATTTCCACCCTCTGCAAAGCAACAGAAACTTCTAGGCTGATGGACCATTATGGTCACACACCTTGGTTGACAGACAGTGCTCTTGACCAATGAAACACCTTGGTTGAGAGAAGTTCTGGACCACTACCATAAATGACCACAGCTCAGATTCAGCTAGGGTTTAAATGGAGTCCACTGGAGAGCCACATTGAGTTGGTCTTCCTTGGAGCAGTGGGTCTGCAGTTGAAGACTCTCCTCCTTAGACTGGCCATCTAAGTAACATTCCTCAGGGATTGAGACACCTTGCTGACCTGGTAAGACATCTGGGTACTGTTGAGAGTCCTCACTTTGACACAGAGTGGAAAGACATGCATTTTGAACCATCACTCTAGGATTTTGGGATCTGATCCCCTTGCGTTCAAATCAGTTGTGTAGTAACTGAACTCCTAAGCAGTATCTGGATCTGTGTTGTGTAATGTTGTCAGAGTGCTGAATAATTCTGGATAAAACCCATTTGTAGTTGGTTTTCTGCTGAACAGTTCTGGTTAGAATAAGGTCTGTTTGGAGCTTTTTGCTTGCTTAAGTATACTTTTGGGGTGACTCTGTGACAAGTAGCATAACACCCCACAGAAGAGACCCTCCAAACTTGCCTCCTGCAGACTCTGTTGTTGATGGGAAAACAGGATCTGGATAGGGAAGTGCACAAGGACCACAGCAGCTTTGCATTCACCTCCCTGTGTTCTCCTGAGCTCTGCTGGAGAGGTGCAGTGGTGGTGCATCAGCCAGGCCAATAAAAGAACATCGCTTGTGTGTTTTAAAGGTTGATGTGTTGACAATGTACTGGCCAGATCTGTGGACTGCCCCACAGTCCTGTTTGTGTGGCTTTAGCCTGCACTCGCGGTCTCCCCAGGTGAGTTTTGTAGTCGCTGTCAGGCTGCATTCGGGATCACAGGGGTTTCATCCCATGGACAAAGTGGACCATGAAAGGAGACGTGTCAGAGGCAGGAAGGTTTCAGGCAAAACCAGGAGTTGTTTGGCCAGTGAAATGTATTAAGAAATTAAAAAACCTCTCATTTTCTCAGACTCTTAAATTCTGAGGTGCAATATTGCATTTTTCCTACTGCAGAAGATGCTACTCAGACCTCAATGGCAAGTCTAGTATTATTACTTAGACTTACAGAATTACCTGGTCATGATAGCAACCTTGAATCAGGGGCAACTTCCTACGAGCCAATTCTCAGCCTGCTGCAATGGAACAAGTCCATGACCAACTCAGATAAAGTCCTGGCCATGTGGATCTTTGTTTGAACATTCTCCACATTCTTTATCACTCCGGATTTGGTAGAAATGTCCAAAGAGGAGCAGCAGGTTGGGCTGCAAATGTGTACTGGGGTGTGCTGCACTCTAACCGCCCTAGGCAGGCAAAATCTTATACTGAAATGAGAATAAGAGCTTTTCAGGTAATTGAATTTTTGCTTCACTAGCAAGAACGCTTCTTTTCTCTGTTGTTTTTGACTGGTTATTTTCAAGCCAAAAGTAAAGGAAAAAAAGCATCTTGGTTTGAGCAAAATATTTCTTTTGTCCCTTTATAAGAGGTAACAGCTGGGTTTTGAGCACAGTTTTCAAAATAAAATGGAAGACAATTTCTAACCAAACTATATTTACAAAGGAAAGATCAAAATATTTTGTTCGAAAGTGATAAAATGAAACACTTAGATTCAAATAACAAATTCAATGTCAAGAAGTTGTTTCTAAATTCCCCCTCCAGCCTCTGAGAAGGATTCAGTGAAGCAAATATAATTTTGCAAAAAGTTGCTGTTACCAAATCTGCATTGCCCACTGAAAGAAAATAATCCCCAAATGTCTTTCTGATCTAAATATTATTCCACGAATACAAGAGATCAGGCAGATGTTTCTTGGACACAGTGCAGAGCTGGTTTAGCTAAACTTTCAGCAAGTCACCCTTAGGCTTTGCAGTAGCGTCTCTGTTCAGTGATCACAAATCCCTTGTAATTTGGTACATAAAAATGTCCTACTAGTGCCATCATAGACGGAAGACAGTCACCTCATCTAGACTGCAGTATGAGAGCAACCTGGACTTGATTTATCCTACCTTTCTTTAAGATATTTGTATTTGTTCCAAACAGCAGTCTGGCTTTTGCTATATTTAATTTCAGTTAGGGGAGAAGGGCTTAAAGGGACTGATACAAATTTTATGGGAAGGTTTTGTGTTTTATGCCAAATGTTTCTTTCTTCCTTATGCAAAACATGAGTAAAAGAAAGAGATGGGGGAAACAGTGTTTCCCAGACTAGTGCAACTCTGCAAAAGAAGGAGCCACATAGGTTTTGCAGAGCAGGACTGGGGATGAGCCAGAAAGCCATGGCAGATGTTGGTCTCCTAGTCTGTGGGGTGGAGGGAGCACCACTGGCCGTTGATCAGCAGCAAGCCCCTTCTCTGGCTCTGAAATACACTGGCTATGGCTGAGAAAAGCCTGGTGATGGAAGTATGGGCACACGGAGGAAATAGCTAATCTCTCAGTATCCTCTAACTCATGCATCATCATAGACACCTCATGTTGCCTTGCCTGGGTCAGGATTTGAGATGAAAGGAAGGATCTGCTGCCTGAACTGCACTGGCTGATCCGCAGGTGACTGAGTGACACTGGCAGAACTGCTTTTCTCAGCTACCTCATCGCCCTCAACACTGTTCTTCAGACATGTATTTAGCTCAGCTGGACAGCCTGGCCTGACGCACCCCCTCCATCATTATCCAGACAGGGATTTGGAAAGCTGCTCGAAATGCCCGTGATTGTGCAGGCGTTAGGTGGTGATTTGCTGGCTGGGGCCTGGCATTGCAGTCGGCAGGACAGCAGGCGATCGGCAGAAACAGCAGCTCACATGGGGCAGGAGAAGGGTGTATGTGTGTGCACGCTCCCCCTTTGCCTTCTCGTTGTTGTTCCCTGGGTTGCTCCTTTCTGCACTGGAGAGCAGTCTGTGGCAAAGCAGGGTCACTAAACTCTTTCCTCCAGCATGGTCCAAATACACTTGAGAGAGGAAATAATTTATCTCATGGGTGAACTCAAGAGCTCCTGAGGGTGAAGGCTTTGCCTAGTTTTAGATGTCTAAACATCTAAAATACTTTTAGAGCCGTGAGGTCAGGGATATAAAGAAGATCATGTGTTACCTGTGGTGAAGTTATTCTGGATTTACATCATTGCACTGAATACATTGCACCGATTTTTCCTGCCCTGTGCAGTCTGCAGTGGGGTGTGTTTGGACATGGGACCATCAGCCTGACAGTTTTCATGAACTTTGCTTGGCTGATGCATGAGTGATGTTCTCTGCTTGCTGTGCTGGTGTGAGCTCTGGCCTGACGTTAGTGCCACAGTTTGGACAAGAATCCTCTCTGATTTTTCCCAGGCATACTGTGTATAGAGCTGTCCTCATGATGCACGCACTTTTCACTTCGGTTTTCCTCTCCTGTCACATACGAAGCTGCCAAGCATCCAGGCTGTATGATTACGTATTCCCCTCATCCCTTCACGATGGATATTAATCTGCTCATCTTATTTCATTTTGATTTCCTTCAGTAAACACTGGGCTGGAGCACAGGGGAAGATGAAAGGTGGCATTGTGCAAAGCCAGGCACAAGCCCTGGAAGCAGCAGGGGTTCAGCAAGGCTGGGTCTGTGGCTCCTCCAAGACTGTATCCCTGGACAGGCTGGGAGAGATGTATGAGAGGTGGATATGGCTACAGACATTCAGCCTGATGAAGAATCACATGAAAGATGCCATCCTCAACAGGGGAATATGTAGATCTATTTTGGGAAGGAAAAGTGTTTTCCCTAAAGGCCAGCTAGTGTTGGTGTTACAGAAAGCCACCGATGGCTGAGAAAATTGCCAAATCCTCCAAATGAACAAGACTGGGAATTTATTTAGGAAAACTGAATAGAATTAACAAATTTGCTAATTATTCGACAGCAGGTTATTTTTTTTTTCTCCAATTAAGTCCCTCCAGCAAAATGAATGGTTTCTCATCCCCATTCTGATAACTAGGGAATGGAGTAATTACCTGAAATACTGCACTTGAACAGGAAAGCCACTAACATTATTAAAGCTACAACAAACTATAAGGTACTTCTGACTCCCACTGTTTGCCCTGCAATATCTGTCTATTGTGTAATTCCAAATCTATGACACCTGCTATTCTCTTTCCCTTTGAAATAACAATGTCTGTCTTTATACATCGTTTTTCCACCACAGATCTCAAAAGTACTTCACAAAGGCAAGTATCATTATTTTAATTTTACGGATGAGAAATCTGGACAAAGGGGGGTTAATTGCCATTGGACTATCCTACATTTACTTTTCTACCAACAGCTCATCCATCTGTGATGCAGGTCAAATTTCTCTCTTTCATTTCTGGATCTCTCTCTCTTCCCTGTTCATCCCAATAGAATCCAAAAGCTTATGCAGAGGTTTAAATTTATGTGGAGATATTGACACTGTGTTCTGCTCTTCGTCTCCCTGTGGTTCCTGGAAATTCTGCTATTTCTGCTTACTTTAGAAAGAGCTGAGATAATTTCTTTTACTATGAGCACAGATTACAAAACCAGATCTGGTTCATGTATCTCCCAAACTCTGAAGGAGCCTGACTGTGGGAATCCAGTTAAGACTGTTTGCAGGATAAAGGAAAATTACAATATTCATTTTTTTAGACTCAGATTACCACTCTAGCATTGCACCTGGCTTCGCTGGATGAAATGCTGGTCTCTCTTTATATTGGATTCTTGTTCACCCATCTCTGTTCAACAGTGCTTATGGTTAAGTTTAACAGTTCAGAGGAACTATATTTTAAACAGTAGCCTGTGCCTGACCTTTTTCATCCAGCATCAAATGCAGCGAAGAGGGAAAATGAATCTTTGCCTTTGAATGACAAACTTTAAAAGTAGGGCTTTTAATGGCAGCACTAACAAACTTTCATTTACAGTAGCTTCAGAAGGATGAGGATAACACATTTCATGGGACAGAAAACAGCGACAAGAGAAAAAAGAAAAGAACAATATTTACCACTGAGGTGTTGCCTCAGCAAAACCAGTTACTGGTCCTGTTCTGAAGGAGGTGGAGAGGCTAGCAAAGTATCAAGCAATGATGGATAAGATGCTTTTGTCACACCTGAATTTCCTTTTGAGACTTAAGACACCAAAGACAGAACAGATGAAAGGACACGATTCAGTTGGTTTCAGCAGATTTGCAGATGCTTATTTCTGCCAGAACCTTCACCCTCTGAGACCCTCTTCTGTTAGTGCAATGTACACATTGGTGGAAGCAGCATAAACTCAGACATCCTCATCAGAAGACTGTTAAAATAACTACACAGGGGCAGCTGTCTTGGCAGGGGTCTAAAAAGAGCATAGGAATAGGACGAGAATTTATGATGTTCTCTTTATCTCTTCCTAGATTCCTGATGGTTTTAGCCCTTCATTGCTCTAGCTCTCCTGTTGTACTCCCTGTGCACAGACACTTTGGAGAACACATCATGATACTGTACAGGCATTCGCATCTAAATCTTGACTCTGATCAATGAACCACATTATGTAGGGCCCCTGCAAATCGAGGTCAAAGCCACTTGGATCACAAACACAGATAACCACACAAAGGCTTTAGAGTAAATTCTTAAGGAGAAAATAATTAGAGACATGGAAGTAAATGTAAAATAGGGTAAAATGTTAGATAGGTTTACTAAAGACACAGAGAGTGCCAGACTAACTCGATATCCTTTTTTGATAAGATAATTGATTTTCTATACAAAGGAAATGCAGTAGATCTAATCTATCTGGATTTCAGTAAAGCATTCGATACGGTGTTGCATGATAAATTATTAGTTTTGTTGGTGAATATAGGGTTCAGCACAGGAACTGTAATGCAAACAAGGAAACAGCTGAAGAGAAAACAACAATAGGCTTTAAAAGGAGAGGCATCAGGTGAAAAGAAGGGTAGTAATGGGGGACCTAGAGGGGTTTCCTGGAGTCTAATCTGTCTTAAACTTTCATTAATATTCTGTATGTAAGAAGTGCGTATAACATTTGTACCTGTGGGCACAAACCTGGAAAACATTGCAACTGGGAGAAAGGTTTGGAACATTGTAAGAAGAGTTTGATGATTCTGAGAGTTAGAATAGCAGAAACAGGATGGGATCTACTACTGCAGACTGCTATGTCATGCATTTAGGTAACAGTAGCAGTATTTTTTACCATGATCTGTGGATCTGTCACTTGGCAATGACACAAAAGGAGAAAAACATAAGTGTAGCAATTGATGATATCTATGATATCTATGACCTGTCAATATGAGGTCACCATTAAAATGTCAACGTGAGTTTTGAGTATAGCAACTGGTATAGTTCTACTTGAAACAGAAAGGTATTGATGTTGTTGTGCAAGGTCAGATCTCCTGATCTGTTGTCCAGTGGCAAGAGTGACAGATTCACAATGGAACAGGGTGATGTGACTAAGAGAATGGAGAGCTCGTCCTACCAGAAGAATGAGGAAGACCCAGCTTGTACAGTCTAATAAACTGAAGACTGAGGTAACTCTGTAGTGCTGTAAACACTGCGAGAAGGCAAAAGCATTTTAACCTGAAGAACAAGACTGGTACAAGAAGATACCCATTGGTAAAATATATTTATAAGCACATTCATCTTAGATTTCAGGGAACTATCTCATTCCACCAGAATACTGAATGTCTGTTAGGAGAAATGTTTTTTAAAAAGCCTTCTGATTTAAAGATGGAAACGGACTGGTTGTGGCAGAGCTGTTTTGGGGAGACTTAAACAACACATGCTCAGAATATTCAGACTCCAGCACTGTTTTTTAGTCCCTTTTTAATCAACACAGAGAAATGAAAACATAAAACAATGTGAAAAAAGAAGCCAACAGCCAGTCTCCTGGTTATACGTTCTATCAGTCCCCTGCTGGTGCCTTGGCTTAGAATTATTTGTGTTCATTCTCAGTGTCTCATATCTTACCAGTTCAAGTCAATTTCTAGCACATATTTTTGCATTGCAGTTAGGTACATTTAGCTCAGACTGAAATAAAATATTCACAACTCCCTGATAGCCATGAGATTCCCTTTAATATGGACTCCAGAGGTAAATCCTGCACCCTGATGACAGGGACGTATTATGGTATTATTCACCTTTTAAAATGACTTTGCGTTTCATCCAGACCTCAGTGGTCAATCTAAATTGTGTTGCTCCAATAAAATGTAGTTAGCTGATGAGGTCAGAGGCATGATTTTTTTCTTCCCTAGGCATAGCCTGCAGTCTTAGTTTGTAGTGGGTTAGTTGGCACCAATAGAGTGATCTCTGCTTTGGAAAAACAGATTGACATGATGGGCATGAACAGTTTAGCAGGCTGGAGGCAGGGAAGCCAGAGTTTACAAGCAAATTGATTTAAGTACAGATTGTTTCATTTTTGAGAATAGCAGCAGGGTGCTCTGAAGTTGCATGCTGCTGCAGCTGTTTAGCCATTAGTTGAAGAAGAAAGAAAAAAACACACAAGACAAAGACATAATCTTTGCATAGTAACAAAATATTTCATAATAGGATAAAAACCTTTAAAGGGCATATTTGTTGAGTGATAGGGGACAAGAGGTGAGATTGGCATGGACAAGACAAATTGGGATGAGTATATAAAGCAGACACAGAGAATTCACCCTCTATACTAATCCATAAAACACCAATTCAACAACTTGGACTGGGAATCCATTTAGTATACGTGAGAATAACACAAAATGAGTAGTGTAAATGCAAAAAAATGAGTAAAAAGTAGAGTTAAATCTGGATGGTCTGCTGTGAGTTTACAAACAGGGATTACACCCTATGCAGCTCTGTCCCTGCCACATAGAATCATTTATAGATTCATAGAATTAGTTTGGTTGGAAGAGACCCTTAAGATCATTGAGTTCAACTTTGAGTCAACACATCAAGGCACTGCAGTAATGTCAACCCAGCTGCATTTTGGAGCAACCTCAGCCTTTCATCAGGGAAGGTGTAAACTTCTCTAGTCACAGTCCCTGCTAATAGGAACTCAGAAGTCTTTTAAAGATTAGCTGAGATGTTATTTCTATCAAGCACTCTTTAAGCTTGGCCATTCGTGGCAAATTGGCTGCGAATACTGTCAGAGCACCTTTCATTCTGAAAGACAGTTTACAGGTGCGGGACCTCCTGAACTAAAGGTGATATCCTTGTATTTTATAATCCCTTTCAGAATTTTCTCTCCTTATTTACCCAGCCCCTTTTTAAATCCATATAATAGGTATCATCCACAATATCCCGTGGCAAAGGGTACAACTTGTGTGCAGAGTAGCCTCCTGATGTATGTTTTGAACTTGTAATCAACTAAATTTATATGATAACCTCTCATTCTCTTATTGAAAGAGCCAGTTCATAATTCCCTGTTTGTATTTTCTACAGTGGAAAAATATCAGAAGGCTCTTTTCTGGCTCTGAGGACATGTCAAACCATGAATCACAAATATCCCATTGCTGCACAGCTAGAACAATGGGGTAGAAGATATTAGGAAATCTCAAAGACCCTGTATTCTCTGCCTTCCCCCCCGCCCCTTTCCCAGACTTATTTTGGGACTGATCTGTCTTACAATGCCGATGTAACTTGCAGGTGTTTCATGTCAGTGTTATTTCTGATCACACTAGCCGAAGCTCCTATTATATAGGGAACAAGGTATATGCGCAAGAAATCTATATTTTTTAGCTCAAGATGGTAATAACAGGAGCTTAAGTTTCACTGATTTGTTGACAATATCATAGCCTGCCTATGAATAGCATCGCAGTACAGTCATAGAAGTATAGCTAAGTCCATTTTGGTGAAGCTACAAGGGAATCTGGCCTCTTGTTTAACAGCATTCACTTAATTTACTATGTTCCAGAGTAAGGATCAATAAACAAACAAACAAAAAGCTTTTGAGTTTATTCAGCAGAGAAAGAATTATGGCATGAAGGATAATGTCTCCCTATTTTATAATACCTCTGGCAATAATATATTGAAATTGTTATGAAGCCATGATCATATCAGAGATACCAAGCAAAGAAACAACCACAACACAACTCAATTTTACATATATTCCTTCACATGAGAGACAAATCAATCTATTCTCATAAATGATATACAAAATCCCTTGAATAGCTCAAAATTCAATACACTTATTAGAATGTCACTAGAACCCTGGGAGCCATGTGCATAAAATCATAGGTGGAAAGAATGATCCAAGCTCCATAATTTCAAAAATTCCTAGATAGGAAGCGGTCATTAAAGGTCCCATTGGATTTTATTGGAGGGAAGGGATTTAACATACTACAGGGACCCCACTCTTTGCTCTCATGCTGATCAGCTGTGTTTGTTGAGAGTTTACTAAGTTCTATGCAAGGCAGGTAAGATTGGATGAGGATGTGGGCGAGACTGGGGATGAGACATACAAATTATGAGGCTGTTTGGGCAAAGATGACAGTAAATCTTTTGTAGTAATTTATAAAATCATTTTTCACTGTTTTGGATAACTTTTGTGTTCTAGCAAGATCATATATAATGATATTTTGCTAAACATAAGGACCTACTTTTTGTCTTTCTATCTTTCAGGCATGCCCCAATATGAAAGTGCTATGAAATAAATCCTGAGTGTCAAAATTAAGTTGGCTTATACAAATAAAGCCCACTGAAATATCAGATCTTTTACTGGTCAGAGCTGTTTCATAGTCAACTTCACCAGCCTTATCTGTGCAGAATTAGTAGCTATCACTCATGCAAGAGATAGACCTGTGCTAATTTCTGTCACAAAGGACTGTCTGTCATCTCAAACTGGTATAAATTCTCATCTTTTGGAGCAAGAACTCCACTAAGGTTGATGGAGACACACAGGTATTACAAGAGGATAGCAGGCCAGCTTCAAGGTGCTCAGCCCCAAATTGTAGGTCACCAACACATCTCTTGTCCTAAAGCTTTACCCAGAGCATGGAAAAACAGTAGGTGTCTCTTGGGACAAATATTGTTCTCATTTTAACATTAAAGATCTCTAAACTGAGCCTTAGAGCTGCTGTAGCTTTGTCTTTTAAAGAACTAGTGCACTGGAGTTTGCTACTTAAATTCTCGCCCATTCCTGATCTGATCCTGCTTTGACCATGGGCATTCCACAAAAGAGTTCTGCTTTTGTTCAGGATGTTTCTGACTTTGCTAGTGCAAATCTCCAAGGAACATTCCTTGTAGTAACTCATCTGTACCCTGATACTGAGCAATCTAAAAAAAATACATGTGCACAGCAGAATACATCTCTGTGTCGTCAAAATCCATCGTGTGCATATGTTGCCTCTAAACTTCTACTGTTTGTTGACATTCCAGTAACCCTGAGTCCAGAGACAACTGAATTCTTTTGGTTCTCCTTCCTTCCTCACATCCCACCCCTGGTGACTCAATCCATACTAGGCCACCTTGTCCTGCAACCCAATCTGCCTCTGGAGTGAGCTCAGCCAGCCCTGCACCAAAAGTGCAGGCGGTGGGGCTGAGAGAGCTACCAAGTTGATGGATAATTTTATGAATTGTACTGTGTGTGTTTTTAAATAAACACAGGGAGAACTACATCTTATGCTGAGCATATAACTACCATAATAGTTTGTCTCATAACAAGATTGTTAGCTAGAAGGGAGAGTGGAATTGGTTTTTATATGGGTAACTAACCATGCCTGGACAGAAGAGTGCATTTGGCATAATTCAAAACATGGTTGTTTCTCAATGAAAACTCTCCCTCAAGGCTGTGGGAATACCCCAATTGGTGCAGTTTGTGGAGCTGGAACAACCCTGCATGTTGTGCACAGAAGTTAGAGTAATGAGGGAATTACTTGAGTATTTTAGGCACGGATAAGCTTGTCTTGACAATGACAAGCACGTCAGGAGCTCAGATTGTGCATCCTGGAGACACTAAAGCAAATGAGATGATTCCTGCTAAGTATCTACCTTGGGGAGAATTGTCTTGTTGAATCTGTATTTAAGAATAATAAAAACAGGAGTGAGTAGAGCTAATGCATGAGGAGTACTGAATGCAGATGCTTCATCATAATAAAAACACTGATATGAATAAGAGAAGGAACAAACCATACCACTGTAACTGGACAGCCTATCTTGTGGTTTGTTCCTACGCTTTGGATTAGAATTCCTATCTTCATAGCCCATTTAACCAAGTCCAAGTGCTTTATTTCACTGCCTGCCATCCTAATCTATGTAAACCAGCTCACTCAGGCATTTTTCATTGAATTAATACATATTAATGGGCAGTAATACATTTGTACTACTGCCTACATTTTCTTGAAGTACAATTTTCTTTCTAAAGCTTTTTATTCACTTTGCCGCATGGTAACTGCATCCACAATAATATCTTTAGTGATTATTCATTACAGGAATAATACAGCTGTGCCAAACGTGCACTTTATACGGATTTTCTTTTTTTCAAAACAATATTAAATTATATTTGTAAACTAATCATATTATTGTAATTAAATGAAGAAAATATTTTTCTGCTCAGCTATTGGGAAAAGCAGTGGACAGGTAGAAATCAGGCATCTTTCAGATATGAACAGGAATTTGTTTTAAGAAGACATATGAAACAGTAGATGCGGGGTTTGAACTAAGCTCGACTGCATGATTTGGATGTACAGATTATAAAGCATAAGAAATGTAGTAAATACACATAAAGAGGTGCCAATTGTTGTTATAAATTGGGTAAAACTGAAGCTTAGATAAGATGACTGGAAAGTTGTCAAATAGATACATAACTCATTCACATTGGGGTTTCCATGTGCTTGCAGACCTGGCAGATATTTCATCATAGTCTATGTTAAAACTTAGATAGAACTGGGTATGGATGAGGGACAGTTGCTGCTAATAGTCAAACGATTGCTCAGTGTAATGCAGCGCATGTGAAATAAGTAGACGTTGGACATTCTCATGTTTCCTTTGAAATATGAATACTATGTAAGGGAGATAGAATTAGGTAAAAGTGGTGGTGGAAGTGAGTTTGGCTTCAATTCACACTGACTGATCTTTTCTCTGGGCTCACCATTCGCATTGTGCCCTGTAAGGTGCCCTCACTCCGTCATGGGGTACCCTTGGGAATGCAAACAGACTGTTCGGCTTCAGTCAGTTGCCGCCACGGTAGAAAAAAATAAGAGATACAAGACACCATGTGAAACAAGATTGATGGGATAATAATGTGTGTCCATCTTTCTCACTGGAAAACTTCAGCATCAATTATTGTGTCAGCTGTAATTGTGTTGTCTGTTGAGGAGAGGCAGACAGTGCCATTGTTCTAAAAAGGCAGGAGGCTCTGTCCTTTCCTATCATGATTTGATATCTTTCTGAAGGGAATAAAGGCATCTCTGGAAAACTTAGCCGCAACCAAACAGGCAAACCGTAATTAGCTGCAGCAAAATAATTAGCAACATGAACACCTTCAGGCAATTCCAATTACTCCTATGGAGGCAGTCTGACCTCACTCAGTGTCTGCTAGACATAACTTTCTAAAGTCTTATTGATACTATAGCGCCAAGACCTACGGGATCTGACAAAGTTTGTTTCCATCACTTACCAAGGAAACAGCAGTTTTACATTTGCTTAGGAGATTAATTAACTTGTCAAATAATTAAATAGACAGCCTGTAATGTAGGTTCCCATTGCATAACCAATTTATCACTTCAGAATCTTCCCAGATTTAGTTTCTTTATGTGAATACTTCCATAACAAGAGAAAAATATTAAGATATGACTGAGTTGAGGGGAGCTTTGTGTACATTTAGCTCACCTCTCCAGGATTTTTTCTGATTTTGCCCTGCGTTTGTGAGGAACGTGGTAGTGATGAAGTAAATCCCACATTTTTTTCCACTGGAACAATGAACTGCAATTAATAAGTGAACTTTTAGGGTTGGATGACTATTACCATTTTGGTGGTAGCAGATTAGCATTGGCTGAATGACGAGATCAGACTTTGAAAATGAGCTGCTGCTGCAGTGAGTGTTAAAATGATTTGATCATCTGCTGTTCTATTGACCAGGTTGCTATTTTGGCAGCCCCAGGATCAGCTGCCTGCTTTGCTGTGCAGCTATCTCGCTTTCCTGTGCAATGGTGGCCAAGTCTCGCGGAACTGTGTGAGGTCCTGCATAGGAGATCCACCTTCAGAAGAGCTTCTGCTGCAACACTTAAAGGCAGATTTTCCATTTTGTTTCCATATCCAAAAGGCTGGAGTTTTCTGGGAAGCTAGTACTGACTGAGGATATCAGGCTCTTTGGAAAGCCATTGGTTCTTCATCATGTTGTACTTCATCTGTGAAATAGGGATAAATAGGATTGCCCAGCAGCCTAAGGGAGGTGGGTCTTGTGGGAGATGGTGAAGTGTTCAGTGATGAGCTAAGTACTGAGTAAATTAACACTTTTAATGTATGCTACCTTGTATTTATTTCCCTTGAAAGCATTTGTGATACTTAAAGGGCTTTTTGGGAATTTGTAGCACTGAATCTACGCTGGCGTAGTAGTTATCTGAGACAATGGAAGTAAACAGAAATACCAAGTACCATTTACCTTGCCCCTAAATGTAGAATTTCACATGAAAGTGTGGGACACAGGACCATGGAGGCTGGCTCTGCTGGCGAGATAAGCTTATTTTAATTGATTTTGTTTAAAGAATATGTATTACTTCTATGAATATGCTGACATTTTCTTGGAGCACATGTGAAAAATCCTGTCTATTTTCCTGCCAAAGACCTTCCCAGGAAAGGAGTTGTGCTAACCTATTTAAAGAAAGCATCCACCAGGATATTATAATCCTGGGCAAACACAGAAAGATACATCAAGACATAAATGTGAGACTACATTTTGAGTCTGCATGTCTTCTAGGGGAACCTTGGTCTGGGGCAGTTTATTCCAGCCTCTAGTTAACATGAATAATTGTTTTGTTTCAGGCTAAAAAATCTCCACTATCAATAAAATGTAGTTGGTGTAGTCAGCCTCCTGTGGGGTACTTAATGATCCATTAAAGTGTTTAAAGGGAAGCTGCCAACCTGATTTTGGCCCAACCTGTGACTTTAGTTTTGATATATCTATATTGTACACAAGCACATTTACATTTTTTGGCTTCCAAGTTGAAACTTCATAAAGTGTAGGGTTGTCTGCACCTGGAATTGTATCTCATATTTCATTACACAATTGCAACTGTAACTTCCAAATCACCAGTGTCCTGTGATCCTTCTCCCAAAGCACTGGGAGACAGGGCAACTTCATTGTGGAACTGATGGAAAAATGGACAGGGCAATGAAAATGACTGTAGCCCTCACCTTCAGTACCTCAACAAATGACTATATGCTTACTTAAAAGTATTGCTACCACCTCACATGCCTCCCACAGTGCATGGATACATGCACCTTCTTACATCCAGACTCGCCGAGGAACGCGGCAGATACAATTCTCAATTGCATCACTCCAGCGTGTGAGCAGTGACACATGCATGAAGAGCATGGCCTGGACCTTGCAGACAGCTGAGATCATTCTGCCTCTGATGTGGCAAATTGCATGGCAACACAAAATAACAAGAGAGCACCCATTTGCCTTGTCTCTCAAGCCTTGCTTCAGCTGGCTTTGGATGTTCATCGCTGAGCAGATCGGAATGGGGACTGACACCGCAGATTGCTATCTCCCTATGGCTTCCCCCCTGCCCTACATCACTTTAGACTAGTGCATCTCACTTGAAATTGTTTGCTGTCATAGTCATCTCTTTAAGGACTCAGGGAAGAACACTTTAATTAGCCCTGATGAAGTGGCAGGAGCCAAGTAAAGCCTGGTGGCTCTTGTTCTCCTTATGTTTGTGTTTCCTGCTGTGTATACTTGCTGGCAGAATTTAAACCTGGCTAATTGCTCTTTCTGATGTCTAGACATCTTGAGCAACTGCTCCTTCCCCTTCCTCTTCCCTTTTCCTTTTCCTTTTCCTTTTCCTTCTAGTGGTTATAATTTACATGTTCATGCTCCCCCCGTTCATCCTGCACAATCTCCAGACAGATACATCACACAGCACTTTGCACTCAAAAAAAAAAAAAGAACAAAATCAAGCTTGGAGGAATTGGGAAATTGCACCATAATGATCAGCCATGATGTCCCAGCTTCTCCAGTTACTGAGGGATCCTTGCACCAGTTTTGCATCGCTTGTGTAGAGCATGAAAGGTTTTGTGAATGCTATTGGAAAGCAAAATCCTCATTCTAATTTGTCCTTCAAGAGAAGAAGCACAAAGAAGCCAGATGCCCAGCATATGACTTCAGTAGATATTAGTCTAACACAGAACAGACTATCATGTGGGAAGAAATCATCCCGTTGTTAATAGATCCTTCAGGAATATCAGCAGACTGCTATCGGTTATGTTAGACCCTTGAAGCTCAGCTGCTTTTTCCTTTGGACATGTTCCATAATCACCCTTCTCTTTTTCTCCTTAGAGATAAAGCCATAATTCAGATCCTCTTCATCTGCCACTCCATTTGAGCAATTTTCCCCAACTGACATTTCAATGATACTCCCTCTCTTTCCTCAGTTTAGTCCATAGGAAATGGAGCATTAATAGACTAATATTTAATATCCAGCTCTAAATCAAGGAGAGGTAAGATGGTTTATTTCAATGGGACCAAAAATAACCTGAAATCATTGCAATTCAATCCCTTGTCTGCTTTGTGTCCACTTGGGAAAATTTGGCACATCGCAATTAGGAAGAGAACTTGACAATCTAATTTTTGTGCATAAGCTGATTAGAATCTGTGGAGATGTTTCTGTAGGTGAAACACTGCTTTGCTCCTATCGAGGTTGCTGTTTCAAAATTCATCAAGCCCAAGTAATATTTAGATTAATCACCCTGAAACTCAGGCAAAACTACAGTTGTCACACATTATGAAGCCACAGTTTGCAATAAAATGATTATTCAGACCTTCCCCATCCAGAGAGGACAGTATATAGATAGTACATAGCCATACCCAGGCACAAGTTCAGGTCATAGCTGAGAAGTTGTGTAATGTGACTTCCATGAATTCTGCTGTGAAATGACTATATTTGAAGCTAGAAAGTTAAGGCAGTTACAGCTTTTGACACCGAACCAGAAATAGGTACATATGTTGATGTGACAATCTTTGAATGCTGTGATGAATGAACACTATTTTTTTGTTGAAAAGTGTTCCTTGTTTTCAAGCAACTCCACTAGTTGAAAAAGGACAATTGTGTACACACTGTCCTGAGAACTTTCAACAGAACATTTCAGAATGGCAATGCACAGCCATGAAAACGTCTTTAAACCTCCCAATCCAATATACAAGGCAGGAAGACTTCCAGGGAGGTGCATCTTCTTGACTAATTTCTAAAGCAAAGGCTCTGAAAATAGCAGATGCTTTCTTGTTGCCCCTTGTAGACCTCCCTTTTCACCCTTAGCAGGACTGTATTTCGTTCATGAAATGCCAGATCAGAAACACATGCTGGTACTTATTTATAAATACCGCCCCATTAAACACTTGGTGTAATGACTGCGGAAGACAATGGGCCCTGGGTGACTCTCTGCCTCTCACAACAGTTCATGGGCCTCACTGCAATTATTTCCAAAGATAATTGTCAAGATAACACCATTTAAAATATCTAATGTTTTATTCAATATTTCAGTGAGTTTCAATTACTTCCAATTATAATTCAACAGCTTTCTATTTAAAACAATTATTGTCCTTTATAACCTGTTTCGAGTCAAATAAATTGTTTGTTTTTATCCATCATTGGCTTCTTCTATAGGTATTCATTCCGGGTCTCCCTTTGGTTTTCCAGTTCCCCATTAACTTGTGTAGCCTTTCATTAACCCTTATGTGCCCTTCGACTCCACAGCACAATCAAGCCCCTGCAAAAAGCTGTCAGTGCAGCCCCTGAGACAATCACAATCAATTAAACTCATTAAAAAGCAATATGATTCAATTACAGGCAACAAGATACAATCCTGGTTGACTGAATAGTGCTGGGGTACTTGGAGTGAAGCAGAGGCCACTGGGGTGAGGATAAGCTCCATTTCTAGGAAATGTGGGTGTTGCCGTGAGCAGCAACATCTTACATGAATATGAGCCCAAGGAAAGCAAAGGGAATATTTTTACAGTTCATCTTAAAATGGGTAAGACCATTCTTTGGTTCATTGACTTTGTGAGGAAATAGTGCTTGAAAGAACCTCCCTAAGACGTGCTTGCAGTGATGTTATTTTCTTACTTCTTTGTAGCACAAAATATAACCGTGCCCTGATAACAGGAACTGGTTAGGCTGTGAT
This sequence comes from Streptopelia decaocto, assembly GCF_964273445.1. Lineage (NCBI taxonomy): Eukaryota > Metazoa > Chordata > Aves > Columbiformes > Columbidae > Streptopelia > Streptopelia decaocto. Next base: position 5,859,883 of record NC_138664.1, read on the forward strand.
TTTTTTTTAATGTTTGATCATAAAACTATTTGAATCTATGGAAAAAAACTCCCTTTCAATATGAGACAGGAGGAAACTCTTCATTTGCAAATTGTCGTCTCCTTGCAGCTCTTTGAAGGTGAGAGGTCCCAGTTCAACAGCTTTACATATCTGCAAGAACTAGTGGGGAATAAAAAAGTTTATTTTTTGTAGATGTATAACAGTGGGACTTTGTCCTTCCTTTCATTCAATTTCTTTTTTTCTTTTTTTTTTTTTCTTTTTTTAAAGTCATTGTATTTCCCAAAAGGAGAAAAAAAATCTTTCAATTAAAACCCACTTTTTTCTGTTTTGTTTTGTTTTTCTACTGGGATATTGTTAAAAATGAAAGCACGTGTTCTTCTGCTTGGATTTGTTTTCATTTAAGTAGGATTATTTTTCCACAAAAAGAAAAAAAAACTAAAGAAATACATGTTAGACTAAAAACATCTATAAAGCTTAAAAAATTTCATTTAGGATTTTTCTTTGGAAATAGAAAATTAGAGGAAATCAAAATAGGTCAGGAAAAGATTTCCATTTAGCCAAAACAGTACTTTTGAATTAATTTCTTCTCAATCAAGACATTTCACTCAGTTCTAATCGCTGGTCTGAAGTCACCCTTCAGCATTCAGAAGGAGTTGATTTAGATGCTCCCATGGGTTCCCATGAATTGGAAACGTAATCAGTCAATCATCTTCCTGCCCTCGCAGTTTGCTGTTGTTGAGTAATTCTCAAGATCATACTATCCTCTTGCAGAAACACTTTGTCTGGCTTATATTTTTACCTAGAAACGATGACTGCAGTACCTACAGCCCAAATCCAGCAAAGCACTTCACACATATGCTGTAACTAACATAGTTTCCTTGATGTTAATGAGGTATTCATGCACTTAAAGTTAAGCCCAAGATTAAGTGATTTGTTGGACACAGTCTTAAGCCCTGGAAAGGGGAAATGCTGAGATCTGGTTTGTGGAAGTGTCCACAGCTTCTAACAAAGCTTGACGGTGGGCAAAAGTTGTATTGATTCAAGTAAATCAGTTTAGAAATTGATGATGATCCACTTAAGCATCTTCATTTCAAGGCTCCTTTTCAAGTCGCCTTAAAGCTAATTCAATGACAGCTGCTGTCCAGGAATGGGGCTTGCTCTGACTGACCAAGCTCAGTTCATGAATGATTTGCTGAGCTCTTGTAGGCATCTTCTTATGCTAAAAAGTGTGAGATTGTCCCTGGACACCCATAAGTAACCACCTTGCTGAAGAGGAGGTTGAACAAGCAAAGTCAACTTTCTAAGATTTTATACAAATTAATACTTTATAGCCATTTTTTTTTTTTTGTATCGAAGTGATCAAACTATTGTGATCAAAACTCCATTTCAGGTGATATAACCTGAAAAATCACGGTAACATTCTCTGCTCTAGTATTACTTACATTAAAAAAACCCAAACAAACAAACCCCCAAAAACCCCAACGAAACAAAACATCATTATGTGTAGTTGGAGAGCGAAGAAGGTTCTTCCCCTTTTCTTGCACTTCGTAATCTTATGTAACCCTCTGTACAGTAGCAGGTGACATCAGTCAGGTTATATAAATACAGCTATAGAATGCAGAGATATACTGGTCCCTAGAGGTTGTCAGAAACCTCCATGCCTTCTCTATAGAGAAGGAGAAAAGTATATGTTTTCCTGCAGACCTTACACAAAAAATGTATTTGAAATGTCAGTTCAAAATGTTTTAGAGACAGGTTTTCCTGACTGGCAAAGGGAGACTCATTACTGACAGTGCTATCAGGAAAAAAATGTTTGCTGAAAAGCATTGGCCAGTACCTGTGTCTTGGTCTGGGAAGCAGATAATGCAGCAGGATTATGTAATCTGATGTGGGTCCTCCCTTGGGCCAAACATATCACAGGCTTGGTTGATATGAGTAAATTATATGTAATCCAAGCCGAGTTCTCATCTGTTGCACCTAACATATGCTTCAACCACTTGGATTTGGGTGGGTTTTGGTACAGGCATAAGAGGTTGCCATGTGCTTTCAGTTAATTCTGACAAAACTCAATCTATGAGTGACTTACTCTGAGGTCTGTCAGGCACAATGAAGTGGCACAGTACATTTTACTGCTTGCATGTTAATCTCTTATTTCTACAGAGATAAGTTATAAAATATCAGTGTATTTAGTCTCTAATTCATCGATTGCAGAATTTAAGTCTTTCTATTTTATCGCTATATGTGATCAAAGCCATCCAAACACAAGGGACAGGGATAAGAAATCCATAAGTACCAGTGTGTGGTCAAATAACAGCTATTCAAGATAACACACAAACTTTAAAACAAGGACAGAGTGAAGTCAATATGCCCAAACATATTTCAATTGCTTCTTAATAAGTGGATACTTTTGAGAGATTTCCTAACTCAATCATCTTCTGCTTTGTCCATTCATTCTTCTACAAATCCTCTTCTCCTGGCTCAGGACGGAGTGGGGAAAGGTGCTGGAGCTTTCATTTTGACTCCCCTCAAAACTCTACCACTGCATCCCTATGCAAAGCCCAGTATCCCTGGGGCAACCCATGCAGCTCCATCACCGAGCCTCATCCCTCTCCTGCAGCCCTCTTCTCAGCTTTGGTAGCCAAGACAATTTGGGCTGCTGCCGATCTGACCTGCCCACGTACTGGCTCTCTCCTCAACCCTGCTCCATGCCAATCGGTTCCTTCCCAAAATCCACCTGCCTGACAACCCCCACTGAGAGCATCCCGATCGGCAGCCCTTTACAGACTCTGTTAGCAATGGGGACAGATAGTCAGGGTCTGTTCACCTGAGGCAGGGCTGCTGCTGAGCTGGAGTGATTAAAGTATTAACTGCTGGAATAGCTGTCCATCCCACTCATCTCCATCAGAAGCAATTAATATGGATTATATATATTTTGCAAGAAGAATATATTTCCTTTCAAACCTTGGAGAAACTCCAGAGAGGATTAGGTGGAAGACTGAATGAGCTAATTTGCATAAATTAGGTAAAATGTGAATAGTAATTTGCATTCAGAAAGGCTCTCTTTGACTCTTTATGATATATTGATGCCATCTGGAGAACCTAGCTATGAACCAGACATTTGTTGGATCGATTTTCCTCAGGCTGTTCCCACAAACTTTGCAGCTATGTTCAGAAATATTCCCCTTTCCTCCTATTGCTTTGAGTAGGGTTAAAGACCTTTTTGTATGATTGGCCTTTTTTATTCAACAGAGGACAATTCAGACAGCTTAAGTAGAAATAGATGGTACATTGGAAATACTCTAATTGCTGTTCTTCACCTGAGGCACATGCTCTCACTGAGTGCTATGTTGAATGCCCATGTTAACATGGCAGCAGGGTGCCAGGGTAAGGAAATGGTCAGGCTGGAGTTTCACGTAATTTTTCTTTTCTCAGCTTTCATGATTTTCTTTGGGAACCATGTTTTATGATCTTCTTCTTATCTCCTTTTGAGTTACATAGCTTTTTCTTGCATTATACTATTTTCAGGCCCACTCCTTCGTTTATCAGGCATGGAGATGGCTTATGTTCTACTGGATTTCTCACTCAGTCACAGGGAGCTTGCTGCTCCCTGCCAAACTCATTACATGCCAGAGCCCATCATGTCATGGTGACAGTCCCCAGTGCCTCCAGAAGAATGTATTGGCTGATTGCCATCCTCTTTCTCTGGTGGAGTTCAGTGGATCACCCCATTTTTACAAAGGCAGGAACTGAGGTGATTTGTCACCAGCATCCTTAAGTCTCCAGGGTTCATAAATACTCAGTAACAGACTTCTTGCTGCTTCTTGGAGCTGCTGCTGTAGCCATCACTAAATACCTTTATGGGTGGTTAAGCAAATGGTCTGCAGGCTTTCCTCCCAGAGCTGCTGCTGAGGCTCACAGCAATGACCTCAGCACCAGGTGAGCCTCAGCATCACTGCTTTATACGGACAAAATCATCTGGCTGCAGCTAAACCAGGCAAAAGTAACATAGACGGGGCATTTCTGCGATAATGACAGTGAATGGTGTAAAGACCTCACATGCCCCGAGGTTTTAGGGCGAAGAGACAAAGGGTCAGAAAAGTTCAAGATGCCAGAAGTGAGCAGAAAACCTCTTTAGATGTAACCTTTTTAAAGCAGGATGGTAAAGGAAGCTGGCATCACATTCTGAATGTGATTTTCAGTATTCTTATACAATCAGAATTGCTACCAACCCCCGAAAAACAATTATTTCCACAGTTCTTCTTAAGACAAATGCTGTCTGAACTAAGAGACAAGCACGAACTGGGGCATGAGTCACTTCTCATACAATTGCCAAGTTCATGGATTGAACTCTGTGACAAGTCGAGTCTGTATCAGCTGCCCATGCTAGAGAGGCTGGATTTGAAATATCTGAGACAAACAGCATTTGGTAAAATTGGCAAAACTGGGGTAAAGGTAATAAGATAAGATTCATTCCAGATGAACACCTTCAGAGAGCATTTTATTTGTTAAAAGGATGGGTAAGAGTTTGGTGATTTTTTAATAATTATAAAAAACCAAATTTGTATATCCTGGAATAAAATTCTGAGAGCTCTGGAAAGCTCTCTGGGAGCTGCAGAATAAGAAGTCATTTCTGTGAGACCTGAAGGCTGAGATGGTATCAAAAATATCTAAGAACTTTCAGACTCTAAATACCTGATTGTGCCTTACTCCTTTAGGCCATTATTTTTCCTTTTAAGAACAGCAGCAATAACTTTTTATGTAACTTTGTACGTGTTATATAAACTTCTAATAGTAAATGGCAAGCTGACAATTTTCAGATTATAATTTTTTTTTTCTGTTGGTGAATGTCAGTAGGTCAATATAAACTGTTGTAGAGGAGCTCAGTTTAAATTAATTTCCCCATTTGAAGAAACCATAATTTTTTTAAATGGCAAAAACATCCTATTTCCTCATTTTCAACAGTTAAGTTAATTATGTTTTTATTACAGAAAGCTCACCATCGTCTAAATGAAATATTTTCAAGGTATCGGAATGAATTGTGCATTGATCTGATCTGTACATTTTTCAGATTTTGTTTCGCAAACACCGATGAATCCAGAACTGGGAAAGCCATTTCAAAACCTTGCAAATTCCCCCAGACAGAAAAACCATTTCCTTTACTGATTTAATAACAGATAGCAATAATAATGAATGTCATAATTACAGTGATTGTGAGGGTAGTTTCAGGCAATTTAAATCAAGACTCTCCCAGAAAACAGGAGGTGGGAAGGAGTGAGGTGGGTGGATGATGGCTTAGAAACATGGTTATTGATCGATTTGTTCATGGTGGATTAACTCAGGAAGGGAGAGTTAGATTTATTTTGGCTTTATCTGTGAAGAGATATTGAATATTTGCTTAATTTTATTGCATATTTACGGCATAACTTGATGATTACACACAATTTATATGAAAAAAAAAACCCAAACAAAACAAACCCACAAACAAATGCTAAAGCAATTAAATACTCATTACATTAGCTTTCCTGGCTCAGGAGCGGGACTAGATACTTCCTTGGGGTCTCTTCCAGGCCTGTCCTCTACGCTTCCCTACCCCATAGGCTGAGCCTTACAAAACTGGTCTTTACTGGGCTGGGCTCAGAGTCAGATGGGCAGGAACAGGAAGATCCATTTTGAATCCATGGAACATTTAGGTAGGTGGTTCAGCCAGGCAAAAGGGGAGGCTCTCCTAGACTCTCCTTAGACTCTAGGACAAGTTATGTGCAATGGTTTCTCAAACTTTTTCGGTTTGCTAGCCTCTAAACCGTATTCCATGTGTAAGCCTTATCCAGTAAGTCTAAGCCTACCACTCATAGCTTTACAGTTCTGCAAGATTTATAGCTACCCACCACAGATCCTTCAGAAATAACCCACAGACCCCCAGGCATCCTTGGGTTGGTGGGTTGAAAACTGCTGTTTTGCACCAAAGGACTCCCAGAGAAGGGTGCTGTAGCATCCTGAACGTGCCAAAACTAATGGGATGGGCATAAATCTTGGCTAGAGACAGTGTCGTGGAGACGTATTCATGGCTTTCAAGCCACCCACTTGGTAGCATTGTAGCTTTGCTTGAGCTAATTTACTTTATTCTCAAGCAGATCTGGAGCTCTATGCTGCTGCTCGGTACCGTGGTAATGCCAGAGCTCCACAGTTTAAATGTTTTTCTTGCAGTCCTGGGGGCCTTTTTGATGCATTTTAGCACAGGAGACTTCAGAACTCCCTGCCAACAAAAATCATTGACTTCTTTGTCTGGGATAACACTGAAAAGTCCCAATTCTGATTAAGCTTGGCTTGTTTTCTTGCCCTCTCTGTAGTTACATGTGAGTATAAGATTCTCCTATATCTGTTGTGCTTTCCCTCCCTGGAGAAAACATTTCAGCAGTACCGAGAGGAGTCTAATCAGGTATTAAAAACAAAGTGAATTGCACTTGTTGTAGAATCAGGGGTAAATTACTAGTGCAATGATAGAGCCTCTCTCCTGTTTTAATCCATTTTAATCTCATTGTTGAGCTAATAAAACCTATTGGTTTACTAAATCAATGTAGGGTGTGATTCATTATTATGCATGCTGGTACACAGATCCAAACGCAAACTCTCTCTGCTATAGACTGGAGCATTACTGATCCGATGGAAGTTGGCTCCAGGGAAAAATTACCTCTTACAAGTTGTCATAGAAAGATGCTCGCTATGGCAAATTTTTGCTTGTGTGAGACAGAGATTTTATTTGACTTTGTTGATGCCAACTGCACTTGAAATATTTTTACAAATGATTTAATCTACAAACAGAAAAGAAACCTCCCTTTGTCTGAGTTCATATTGAATTCATTTGTGACCATTAAGCAAAACAGCTATGTCCTATAATGAAGAGGGATTAGTAGGGAAACAAATATATTTGTTAGTTTTATTCTTCCCCCTGCATTTATTAGAACAAGCCTGTGTTTCCAGTTTGCATTTCATTTTCTTTATGGCAGGCTGCTGGAGGTGAGATATAAGTTAAAAAAATAAATTTATATGAACACTTAATTTTTGTTGCTTTTCTGTCTCAGATCATATCATTCTTGCCAACTCTCTTCATTTAGGAGGGTCAATCTATATTTTACTAGTGAAACAGGCACTGTTTTTTCATGCTGTTCCTCCCAATAGCTCTCTGAAAATGAAGTTCTATGAACTTAAAAAGTATCTCTCTATTTATATCTTTGCAGATATCAGATATTTGACAGAGCCTTTTTCTTCTTTAAAATCCCTTTTCAATTTTTTTTATTTTTAGTTCTTGTAAAATGACTTGTAAGGGCTTGAAACAGAAAGTGCTGTTCTTTTGGGAACTGTACACTGGTTTTCTGATCAATAAAAAGCATCCAGTCTGTCACATCCCATGTAAATCTGTGCTATGTGTAGCCACAAGTCCTTGCAAATAAGAATACATCGAAGGGTGACAAAACCAGGACTCCCAAGGACACCAAAACAGCTTGAGAAGGACTCCAGGCTCTGACATGTGAGCAAGAAAGAACAACTTAACAAGATACCAAACATCAGAAGAGCTGAGGTAGCAGTCTGGGCACAGGTTCTTGGCTTGTGACAAAGATATAATAATGCAATTTAACTTAGCTGACAGTGAAACAAAGTGAAGCTGCATGGTATTATTTTGCGTTAGCTCCAGGCAAAGAGCCTATATAGGGACAGGTATGTTTGCTTTGCTGATATGCAATAACATACTAAGCCTCCATGACCTGATGTTTTATCCAAACCCTCAGATCTTTTTGCTTCGGATATCTCAAGCTTTCAGCACATCAGCCAAAGGGGATTCTTTAGCCAAGGTTCATCAGGGACAGGCAGCAGTGGCACACCACCCCCTGTGCAGATTAACGTAACACAAACAAATTGCCCTAAGCTAATACAAGGTCTGCGGTCTCAGTACCACCAACATAAGGAGACAACGTGCTGTGGGACAGACTCAAATCTTCAAGCTGAGGTCAAAAGTCTAAACCTTAATTCAGACTTATGTCAATCGAAATGAGGCGCCGTTACAGAAAGAGGCCTCAGCTGCACAATTGAAATGCCAGGATTTCAGCCTCCTTGCAAACATTAAGGGTTTTTACAGGCTTAAATGGCCTTTGCCCTGCACTTGTTTGGGGTGCCCTCTCCTGCAAATGGCACCCTCGAGGCTTTCAAAGTACAACTAGGAAAATGCAGGGAACTTACTTGGAACCAGGATAATTTAGTTTGGGAATTGAAAAGAAAAAAGATGGAAAGTGAGGGCTTGAAAATGGAAAAAAACAATCATAAATGAGTTCATTAGGGCAGTAACAGTCTCAGCTGAGGGGGCTGAGCCCCTCTGAGCTCTGTTTGTACATTGCTATAGATTGCTGCTTCGTGGTGGTTGTTGCCCTAATTTTCCCCAGAAAGCCAGGTTAGATCTGAGGCTGGAGCCTTCCTGTAGATCAGGTGGAGCAGTGGGATTAGTGCTCACCTTGAAGAGCTAAGTCATGTGAGAAGAGAATTTGAGCATTGGTTGAGTAGAAGAAACTACAAGGAAGGCTTTATTTACTGTATATCCAGAAAGCCACCAATCTCTCTGCCCCCATTTTGGGTTCCCTTTGTCTCCTCCTGCTTTTGTCACAATGCCAGCAGCACCCACCTGTTGCCAGTGATGAAAGTAACAATAGGAATGTTTCTGAGAGTTACATCCCAACCAGCCCCTCTGCCTACTGGAAGCTGTAACCAGGCTCTTGCTTCCCAGGACCCTCTTAAAGGCTTCTTGTCCCTGCTGGGATCTGGGGCCAGGAAGGGTTGAAGTTGTCTGGCTTCAGCCCAAGGTCTGGAAATCAGGTGGGAAATAGGGATAGTCATTTAAAATGCTATCTAGCAATAGGAAGAAGATGGAGCTGGGAGGATGAGGGTTGATATTTGCTCTCTGTATTGTTTATAGACTAGCAAATGAAAGAACAAGGCAGGCATAGCATGCAAACACCTAGTTGGTTGAGGTTATGGTTAGCTCTTTATTGATTCCCTCATTTGTCCTGTTCCTTCCTATTATTTTCTCCAGGCTGGGATTATATCTGGATGATAAATTATCTTTTTCATCTAAAGTTGCCTGATGAACAGCATACGAAGATGTTGCTCTCTGCAGCACCTCCTGGCACTACTGTAACACAGTCACCTGGAGCTGGGGGACAGCCACATACGATGTGACCTGCCTGGCTCTGCAACCAGGGTCACAGGAGAAAAGAAGTAGGTGAGGGAGGACAAGGACAGAGCTCCCACCTGGGAGAAACAGAACACAGGCAACTTCCCTCACCTACTTGCTGCATTGGCATATCTTGGAGCTCTGAAGTCCTAGTGATAGATTAACTACAGTAGAACAGGGTCAGCAAACTCAGTGCTCCTCCCTCCCAAGAAACCCTGCGTGCTGAAGAGGCTGGAGAAGAGGTTTTTTTTCCCCCAGCATCTGTCCCTCTTGATACCTTTTCTGTCAGTTTCCTCCTTGGATCATGGGTTTCAAATCATCAGTCCACCCTGGCTTTTTTGTAACAACTGACCTGGCAAGAACTACATCAGTGAAAAAGATCCCCTGACTGAAATTCCAGCTACAAATCACTGTCAGATTTCAGAGATGTCTTTTCTGCTACTGAGCTGGAGTAGATATGTATGTACATAGGCCCACCAAAAGAATCTATTCTTCAAGTCCATGGAGTATTTTCAGTTCTTGACCCAGGGTTATATCTGTGCACAGAGAAAAGAACAGGAAAGGAGGGGGGAGCAGGAGACAGAGAGAAAAAAAAATAGGATGCTAGTACCTGTTCTCAGTGATAGAGGTATAAATATTAATTCAGTTATTCTGCTGAGAGGAGAAGTGATAGGCAGGGTCTAGGGGAGTATGGCAGTGGGGACTGCTGAAGGTCCCCTGATATTACACACTTAGGTGAAATAATCGTAAAAAAAGCCTGTGTGGAAAGCTCTGGCCATTATGGTTGTGTCTCTGCTGCTCTGCTGCACTTGTGTCTGGATATGTTCATGTACCCTCAAGATTAGACTTATCTTAAAATAAATTCTGTGGTGACTCCTACAGCACAATCTCAGCCGGTCATGGCTGAACACGTTACGCTTTCTTGTTCCCAGCACAGGGCAGATCCAGCCAGGATTCCCAGGGAAAAGACACAAACTCCGTTTTGTGTCAGGGCCAGGAAAAAAAATCTTCATGCACAGAGCTTGTAGACAGACAACTCAAATCGCTGGCACAGAACTAAACTCTGGAGTCCTCATAATACCTGGAGGATTGTTCTTCTTAACCCACTTGCATTTTATTTTACTTCTCTCTTATTTCCACCTCTGTCACTTGAACTGTTAAGTTACATATCTGTCTAGCAGAAGAATCTCTGCTCCATCGAATGGCCTCCCTGGGCTTTAGAACTCCATTAATTAGCATCTTTTAAATGGTTGGGTAATATTCGTTTCTCCTTTTCAAAACCATTTCCCCAAACCCTTATTTTAATAAAGCTGGTGCTCATGAACATTTGAATATTAAAGCCCTTGGTTACAGAAAGACGAAAGAGGCATTTTAAAAGACAGCCAAGCAAGAATTACTTAAATGACTGACATAATTTTTTGTGTATGTGTGCGCGTGTGAATGTGCAGCACCTCTGAGATGAAACATTGTCTTAAAGGCATTTCTGTGTCAGTGTGTATAAGGTCAGGATAAGCGTAATTTGGGAGGCGGCTGTGTCTGTCAGGATAGTAACAACATCAGGGGCCCTGGGGAAATGTAGTACGACGCAATATGTTTAAGTGTGGATGACAACTTATTTCAAAACACACTAGAAAGGACTGTGTTCCTTTGTATAATTGCACACACTGTTACAGGTGTGAAAGGTGAACTGAAAGTTGCCGCATATTTAAAGGTCTTATCCTGGGAAAGGTGCTTTGTATTTTTTATTGAGGGTAAAAAATTGAGGTTTCTTCACTCAGACTTTATAACCTCACCAGCTGGGGCTGATGGTGTCAAAGGCAGAAGCACTGTGCCTGACTTCGTGCACTGATGGGGATGATCAAGTAGGTATATAACTTTTAAATTTTGTTGGAACTGCCATTAAAGACCTCGAGTTCAGCAGGGTATTGCTAGCAGGGGTTTCCTCACCTGGCCGGAAAGGTTCAGATTTGCCCTGGAAGAACTGGAGGGCAGCCTGGACTGTCTCACCCTTTCTTTTTTTGTCTCCTGAGGCTGCCAACAGAGATGTCAGGTAGATTATGTTTTTTGTTATGTTGGAACATCTTGTCAACTCCGGACAGGGCACAGACTCTGTGGTTCATATCTCACAGGCTAGCGGCTCAGATGGCAATGATTTCTGTCTTATCACAAATCTAAGTCTCAGTGATCAGTGAGTCGTAAGTATTTTTTTCAGATACTTCAGCCTGCCTGTGCAAGATTTACAGTGGTTTTCTTGCTGAAAGGCTTTATACACTGTCAAACCTCTCCTAAGTCAGAGAACTGCCTATCAATGGGCTGTTATTTGCTCAGAAAGCAGCTGTGTTTTCCCACTAGATGTAATGGCACAGCCATGATTTGTAGCTGTTGTAAAATGATGATGATCTGTTATTCACAACCCACCGAATGTGTGGTCACGGGGTTTTGCTGAGCAGTACCTACTACCCAAGCTAATATAATACCTTAAAAATACATTCTTCTTTTAATTCACTTGCCATGCCCCAGTCTCACTGTTCTCTCTGCTGTGGCCATTGCTGACCCTGAAAGCATCCTGACCAAACCCTGGGGAGCTGATCCCCGCCGCCAGCCTATTCACACACTGTTGATGGTCCTCACCTCTGGTGGAGCTCAGCCTCACACTGAAAGACTGGGGTGAAAGAAATAACCTATTTTTCAATAGTTTCATTCTCTGTATTCAAGTCAGTGACAGATTTGGGCAAGAGTTTCAATTCTTAAGCCATTTTCTTCTTAACAAAAAGGCTTTTTAGGAACACTGAAGCACTCTCTGTCTCTCTTGTACAGGAGCAACTCTCTGTGTGACAAGAATGCATGTGCCGCATTGAGCCCTTCTCCCTTCTGCCAAATCACAGGCCTCTGTCCACCTAACCTCAAGGAGATGACCCTCAGCTCACCCCACTCACAGAGCAGTCACGGGAGGTCAGCACTGTACACTGACTTGCAGACAGAAGGCCAACATGCTGTATTTAGAGGCCAACATGTTGAATTTGGAGGAATTGTGGCAAAAAAGAAGCCTCGTGCTTCCATGCCAGACCTAAAAGCCTTGAAGGTGCTGCCTCATTGCTCTGCAATTTCCCTCTAAGGCATTGAAAACATGTATGGTGCAGATAATCTATTCTGCAGAGGTCTGACAGCAAAACTTGGGGATTTATTTTCATGCTTTGTATGGTCACAAAACCAAAATGAGTACATAATCCTGAGATTTGACTTCTCTTCCTCCCACTTCTTTGAACTGTCTCTGTGGTTTGGGCTTGTTTCCAAAGGATACCTTTCCAGTTCTAAATGCTGGGTGGAAATGGAGATTGGGTGAAGGTTAATTTGAATTTGCTGCAAATGAGCCTAAACACAGTCCATGGGTTTAGAGGTACTAGTGAAAGGCTGAAGTCAAATGGGTAACACACAGGAGTAAATGGCTCCGTAAAGTGGCAACAGCCACACCGCAGCTCTTCAGTTGCATATGGATCATGAGCAGATTTATTTTCCGTGGCCCCTTTTTGAGGGGCAGCTCTTAATTCTGCAGTGGCGGAACCCAGCAATCATTGCACAACTCTTCTGAAACTTGCCTGTATCCAACTTACACCAGGTATGTGGGTCCCGCATGTCAATGTTTTCATCAGAAAATGTACCTTCTTATAGGAGGATGTGCTTCTCTATCTATGTAAGAGCAATCAGCTGCCAGGTCAAAGGACACAGCACCAAATGCAGTATGACAGACAAGGCATTTTGCTGAGGTTTATGTAGGGTTTTCCTAGCTCTGACCATCTCACAATGTGCAGAGTGTGCCTGCCTTGTATTCTGCACTGGGTGGTCCTGTGTTTCTCTTAAATTTTGCTGTGGTTAAAGTGTAAGATGGTTTGTTTTAAAATTGGAAAGCCCTGTCTTGCCCACACTCATGTTGCAATAGAAATCAGATCTGAAAGAAGGAAGAAAGAGAGAGAACAGGAACTTCAAATGCTCAAACATTTGCTTTCTCTATCTTATTTCTCTGCATCTGATAAAATAATTGCCTAGAAGTGGAGACCCTTCTAGGCGAGATGGAGAAGAATAAATTTTTTAGGGGAGATGCATAATAGGTGAAAGATTATTATGGGTTCTAAGTGCAGAATAAACCCCAGCTTCAGGCCTTCTTGGCTTAGGATGAAAACATCTTTTCATGATTTCTCTACACATGGAGAAAAGTGAATCTTTGCTCTCATAGTAATCGTATTTTTAGTCACAATTGCCTGTTATTTTTGCATTTCCCACAGGTGGAGATATTGGTTTCCACAGAGGGTTTGCTGTAGCTGTTCATCTCTCATATTATGAAATGCCAGGCTGCCAAGTAATCAGCATGTTTTTTTTCCTAATGAACACACATGTGCAGGTAGCAATTTGTTTATTCAACTCCTTGGGCAGGTTTCCAATTTACTCCAAAAGCAAGCAGCAGCATACAGAGACACCACATTATGGTTCAGGGGAGAGAAGGAGTAAGTTATCAGGGACTGCCCTGGGAGCAGATCCGAAGTCCATTCGTTCCTTGGCAGCCCGTAACACCACCCGTGAGAGTCTGTTTAACTTTCCCCCATTCAAAGAATCTGAATTTGAGTTTTTTATTTCTTTATCAGGAAGCCTTTCCTGTATCTTTCATGAATTATCTTTGTCAGCATAGAAATAATTCTAATCACCTAAGTTTATTTTTCCCTGGTTCTCTATTTTTACTGCAGTCAGATGAAACTGGTTTGGTCAGTTTCCCATTTGTTAATAGGCAGATTCACTTTCAGATTTTCAGTCATGCACGGCACAGCAGCACAGCAAGAAAATAGCTCACGGGGGTGATCAAAACACCTCACTGAAACCATTTCTGCTTATTTTGTGTTTTGCAATTATTCTTTTTCTCTTTTTCCTTCAGTATCACGGAAATATTGAGTCAAAATTAGGTTGCCAACATCACTTAAAAATAGATGAACTATTTAAAATCCCTAGTCAGTGTTAGAATCCATAGGCAGTCTTAAAAAAAAAAAAAGCAAACATTTATCCTCAGAATCAGCATAATTGACAGAGTTATTCTTTGTTTTACCTAACAAGACCTGAATTTCAGATTCAGATTGCTTGCTTTTTTTCACTGGTGCTCGTGAATAGAAAAAGTGTGGAAACAAAGACAAGATGACAGATTGCTGAAGAAAAAAAAAATATTAATCCACTTTCCTCTTATGTTCTGGCCTCAGTCTGTTGGGAGGAATGTGAAGGTGGAAAGGGCAGGGAAACAATTTCTGAAAGCCTATGCAGTGGCTACAGGAGAACAGCACAAAATCAGGTCTGAAACTCCTTGAAGTATTGTTTTATCCCTGTGGTAACCTCACTCAAACCATCGTTCACCTCCTTTTTAGATGCTGCTCCAAAAGAAAAGGGGGAAAACAGGCCAATGAAGCAGGACGGGAGACATTTTTCTATTTCACAGTCTTTCCCAGAAATTTCATGGTAACAAAAAGGAACGGACCCATTCCCATGCTGAACTTAGGGCTGTATGCTTCATGAAGCCCAAATTTGCCACAAATTTCAGTTCTGCAAGGCCAGAACCACCCTTTGTCAAGCAGATCCTGTCCTAGATGCTTCAAGAAAACTGACAGTAACATGAAGCTGATAGTCCTTCCAGTGTGTGTTGCTTCCACATGGGGCTCTGGACACTGACCAGCCACCAAATGGTGGTCCCTGGTGGAAAGAGCGAAGTTCCTGAGCTTAAACATCATGTCCTCCTGCAAGGAGAAGGGAGCTGTGATATCAAAACCTTCATTCCCTCAGAGCAGACACCCGTCTACCTGTCACAACCCCTAACTTGATGTGTTTTCAATGCAGTTTTACGTGACGGATGGTTTGGGCCTCCTACCATTTACCTGCCAAAAGTTAATGTAAATGCTCCAGAACTTTGCAGAGGAAATGAAAGCCCAGGATGTTTCTGAAATCTGGGAGACAATTAGCGTGATTTACATCCTTGGCATTACAAGGAGCTTAAAATTTCTCGTGTTCCCATGAAATGTTATTGGAGAGATGGGGGTTTGGGAAAATTATATTGGCTGAAATACATCAATCAGGATGCTTGTGAATAGTGTAGCTGCTAACACAGATGGAAAGCTGATAACAGGCTAAGGGGGTTTCAGATCACGCTGCTGCACAAGGACATACTTTTACAGATGCTGGAACTGCTGAGCTAACAGCTTTTCATTTGAAAACTACTGCTTTGAATGGGCAAGAAATGTATTTGCTATACTTAGAGGTGGATTATGCGATGAGAAAAAATAGAAGGGCTACCTCATGTGCCAGCACATGAAGCTGCCTCTCACTATTGCCAGAAAAGGAGAAAAGCACAGTAAAAGCTTCTCAAAATCTGTCTGTAATGAGAAGCAGGTGTGAATTTTGTGCAAATGTAGGTTCCAGGGGAAAGATGACATGTTATTGTGGTGGGGAATGTAAACACAGAGGAGCAGAGAAGCAGGGATCTCTGGACTTCAGGCCTTAAGGTTTAATTTGGTGACACACAACAAACTACTCAATGCTCAGTGTTCTTGGAGATCAATCTCATCACGGGGACTGAGGCTGCACAGTTTGGTGGCAGGATTGCTGAAGATTGGGAAGGCTGGAGGGGCAATGGATACAGGGAAAATGCTGCTGTCAGAGGGGAACATCTAGAAAGTGGAAAAACCTCGATGATGGAGGCTCTGAACCAGAACAAAACCACAGGGAACTGGCAGACATAAGTCAGGGATGCTGGTGGAACAGGGCTAATAGGAAGTTTCCATCTTTCCAGATAATTTAGGGAACTAGCCAGTGTAACAGCGCTTTTAATTTTTTAAAATACAATTTAACTTCACACATTTTGTCCAGTATAACCTCCTCTTGCCTCCTCCCAAAGAGATCATTTCAGTCCACACCAGCGAGTCACCATGGAGACTACAGCCATGTGATGGCAAGACGTGACTCCACACCGCCACAGCCTCGCCACTTAATTATTTATTAATAGGCTTTTACCCTCATAGCCTCAAGAGACACAACATCTTGTTACCAAGGCTAGGACAGAAATAAGAAACAAAGGCACAAAAAGTGGCGAAAAACAGAGGCAATTACAAATAATTAATTAGATGCACTATAAACATGCCAGGAAACATGTAACAGGAGTGGAAATTGAACTTAAAAACCTGTAGATCAATATTGTTTAGCTGAGGAAATATCTGGCTAAGCAAAGACACTCAATATATGGGAAGGTATAGTTTGTGGTCTCAGTGTCTGCAGGGCCAGTTCGCTCGGTGCACACTGCGATCTGCTGGGGGTCTTTGTGGAAACACGTTCTGCACGTTCTCAGCTGGAAATGAACCCTGACAACTGGATCATATTGCCCTGTCTTTAAAATCTTGCCATGGATTTTGATTACCCATATCAGGAATAAGGGCCTTGGGGACAACAGAACCATGTGGCTTCGATGACTGGTCACAATCTCTGGCAAACATTTGTGAAAACACCTCACTGTCTGAAAATTTGGTTAAAACAGACTTGGCAAGTAACGAGTCAATTCACAGGAATGAGTCCCAGTTTATAAAAAAGGTCAAGATGCACAGCAAGATTTCCTTGCTTTGTATTTGTTTTATAATAATTGAATAGCTAATCCAGCCTATTATAATGGAAAAAAGTAGAGACAAACCACTTATTTGAGCCATCTTCTTTACATCTCTTTAATCTGCTTTCTCTCTAGACCTCTGTAAGAGCTGCAGTATTGGCAGACCAGGTAGCATTTTTTCTGAAGTCTTCTGCCCAGTCTAATTAACCCAACAAGTTTCTTAGGGATCCTTGTGAGTGCTACAATTGGTGACTTTGCACTAGGAGGAGACTGAGAGCAAGCTGGTACTTTTAGAGGATTCGTAAGGGGACATCTGTGCCCTCTAGATAAATATCAGACATGACAAGACAATGCACTGGGCAAGAAAAATGAAAATCATTTCATAATATGTCTTCAAAGAGGAAAAAATGATAATAAAAAAATCCTTCAACCCCAAACACAATATAAAGCAAAACTAGAGGAAGTGAATGGCACAGAGCCAAGCAAATTTAAGGAACAAATCTAGCAAACAATGAAAAGTAACAGCTCTGACCAAAAACAACCACTAAATGTTAAATGCTGCTCTTGTAACTGACAACACCAACAACTTTAAAGGGCTGTTTTACTAGCATGTGTATGTGTGTGTGGGGAATAGTTAGCCTCTCACAGGCCTGACTGTAAATTTGTATTTCTTGTGTTCTGGATTAGATTTGTGTGTGTGTGTGATTTGTTTTTTTC
The DNA here is from genome assembly GCF_964273445.1 of Streptopelia decaocto. Classification (NCBI taxonomy): domain Eukaryota; kingdom Metazoa; phylum Chordata; class Aves; order Columbiformes; family Columbidae; genus Streptopelia; species Streptopelia decaocto. Next base: position 5,877,435 of record NC_138664.1, read on the forward strand.
TTTACAAGTTTTTGGTAACTGAAGGTGAAATCTAGAGCCCAGTTGTTAATAATTACACTCAGTGAGGCTAGAGGACTTTGCATGTTGCCTGCATGGGCACAAAGGACTGCAGGCGTCACACACCTGCGTATCCTCAAAGCTACGGGGTAGGTTCACCTGGAGACACCTCTTTCAATCATACATGAATAGGGTAAAAAAAATTATGGAGAAGGGACAAAGAGGAAAGGCAGTGGGGGAGCAAGAAGGGAAGGAGTTTGCTGGTATTCCTATGCATTTTGAGTAGCATTTCCATTCTTTCCTGTTTCCCTTTCCTTGTAATACACTGTCCAGAAGCATGTTGCACTGCTGGCTGTATACATAGCCCACACATGGGCCTTGGATGGGATTTCAGTGTTTATCTCAAGCATTACCTAGTGCCCAGGCTTCTGACACCTAAGCATCCAAGAGCTGTTAATGCATTTTTCCTCACCATTTCTTCCTCCTTTGAGGAAGGACAGTGCTTGGATCCTTCTCTTCTGCACAAAGGAGCCTAAGGGAAGGACTTCATGTACAGAGGAACCTGGGGCAACTCATCAAAATTGATGTCCTAGTCTTCTCTTGCCTTAAACTGGTCAGTAATGTACATCCAACCCATCCCCAACACTTTTCTTTCTAGTGCTAAATGAGAACAGCCTTGAATACTTTTGTTCAAGTGAGCAAACCACAGAGCCAAAAGACTTGTTTATGGTGTTGGGAACAAGGACTCAAGCTACCCCTTTTTCTTTGCTGCTCCACGCTTCTCTTATCCTCTTGTCCATCCTCCAAGAACCCCAAAATCTCTGTCAGTTTGTCTCATCAACCCCCATTGACTCAGCGGTGCATTTGTAAAGATACATTCTTACCCATCCCCCTGGAGTTTTCTGGAAATAACTCCTAAGAGCTCTTGTATTCTCTGACACTAGCCAGGTGATTCTCTAATCATATTTAGTACAGCAAGATTAACCTGTCATTAAAAATATAATTGTTCTTTAATTTGCACTTCTTTTTTAAATGGAGGCTGAGCAGAGCTCCAAAGCCCTGCCTGAAACTTTGCTGCAAAGCCTCTGGCAACAAAAAGCTGATTATTTGCAAAAGAGGGTATCCTAATTGGAAAAATACGATGGAGAGAAAATAGTGAATCCCCAGTAATCTCCTTCCCAAATGATAATGCATGTGGTATAATGAATATTAATGTATCATATTTATGAAATGGGGACACTGGAAAGTGCAAGATAAGTTTTCCTTCTTCATGCATTGTACTTAGCAAATAACACTCCATGGAGGCACATTCAGCAGTCATCCTGCACACCTCTGTCTCAGACACAGCTGAACTGCTGCTAAACAAAAATGCACCCCAAATTCCCTTTATCTGTGACCCTGCAATAGCCACCATCCCATCTCTGGCATTCCCTAACAAGCCTCTTCTTAATCCAAATGAGTAATGAATAGAACATGACACTATTCACACAGCCTTGCCCATCACCGTGAAGCCAGGAAAGTCTTGTGAACATTGATCAACTCTGTTGAAAACATGCAGTTGTTCTAATTTCTACTATTGCTAAACACTGGGTATCAATCTAAGGGATCCTGGAGAAAGGGAGATGTTTTATCTCTATTAACATTAAATTTCAACACCATTCAACTAGATTTTAGAGTCAGATTTTTCAGCCTTTCCTTACCAGTCATCATTTAGTCCCTCTATAGACACTAGAACTACTTCTGTAAGTGCTAAGCCAAAAGAAGCCAAGAACTCATAAACTAGCTCTTACTGTTTAGATGTTATATGCTAAGAAGTACCAGAGTTTGTGCTGAAGTCCTTGGTGGAAATGCTGTTACCCTGAGATCCCTCCATATTAGCTAAATTCTTGTTTCCAGCACTGTAATGATAAAACATAAAGTTTTCTAGGACAATTGCTTCTCCCTTAAGTATAGTCATTACCTGTTCTGGCAGATTTCTTTGTAATTTAACGTTGTAGACTTTAAAAATAATTCCCACAGAATTGAGGTTTATTGGGGAGAAATATTCTTTTATTTACTTGCTCATTCCCACACTAATATCTTCCTGATATCTGTTTCCCTTGGATTTGAGTGGTTAACATAGTTACTCTGTAGAAATGTAGATTTCCCCTGGCACTCCTTGGAGTGAAGAAAGGATAATTTCAGACATTTTCCTCTTTAGGTAATGCATCTGCCAGAGCTATCTCAATATTTCTACAGGACAAATGAGACTGACAGCCTGGGAGAGCAGGAAAGGAAGAGTCATCATGCTGATAAAAGGCCTGGGTGGGACTCCAGGGACCTGCACTCAGGTCTGGCCACAAACTCAGTGTGTGACCTTAAGAAAACCGTTTGATTTCCCTATTCCTTAGTTCTCTACCTGTCAAGAACTCTGCTTTTCTTTAGCACTTTTTCTACGATGTTGGTGTTAGTTACAAGTTGTAAGATACAGTCTCCGTCTCATCCTGTCATGTTATTTAGCAGAAGGAACATGGAGCTTTGCAAGGGTCTTCAGAAACCAGAGATAACAATAACAGTGACAATGGGAAATAACATCCTTAGGGCTACAAAGGTGATTCCCTGTCTTCTGATTTCAGTCCACATAATCCCCACAGAGAAGAAAAGTGTTGCAATCATCGTGTGGTCCCACTAGGATTACAGAAATCACTCACCCGCAAAATACTTCTTCAGTTAGCACTCCTAAGATAATGATTTGAACATAAGGATGGCTCTGGGGCTGTCACAGATCTTTACGATCTGAACATGGAGTGTGACAGCAAGTCATGTGCTCTGGCTTTAAACCTGGTCCCTGCTCCTTCTGATAAAATAAGGTCTCAGCAACCTGCAGCTTTGAGACTGTGGCACAGACAAGATCGGCTTTGAATACATCCACAACAGGGTGCCAATCTCAGGATACAGTGGTACATGTCCTGTAGGGACAATGAGACAGATCCTATTGCAATAGCTTTGGGATGTGCTTGCTTTATCTCCAGCAAATGCTGGAATTTGTATCCACACGTGTCATTTCAGAAAGCATCTAGTGCTGCGAGAAAACTCCTCCCCCAGGCTATCCAAAACCTTCAGCCACTGCCATTCAGGGCAATTTCTATATATGGAATAATTATTTTAATCAAGAGATGTGTTAGAAATAGGCTATGTGCAGCTGTTTTGTGGTTCCTTGCACTTCCTGAAATGGCTGCCCAAAAAAGTGCATAAAAACTGTAAGGTGGAAGGGTAGTTGCCATGGAAACTGTATCATCGGAAGCTTTATTTCAATCTTTTCTTCCTTCTGGTAATTTTCTATCCATTTTGCCACTCTGAACAGGTACCATTCTACTTTGGCTCTTCCTTCCCTTTATCAAACTCTCCATGATGCCACAAGCTAGGAGTCAGGGTTTGGAAGTGAACTTAGTGGAATGAAAGATGGGAAAATGGTACCGAGGTTGCACTGGGGGGCAGTTTTTAGGGGGTCATGAGAGGAGATTATTAACTTTTGGCTCAGAGGCCAAGAAGAAGACTTCAAGGTGTGGGGAGGAGTGACTATTACAGGGCTAGTGTTGCCAAAACCACCCTAGTCCCTGCAGGACTGTGCTGTGAGTGCATTGCTTTGGTGGCACCAGGTACCATTTCAGGTGTACCCGTGTGCGAGAACAGTGTCCTCTAAGTGCCCAGGGACCACCGGACACTTGAAGAGTTCTTCATGGGCTCATGGTACTCTGGGACTGGGAGGAGAAATAGTGGGTTTCTATCGGCTGGATATTGTTTTGAAATAAGGGGGGCATATGACAGAGGTTTCAGCCTTGAGCACAGCAGGTGCTACTAAGCAACATTTTCTGTGAAAACTTGTTTGTGCTAGGGACTGAGATTAAGCGCCTTGATGTATCTCCGTGACAATGAAATAAACCCAATTAGGCAAGCTTCTGAGATGAACCAGTGCAATTCCATTCCAGGTCCCAAGGACTGGAGTGGGATATGAAGTTTCTGCAGCTGGAAAGAGAGTGAAGAGGGATGTTGGATGGAGCAATTTCACCCCATTAAGCAGGATTTGGAGGTTAGTTTGTCCTGCTTCTAGAGGAAGGTGCTAGTTGGTCTCTGGTAATTGCAGAATTATATTTTAAAATCTTGAATGATAGAACTTTTGAATGCTTTTCTGAACCGTGTTGGGTTCACATGCACTAATCAGAGGACCTGAGGACAGTTTGCTTTGCAATGTTGCAAACCACAGTGAGAAGGTAAAACTTCACATTCTACCTTGTCTGGTCTGTGGAGCTGACTGCAGCTCCTACTACTGCTGCTACTTCAGGGCTATGTTACACCATTACATTAGGTACTGAAGGTGGCCCTTTAGACTTTCTCTGCTTCATATCTAGGACAGAAACCTTGACAGACTCTGATTAAGATGGAGAAATTAAAGTTTAGGAGTGAAATGCACCTACTTGCACCACAACTATAATGCCATGGATCAGTTCCTCGCTGCTTATTTTTCCAGTGATCCCTACTATTTGTGACAGTTCCACTACTTCATTAATATCATGTATTTCAGTGTTATTTGCACAGCCTCTGACAGGTCAGCTGGCTTTTCTGGGATTATTTCATAGAGGGTTTGAGGCCTGAAGGTTCTTTCTGGGTGTGCTGAAGCACAGGATTTGTAGCAACCCTTAAGCCTTATTATTCACCACTGAGATTTGGCTGATTAATTTGCTCACTCAAGGGGGCAAATGCCAAGTGCTACAAGATAAATCATCACATTAGCTAATTTGTTTATTTCTTTCCTCATTTCAGAAGGACTTGTTCTTGGGAGAAGTTTGATTTAGTCTAGCACTCCTGAAAATGGAAGTCCTCTTACCAGCTCAGGCATAGCATAGACCTTTGCAACACAAGCTTTCAATGCTTTCTTTCCAACACTATCACCCACCTTAACATTGGGTGAAAAACTTGTGTTGATGCCTAAACATAAATAAGTTTGCTTTCAATACGAGCCTTTCCCAAGCTCCAAAACCAGATGCAAAAGGTAGAAAAAATTTAAGATAAACCACCCCAACCCAAATCAAATCAAGCAAGAGTCCAGCAATCAAAGTGGTGAAACTTCCCAACCAGCTCCATGTGCACTGAGGATGAAGGTCTGCTATCGCTGTGAGAGCACAGCCTTCTTGGCTCACCTCTGGGTGACTCTGTATCAATGCACAACCTCTCTCCTGTTAAAACGCACACAAGGTGTCACAGTGTCCTCAGTCATTGCTGCTTGCAGGGAGGATATTAGGGCTTCCTCATCACTGGCAGACTTTGCCTTCGTTTACAAACCAGGGTCTGGCTTTTGAAGCTGAAAGCTCTCAACGCTTGGTACCTTCACTGGGATCCCACTTTGTGTCCCATCTCTGGTCTTCCTACTCTGAACTACTTTCCCTCCTCAGATACCCTTACGTCTGTCCTGCTGCAGGGTGTGAATAAGATGGACTTTATATACAGCATCTCTGGCCAGGGTTATAAGGACTATCAGCTCTATAGTCCCTTTCAAGCCTTTAAAATCTCTGACTTGCCAATGCTTAGTCTGCGACGCTAATGTTTCTGATACTGGTACATTCATGATATTGTGTTATTGGTTCAATACATTATTTTTAACCTGCAGTTTGTGCTGAGAACTATTTGCCTTAACCACATGGCTGATTTTTATCTCCTCTGCATTGTACAGAAATACACAGGTGACTGAAACTACCCCCAAGAAATCTGGTGTGACATTCAAGAATATATTTTGAAAAGTTATCATCAACATTTTACTTGCATATTATTGTTCTTTAATTAAGCTATAAATGTGGCTTGAAAATCCTTAATAAATCTTAGCATGATTTATGGGAATCATTTGTTTCAACTTTCTGTTAAATGGCAGTAGATTTGGAGCTTTTATTACAAATTGTTTTCATTTAGACTTTAACCATCCTCTAGCCTCTGGATAAAGCACTTATTTGCTGCATGCCATTTTTTATCATTTAGGTGCTAAGACCTAAAGCAAAAATAGAATAGAAGAACAGTCCCAGTGGAGAGAAGCAAATGAGTGAGGCAAAGGGGTGAGGAGGAGAGCAGAGAGAGGAGTAAATGAAGAAGCAGATTGGGTAAGTGATCCTCTAAGGAGCCAGCTATAGAAATGGAGGTTGAGAACGGAGGTTTTAACCTCATATTGTAAAATTGCAAGTTGTGGCATGGTTTTGTTCTTGGCTAGCTTCGAAATGCAAGTTTGTGGAAGAGGGAGATCAGAAACTGTGGGCTCAGACCAGCTCCAGTCACTCCCCAGTATCTGTGTAGGTGCAGCTCTACTGAAATCAGGCTACCTGTAGGAGAGGGTCACTAGCCCAGATGACAAGAGCACAGCCTTAGGAGTCGTTTGCATCCACATTTATCTCAAGTGCAGCTGAGTGTCATGGTCCAAGACTGCTAAATACAATTTGAAGTGGTCTTGAGAGAATGAACTGTCTTCTGTTTAATTTGAGTTTCTAGTTTTGCTTTCCCCAAAATACTCAGAGGGCTCCAGCGCATCCAAATGATGTTCCCACCCCCCTAGAGCTTAATAAGCTTTTGTTTGGGTCATTATTCTGTTAAAAAAAGAATAAACAACTTTCCAGAAGGTGCATTGTTTGTTATTAGCACTTTTCTACCCATTACTCTCAGCTTGTGAGAAAAAAACAAAACCACATGGTTTGAGAAACCAATCAAACCACATGAAAAGTGAACAATTGGGACTAACGAACCTGAAAATGATTGGTCCAAATTATTGAGTAAATATAGCACTTAAGAGGAATGAAGCTACTTGCACAGCACTGGGATGGGTTTCAGAGCTATTTGCCAACCAGACAGCAGTCTAAATTTGCAGCAAATGCTGGGCCTGATTCATCACTGTGTTTTCTATCCCCGTGTGACTCTGGTGGCTGTATCGCAGAGTAATGAATCTAGTTCATTACTCAAGATGCACAGTCCCTCTACTCACGCCAGCCTGTTGCTTCCCAATCGCAGAGGTCTGGCAGAACTGAGTTGGATGTTACGCAAAATTTAACAGTTTTAGTTAGTTTTCAGTGGGTACAAGAGGCAGTTGGTGGGACACAAGAACAAGAGCAGAGCCACCACTCATCAGCAAGCAGTGTTTTGCCCTGATGTGTGACAATTTTTCTGTTATTTCCTGGCTACGCCCATATTTTTCTCTCATTATTTCCCATCCAAGAGTCCTAGTTTTATCTGAAAAGCAGATCCACGGCCACAGAGATGGGTTGGCCTTGCAGGGTTGTCTCTGCTTTGAGTCCTTATAGTGCTCCTCAGAGGTGTCTGCAGAAGGACATACTCAATTGAGGGTCATAGGCTCACAGAGCACAAGACAACCAGAATTACCTGTCTCTCTCTATACCAACTTAAGATTTTCACTGTGCAAGTCAAGACAGGATCTAAAGCTGAACTGGATGTTTTTATGCTGATTTAACATTGAAAACTTAAAATTCAGCATTAATTGAGATTATTATATTCTGTGCAGCCTGTTTAATGGTCCTTAACCCTGAGAACAGTAGCTGATAATAATAATAATGATTCGCCTGTGTGCATGTCAGTGTCTGCAGAGGGAGGAAGGCTCAAAGGCAGAGATGAACCACCCTGAGTTCAGCAGGTTTGCGGTTCAGGTATGTGGAACGCTGCAGCCAACAAGGTGAACATTGCTTGGCTGAGAAGGGAGTGGGAAGGATGTATAAGGGAGAGCTCAGCCACAAGGAGAGTTCAACCCTCAAACCACGGTCCCTTCTCTGGATGGGGAATGGCTAAAGCCCTGTTTTTCATGGATCAGAAACCTCCTTTCCCTGCCCCCCCGCAAAATACCAAACCAAACCAAAACCAAACCAAACCAAACCAGAAACTTCTAAATTAATAGGCTACTACGGTCATGCACACACCCCTTGGTTGACAGACAGGGCTATGGACTGATGAAACACCTTGATTGAGAGAAGTTTCTAGAACACCACCACAAATGACCACAACTCAGATTCAACTAAGGTATAAAATAGAGCCCACTAGAGACCCTTGTGAGTTGGTCTTCCTCAGAGCAGCAGGTCTGCAGTGGAAGACTCTCCTCCTTAGGCTGGGATGCCATCTTAGGAAGGTTTCTAGAGGACTGACACCTTGACAAACTGGTAAGTGATCTTCTGGGTACCCCTAAGAGTCCTCACTTTAACACAGAGCAGGAAGATGCGCATTTGGAGTCATCATTCCAGAGTTGTGGGATCCCTTGAGTTTGAATCAACTGTGTAACAATTGAATTCCTAACCAGTATCCAAAACTGTGTTTTATGACATTGTCAGAGTGCTGAATAATTTTTGATAAACCTCATTTCTAGTTGGTTTGTCACTACATCTGGAGCTTAACCCTTGCCTAAATTGACTTTTGGGGCACCTCCGTAACGCTTATTGCCAGCTACCTGCACATGACATCCAGAGCCCTGTGGCTCAGATCTGGAAGGATTTATAAACATGTAAGCTGGACTTCTATTTTCTGATAATCTATTTTAGTGTGATAAATAGCCCCATGAACAGGACACCCGCTGGCTGTCACCGTACACGTCACTCGGACAGCCTCCAGCTTTCCAAGCCCCGAGGTGTTGGCTTCCTTCCCAGCGCTTCCCTCTATCTGCAGCCCTCCAGCGAGTTTTCATCACTTCAGCCTCTTCCGAAGCAGTGACCCCGATGTACTTGTCACAGGGAGTTGTCGAGATAGCCATGACACTTCGCAACGTGCCTGAGTGCCAAGCACAATTTAAGAAGTCAGATGGTACTTCATTTTCTTTACCATCCTTCTGCTCCTTCTCTTTGCTGGTCTCTTACTCCGTCTCTGCTGCTCCATCAAGGGAGCCCTTGGATGAGGTTGTAGGTTGCTCTCCACTCATTTCTCTAGCTCTACTACTATCTTACTGTGTAATAACCAGCAGCCCAGTCAGCTCCTCCAAGAATGAGTTTACCTTTCTGTGAAATGGGGATATCATTTTTTTTATTCTGCTATATAGCTCCAGGCTCGGCATCACTTGTCATTAAATTGAGTTTAAAACACCTTGGGAGTTCCAATACCACTTGCACCCAGATGCTTGGTTTCTCCACTTCTCCCTTACCACTCAGTTGACTTTCCACCAGCTTAACCAACTCCTTACTTGTTGTCAATTGTGAAGAAATGGAAGGGAGCCATGGTGTCTTTTATACAGAACCATGGCAGCTTGATTCAGTATAAATAATCCTGGTATCCCAAAGTCCCAAACATTTCCAGCTGATGGAATGAGAGTTTGTGAGAATATCAGATATCTCTGCTAAGCCCTGCATCACTCAAATGGGGTGGCATGAACTGATCTCACAATTTCAGGGATATCTTTAAAGAGGCTCAACCCACCTCAGAGTGCAAAACTTTATTACAGCAGCGTGGAACTTGATGAATAGCAAGATGTACTGAGGTGGGCAGATGGGTACGTTTCCCAAGGTGCGGAATTTATCACTTCGCTTGGGTACTGTGGGCAAAGCCTGGTAGACATTTGCACCTGCAGGAAAGGTGCTCTCCATTAATGCATATGTTCACAGATTACATTGATACATATATGCATTAATACATGGGACACACTCTCATATCCTGGATCCAAAAGCAAATGCTGGTTGTGTATCTCACACTCACATTTCTATATAAGACAGACTTTTAGCTAATCACTTTCTGGTTATGCCTGAAAATTCAGCTATTGCATTCTCTGAATCACTGCAGTCCAGCCCTTTTACAGAAATCATTAGCCTGTGGAAATATTATTTTTTTTACCAGCAGACAAAGCCATATGCTCATCCAGAGGCAATTACTCTTCTAATACAAGTTCTGTAATAACATTAAACAGTACAGAATAGCATAATTGTTTGCTTTAATAAATACTTCAGAACACTTTAGCTGCACTGTAAAGTTGCTTCACAAAATCCTATTTCAGCTTCTTCCAGTCTGACTGTAATGACCCCTATCCTCCTGCCCGTTTTTTTTTTTTCTTGGAATTTTGCTGTGACATCCAAATAGGAACATTTTGAATCACAAATGTGAAGAGTTAAGAGTTCTTTTCTCTTTCTCTTCTAAATGATTTTTTGTCATGTGTCAGAGCCAAGTATATATCAGGGTAAAATCAATAGCAGCTCCCAGAACTAAGAGAAAATGCCCCAGACTTAATATACTTCATGCACAGCCACTGCAGCTGTATATTGAAAAAGAAGCTAATAGAGTGACTCATTCTACAGGTTACCAATGTTTAAAATAAGCCCGTTGCTAAAATGGTTAGAAGCAATGTAATTCTTAGCATTAGAATCAAAGCAGGACTCCTGCTTTATTACCTTTACAGATAGATTAGAACATCAGCTATCTCTCTACTCTTAGTTGTTAATGTCTGAACACCTAGGTGTGCTAAAATAACCAAACCAAACAATCACCTTCTTCCTTTCTTCATTCCTATGGGAATGCATGTGAAAAGCTGTATGCTGAGTGACAAGGACAGACAGGAACTGAAGAGACATGTCCCTTTGCTGGGACTTCAGCATCCCGTTGCCTGTTCATGTGAGGCTGGAAGCAAAGGTCAATGACCCTCTATTCCTTTCTATTTATTTTTTTTCTTTTCTAACATTACAGATGGGTCCAAGGTTCCATTTCCCTCCCTTCTCCCCCACATGTTGTAAAGCAGCCAGTGAGCTGGGAGGGATCTTCTGGCTGATGAGAACTGTTATTTAAAATAAAATTAATCATCTGAGCACCAAAACTTCATTGAAGAGCATCTGAGTTACACCCATGATACTAAGACTGCATCTAAATGCAACCTTAGCTCTTTAGGACTGTCTAGGTTAGGCACACATGGTTCATAACAACTTTATTCCCAGTCCTGCCATGAAAAGTAGGGCACAGCAGGACTACTAACTGCATATCAATCAAAGAGCACAGCAGAAAACAATAGAAAGACATTTCTTCTCTCCCTAGAACACAAAACACAGCCTGTGTCCAGGAAACTGCAACCAAAAACCACCCAGAGACACAAACAGCGTGGCTGCAGCACATTTAACTAGTATGTAGATGGAAAAACAGCAATGGTACTACATATAATTTAGAAACACTAAAGAAAATATACTGCTTGCTGGAAAGTGTAGTGCTGCTCTCCATCTGCCTTATCACTAGATTCCAATGGTTGGGTGCCCACGGACCTTTTGCATTAAATTTTACATTGATTTTTATGACCAGTTATTACATGCAATGTCTGAACACTCCAACTTCTCTGTCTCCTCCCCAGTGTGGTATGAAATAAAGTTCATGGCAGTGGTGTAATGGATGGCTCGGACCAACTCCAAAAGTGGGGGTTTATCAGGTAATTATTCGAGGGGAGTCAGAAAATGTGCTCTTTTATGTCTACGTATAAAAACTGCATTAAGTTTGGAAAGAGCCAAAACATGTCATATCATGGGTTCTCAGTGCTTATTACTTCAGCCCCATTTCTCTTGCCTCTCTTTCCCTTTCTGAGCAGCATTTCTAGACCTTTGCTTTGCTGGGAAGAGGCCAATTCCAGCGTCCCATCACTCACAGCCCAAGGAGGACAGGAGCAGTTGGATGTGTGGTAGGTACTGAACTGGATGCTGTTTTTTAGTAGCTGGCAAAAACAAAGTCTGCACATTTCCCTTTGTAAGCTATAATGTGGCTTTCAAAATCTTAAGTGCTAAGGCTGCCTTAGCTGGTATTTGGTAAAGATGTACTAATACTGCCCGCACCTTGGGACCTTCCCCACAAGAAAAGTAGTTCTCAATGCTACTATAGATTCAAGAGGAACTTAAGGAAGGCTTAGCAGATGATGAGTTTGCATGGGCCTGTAATGCGTATTTGCACATTTCAGCATTTTCTTCCTTAAGAAGATTGCACCACTAAAATATATATATATATATATGTTGAAACATTTGTTAAGGTGAGAGTAATGAGTTAGAAAGAAGTGGAAAAAAGTCCCCCAGATTTCTACATGGCATTTGCCTCTCTGGGATACACCTGGTGGCTGGTGGCTCAAACTGGAAGGGGAATCAGAGTAATTTGATGGTTGTGCAGGGAATTGTGCCTTTTCTATACATCTCAATTTATATCTATCAGAGAAAAGCTGGGCCCATTGTCTCAAAATTGCTTTGAGATGGGACAGGCTGTGGATACATGAGCTATTAGAGCTATTAGCGATGGTGATGTTAGACACTATCACCTGTCGGTCTGCTTTACAGTTATAAATGTGTATCATTTAAAATACAATAATGGGCCAGATGCTCAGCTGGTGTCTGACATCTATCCACCAGGTTCCTACTGCTGCAGCTTTAGCATAAGTCACTGTCTTTCCAGTGAAGACAAATAATAAAAAATTTTGCTGCTGGTTGTTTTGAGCTCCAAGCTGTGTCCATGACAGCTGAATTCACTGTCACATCTCCTTGGAATGATATTTGATTGTGTATACGTTATCCCAAAATTGCAAACTGGGACCGGAAAGGCGGGTCCAAAATAATAAAACAAGACTATTTTTCTGCAGATCATCCAGGAATGCTTGCTTGTTCAAAGACAAAGTTAAAAATATTTTATTTTTAGCATGCCAAGGACCAAGTATTCCCTTTTTGTGCCAGCCTGGACATTTTACTTCAGCAAATGCCAGTTTAATGTGGGTAAAGGAAGATGAAGAGCTCCATGAATCATAGTCCTTGTGCTCACGTCACTTACATGTCTGCATAATGCCTTTGGACCAGCTGCTGAGCATTATCTCTGGTTCCTAATCCTCTAATTTCAGAGTTCTTTTGTGCAGATTATTGCTAAAAATTTCATGTAATTAATATCAATTATTTAGATTTGCAGTTTAATCAGTGTCAGATATTTTTCAGCTTACAAAGCAGCATTATTCCTGTTGTTATTATTATTAATTGCTAGTCTCGGTCACCCAAATAGATGATAACAGATACAAATGTAGATTCAGTTAATACCAGGACTAAGCATGACACAAGCTGATAAAAGCCAGGAAATTCATGAGAATCACATTTTTATTCTTATTACTGTGTCTGAATCTATCCAGTCTGACAAATCTCCTTTCTCTGTACCTTCAGTGTCCCTTTGTTGCCAGGTAGCTGGTGGATTCAATTTACTTTGCTATTGACCCTCTCTGAATAAACATGCATTTAAATACTACCTTTACTCACACAAATGATGCCATGATCCTACTCCAGATCATTCCAAACCTAGAGTACAACCCTCATATACTTTTATTTTAAAATATGGTCAGCTGTGACTGCTGGATGTGAAGTGCAGTCACAGAACAGTCAATACGTGTCTATGGACATCACGTTAGGAGACACAGTAACATTTTTTTCCAACATAAAATGCTGAGGACCCTGGTCAACATGCATGGGCAGGAGGGGTGGACAGACCCTAGCTTGCTATTATAAAGGCTCCAGGGGTGGGATCATAAGGCTCATGAGCTGTTTTCATCTCAAATCTTCATAATACTACCAGTCTCCAACTTTTTTGCGCAGCAAATACATGCACAAAATTTTAAGTGTTTTTATTAGGAAAGAAAAATAAAAGTAAAAGAGAAAATCATGTTCCGAGTGATAAACCGTTTATAATAAACTCATAATTTTGGAGGGAGAGAATGTGGCATTATACACTTTCTAAGAGAGCATCGGTAGGACCGGGCAGAGAGAATATTATCTCAAAAAGCTACGTATCATTCTCTTAAAATGTTAATGTCCCATATCTAGTTGAACAAATAAACGTCTAACAAGTTGGATGCAACTAGTACTGATGAATCAGAGTGCAGACTGGGAAAATAAAGAACCAGCCAGTGACTCCAAAAAAGCATATTTCAAGAGAACAAAAAAAAATTAAGTCATTATTTAAAATTGTTCCACTAATGGGTTGCAAACAAAGGGCTATTAGTTGAAAGGACCAAACAGCTTTTACTTGAGTACCTTATTTGCAGCGGGATTATAAACAAGATCCTCCGCACACCCTTCAAACAGAGCATGTGTTATTAAAAAATTCAGAAGCTGTTTTCCCTTTTACCATTTCCGCAAAATGTTTTTTTTTGTTTCGCCTCCCTAATGTCTTTACAATATCTGTGCAGTCTCCATGTGGTTTAACATCCAGATCAAAGACTGGATGGAGGCAGGCAGCAACATTTCATGTCTTAGTTTTATGGTTTCCGTTGAGTTCCTAGTGCCACAAAACCCATTGCAGAGATCAAGATAATGCAAGATCTGATCTCGTATATGCTCATGTTGAGTGCAATGTTCAATGAAGACTCCAGGCTATTTTCATCATCCAAGCACTAAAGTTTATTATCTGTAATGCATTCCTGCCTAGAAGCGCTAACCGAGGCTGTGTTAGACACTAAAGAGCCACCTGGAGTTCTTGCCCTCAGGAAGAACTAAATTGGACAAAACTGGAGAAGGTGGTTAGAAGGCAAAGATGAAGTGATTTGTTAAGGGATGAAGAGCAGGTCAGTGGTATAGACAGAAGCCTGCATGCACTGAGTTAGTGAGAGTGTCCTGATGACAATACCTCTGGGGACAATGCTAGGTGTTGATATAGTGGGTTTTGGGGAGCAAAGTGCCTTTGGTTTGCTTTTCCAACTGCACAGCTCAAGGAAGCTTGTGTGACTGTGTACCCTGCAGTTTCTGTTCTTTCCATCCTAGAGAAATTTCAGAAAAGACTGAGCAATTTCTGAGAAAGGACCCTGGCATTTTGAAATTTCTCATGAAATGAAGTTTCCCTTCCCCAAACTGCTTTTGCAAATTGCCTTGTTGCAATGCTTATTGGTATATAATATAATTCATAAGAGAGCCAACGTGATGAGGCTGAAACAAAGTGCTTCAACCTTACCCAAGCAGAATGTTAAATAAAAGTCAGATGAAATTGATACTGTCCCCTGAAACATTCAGATTTTCAGAATCAGCATTTTCTCATAGCAAGCTGTTCCAGATCCCCTGCTGGCAGCAGGCTCAGAGACATTAGCTTTTTCTGGAAAAGCTTTAAGAGCTGGGTATTATTATTGTTATTATTATCATCAATAATAGGCAGAGGAAATGGAGCTGGAAAACAGAGGCAGGAGAATAGATTCTGCTACAACTTTCTATGTTCACTAGCAATGTAGTTTTGTGTTCACAGGGTCACAAAGGAGTGGAGAATTCACTTCTACAAAAGACTTTCAACCCCTCTTTGCCTCCACTTTTCTATTTGTGAGTACATCAGATGCTCTCAGAACATCCCTCCACTCCCTGGTGTACTCATTCACGTGCTACCACTGCCTGGAGCAACATAAAAACTAACTCCTTAATGCTCCTTTTGTGCTTTTTGCCATTATTTTTTTGCCAATTGGATAGAGTAGAAAGGCAGCATCAACGTGAGCTCAACAGCACTTTAATTAGCTAAGTGAGGTGGACTCGTACAGCGTGACAAGGCCATTGCCGCTTGCCGGCTGCATAGATCCATTCAAATATCCGTTTGACAAATGCAATTTAAAAGCCTTCAGGATGGATGTTCGCACATGCACGCATGGTTGTGCGCCCATTTGATGAGCAATCCCATTAGGTGGCTAAGCCTGGATGGCAGAGAGCATTGGAAATGAGAGCAGGACAAGATGCGTTGCGGTCTTAAGACACAAACTGCACTCTCAGGCATCGGCAGCATTTTATAGCAAGGTGCAGAAAAACAGGCATAACTCTCTACCGTAGAGAGTTTTCATCCCATCTGGGGAACCCACAGCTGGCCACAGGGTTCCCACTGCCTTTGCATGCCATTAAGTCCCCAGATGGTGTCTATCAATATATTTTCCTTTAGAAGGGATTATTGACACACATGGCTGAGACACATCTTTCTAGACTCGGTCCTTTGTGCGTGAAATGTATTGCCTTTCCCTTTAAGGAGTTTACTGCCTCACTGACCTTTATATTCTGCAAAGAGGCATTTTAATCTCCCAGACTGCTGCACTGCTAAGTGGTTTCTCATTTGACTTGTGCTATTCAATGGTCTTTCCATGTTGACGGGCTCTATTAAGACACTGGGAGTTAGTCTGAAACTCTTCTAAACTGTTATTTTCAGTAATAACACTTCTATTTGTTCCCCAGGTTCGCAGCACCCACAGGACGTGGAAGCATGAATTCTCATTAAAAGAAAAAGCTGTTTTTATTGGGAGTGAGCTACCTCAAGGCGACTGGAAAAAGACAGAACATTGGTTCCAGTATGAGCCAAGCTGAAACTGGAAATCTTTAAATTAATCAGTTCTCGTATTGAGGAGTTTCCCAAAACGATATTTATCACTCGCAGCCTGTAAGGTGGTCTCTATGAGACTAGAGAGTGTCTCACTATTTTACAGCTGAATGTGGTAAATATTCACTTCTATCAGAATTGTCTCTGTGTAGAGCTTGTACATAAACAAATTGTGAGTGCTCATTTTTTCAGCAATACTTTCCATGTCTAAGTTGCCAGTCATGTGATTTATTTTCATTGAAAAGAATTGGGGAAAAAAGCAAGACAGACCTTAAGAAAACTCTCCATGAAGACAGAAGAACACATGTTTTTTCACTGGATTAATCTCTTTATCACTGAAATGATGGGAACAGGCAGGTTTTGTGTAGCACTCAGGAGATGAAGCCACCAGTGAGCTCACTCAGCATGGGGTGAGTAACGATATGGACTGAATGTAAAAATGGCAGAGCCGGTCAAGTCAGTCCAGAAAATTTCCTGGCTCCTCTACCCAAGAAATTACAATGAACCTTTTCCACTGTTCTCTGCTGCTGCTTTATTGACTCTGTCTCTCCACTTGGATCTGCATTCAGGAACCTTGAAACACAACAGCAGGGACAACCTCTATGGTATTTCCAAACCTTTTTTTTTTTTTTGAGGTAAACATAGTTAGAGACCACTTAAGGAAACCCTCTGATTGTGAGGCCTTTGGTGCAAGTGTCTTGTGTTGTTCAAGTTCTTGTTGGTTAGGGATACTTGCCTTTCCACTTTCTACTTTCCCCTATTCATTCATCAGTTCCACCCTGCCTTTTCCCTCTGTGCCCATAATAAAAGGCTGGTTTTATGTGCCTCTACAGCTGTAGCATGACGAGGCATGGGGCTTCCAGGTTAGCGCCCTCAGGCACAGTGATAATTGCTAGTAATGATCGCCCAATTGGAACGGAGATGGGACAGCCAATTTTCCTTGCCTGAAGGCTGAACCCTCTGCACTACTTAGTTATAATAAAATAATCAGCACTGGCGTTTGCCAGTGAGGTTGTTAGTGGTGGAGGAATAAGAAAATCTAATGACGAGGAAGCCGATCATGCACTTTGATCCTCCTGAACAAATGCCCCTGTTGGAGCCACATGGATCGTGTCACCAAGACCAGACACTGAGAAATAAGAGGAAAGGCTGGAAGTGCTGTCTTATGGCAGCAGGCAGCTACCAGGCAACAGCCTCAAAAACTGGCTGAACTCTACCCAATACTGCTTAAGGATACACTTCACCAACAGCGACACAGGGAAAGCTAAGTGAGAACTTGGACAAGAACCATATTTTCTCCCCATTTGGTTTTCTGGAGGATGAACTGTTTTGTAATATCATTTTCATCTCCTAACTTCTGAAGAAGCTGACAACAGGGAGAAGCTGCTGAGCGTCCAAAATGGTCTTTCCCCCAGTTGCTGAACCACACTGTCACGAAGCCACCGCAAAACGACTCCAAGTGAACGTAAGCTTAAACTAACTTTAATTCAGAATCAAAAACAAATGACAGACTGAAACTAAACAACAGAAATGCAAAACAACTGCAGGTTCGCTGTCCCAGTTGGGGATGTTATGCCCATCCAGCCACAGCAGTGACACTCCCAGCGGGCAGCCCTCACTCACAACAAGAGGCCTCGTTCATCCAGGGCACCCAGAAGAAATAATCACTTGTCTGGGAGAAACAAGGGCTCACTTGAGGATAAATCCAGAAGAAAATAATCACTCAACAAGAAGGTGAGGGCTCTCAATCCCTGGTGCAAGGGAGGGCTCCAATCACAGTCCCACTGCTCCAAGCAGACTGGTTGGATCTGACTGTGGCCATCACAAGCATGGACCAGGAACACAAAAAGTGCTAAAGAGCCACCAACTGCCCTATTGAAAGCTCTGGACCTCATAGGGATGTCTGCAACTGCCACAGGAAGCTTCTTTGGTGCATCTCCAGCTGGAGAAACCTCTCAGGCTGGTGGACACCACAGAGGCACTGGGCACAGAATCAACCTCCAAATACACCACCCTGGGTGAGGTTTTGCTCCTTATTTTCTGGGCTAGCCATGATGGAATTGTATACACATATAGTACAATAACAACATCAACCTGATAATGACTAGGGAGAGGATAGAAAATGTGAGCTTTATGAAAAAAAATTATCTCTCTTAACAACAAATTGTAACTAATTAGACTTTGAATGGGAAATCAAATGAAAGTGCATGAAGGCTCAATTTTCCATACAGCTGATGATCTGACCTTTTTAGGAGTGGGAAAGAAAATTATTTTTAATTAACATGACTAATCATTTCCTGTCATTTTCAGATAATTGGCTTTGTCGAAAAAATGAGCTGTTTTGGGGGAAAACTGGGGGGGGTGACAGTGGCAGCTCCAGTGGCACGTTTAACCTTTTAGATCCTGCCTGCAAAGGGAATTTTGAATCCTTGTTATTGTGGAGAAGAGCCTTTATATGGAAATTGGGTGCCCTTATCCCCTTCCTTTCCATATGGCTCATATAAATTCATACATAAGGGAAAAAATATTTGACATGGTGCTAGACTTCTTTCACTTTGAAACAGTCCTTTATTAAAAAAGCGCAGAGGAGACAGTTTAGCTAATAGACTGTTTTCTGGTACATCTCGAGGTCACTTACATGATCTAGGACACAGGGTCAAATCTTGGAGTCCTTAATGACATCTTCTGCTTAAGCTAGTTGGAATTTGGCCTGACTGAGCATAGCCAACTTTTATTCTGACTAAACAATGAGCAACTGAATGTGGTCAGACCGAGTGCTGTAGAGACTGTTTCACTGTGCCTGCTGGCCTGAGATGTGGAAACCTGTAGTAGAAATCTTAGGCCACGAGATACAACTATACTTTCTTTTAAGCAGCAATGAAACCTGGTGTATTGGAGGCTTTCCTAAGCAATCGGTGTAAGGTTTTAATGTACACTTCAAGGGACGGGCAGAGCAGTTGGAGAGAGACCAAAGGAAAGCAGGAAGATGAAATGTCTCAGAAACATGACCTGCAAGCAAAGACGGAACAGCCTGGGATCATTCAGATGAGAGAAGAGAAAATTCAGTGGGGAACTCAAGTTTTGAATAACATTAAAAAGGCACTTAGGCTATAATCTGTCCTCTGCTTTCAGAGTTAGTAGGATAGGTAGAAATAGGAACAAATTGCAGCAGGAAAGACCTCAGAATAGATATTAATATGAGGAAAAGCTTTCAAGTGATGAAGAGAGCAAAGCACCAGGAATACAGCAGAGTCCCTGTCTCTGGAAGTCGTTAAATGGGACAAACATCTGTCAGGGATGACATGAGGATAGTTCATCCTGCCCTGGGGCAAGGAAACAGATCTGCTGCTCTGCTGAAGTCCCTTCCAAATGTGATGTCCACAATTTTGTAAGAGAGGAAACATTCCTGTTTGATATCAGCAGTACTGGATAAGGGTCTAAAATAATGAGCAGCTTTTGAAACAGAAGACATAAGTCCATACAAAGTGAGCAGCAATGGACATTGGATGTAAATGCAGGCACAACAGCAACAAAAAAAAAGCACCCCGGTTAAGCAACTGAGTCAATATATACAGACCCTTGACCCCAGCAAGGGCCTACTGATCGCAGTGTGGTTCCTGCCTGTCGTTTCCTTCGAAAATCTCCTTTCTCCAGGAAAAAAAAAAATGAACTCACGGCACATTTCTTCCATTCCATCCCTACCACCAAAAATAAAACCAGAGAGATGTGAGTTCAAACCCAATTTGTACTCCACACAAAGCAAATATCTCTGCCTTTAAGTTTTCCCAAACATCCCTTTGTCCTGTTGCCCCCACTTGCAAAGCACTCCAGTTTCAGGAGTGTGAGGATCAAGCAGGATAAATTCCTAAACTACAGAACCACAGCAACTCCTGTGCCTTCCTATTCTTTAACTGACATATTCCATAGCCTTGCAGTCCCTTATTTTATTGATATCGAAACTGTGCAGTCATTTCTATTCATGAAGCAGACCAGAGCAAGTTCCACTAATGACTAAGAGATGTATTTGGGAGTGCAGAATTCTGCAAATTAGCAATCACACACAATAAAAAAATCAAAGATACTGCATTACAAAATACACTTTGTTCATTTATTTTAACAAGTATCACTTATTTTCAATTATTTACAGGGCTAGTTAGCATACTCATAAAAGTACTGTGGCATATTAAGTTAAAAGTAATGGATTCTTAGTGCTGGGAAATCTCAGCAGAGCTCTCTGCTATTAAACATGGGCAAAAAAATGGGAAAACGTTATGGTGGGTTGTTTTCTGTTTTTTTTTTTTTTGCTTGTTGTGAAGGACTTTTTGATGGAGTGAATATAATTGGGCCTGCAGATTAAGCGAGTTAGGAATTAGCCAAGTTCTCATTGTGGACAGTTCTGTAAATTCCCACAATACAATTTATGTCTTCTAGCTTCTCTCTCCCTTTAACAAACTCAACATTCAGGGCCATATCTCAGGGTGTCCTTTTTAGTCTGAATTCTCTGGCTTTCTTCAGCTGCTCATCATTTAAAGACAGTTATTTTTTTTGGCATTTCATTTCCTACTTTTTTCCTCTTCTTCTTGCATCTTTTATAGATGGTGATAAATGTGAATAACAATGTGCCCAGTGTGAAAGGCAGAGTGTAAAACCCAATTCCATTCGATTTCTCTTTGATTCTAACTTTAAGCCTCAGATTTACTCATGTCTCACTCCACTGGACCTGTCACCTGAATTAAATAGGGACTCCTAAAACTGATTGCTGCAAGGAAATACATCTAAGAAGCAAGAATGTAACAGCATCTTAAAGAAAATTTCCTAATAAATGTTGAACCTCATTCAAATTTTATTTCCCACCCTTGAGATATGGAAGCAGCTCAATGCTAATCAGAAAGGGAGAAAAGCGACCTTAATTTTGGATGATCTATTTTCGAGATCCTGTTGAAGGCAGCAAAATAACTCTGATAATTTGCACATCATGTAAATGGCAGAGAAAGAGAGGGGCCAGCGGGCAGGGAATACTGAGACACACTTGTCTGCTTTTCCGCGTCACTGCTGACACCTGCTGCGTACCCGCCTGGCACCGCTGCCTTCCTAAAGTCCGTGACAGAACCGGCTTGGTAAAGGGAGTCCCAGCTTTTATAGTGGGAGGGTCATTGTGTCAAGCTTGTCCAAACTGTGATGAATAAAGAAGGTTTAACAGAAAAAAAACACAGCTGTCTAGGTTGGAGAGGAGAGGCTTTTTTCCAGCTTTCAGGGCTCTTGCCTGGTTTTTAATATTTACTTGGCATCTTGGTAACCTGAGCTGGTTTTTTTTCCACTATCTTGGGCTCCGAAGTGGATGCAACTGAGCTGCCCTTGGACCCTGCCCAAGAGAGAAGGGCTCATCAGCAGGGGATGCTGTAGTCAGAGCTGATACAGATCCAGGGCAAGGCTGGTTTAGAAATTAAAGTGACCATCTCAAGCAACGGTTGTTTCTTTAGTGCATTTTGCTTGCTCATTGAACGGGTATGGGTTAATCTGGTTGGTGGCTCCCTGCCAACACGTGGGAGTTGCTCTGGCAGAAAGCATGGTTTTCTCTCTGTTCCTGCTGTAAAATGAGGAGTTCTCACCTGCCATAATCCTTCATGCTGTAAAAAGCTGCTCAACACAAGGAGATGCCCAGCAGTGTTATCATAGTTATCTGATGTGACACAATAAGCACTTAGGAGTCAGCTTACTTTGGCACTGGTACAATGAGGAATCTGATGGACAACTTGTATTAACATCATAGAGTGTGGGAAGGAAAAAAAATAGAATTTTCTCTTTAAATAGATGCTTGATAAAAGAAAAGAGGCAAGTAATGGACAGATTTGCTTTGTTAAGGAGGTGTCCACATTGTTTGCATTTTATAATTGTTCCTGCAAAGGCTGATGTGAGCTGAATCTCAGCTCAGCTTTCTTGTTCTTTTTCTTTTCTCCCTGTGTGGAGTGGCAGAATGCTGCAATACTTTTGTTTCCATCATGCCAGAGGTTACAGCATGATCTCTAGTTATCCGTCCACTGAATGGCAAACCAGGTGTCACCCCACCTTCAGCCTCAGCATGGGTCTGGAGGAGCAGCCTGACAGAAGCCATCCCTGGGGACCACCACAATGGTAGTGCCACTCATCCCTCCGGCCCGGAACAAAACAGCCAATAAGCGGCAGAATGATGCTCCCCACTATTAACCCCACTATGATTTTAAATGTTGTGCTATTACTGTATGCACAAAGATACTTGAAGTTTTTCTGATTTCAATTATGATTATTATCTCCTCTAAGAGATGTTTTTTCTGCTGTTGGGAAATCTCTTTAGCTGATTTGCTCTGAAACAACAGCAGACAGTGGTAAATAGTCCTGCTTGTTTTAAGTGTGCATTCCTGCTGGACAACCTCTGCCTTGCTGAGGTCCCCTTGCTTTGCTACCCCTCTACAAGAGATGGTCAGAGACTCTCTCCATATGGGCTGCAGGCAGTGAGGATTCGACACGCTCTGCCAAAAGCACCCTCTCTTGTGAAATACTCAGGAACAGCACCTCTACCGCGAGACGGACACTGCAGGAGTGGGACAGGGTGAGACTTGCTGCAGGCGTCCTGAGACTTGGCATGGGTACCAGCAAGGGGAATCCAAGTGAAATGGACTTGCATCATTGTTCCATTTAAGAAAAGGATAATACCACTGTCAAGCTATGAAGTCATCCTCTCTAGTCTCCAAGAAACCTGGAATGTCTCAGTGTAGGGAGCTGACTGCAAATGACATGGTTTTGTATTGGTGCTTCTCTTCCACATTCAGTTTACAGTACCTTTCAAACTATCTATGCTAAGCAGAATTCAAGATTTTCACTTCACAAACATCATCACTAAAAATTTTACTCTAAAGGACATTTAGCAGACGTGAAAAAAAAACAAATACATTCGTCCCAGGCCTATCAAATTCCACCCCAAATATTAGCGTGCTCAAGTAGCCAGTCTCTGAGGGCACTATCTGCATTTGGAGTTCATGAAAGCATTAATGCTCTGGGAACAGCAAGCAAGCTGCTACAATGCCATTGGGAAGAGTATGGTGACATGGGGCAGCGTGGATTTTGAGTGACCAAACCATTCTTGGGGTCACAGTGGGACTGTAGCTCTAATTTACGTATGTCCTTCAGGTAGCAGTTCTTAGCACAAGATATTACAAAGCAGCAGCAGCTGAGCCCTCAGACCATCTTGCAGCTCTCCAGGGCCAGAGGCACGACCTGAGAGCCTTGCTCCAGCTCCCAGGAGACACACATCCACACTGAAAATGACCAGAACAACCCATTGCCTCTCTGTTGGTCTCAGCAAGATGGCCAAGAGCTGAGCTGGCCAGGAATAGAAATCACAGGTAGAGCAAGAGGAAGACAAATAACTAACAGACTTGGGCCCTGCTGTTCCACCTGCGCTGTGGCACAGGGGTCAGTCCACTGTAATCTGCAGGATATATCTTTTCCCTGATGCTAAAAATGCTGAATATTCAGTGTTCCAAGTACTTGCTGGTGTCTGTCCCAGTGTACCAAGTCTATATTTAATCTCAGAGCTACCACAACCCCAATCACTTCATTGTCCTCCTGCTTTTCAATATGAGCTTCCTTTTCCCCCATGATTACCTCCAGAAGCTTCTCTCCACCACAAATTTAATGTTGGAAATACTTTCAAAATTACTTTCTCTTCACTTCTTTAGATGTCCCTTTCCCGGGGTGAAGCATGAGCAAAAAGGATGAAGATACTTTCTAACCCCAAGGCTGCCACTGGCTGCCATTTCTAATGAAAGTTTTACACAGCCTCCCAGATGCACATTAAGCTTGACATGGACTCTTTAAATCTCAAGAACATTTAATAAATAGGGAATTAGTCTGACTAAGATGTACTGGAGATGAATTCCTTACATTGATACAATCTCCAATGAGCGCTGCACTTCATTTAATAAATGTATTTATTAAATACATAAAAGATTTGTAAATTGAGCTCTTGTCTTGCTGAACCTTATTAGCTTCGTCCTTATTTAACGTTTATTTTCTTGAGATAAGACAATATTTGTTAAATCTTGAACACGTCATTGCAAAATCCACCCATGATTTATTCAATCTGATTCTAAATATTAAATTTCAACATTTACTAGACCTGTCTCCTTGTTTAATCTACCAAGATCTCTAACAATCACAAGAAAAGATTTGCTAACTCAAAAATAACTGTTATTGAATCTTCAGTGGGTTTGTAAAAATCTACATAATATTTAATAAATCTGCCCTAAGTTTTTCTTAAATCTGTTTAACCCTCCATTAAAACAGGAACAGGAATTTGTTGGAGTCCTTCTCACATTCATGCAAAACTTCATAAGTGTATCAGATGTTACCAAAATCCTATTAAACTGTCATGTGAGTTTTCTGTTTAATTTCTCATCATTGTTGATTATTAATATATTTGTGCATAAATGGCAGCTCTCTCTTCTTGTCCTATTCATACACTACCATCAGAATTCTGCTGGTAGGAAATTATAACTCACTGCTAGAGCTGATCCCACTGCATTTCTGCTACGCCACCTCTAAGATTGCAGTCTATAATTTTGCAGAGCGTTGCTGGGAATGCATAGATTGCCTTTGTCGTTTTTATACATCTTCTCTAAAGAGACACATTCTAAGAAAAAGTAATCATGCTGTATCAATAGCACAAGCAATGCTTCCCCACCTCTTATTATCCCAGCATCTTGCCAGACTAAGAGAGACAGAATAACAAACATTTTACTTGGTTTTCAACCTGCATGCAGAGCAGTTTTATGTCTCTATCTGCTTCCAGTATTTCTGTGGCAGAGATCCCAAATTATGTTTGGCCCAAAACCTCTGCCAACTTGTCTTGCAGATCACCCTGCACCCTGATCATAAAATTTCACTTGAAAAGAGAAAATTGAATACAATTATGGTTTTGTGTGCTTCTGTATACCACTCCCCCTGGCCTTTCAGAGTCCAGGGACGGGTAAAGCACAGCCTAGGAGTGTTCTCCAGCCCACAGGCAGTTTAGAAGCATTAAGTGGGTAGGGGAAAGTAATCTATTTGCTCTGTGTTTCCAGCCTTTTCCTCCTTTGACAGTTACCTTGAAATCCCCTCATTTCCATGATGATTAATGCAGATCCTTTCTTTAGTAGGTGTGACCTTGGAGCAGGTAGCAAAAGATAGCAGATGATACGCTAAAACTCGCAGTACCAGAGACGGAGATTCCAAGCTGCTCAAGGCTAGAGTGGAAATGAGCTCAGCCATCTGAATCCTCTCGCCATTTGTCAATGGCATGAAATATCCCACCATTTCTCTTGCATGGCAGTCTCTGCACAGGAGGAGATAGCCGGAATACAAGGGTGGATAGTGTTGCTGGGTGCCAGGTGAGGACTCATCACCAAATAGTAGGTGGTGCTGCAGTGCAGGGGGAAGGGGCTTTTGTTAAATGCTGCAGAAATGTAGGGTTGGGATTCCCACCAAGAGCAGCTGTTCTTGGAAACACACTGGCAGAGCAAATTCTGGTACCTAATGGGCAGCTTCAGCTCTCCTTATAGGAGCTTCACGGCAGTGCTATCAGACCTTCCCTTTATTGCTTATCAAAATCCTCTTACAAAAACACGATGCCAGTATAGTATTTAATATGAGTGCTCTGATTTGACAGTGAAGAAGACCAGAAAGGCCAGACATGACAGCAGTTAAAGCTGCTACTAAAAATAATGGAATGGATTTATTAAAGGGTTACAGAGAAAGGTTCTGCTTTCCAGCTGAGCCCATTTACAGGGCCCAAATATTAAACATTTGAGTTTGAACTCAAATAAAATATCTGAGTGTCTCCAGATTTGTAAGTTTGCCTGTGATAATTTGCTACTGGTTTCAGGCTCTTCTCTTAGTGATTTACAGTCTTGGATGTTCTAAGCGATATTTATTGCATCAGATAGTAGAGCCAACTTCTAGGAAACACTGGTATAGATGAAACAAGCCTTGTACATTTGGGGATTTTTTAAAATACCATTTATCAAGTGGCAGAATTGTGGGAAGTTCTTGAAGAAAGCAGAAAGGAAAGACATGGGCAATGTAACTACAGATACTCAGAAGTGCTCAGTGATTTTCTGAGTGTCTTAAGAAATGCTCCTACACCTATTTTTGGAAGAAGTTGGGCATTAGCACACTGAAAATCTGTTCTCTTCCATGTGAACTGGGGAGGAAAGCAGCACAGAGACATGCAACATAAGTAGCTACTTTTGGAAATGTAGTCTTGTGAATTATTAATAAATAAACAAAAGTGACAAATAAAACCCCTGCACCCCAAATAATATCTCAGACTGCCTATATGATAACCCAGTTATTTAACATATAAGCTGTTTTATCCTGAAAAGAAATCATGTCCCAGCCAGACATAATTCTGCAGTCCCTGTTAATACGTGTCTATGTATTGAGCCTTATAAATATAGAAAGTCTGGATGCACGATTCTGAGTTCCTGCAGGAGTCAAAACAACTCCTCATCCAGTCCTGACCAGAACTGGATTTGAAACACAGCTATTTAAGAATCAGTCTGTAATAGTGAGCACAATTTAATTCAATTCAACAGTCTTATAGGACTCAGAAACAAATAAACAAACCCTTCACTTCAGTAGCATTAACATTTATCTTGAGGAAAGCTAACTTCATAAAAATGAGGCAGCAAATCAACAGCTAAGAGAGTTAAAACTTTTCCTGTGGCATGAAAATTATTGAAAAGATCACATTAGATGCTCACTAAAATTCATAGCATCAAAAATTGCAGAAGGACTGAATATAGAGAAAAAGGTTATGTTTGGTTCAGCTGCAGATTTTTAAAAAAATACTTAAAGCAGAAGACATCCACTGAAGAGCAGAAACTGGGCAAAAAAGAAGAAAACCGAAAAGAGCAAACTTGGCCAAGTTCAATGTAAAATTTATCATATGGCAGGGCAAAAGAGATTT
Source organism: Streptopelia decaocto (assembly GCF_964273445.1). Classification (NCBI taxonomy): domain Eukaryota; kingdom Metazoa; phylum Chordata; class Aves; order Columbiformes; family Columbidae; genus Streptopelia; species Streptopelia decaocto. The sequence goes on from NC_138664.1 coordinate 5,904,718, forward strand.
TCAAAAACAACTCTCAAAAGGCAATTGAAGTAACAATGGAAGTACATCAGAAACAAGAAACCTGACAGATATTTTACACTGGCAGTTCATGATTAGGGTGTAATGGGTGCTCAAGGAAGAAAAGGCTATAGTGGAAAAGCCTAATAAATTCTTTTGTCAGAGTTCATTAGGTAGGAGGTCAGTAGTTTAAGAGGGATGAAGCTGAAGCATTCTCTGCTTGAAATGCACGTAGAAGAACTTTTGGAGTAGTTTTTTTTACAAAGTGAACAGTATGAACCCTTCCAGACCAGAAGATATTCTGTGTTTATAAATGTAATGTGATGCACATGAGGAAAATCAATTTTAATTGTAAATACGTTCCAAATCAGCTAGTGTCTCTCAGGAGATATCTTGGAATCACTATGAATTTATCTGAAAAACTCAGCTCAATGCTCAGCAGAGGTCAGAGAAGCATACAGAGTATGTTAATAAGAATTATGAAAGATCTAGAGAACAAAAGAAAAAATGTCATTATACTTCTAAAATGGCTCACATCCTGACTGCTCTGGTTCTGCCTTCACAGACAAACATTCAGTAGAAACACAAGCGGCACAGAGAGGGTTCTACGTATGACCAGATGGGTATGGAACAGGTCCTGCACGCAGAAATCAAAAGGCTATGGCTTGTCAGCTTCAAACATAAATGAGTGAAGGGAGTATGTACGGTTATATAAAATCCTAAATAGCGTGGAGAAAGTGACTGTAAACAATTATTCACTGTCTCTTGTATGGCAGAAATAAGAGGCACTGAATAAACTGATCAGGCCATAGGCTTGAACAAACAAAACAAAGTCCTTTTCCACACAGAAAGCATAATCAAACCACAGAGCTCACTGCCCAAAATATAAATGGGTTCAAAAAGCAATTAGACAAATTCATGGAAGAAAAGTACATCAAGGGCTTATTAAACACACTGAAGTGGATCCAAGCTCCAATCTGGGACTCTTTAAGCCGCAGATTACTGAAAAAAGAGGAGGGGTGTTGGCAGAGAATCTTCTTTCTTATATTAATTTCTAAGTACCCGCTACTAGCCATGGAGAGATGATTCTGCTCCAACTGGACGATTGCTCTGAGGCTGGAGGGTTGTTCTTGGGCTGCTAGATTCCCTGTTGTAGGGACTGTGCAGAAATAATTTCCAATAGCTGTCAGCCTTGCTTCTCCAAGGTCACTTCCTTGGACCCCTTGCACAGGAGCAGCTGTAGGGGCAGAAAATTGCTGCCTCTACAGGTAGGTGATGGCCAGGGCAATAGGTGTGAGGTGGTTGCTTGTGCAAGAGCACCAGGCTCACCAGCCCAGCCAGCACCCCAGGGATCAAACTGCTGCTGCTCAAAGCTGATGCTCTACAGCATTCTTTGTTTTGTCCACTCCCAACTGATAAATGAGCACTAATTCACTTTGCAGATATTTCGAAAGAGAGCTCCAAGGTCCATGTGATAGGTCCAGAGAGTGACACATAGCACTGGGGAAACCTGGATGCATCATACCCCTCTTATCACAGTCAATATTTGAAGCCACTTAATCATACAGGGACTTCAGTTACTAAAGTCCTTTTTAATTTAGAGTGAAAGCATGTGGTAATTAGCCTTAACCAGGTCATTGATCTTAGGGGAATATATTCTATGAGAACCTACATCCATCTTGCATGCTTGTGGAAGGGAAGGCCTGATAAGCTTGACATCTTTTCTCACTATATTAGTAAAGTAAGTTAATATTGACCTTCTACTAGGTCCATTCACACCTAGCTGGCCATGGAAATGCAAGGGCATTTCTCCCATAAGCCTAAATGTTCCTTTGGATTCAGCAATATCATTGCACTGATGTGAGCAGAGAGTTTTTACCTCACTGTAAGCACATGGATGTTCTCCATGACCTGCCATTCACTTCAGGAGTATTGCCAAGATTTGTGGACAGTTTCAATAGGAACTTTGCTCTCTCCTTGATTCCACTCTTCCCTGGAGCAAAACTCCAATCTCAGGTCAACAACATGCTGCCACAGTAAGATCCGAGATGTGACACATTGTGCTATCCAGTTCTTCATGAGCTGCAAGGATGGAGATGCTGAGAACCCGAGATGAATAGATTAATCTCAACAGTGTGACCCTTGCTTTAAGGATGGAGGCCCTGAATAGGCACTATTTCACAGTGACATTTTCACAGCGAATTTCTTCAAAATGAGTGATCACATTAGCCAGAATCATTCAGCACCTGCCATTTAATCACGTGATGCACTGTGACCATGCCTGTTCTTGAGACTAAGCTCAAGCCCAAGGTCAGGCAGCACTTGTCATTCCCTATCACATATCAGGTACTAAGGCTGGTTCAACATTAAGACTTGAAAAGTTCTCATTGGCCTTAGTTTTTCAAATTTCTGCTTGGAAAGGCTCTCTGCTGGCTTTTCAAGAACCTTTATTTATTTATTTATTTTTTGCAAAGCTGGCTCTTTAGGAAACTCTGCATGGACTAATATCTCACGTTCCCCTTGCAGCCTTTGTGGTAGATGAAGGGGAAGCTGGCTGGACCTCTCCCATGCTCACATTTCCCACATCATGTTGTTATTGCTAGGTTGTGTGTGCAGCTTTTTTGTTTGTTTTGCTCTTTCCTGGGTCTCCTGCCAAACATTTGTCTGCTTTTTCTTTTTTTTTTTTTTTTTTTTTTAAGTAAAAAACCTCTGTTTAATCTTAGCAAAAGCTTTTTTTCCACTTCAATACCCTCGAAATTTTCCCTGGAGATCTGTAAGCCCTTTAAATACATTTAGGTTGCCAGATTTCTTATGTTCTCTCTCTAGGAAGCCAATTTTGCTTCTAAGCTCTTGATAAAGGACCAGTTTCATCTTTTTTTGCACTTTGAAGCTGTTCTACACCACCTTCCCTCTTTTCTCAGTCCTCCTTAGGTTTAACATTTGTCCCTGAAGTAGCATAAAGGCCAGAAACCCTTCCCAGGCTTGTGTTAAGCTCCTTATCCACTCTGGGTCTTTCATCCTGTATCCATCAGCAACACATTCTAGTGTTTCATGACAATCGTCCCCACATACATTGCTGTGTACCAGACTGAAGAGACTAACAAGGACTAAACGCTTCAATGGCTGTATGCCCTGCACCGATTCAGAAGCTCCATGGGAGATTTTCTTTTCCTAAAGAGCTGATTTGGAAAAAAAAACGAAACCTCCAAAACATGTTGTGGTCCAATTAGCTCATTCTATCCACACTAATTTTTGTGAAAGATGTTCCCAAGCTCAATTTTTTCCTACTGAACATCATCCCTGGAAGGTTTGCTGGGTGTGGAAATCCTTGAACGAAATGGGATCCTGGGATCTGGCCAGTTCCTTATGGTCCAAACCTCTTTTCCAGACATCTCGAGTGTGATTATACAGAGATACAGTACCTAACAAGTCTCACTGCACACACAGGGACGAACCTGGTTCAATTACAAAAGGAAAGTGGTTCCAGAACGCAAACTGAAGGCAAGACAACTTTTAGTGTCTGTAACTGAACCAGCAAATGAGTTGTATAATACGTGACCTCTGGGACAAACACAAGTCCCTTCTTCAGATGTTGACAGGTTTATAAACAATGCAAAAGAAAAAAAAAAGAAAAAAAATGCAGCTGAAGTGTTCTGTGACGACCTGAGGAGAAGAAAGATTTACACTGCTGACTGACTGGCTTCATGGTGAGATTGGAGCAGTATAAGTAATGGATCTTCAGGCACTGGGGAAAAGGCATGGCTACTCAATAAATAGTGCTGTTTATTTTGCAATCAACAGTTCTAACACAAGAAACTCTCAGGTTCTCTTAGTCATGATGATAAACTATCTCTGGGACCAACGAGATTCCCTTTTACTGGACCCCTATTTAACATGTATAAAAATATGCACACACTAATATGCTTAAATAGCACGTTTTGAGCCAGGAATTAAAAGTATGTTTCACACATTATTCCATAAATATGTTGAAACTGTTATTACCCTAAGGCAAGCTTTCATTCCAGCACTGTCCATCTGGTGTCACTGAGGTGCAGAGGGGATTTAACAAGCCAAGGGTGCACCTGGGAACACACCATGGGTGTCCTGATTTGTGCTCTAATGAGCATGTGTTCATCTCACAGAGACACAGGGCTGCAGTGTGCCAGGAACACTGCTCTTGTCCACCCAGCATCCTGGGAATGGGGAATTATCCCCTGGGCTCATCAGAAAATGGAATTTTCACCTTGTGGGGAAGGACAAGCTTTCTCTGGTTGCTTAATCATGAACCTGGACAAGACGTTATAACTTTTTTTTTAATGAACTAAAATATTCTGAAAATATTTCCTTTCAGTCTTATCAGAACACTCAGCCATGGTATTGTATTACTTGCAAATCCATTCAAATAATAATTCCAGTGCACTCATGCACAGAAAAACATGAGACCTTTTGCACTTAAAAATCTCAATCCACTGCTTGGTTAACCTGGAGCTCTGCAGCATGACCTTGGGCCTGAACACTAAAAAAGCAGCTTAAGAAAGAAAAGGTTCCAGGTGCAATTATGGCAGGAGCCTGGCTACTGAGAAACACAGAGCAAAACACAAATAGGATTAGTTTCCATGAAATCTTGACGATGACTGTGTAATTTATACATGACTCTCTGGCTTGTCGGCATTCTTCTCACTTTCTGGGCTCCACTCCTGTAATCTCAGAGCAGGAGAAAGCCACTGTTGCTCTCCTGCCAGACCCAATAGCCTTTAGACAGATTTAAGAGAAAGGGCCTGTAGGAAATGAAGATTAACACTCTGGGGACAGGTGAGATTATCTCGCTGAAGGTCATTATAGTTTCCATAAATCGAATATATATGTCTATGTATACACACACTAATGTCCGGCAGATCTATAGTACAAGGTATAAATGGAAAGTCTGGGGAGTATTTAATCACGAGGACTTAGCAGGTGGGTCTGGGTGAGGCAATGTGCTGTGCAGGGGCAATGCAGAGGAGAAGACTCATGAGAGACTGCTAATGGAAATGCAAGGATCTGTGTGTGGCAGACCCAGCATGTGGGTCCATGTGTCTTTAAGGTTCTCTCCAATGGAAGAACAAAATGAATCAAACATTAGTTAAAAATGTCTTGCCCTATTTACAAAATAAATTCTTTCTATGGGTATTTGTATTATAGGACTGAGGCCCCAAATCCAAATCCTCCCTTTATTGGTGTATTTGCTCCCACAATGCAATTTCTGTAGCCTAATTTTTTGACAGCCCACTTTTTGATTGCTGTGTTTGGAATGGGATTATTGTAAGTTGTGGGTAGCCAGGTTAATCACTTGTGTATGTAAGGCACAGTGTGCATACTATGTCTTCCTCTTATTCCACCTGTTGCCACAGGGCCACAAACACCAGACACACAACAGGCAATTATCATCAGAGATGGACCCGAGTGAGGGTATTCAGATGTGGACCAGAGTGAGGGTATTCAGAGATGGAGCTTGGCATGGGACAATTCACACTGCCTGGCTCAGCAACAGCTCTGCTTTGGTACCACAGCTCACGCTCAAACAGCTCCAAAACACTCAGGGAAACTGCTTGTTTTCTTTTAAGTTGTAACCCCCTTCTGCTTTGGTTTGCAAACCCCAGCAAAGCAACCACAACCCTTCCCTGAATTCCACTGTTAGCAGAAAGAGTTAAAGGGGCTCTGTCAGTAACTGAAAACACACATCTCTCGTCTGTAACAGTAGTGAACTGAGGGTGACAGAGCCTGAAACAGGCTGCCCAGGGGGTTGTGGAGTCTCCTTCTCTGCAGACATTCAAACCCGCCTGGACACCTTCCTATGTAACCTCATCTGGGTGTTCCTGCTCCAGCAAAGGGATTGGACTAGATGATCTTTTGAGGTCCCTTCCAATCCCTGACATTCTGTGATTCTGTGAACTGTATGTCTGATTTAAATGGGAAAACCCACTTTTCTTGTCAAATCTGCTGCTACCCTTCAATATATATAAAATACAACAAGCTACAGGTTTAGCACAGGGCTAAGTCTCCAGGTTCTGAAAACACCACAAACCACTTTCATTTTGACCTAGTGAGCATCACACCTGCAGATGGTTGGATGTGTCTGTAGAGCAGCTCGCAGACAAGTATTGTATGTGCTGCATGCATTCAGTCCCCTCATTATGTAGCAGCTCCAGCAAACACCTGCTGATTGTGCTTCTCTAATTCATTTTTCAGGGAGTGGTTTGTCAGTCACCTTCTATCCATCTGTGAACAACTATGGATCTGCCTGGCTGAACATCTGCCTTTGGAGAAACCATCCCTCCAGGGCAGGACCTACCTGGGCTGGAGGGACAGAAACTCTGAAAACCAGGTGGCAATCCTGAAAGGACAAAGAAAAGATGTGATCCCAACTGGTTTATATCCTGACTGCATGAGCTCAGCCCCAGGCACTGTGAGCCCCTCATGCTGGCAAGAGTGATGTAAAAGAAGAGGGTGACACAGATCACTGCAACAATACAAACGTGTAGAGGCATCACTGGTGATTTGGGCTTCTTGGTTTCGGCATTATGTCACTACCAGCTGAGATATATTTCCTACCCAGGAGGGAGTATGATCTAAATAAGACAGGAAAGGAGTAATAAGAAGTATTATTCTTCCAGTATTGCAGATAGGCAGCTGAGGTAAGCAACTAACTCACACCTCTTTAGTGAGTCTGCTATAGAAATTGGTCTTAAATCTGCGTCTCCCAGGGCTTATTGTAACACTTAAGCCGCAAAATCAGTTTCTTTCCCTGTAGACTGGTTTTCTTCCCTGTACAAAAGCTCAACCAGTGTTTAGCTGTTCAGCAAAATAGGCCTGGCCAACTCCCAGGACCAGCCTTTCTCCTGGGGCTCTCAGTGCTGCTCACTCGGAAATATCTTCAGCAAGTCGGAAAGGGCCCTTGAAAAAACTGGCACTTAATCCCTCAGGTTTCATCTTTCACTTCACCTAAATAGCGACTTTCCACATGAACCGTGCAAGTCAGCCACACTTCATTTAATTACGACTTTTTATATGAGTCACACATGGAAGTAGCTCCATGCCAGCATTTCCTAACCTCCATCCACCAGAGACGGCTTAGTCAGACACGCTCATATCCCCTCCCTCCATGCCAAGGAGTAGATTTGTTCTCATTCTTTCTGTCCATCTTTCCTGTCACACTTTTTTCCATCTTCTCATTTCCCCTAGACGAGAAAAGCAGTGTAAGGACAGGGCATGTTTTTCCTTCTGCTTGCAATGAGACTGAGGTTGTCTTTAGAGCCTGGTGCCTGACAGATCCGAGCTGTCTCCTGCCATCCAGGAAAAGTCAGAACGGGCTCACCCATCATCTTACCTGCTGACCAGTTTTTGGAACTGGGAATATAAGTGGTCTTTTGCGCAGATACAAATTCACACAGCTGCTACTGACTCCCAACTTTCCTGCCTCTTTCATTTGGAAACCATGTTTGGAAGACATAGAAAGAAGCAGGAAGCAAAATATGAGATATATCCCACCTGTAAGCTTTTTTTTTTTTGGTACTTGTCAATCATAGCTTTGAGCATGTTAATGCAGTAAGAAGTATATCTAGTGAGCAATGTTACTGATAGTGAACCTCAGAAAGTATCAGTAAAGATCTATCTGTCTGGACATCTCTCTGAATCCTGTCATAGCAATGTGAAATTACAGCATCTATGAACGTGTGCCGGAGAGCTTTCAGAGACTCCCTCAAAAGCAGAGGTGCATTAATAAGTGATTTTGTTGTTGTTCTTGTTATTTGCTTTCTTGCAGGTCTGGAAGATCAGAAAGGAGATTGATTTCAGAGTAATCCACAATATCTATTTTAAAAAATGTTCTCAACAAACAAAAGGCAAGCTTGCAAATTGCAGTGGTTCAATAGAAAGATTTTTGGTGAACTAAAACCAGTGTCCCAGCTTTTGATTTCTTTGTATATCAATTTTTCCTTTTTTTCCTTTTTATTTTTTTTCTCCAGAACATTCACTTTCTTGAGCTAAAACAACTGATCTACATTAATAAAGTGTTTGGACTAAACTGACCAAGTTTATTTACTGTTTAAGAAACAAACCAAATCGAAACTACTTTCATTCAGAAATTCAACCCCATCAGAAAAAAAAAAAAAAACCTTCCTGATGCCATTTCAGTCTCACTGTTTTATTCAGATTGCCATTAAATAACTAGGGTGAATGAAACTGGCTCCAATTTCGTTTCAGACATAAATAACTTCCTTGAATTTGTCTTTATTTTACCTGAATACTACTGTCAGCTTTTACATAACAGGCCACATACTATCTTCCTTATTTAACAGATTTTTTAAAAGAATTTGAATCACTGCCTTAAAGCAGAACAAAGCAATTAACAAGGTAACGTCAAAGACAGACTGTTAATATGACTTGACCACTTAAGAGCTCTTGATTCTGTGTCTAGTTGCTAAACATTGGTTCTAACCAATTCTAACCAGGGCTGGCAATAAATAAAGCGTTTGTGAAACCAACAGTTCTGCCTGAACACTTGACACTGAAAAAGCAAGGCTCTTTATGCCTCAGGGGCATGGGAGGCTTGCACAAACATCCAGAAATTCAGTTCTTTATTCAGATCCTTGGCTAAGAACTTTTGGGTCTGCAGATCTGGGCTGAAAAATCACAAGCTAACATGCCCTTTACTATTATCAGGGTAGGTTATTGACTGCAGAGGTCTAAGAGGTAAACACCATGGAAACACCTTTCTCTTGGCATTTCTGCACTCTGCATGCAGAATAGAACTGGGAAGAGCAGCAGTAATCAACACATTTATTTTAAGTTATCCCTCCGTCCCACTTTTTGGATCAGAAAAGATTATTGCTTCTGAAGTTAAAGGATTTGGGAGGGGCATGGGGGTGGAAATCAAGGAGATTCACAGTTTATCCTTTCCCAGCCATTGAATCTTGCAATAACACTGAGGAAATAAATATTGCTGCAGGGTCAGTGCAAGCCAAAAATAATCTTGATCAGCAAAACTTAAAGAAATAAGTGTATTGAAATCAGAGTTGTCTCATCATTACAAAGAATTCAGACCTCTCGTTCTTTGCCTACAATATACAGGTGGCTTAATAGCATCGATTGAGTTTGTCCTACTTCGTCTATTGATGCAATTCAGATTGCAACTTGGTCCAAGAATACTCATTTTCTTAATACACCTGATTGTGCTCCCCTTTGGCTTTCAGACACCCATGAGCAGACAAAAACTGGAACCACATGCTAAGCACCATGCAGTGTGAAACACCTAAAAGAAAAACACCTATGTGGCAAGAGATGAGACCTTACTGGATAACTTCAGAGCTGTTCAGGAAGAGTTTTGTTAAGGAGAGAAAAAGACAGGACCATTCAGTTTCTTCTCCCCTGGGTCTGAGCCACGGACAACTGCTGGGTTTCTAACCCTGTGCGTGCCACCACCCAACCTTTCTGGCAGATCTTTGTGCTCAATGTCACAAGCCCCAGCCCGCCATCACATTTACATCATGCAGCACTGGCAGAAAAAACATCAACAGTGGGTGAAACCCAAGCCCGGGTTGAAATCAGCTGCTAATCCCAGCCAGTGCCCAGGGGAAGAGCCCACCCAGTCATCTTGACAGTCAGCAGTGTCGGGGCCAATATGAGAATTATATTTGCTTGGTTCAAACGATATTGAAAAACAATTAGGAGCTTGAGGTCAGAAATACTGCAGTTTCTTTACAGGCTGAAAGAAAAAGACTGGCAAAGGATAAGCAGAAATACTCTCTACTGAAGTACGTTAGTTTTTTGTTTGTCTTTTTCTTTTTTTTTTTTTTTTGCTAGGTATCTGTTAATTAGGATGAAAGTGGGAAACACTATCTAACAAGGTTCCTGGGAACAAACTGGAAAAGCATTAATGAATTCAGCATTACGAGATGGTTCCTAAGCAACAGAACATCTCAGTTGAACATTAACCCTAGTCACAAGGACCAAAAAAAACAGTCTCAAGAATAACCTAAATGTCAGTGAATTAAGACAATGTCTCTTCTGTGCAGAACTACTATTGGACATCTTAAGGCAAACATGGTTTCAGTAATGTTTGAACAAACTGGGGGCTGACAGCTGAATTTTCAGACTTTCTGGAATTAGTTTGCTGCTTTAGTAGTAGTCAGAATTATGACTGTTTATAATAAAGCATCTTAGAAGATAAGGTAAATTGCAATCAAAATACATAAATCCTGTAACATTAAATTTTATAGAAAAATACTCCTATGAGTGTACCATCCATGAGTACAGACTAACCACAATGTATCTTCAGGTAGAAAAGAGACAAAAATTAACTCCTATGGTACTATTTTGGCAAAGATTTTAAGAGATGAGATTAACAATGTAAGGATTATATAGATATTTGGCTAGCAAGTGTGCAGCTGGATGGGTTCAAAACATTGCCCAGTACAAAAAGTGCGATCACACACTTGGAAATAGGTTATTAAAGATGTCAAGTAGTAAGTGAATAGCTAAGGGGAAGAAATTTTTTAAACCACAGAAACTCAGTCATTTTCAATCATGTCATATTCTCGGAAAAAAACAAAACAAAACCCCACAAAAATCACAAGTCCGTCACTCTATCACTCCCCTCAGTACCTAAACAGGATTTAGTTTCTTAAAGACATCTGAAGGACACAGATTTTTCATTGCTAAGATTATAACTCCTTTTAGTATTTTGAAGATGTATGAGTAAATCAATTAATTCATTTATGAAATAAAATTAATCATAACTCAATCCCTTCAAAGAAGAGTAGCATCTGAGGCAATTTCTTCTTTGTCTCAAGTGTTTTGAAAGGACTGTAAATAAAAACTCACATAAATCAAGAACTTGCAGCATGGTTATATTTAGATAAATTAAGTCGATCATCATATCTGAGTTTCTTTAATTGTATGGAAATTGTCACCTTTCCTCTGGTCCAAAACCCAAGGAAATCCAGTTTCAAGCAACCAGGGAAACTGTGAAGGTTGGGGCAGGTTCATTACACAGTTTTGGCAGCTCTGCCAATGGAAATCAGGTGGCAAGTGTCAGGTGTTTGTGTTTGCTGGTGTTTGTACCTCAGAGCAGTGGTTCACAACCTGCAAGATCTATGGACTAGATGTGCCCATGAAAGACAACCACATCAAGCAAGTTCTTACAATGGGATATATTAAAAGAAGTCTCCAGTTTCAGCAGTAAATTTGTAGACTGACAAAGACTGAAATTCAATATGAAAATCTGCCTTTAAAATGAATAATAAAAAATACAATTTAAGGTAGATTCTATATGCCTGCTAATCTACAGCACCATTATCTAATAACAGCCTCCTTGGGCTTTTTCACCAGTCTTGTATGACATTTCTGATAGCTAAGGGAAAACAGAAAAGAAATTGAAAAGCATTCCTAGACAAAAACGAAGTTAGAGTGGAGTTTAAATTGCATCATGTGTGTAAGCACAAGTGAAAACTTTTTAAAAGAGACTGCAATTAGCCCCTAAACCAACTCTTGCAAAACCTTGTTCAGAATTATTCTATTGGAAAAAAAAAAAAAAAAAAGAAGAAGAAGAAAAAAAAAAAAAGAAGTAATTTTACATTGAGGTAGGAAAAGTAAAGGAGATAAATGATATCAGATCTTCCTGCAGTGCTGATACTGGGGTGAAAATCTGTGAAACATAAGTGAATGAGTCTTTAAACACCGTCAGTTAGAAGTTGATGATATCGAATATCTGTAAGTGTAACCACCTTCTTATTTCATGGCATGACAGTGACCAGGTTTGGACAGCTCAGTGTTTGTTTCTTTATGTGGCATCTGAGTGCTGAAGCAAAAAAGCCTTGTCCATGATGGTTAAAAAGAACACAGCTAATGAAGGATCTGCTTTGGGCTGCTCTTTTTCTTTTTGTTTTTTTTTGTCTTTTCTTGGCCCATTGAATCTGTCACCCCTTGTACCTTTTCTCTATGTACAGGTGGACAGCAGTGTCCACCTAAAAATAACCTGCCTTTACTCAGTGGAAAGCATTAGCAATCTTGCACGCAGGGCTGGAGCAGACACCCGGATCAAACGGGCTGCACAGCATCCGGCACATTTCCCTGACATTTGCCTCCTTGTTTTGCAGGAGGCAGCGAGGAAGAAGGTGGCTCAGATGAGGTAAAAGCCTCTGAAGTGCAGGGAAAGAAACACGGTGCATGATGACATGCACGACACAGCAGGTTCTGCTTCACTAGGAACTGTTAATTGTCCTCTACTTGGAATTAACTCTCCAGTCATCCCAACAACTACCACTGCATCCAAAGTTTCCCTTTTAATAGGCTCTCAGGGAGCAAGCAGCGTGCAACCTGAACTGTGCTCACCACTACATTAATCTTCCCCTCATCACTCTCACGCTACACAGCAATCGAGAGGAACGAGCATTGAGTGGAGCCACTCGCCATGGCTGTAATTCCCAACCCCGAGCTGCTGCTCTAGTGCTCAGAGAGGGGGTTTCCTCAAAAAAGGAGAGTGCTTTAGCAAGAGCATATCCCACAGTGGAAAAAAACCTGGGAATGGGCAAGAGAGAAGAAAAGATCCTGGACTGGGTACCAGAAATGAAAATATGTCTCTGGGAGGGCAGAAGGATCTACAAAGTTTCAAGCAAGAGGCAGTTCTTGATTTAAAAAGTTGATCAGATACATGAGGGAGATGCTTAGGCATTCAGGGATCAGTTCTGCTTCTGTGTTTTCACAGTATCCAGCAAAACAGGATTCTGGAAATAGAGTGACTAAGAGTGACTGATTTGGGGAAGGAGCAAGAACAGTATCTCATAGGGAAGAAATAGTAATTCCCACAGGTGGCAGGGTGGTAGCCTTTATTTCCGTGCACACCAGGGCATCCTGACCTAAGGAAGAGGCTTGGGTAATTATAACTGGTCAGGCACACCAGTCTTTTGATCAGGGATGTATACACAGCTTTAGAGATCCAGTAATTGTTTTTAAGAAGTCAAGGGTCAAGGTGAGCAACTTTCACTGTGCGTTGAAGGCTTGAATTGATTCCCATAAAACTGCCAAACTAAACAGTCCAGCTGGCAAATATGAACTGATGAAATATCTTTGCAAACAGGAAAGAAAAATATATATCAGTTGATAGATGATACTGTTTACATGGAATAAATTCTCTATCTCAGCTAAGAATAAGGGTTCATAGCTAAGCAACTGATTTCACAAGAGACAGGTGGGAACTGAGCTATTGTTCCCCCTGTGACCAAATTACACGCTTCCCATTCATACATCCAGGTGCAAGACTAACCTTTCTGCAGACATTACTTTTTTAACAGTTTAATTAATATTTCTGTTTGCCTTGAGTAGTTCACAGAAATTGGAGAAAAAAAAAGAAAAAAGAAAGAAGAAGACAGTGTAGCTACACAGAAAAAAATAAAGAAAAGCCCAGTGTTACTTTAACACTGACAACAAAAGTCACCCTTAGATGAATTAGTGATAAACTCCTGGGGAAGACTTCAGCTCCATATGGTGATATTTAATATTAGTCACGTAGAATCGGCCAAATCAACTCCACATCCCTGGTACCTGCGGGACACGGTCCTGCCTGTTTAGCATTCCGCTGCGACCACCCGTGAAACACTGCAATCGTCTCTCCTGATATAAATAAATAAACTCCAGAATGCCAAACAGAAAGGGGTGGGGATGACAATGATAAATCCTAAGTCAGAGGCGACTGCAAGAGGAGGAGAGCAGCAGGGCTGTGGCCATCATTTAGTGGTGCTAATGAGCCCCGACAGAAAGAGCCTCCAACAAGCCCATGTCGGTAGTGCAGGTCCTGTCTGATCAAAACCAGGTGTCTGAGGTGCTGTATGGGTACACAGGCTCGGTGTCCCTGGCCTACTTTTTCATTCCTGAATTATTAGACAGAACAGCACCTATTCCTTCATACCACAGGATAACTCTAAGCCTTCAAGTGAGTGTGTGCTCACTGTGTTGCAGGGCTCAGCCTGTTCATGTTGGAGGTATGGGGTTTAGGCTGACCTTGCTCGGGGGAGGAAAGGGAAGAATAAAGCTTGTCTGGGCTCTGCTCTGTCCTGAGCAGCTGTTTTTCAAACACTGCATGTGAGAAAAAAGCTTTCCTGTTTGTCTTTGCTCCCTGATGCTCACACTACAACTACTAATTACAGCCAAGCATCCTGTCCCTTGGAGCATAACCCAAAAGCTGGAAGCACTCTACTTTGCATGGCAGGACTGACCGAATAATTTCTCTGCCTCTGATGGGACCACCATAAGCCCTCTTCAATTAGCCTTAAACCACCAATACAGCCAGAGCTGTTTTCAGGAATGGAACAGAAGCTGTGCTTAATCCATGCTTGTTTGCCACGTGGCACTGCTGCTCCCTCTTGAATATGACATTCACAGGAATATAAATTAATACAACGCTCTCCCAGCACCTGACCCACTCACTTGGCAGGGATATGCATGGCTAGTACAGAGGTTTTGCCAGAGTCACAAAGATATTTTATTTGGGGTTTCTGAGTTTTTTTGCCAGCCCATTGACAGTGCATCCCTGATCTGTACTCTCCAAAGCTCGTCACTACACAGAATTGTCCTGTTGATGTCCCAAGGGCAAATACTCACAGAAGGCCATACTAAGGTGGGAAACCCCTGGAATACAGTCTTTTTTTTTAAGGATTTTAATTATTTTCCTAAAGTGACAAAAGTGGTAAAGCAGCACCAATGAAAATAAAGTCCCCCATGTTTGGCAGCTGCTGGTGAAGTCTGGGTCCTGACTAAGACAAATATCCTGGGCAGCAGCTTAGGTCAGGTCTCACCTTATTGCCCTCATGTGTGTGAGTACATCCCCCCACAAACCCAGCACAGATAAATAGCCCATATGCACCTACACAATACTTACAACCACTGTTTTTCTTCCACTGCCCTAAGTCAACTTATTCTTTGGTTTCCTACTGCCCTGAAGTCCATCAAAGCCAGTTGCCATGGAAATAGTTGCGATGTGTTTTCATAATGTCCTCGGCTATGAGTGCATGTCAAGAGCTCTCTCTGCTGGTCTGGAATCACCATCCCTCATGGCTTCAGATGGTCATGTCACTGCTGGTACCTGGAAGCTCTCAGAGGTACAGCCTATGTTTCTAAACATCATCAGGGTCTGAAGTTTGGCACAGTAGCTCCTATTTTTGAGCTAGCTGGAAATACCCATCTTACCAAGAATTCTGCTTTCTCCCGATATGCTCATCATTGAAGAGTGTTTAGCTAAGTGGCCAGGAGAGCAGCAGGGAAGGAGAAACCTTGCCTGGGGTGGGACTGCTAGAGAAAGCTCCAGAGCAAGACAATAGCAAATTGGAGGGGTATAAGAAATTATTATTATTATTATTATTTTTTTTTTTTTTTTTTTTTTCTATTTCAGCAGTGCTATCAGCCTAGGAAGACTGGCAGTGGCCTAATCCCTTGGAGTGGAGTTTGTTGTGTAGTATGGGAACGTCCAAAAGCCCCTTTTTTCACGTTTGCAATAACAACTTTAGGAGGACTGAGATTACTGTCTAACTTTTACCTTACAGAGTCTCAGTAATTCTTCCACAGGCTGAGCATGCTTTGCTGCCCCCCAAATACTCCCAGGAGCAGTAGAGCTAAGGATTATTATTAACATTATTTTTTATTATTACCTCCTTCCTAAACTATGGCTTTTTAGCAGACTTGCACAAGGCAGAGTCTGCTACTAAGTCCCAGAGGTTCTCACAGGCAAAAGATTTGCAGGAACCAGTTCTAGGTTTGCTTTCCACAGTCCAGAGGTACAAGACCATTAACAGACGCACTCCGTGTACCAACCCCTGCTTTCCTTTTCTGCTCAAGTGTACACACTTGAGAAGGTTTCTTTGCAATAGGCAGCCATGGAGCACCCTGAAACAACGCCAATTCTTCCACCTTATGCCTCTTTCTTATAGAGTCAGTCTCCATGAGTTGAGCTCTCAGAAACATCTCCTTGAAAAACATTAGGATATGACTTATAATTGGTGTAATTACTGTATAAAAGGAAGAAAGAAAGATTTAATTAACCAGGCACTTCTACCAAGCTTGCTCTCTGCTAAGCACACAGCTGAAGAGCTTAGCATGCTATTTCTCAGAAAGGGTTTGATTTTTTTTTGTAACTGTCACGGTGATGACATCTTTCTGATGGACCCAATAGCAGTGAAACAGCAAAGACAACCACTGAGGTGTTACTAGTTGTCTGCCTTCCACTTCTAGCAGTGCAAGCTAATTGCTAGCTTTCAGCAGAGCCCAGATGGGCCTTTCTAACTTAAAAATAATAATTCTCAGAGTTGTATAACACTGTTCATTTTTTTTAAGGTTTTGTTTTTAAATTGTTTACTTCAGAAGTGGATGGCTGTGTATGAAAGCTGCTTCTAATGTATGCACAAATCATCCAAGGTACTTTCTAGCCCCCAAGTCTGGGTTAAAGTTGCTTTGAGTCATAATTAATAAGGGACCTTTTGTTTCCTCCAACCACTCTATGTTTTTGCTTTACTTTGTGAAAAGTAGAGGAAAAAAAATTCACCACAGATAATTTAGGAGGGAAACATAGCAATTAAATGGTGCAGTAGAGGATAGGTGCAGATGGGGCTGCTGATGTTATCATCTGAAAAATCTCAGAAAGAACAAAGTTGACTAAGCACAGATTATTTTCTCTCCAATTCTGATTCATAGTTAATAATTGGCACAAATAATCAATTGGAACCACAGTGCAAATGCATACAACAGAGGAGCCTTGGTAAATGTTTCTCTTCCATGAACCTATTAGAGCTGATTAAAATCTTGCCATTGATTTTTTTCTTTGGCCATCCTGGGGAGACTAGACATGAGGTCAAGCACACAATGGGTAAGTGTGTCATTAAATCTAGTCCTTCTGTGAGTTAAGAAGAAATGCCAAGAAGTTACATGGAAGTTTTAAACTCTCATCCAGAGATCTACCTGTTTCAAATGTTCAACAACAGCCATCCCCCTCACATCCTAAACTAATGAGATATTTAGTCACTGAGAAGAGAGCATTGTGCCAAATACCAGCTCACAGCATTTCCAACCCTACGGGAACAAAGTCAGGCTTGTGTGACCATGTTCAAGCCCCTAAAATATAAGGTTTTGGTTTTTGAGGCTAACTTCTTCCCCACCCATTTTTTGATGCCTCCTTCACTCAAAAGCATGGACACCGGACCATTGGGAAGGGGTGTTTGACATCTTGGAAGGAAAAAATGTTGTCAAGAGCAGGTTGTGAAGAAACAATAGCCCAGATCTATTCAAGCCAACCAAATTCTCTGATCTAAGTGTAACCTCCTGAACCATCAGTGGAAAGACCTCTAGGGAGTAATTTATTTTGTTACCCTCTGGAGATGCTGTTGTCTCTCAGTGAGTTGGTCCAAGGTAGTTAAGCACCTCAGCTGGGCACTTCACTTGGATGCTGCCGTGGATTTACAGGGGTTGAGAAGGGAGAGCATTTGGCCATTTAGTACTGCTCATCAGCGCAATTCCTGCTCCCATATCAGACAGTACAGCGACAATAAGGCAGGCCCTCCCATCCTCCTGTGTGTATTTGGGGCTGTCTGCCCCAACTAGACATTAAACATTAAGTGAGGGGAATTTGAGCTTGCACACAGATGTGAAGAAGATACCATTCATACTATTAAAAAAACTTCAGACACTACAATCATTCTACCAAAATTTATGCTGGAGAAGCTTTTAGGTTTGGAGTATCCTCTTTGACACGTATTTTGGATGCCTGGCTTGTATAGCAGACTGTTTAAGTAAAGGCAAGGCATAGGATAATGAAGCAATGTCACAGCTTTAGCCAACCTTAGCCTTTTTCCCATGAGATGCTGCATACAACATGTGAGTAGTCAGGTACCCTAAAGAGGCACTAAGCCATTGAGGATCAAAAGCACATCGAGCACAAGTTTAGATCAGGCCCATTTTTCCACTCTCTAATTCACTCCACCTGGCACAGAAAACTCTCGCTGCGTGAGCGGATGGTCCATGCGTGTGAAGCCCAGAGGCACCTGCTGTACCTGAGCAAACCACTCCCTGGGAACCTGGGAGAGATCCAGGTTCCTCCAGCAACAGCATACAAGATGCTGCTTCATGTAAACCTCATTTGCATTTCTACTCTAAATCTGTTTCAACTCTGCCATCCATATGTTTACAAGGGAAGAAAGGTAGAGCAAGGAGAGAGGAAGGCAGCTGAGTGTCTTTTCTGAAATCATCGCACTCTCATTTTAACTTCCATTTCACGCTGAAGTTCCCTCCCCCCACCCCCTTCCAAGAGTTTTCAAAACCTTCCTCCCACCTTCCTTCTTCTGTTCATTTGCCTCAGATCTTAATTAACACTACAAAACCATCCCTGGAAATGTCTTTCCTTTGTAAAGGCATCAGATTTAAAACCACAACAACAGCACAAGCATATTTTAACGCACTGGCACTTCTCCTGTCCCTGCATGAATGATTCTGGTTGAAACTCAGATCTCTCTGGGTTGACCGATGGCAGAACCACATGGGAAGTAAATAAGCAATGAACTTGGATAGCAAAGGCTTCCCAGTGATCAGGACAGGATGCAGCAGCTTGAAAGGAGTGATTTAAATCGAAGAGATGCTTCTTTGAACTCCCTGCCTTGGTAGATGTGACAGGTTCAGTTTGAGAGAAGGGACAGGAGCTCACAGCATTGCCAGGCAGTGACTCTTCAGCATTTGATGCTCATAAAATTATTGTTCAAAGGTGGTCAAAAAAGGCTTCTGTGAGCAATGTGTCATCACCCAAGCTCTAAGGTGAAAACCAGCTTTTTCTGGAGAGATGGTATGAAGTAATTTAGGAGACTCTTAGTGCTTCATTTCTGCTTTTCTTTTAAACAAGACCTTTTGAGGTCCCATTTTGGAAGCTGACAGATTTTTCTTTTAAAGGTTAAACCAAAGCTAAAAATGAAATGCAAATTGTTTCAGTTCAACTGAAGTATTAATAAAATGGGTCATCTGATCTGGGAACAGTTCCCTGTGCTGCCCATTTCCTCAGTTCAGCAAACAGTGTGACAATGGCAGGCAGTGCCCCAGCCCCGGGCTGCTGTGGAGCCCCTCATCTTTCAACAGCTCAGAGACGGAGTGAAAGTTTGAAATGAAGGTTTTCCTTCTGGAAACCAAATGATGACATCCAGATCTCTCTGCTCAGCTTCTTCATCCACCGGTGAACTGAATAACATACCAGACCAGTCATGTATTTCTTTGCAGACAACAAGAGCTCCATAGGGAGGACTGAGGCTTGTTCTCTGGTCTAGAGGGAGACTGGTTATTTTTGCCAGATGTATGGTTTTGGTTATTTTGCTTTGTGTGAGGCTAGGAAGAATTTTTCCCTGATGTCAGCTAAGCTGATGTCCCTTCTGGTATTCTATGTGGTCTCTCTGCCTCATTGGCTCAACTAGAAGTTGTGTGTAACAGCCACACTACAATCAGAAAATCTAGGACATGAGAAAAATCCTTTGTTCTCTTCTGCTGTCTTCTCTTGTGAAGATTAGCTGCAGGGTTTTTTTTTCATCTTTCACTCCAGGTCACTGATGTGGACCAGAGGGACATATTCTTTGATGGCAAACAGAGCAGCGTTCTGCAAATATTTCTTAGACACGTATGTATTATATGGCTGCCTCTGATGGAAAGGACAGGACCTCATGACTCGAAATGGTCCCTTCTAGTCCTATACCTCAAACAGCTGAATAGTCCCTTACTGGTCTCAGAAATAAACCCTGAATCACTCTGCTGTTCTCAGGGATGTTTATGAAATGGGTCAGTGCAGTGGCACAGCAAACTGAAGCTTAAGCAAGCGGAATTCCTTCCCCACCAGCCAGTTTTCACTAACTTCCTCCCACAAATAATTTAGTTTAGAGTTAATTGAATTAGCAAAGGCCCTCAAATACTTCCACAAGGGACTGGCTTCATTTTGGCCATACAAAGCCAATCAAATCAGCAGAGAAGCAGAAAGGCCAGTCAATGACTCACATTAATTGTCTGAGAGAATAAAACAACCCAAACAAAACAAAGAGGAAAAAAACCCCTCAAATTACAACTCTTAAAAACTTGGCTTGCCCCAGACATGGAACACTAGATGAAAAATTGACTCTGTGAATTGCATTATGGATTTCAAAGATGGGTCTGTTTCTGAGAGCCTGAGATTGAAAGGCTGATACGTGCTGCTGAAGCTTGTTGCAGCTGGGACCAGCCTGCACTAGGGAACCCTGGAGAGCACATGCAAAGAGCCCAGGGCTCACTGCACAGATGTCAAAGGGTCTCTGCTCATGCACACTCTGCCCAGGGGATTGGATTTGCTGTGGTACTCAAGTCATTTGCCCCTTGTAAGTAAAACAAGCCAAGTATGTGCACAGCATGGACATGAACATCAGTGGGTGGCCCCCAGGGTCCATCCTTAGACTGGAGAGGGTACTCAAGCTTTGCAAGAGGGTTGTTTTACATCTCAGTTTTTTTCCAGAGCTAAAAGCAAGACTGCCTCCCTCAGTTTTTCAGTCAGATAAATTAACCAAGGAGCTTTGAATTTTGCAGGTGGGTGTCCATCCTGCCACGAGAAAGCACACGGGGCATCCGTCACCATACTAGACAAGTTACTGTGATACGCAGATGTGGCATCAGTATCACACAACTGGCACAATGTGTTTCACTGCAGATTTGCTCCTTCAGTTGCCATAGTAAAGGTCCAACTCAGAGCACTGCAGGCTGCAGTCACATGGTGTATTAAATCCTTGCAACTTCTTACCCCACATGAGTACAAAACATCTGCCACAACCTGCCAATTCAAAGGCAGCGTTACGAAATATGGTCAAATCCAGGAGGATTCTACCTGACCTAGGTAGACTCAGGTGTTTTTCCCTCCTCCCCTTTAAAATCATAGAGCTTAACTACAGACCTTCAGCTTGATCATTATAGTTATTATATTTACTAATAGTAAACATGGAGATTTTTGTGATAGACTAGAAAACTACTCAGATAGGTTCTCAATGTACATAAAAATGCTGCAAATGAAGATGCTTCCACTACCAGAAATCACCGCTGCAGACCTGGTGCATCAGAGGGGTTGAACAGGTAATCCATTGAGCTCCACAAGCCTCAGCAGCACATATCTATGTCAATGAATGTGAAAATGGACAAAAAGTGGGACAGATAGTTCAGTTTATTACACTTGTGTTCAACTGCAATGTCCTTCTGGCCTCAGTTCTGTGTAACTGTTTCTCAGCATGCCTTGTGCTCTATCTTCAAGAATGTGGTCTGTAAGATCTTGAAGAAAGAGATGGATCAGACCTTGCATGTTTGTCATGCATGATCTACCCATTGGCTGACACCAGCCACCTGCAAATATTGTGTCCTAGAAGGGACTGAGCTTCGTGGATGGTCTCATAGGAATTGCCATTGCCTATTAGTTACATATCTTGGAAGGGAGAGGCAGGGCACTCAGAGAGCGGAAGAGGGTGAAGGGATGGGAGAGTCCATTCTCCAGCTCAATCACAGCAGCCAGTTTACACTATCATTATTAAAAAGGGAAATAAACAAGCAGTAACATGGCACTGAACCCTCATTACCTTGCTGGAACGGGAACTGCAGCTGTTCCTTTGCTACACAAGCTGCCTTAGCTTAGCACTCCTTGCTGGAATATATTGATCCTGAGCAGTGTAAACCATATATTTACTGATTAACACATCAAACATTAAGTACACTTCTACCTCTTTATCTCTTCTTTTTTTCCCTCTTTGCAGGTGAGCAGAGAAGATGCATGACCAAGGCTTCAACTAGAGCATTTGTGTTCTAGGGAGATATTTGTTTTTGTTGTTTAATTCTCAAACAGTAAGAAATAATAAAAACTGAGATGGAAGCAGGTGTCAGAGGGAGCAAAGATGGCCAAAAAGCACACTGAGCAAGGGTCTGGGTAGTGAGCAGTATGGGCATTGCCACACAGCAAGAGTATTTCAGATGTAAAGAGAATCACTAAAGGACTCACAGCCGAAACAAAACCAAACCAACCCCCAAACAAAAAAATTAAACAACTGGATTTCAAAGGAGAAGGGAAGCTTCCCTGGGAAAGGTCCCTCAGAAGACATTTTTCTCCGAGTCAGTGTTATTCTCAGAAAGCCATGTGTTATTCAGGTACCACTGTGCTGCTGAGCTACAAAAGTCAAAATAGACAGAAGCAGAGACATAGTATTTTGCTCTGCAAACAGAACAATATTATCAGGGTTGTGTTTCTAATGAAAGACTGTTACTTGCCCAGTGACTCAGACTCTCCACTGACACTCAGGAGAGCCATACGTTGTTCCTGGATTTATTGCACAGCCTTGGAAAAGTTGCTTTATCTCCTTGCTCTGTTCTAGCTTCTGCCTGCATAAAGCCTTGGTGTTGTTAAATATTGATTTTCTGTTGTCATAGGATGGAAAAGTTTCTCGAACCACACAGCTGCATGCATGAGGGGGGCTTTTTGTAATTATTATAGTTGCGAAAAATTCTTTATTACATCTCTTCATTTCAATTTTCTTTGTTTTGATAAGAAATTTGAGGTTTCCTTACTTCCCAACTTAAAGACATTTCTGAGCATGTTACCAGATTTTAATGAGCTGGCATTCAAGCAACACTACTGTAAGTTCTAGTTGAACCTTACTGGCAGTAAAACTCAAAATTTGTGGAAAACATAAGAACTGAATGATGAGAACTTGTTTAAAAACTTGAATAAATATTCACCAGGGAAAACAAAAAAGCTATGCTGCTTTCATAGAGCTAATATTAATTTACTGATTTCTTGATTAAAATGAAAATGGAAAAGTGATTCCCAGCAGGTACCTCTTCTCTTGCTAAGTTAATAGCACAGATGCCATTACACTGAAAATGATACATTTGATGCTAAAACCTAGAAATGTGTTCATTTCTTCAATTCATTCACCCAGTGAGACTCAGTGATGTTCCACTTGGCTAGAACAATCTTCCTGCATTTGTTAGATTGAAAGAAAAGAGTGGAGAAACTTATCATTACATGCTCTAACAACTGGTTGTTAACTGGAGCCCAAGAGTCTGATGCTATGAAATGAACTCAGAAGGGTAAGAAAACAGCAATTCAATATTGCTGCTGGTCAGCCACTGTGACACACAGACTGGGAGCAAAAAGGAAAAGTGACTCGGGAAAGACAGAGCAATGCAGGATCTCTAACTTTACAGAAAGAAGGAAGCCACCATAAGCAATAGATAGATGCATTGTCCAAGCAAAAGAAAGGTTACTTGTTGAAATGCGTGCTTTACAGTGAGCTCAGTTCAGGCAAAGACAGAAGCTTTGGGAGGTGTTCTTGGGCACATGGAGCCCAGCAGTGACTCCCGTCACTTTGAGCAGTACCTCTCCAAGACATGTATCATCTAGCAGAGGCCTTTTTGCCTCTCTCTGATGCTTACCAACTCAAACTGACATTGCTGTTAATAGCAACTGAAGATCCTCAAATATTTGGGTCCTTCACAAAGATCTGATATTATTTATTGCTTGTACTGTCATTTTGCTCTTGCCATTGCTCCTCCTTGGGTGAAGCAAATTACTGGAGATGAAGTAAAAAAGTCCTTTCACAGGGACTCCAATGCCTTCTGGCAAGGCTCATGAGATTGAAAGGGAAAAATCCAGCTGCAAAAAGTCATATCCAAAGTGCCTTCAGATACTTGTGAAACATGCTGCCAGGCCTTCAGCTAATGCTTTCAAAAGGTCAGAAGTCTCCACCGGGTCCTGAATATTTCTGCCAGTCTTTGCTACCCTTGAGCACCTAGAATGCCATACCTATGTTAAGATCTCTCATTTTTGTCTCAAAATATCAGTGGCTTTCTAACATTTATGTAAGGAGGATGTTTACTTTTGAGAGGAAAATGTAATCCCTGAGACAAGAAACTTGAAGACAAAGAATCTGATGAGGTACAGCTGAAGTGAGCAAGAGTTTTGCACAAGTGCCCAGCCCAGCCGTGTTATCGGCAGTCAGCAAAGCCTTGGCTGTTCCATATCAAAGAACAATCCTTTTTGGGTTGCCAAAATGACACGAAGCTGAGAGACAAATCCTGCTTGTTATACAGCACGGCTAAGTGCTGCCCACGCACTCTGTAAGTACCTAAGGGAAAAATGGGCTTCGCAGAGTTAGCGTACAGATCCTCACAGTACAAGATAGCAACCAGCATGTGTAATTCTGAATCAGCTGCCTTTGGAAAGCTGAATGCATTTGAAAAGGCCACTGCGACCAGCTGCGCTGCTTTAAGATGAATTTTGCATTTAGCACACAATTAATTTTCCCTTGAACGAATGAAAGGAACTTTGGATTCCTCAGGGATAAACATGGCTGTGAGCTTGGCCACTGGGCAGGAGATGTTCCTCACCACAGATTCTGGGGCAGGGAGGATGTGTTTCATTTCAAATATTAACCAACATAAGCATTTTTTGTTGGATTCCAGAAACTCCTTAGGGAAAGAGTCCTAGTTGTAGGGAATGTGCAAGCAGTGAAATTCCACCCATTCAGCATTGTTTCTGTTTCTTGTGTTACTGCTGTGCCTCCAAAACCAACATAATGTTAAGCAGTCAAAAGCCATTATAAGGCTCAGTCTATTTAGTTGGATGCATAATGTGCTTGGACTTCTGGTCAAGTCTGCCCTGTTCCCAATAACTAGAATCAAATGAAGGTTTGGCTTGCAGAAGAATGTGACTTTAGTCATTTGGGTACAAACTGGCTGTAGAGGCAGTGTTTGGACATAAGCTGTGTGTATCCCACTGTGCCTAAACTTCCCAGACTGGAGACCAGACAAACAGAGTGTGATACAACACAAAGGTATTGCTAAGGATCAGGGATATAGCACTAAATAACATTATAGCACATAATGATATAGACAGACTACAAGGCTAGGCAACTTTTGAGACACACCATTGTGAACTGCTAAATTAGTACCATCCCTGCTATGACCAAAGAAGAGAAAAAGTGATAGGAATAGCACTGCAAGACATCCTGTCCTTGTGGTTCCAAGATGGCTGCCTGCTCTTGGATGGGGAAGTTACCTGAGAAAGGAACATGTATCTAGTCTCTGCACTAAAGTGGAGTGAAGAAGCCTGATCTGAGGGTACTTTTCAGGGCTTGCCATGGTAAAAGAGGCAGCAGACTGAAGTATATAGGGAAACTGCTATTAATAATTGTCTGGTGCACCCAGCCTGATGATACCCTGTAACTCTAGAGCTAAACCCATGCCTTTGACATGCATGAAAAAAAATGCACAAATAAAATCATGTGGATTTAAAAAAAGGAGAGTGTCTGCTTTTTCTGAAAGGGTCTTTTAAATGACCCAGCTTAGGTTTAGTTAGGTTGTGGGCTGGATTTGATGGGTCTCTTCCAACTAAAATGATTTTATGGTGCTCTTCTCCCACAAAAAGAGCCAAGGAGCACCGCAGAACAGTCGCACTTTGCAAGAGGAGCTCCAAGAGCAGAAACTGATGGAGAGAAGCGGCTTGCTTACCTCAAAGGCAAATTCTGGCTCCAAAGAGCATGTGAAATTTGCAGTTTGCTGTAAACGTTTTTTTGCTGATTGTGTCACACTCAGTTTCCTCAGGAGGAAGCAGGGAACTCAGCCTTATTTGCATGAGTTTCACATCCCTCTCCTTGGCTGAGAACACACTGTGCTATTCGATGGACAGCTCCTTTCAGATTCACTGCTCTAATTATGTTTTACAGCCGGAATATGGTACTTATGTCAAAGCTGATGGGTAAAATTCTACTGAGAAGCAACAACATTTTGTAGCATTCTCCTGTTGTTCATTTCCATGGCTTCCCTTCTTTTTTTCCCCTCAAGGCTCATTTTCCAGGCACTAGTCGTTCTGAAGAGAGATGTTCTCACCTCCTTGATGCTTTCTTTTGACTAACAGTCATATTCTTCTTTTATTTGTTTATTTATTGTACATTTGCAGGCATATGGTGACAGAAAAAGGAAAATAAGTAGAGCAGCTTATGATTTGTCTAAAGTAGCTGGTAAAGAGCTGTAGTATCTGTCTGCAGGTAGGCTTTCACATTGACAATAATACTTTTGCACAGGAGAAAAGGACCATACAGGTTTAGAGATATGTTCCGCTTTGCATACAGACTAACTCAGGCCTCTGTGCTACCTGGAACTGCCTCTGGTATACTCTGTTATCCCCCACATGCAGAGCCTCGCCTGGACCACACGTTAAGAGAAAATATTCATCACTTGGCTTTCCCTCTCATCCCAGACAAAAAACCACCAGCAAGAGCTGGGCAGTTATCTCTTGGTCCCAGACATCACTGCAGGGACTATCCCCAATTTAGGGAACGTACTCACTCTCTTTTGGCTTGTTTACTTCTCCTGAGAGACTCAAAGAAGCCATCCTTCAATTACAAATCTGGCCTAATCATTCTTCGTGCAACCAACTCACAGCACTATGTAGCCCTTCCCGCAGGAGAAGAGCTGGTGCAATCCTCCCCCACCCTACAGACGAGAAGAGGCTATTTCAGAGCAACCATAGTCATAGACAGTATAGGACTCCAGAGCTTAGCTTCACATCATTTTCCTCGTCTCCCATTATTTTCTTCAGTTCAGCCGATGTTGGAGCTGTTCCCAGGGCTCGATTATTCCCTGGCTATTTCATGCTGTAGACTACAGCAGGACTCCACACTGTTACTTACAGCCAGACAGATCTAGTGTTTCTGTGCGTGTTTGGCAAGTACCAAGAGGAGAGGGAGGGGAGAACATCCACTGCTGCAACAGCCGTGGGATCGCAGCTGGGGTAACGGGGGAAAAAAACAAAACAAAAAAATGGAAAAAAACCCACAAACAAACAAAACCAACCAACCACAACAAAAAAACACACACACACACACACAAAAAAACCCCACACAACAAAACAAAACAAACAACACAAAACATGATCTCTCATTTAACTGTGCTAAATGACAAACTGCTTACAGGCAAGGCTGCCCAGTGGGAAAACCAACAAGAAAGTGATCATTTCTCATTTCCTAGAGACTGCTGACCAAAGGAGGAAGGGGAAGAAAGTGCATTTGAAATGCTGGTCAGGTGCTCTATCACAGCTATTTTCTCCATTTTTGCAGGAACATTTGGCATAACGTTATTCTTAGTCCTTGGCAACATTCAAATGAAAAGAAAAAGCTCAAGTGACTGTTTCAAAGTTAATTTTCTTTCCTTGCTTAACTCCAGATCCTGCTTCATCAGAGCCTGAGGTACAGATGGTTTTCTTTTATTTTTCTTCTTATTTTTCTCTAAGCTTAAACCTGGCAAACTTAGGGTTCAGAGATCCATCTTTTCCCACTGCACCTGCTGATGGCCCAAGCACCTACACTGTGCTGGAACAGCACATTTGCATCACTCCTTCCCTGCCAAAAAATACCCACTCTGCTGTTGCTAAGGAAATCTTGTACCCAAATCTTGTCAAGGGAAAATAAATGCTTAATTAAAAAAACCCCAAACTTTTCATTCCTTTGTTGTATTTGTTTGCTGTACCATACAGTGCCTATTCATAAAACATAAGCCTCATTTTCTTAGAGTTATAGAATAATTTAGGTTGGAAGGGACCTCTGAAGGTCACCTAGTACAACTGCCTGCAGAGCTAACTTCAAAGCAAGATCAGACTGCTGAAGGTCTTTTGTAGTCAAATCTTGAAAGCCCCAAGGATGGAGAGCCACACTGCCCTGGACCCTGTTTCAGTACTTCAAAAAACTCACATATTTTTTTTTCTTTATATACAGTCAGAAATTCCTTTGCTGCAACTTGTACCTGCTTGTCCATCCATTGTGCACTTCTGAGAAGAGTTTGTCTCTGTCTTTTCTATAATCTCTCTTTCAATGGTTCCCTCACTCATTAGCTGATCACGGTGCAGAGGCAAAAATGTCCCAGCCTCACATGTGTGGGTCCTCTCTGCTTTTGCGCCTCACCACGTACCTCATCCTGTTCACAATTTCCACCCAGGTTTTCTCAATCTTTGCCTGAGATGACCCACTCCGCACATCCCAGCAGGACCAGACTAAGCAAGCCCATCGCAGATAAGTGAAGACACACAAGACAGATCTGAACAAAACAACAACACAGGCATCCAGGAAAGAGAAATAGTCCTCGTGGCCCTCTGTACCCATCTGAGCACACAGTTGGGACTGACTGGCTGCTGACTAATAGTGTGAAGAAATGACATATTTTTCCCCGTTTTACTGGCTCAGCTTTGTTCCGCTTTGCATACAGGTTTTGTCAAAAACGAGACATATAAGTCCAATAACAAGTCTAAATTCAACAACAATCTAACCTTTTCCTCCCCACTGTGAAAGAACACTTGACAGAATTAAAATACACTAATTAAAATACTCTTAGTGTCAGAAGAGGTCTTTGATAAGTTTTGATTATATGTTGATGCTTGATCTTTGCGTTTCGGTTTCAGGATGCTTCATGTTGTATTTTTATTCTTTTCTTCTTACTCATCCTGATCAATACATTTCTAAATTCTGGCATGAATCCTCAAGAGTATTCACCATAGCTCTAGGCAGGCCAAAATCTCTGTACCTGACAACTCAAAAACACATTGTACTTTCTTGGACTGTACAATGACAGAGTCACGCTAACAGCTCTGAGTCTATTTTCCAGCCAAATTGCAGATAACCTTTAAATAGTCTTATGGAGGGATTTTTCCAGAGACTATCAGGCCTGGTTTGTAGTTAGAGATCATTTTGTTCTCTGACTAAACCGAGGTTACCAAGAGGTGACATTTCAACAATGGCAACTGTTCTTATTTCTTCAGTAATACATTTCAATAGAACCTGGTGTGGGATGTACTAACGCATTCCCCAGATACATAAAGTGTAAAGAGCTAATAAGAACAGCTGATGCTGAGGTGGGTTAAACCTGACTTCATGGCTCAAATTCTGGAGAGAGCTCTACAGCCTCAGTCTTGCACTGTTTTATCACACTATTGTATTTGTTTTTATATGCAATTAAGTATCAACAGGAGGAGAAAAAAAAATGCCAAAAGGAACAGTCTGTTGCTCTCTCTGTCAAAAATGTTTTAAAACGGTTCATTAAATAGGATAAATTGTTTTCTCATTACTATTCAAACCAGTAAATAATGCATTTTTGAAGAACACTTTATTAATTAAAAATGTTTACGTCTTTACTAAACAGAGTGCAACAACTCTAATATCAAAGATATTATTTTTCTGATGTTGTCATTTCTCTATTAAATTATCACTAAACAAACCCAAAACATTAAATATTTACCCCTAGAGGCAAACTTAGCCTGTAGAAGTGTGCAGGGACCATTTCTCCACGCCCAACATCCGCGCTATTGTCTTCCTTGAAGGAGCAAGGCTGATACCTTGCATTACTTGTACCTTTTCACTTGAAGAAAAGTACCAGCACGAGAAAAGTAAGAATATGATGAGAATCAGGGAGATGGGATTACCTAGCAAGCATTTTGGCTTGTGCATGTACCTGAGAAGGATCCTAGCTCAAGTTAAGAATAAACTCCAAAAACAGTTTGAGTGTGCATGTGGATTTAGAAAATTAATATTGATTCTCACTGTACCAGGGTGGATACGAGGGACAGTTGGGATATTTCTATAAAAGCAGGACTATCAGACCAACTGGAAGACTAGGTTTCAATCTCACCCAAAAGGACTTCAGTTTTAACCTCCTGGACACAATCTGAATATTTGCTATGCAAAACCACACGGCAGTGCTGTCACAAGATGGGGGAGGAGGATGTGTGTGTCATTGATGGAAATTACTTCAGGGATGGAATCAACAGTTATGGCTTTTCCTCCTAATGAATTGCAAATGAAAAGTATTTGTCACCTTTCCAGTGCCAAATGGAATTCCTAGATTGCCTCACACAAACGACAACCTTTTCTTCTCCATGTGACATTTAGACCAAAGGCTGCAGAAGTTCTACATCAAAAAATGATGGAGTACTACTCTAGCAGAGAACTGAGAAAGACATCATTCTTCACATCATTCCTTGCTCCATGTCCCAGCCCTGCAAAAAGAAAACAGCCCTCCCCCTGAAGGAAACAGCCATCTCTACCCCTCACAGATGTTTACTATTGTTGACTCAACCATTGAGAAGTAAATGAACTTCTATGAAGGAAACTTCTATTCTCCATGTGTGTATTTACTGTTCTTAAGACAATGTTCCAGTAAGGGTTTTTGACTGTCCTCCCTGGTTGATAGATTCCTTCCTTCTCCTAGCAGGATTCAAAGCAGCTTCAAGCTGATGGGCTGAAGTACAAGGCACTTTTTTTTCTGCCAGTACCACACCAGAGTGCTCCACAGCCAGGCTGCATCTGTCCCAGTGTCTTGTTACAAGCTGGTTTCAATGGCTTAATAGAAGCACGGGACTTTCTGTTGCACATCTGTACCATCCTCTAACAACCCCTTGATATTTTTATGGAAAGAAAATAAGATAGGAATATTGGCCCTTTAGGGAGGGGAGGGATTCAGTTTGGTACATGTGCAGGATGTCTGATGTTTGCCTTGGAGCTGATGTTTCAGCTGTTCCTAAGTGCCCTGCGCAGGACACACTGACTAAAGGCCCAGTTTGAAGTTGGGTCCCAGCACAGCTCAGACACGTTGCTCCACAAGAAGGAAAACCCCTCTGCCAGTGTCTTAAGGGTGCTGCTGAGCCCACTATTCATTGCAAACAGTTATCCAGGAAAGTCGCATGCAAAAGTGGGAGGTCACTGCTGCACCTAGGAGGAGCTGGAAGTCAAGAGTGTCTCCTGGACCATGCCACCCCTGAGCTGCCTGGAGTTTTGGACAACAGCCCTCCCTCTTCAAGCAATACACTCAGCCATCTCAAAGCACAGGACAGAAGGTGGATAGGCTCTTCTTAGTGCTCTGACATACTATGATCCTTTTTATAGGTGGGTACTAAGTAAAGCAACAGAGAGATTAAATTATGAGGTAGCAAATACATTCCTAAGTATGACAAAAATGCAGTCTTAAAATTTCACAGCCTGGACTTTCATTCTTCTCTCCAAAATGAATGAAAGACATATACAACACAATGTGAATTTTGGAGTTCCTACTTGACTATTCCCACTGAGGTAAGCGTATGAGGTGAGCAGGGGAGGCAGCATCATTCAATGGAAAAAACAAACAAAGCAACATGTTTACTCTGAAGTTACAGGACTTTGGCTGCTCTGGACTGATTGCTTGAATGCTTATTTTGGGAGAAGATTTTTCGTAAGGCACAGTTTCATTTCCAAAACACTAACAAAGCTAAGGCCCCAGGAGCAGGCAAGAAAATTAGAAATGTTCACACATTCAAAAGCATACAAAAAGAATCTCTTTCCATTTTCAGGACAGAATTGCAGGGAGCTACAGCAGTGTATGTCACCCTGCTGAGGGTACCCAGGGCTTTGCAGATGGGAAAAGGGGTAAAACAAGCCCAAGCTGCATGCAGGCATGAGTACGTCATTACAAATGTTTTATTATCTGGTGATAAATGTTTTCAGATTCCTAACATCAAACAGTAAATCTGGCTGATCAACAGGACCTTGAGATGAGAAAGCTACTCTTCGCTTATCTTCTGAGTTTTGGGCCTGTTCTGATCCCAAACTCCTCAGTCTGTATGGCATATCACAAATTCATTTCAATCGCGCTATGTTATTCCGGTCTAGCTTAGCCAGAAGGTCCCTTTGTACCATCAGTCTAAAGAGGTATGAAGGGCAATGGGAGGGACAGGAGAGAGGAGGTTGTTTTGCTTTCCTGGCTGGGCAATTATCAAAAATAGCCCATGAAAATCAGGGAAAACCTTGCTCAAAGGATCAGGAGGACAATGAGCCTAATGAACTCAGCATGAACATCCCAAATATCTTCATGGTCTTGTTTCAAGTGCCTCACAGGCTTCTGCTCTGGTGATGCCCCATAGGGACCAGCATGCCTGACTTGGAAAAAGATGCAGGATGATAAGAATGGATCAGTGCAAGAGTCTGAGGTAACCTGCTGAGGCAGGCAATGAAGGGTGTAGAAGGGGAAGGAGCAGAGAGAAGGCATCAGGGAAGGTAAGGCAGCAAGGGACCACAGGGACCTGCTGGGGCTGTGATTGAAAGGGAAGAGGAAGCAGAGGTGCCTGATTAAAATAATGTCAGCTCTTGAATGTGTCTGACATTTGCATGAGACAGTGTCTCCAGTAAGCATTCAAAGCAATAGCTGCCTAGACTGGTTTCCTTCACTAAAGGAAAAACAGCTTTCCCCTGGATCTAAAGGCAAAAACCCTGATTTGATTTTTGAGGGGAGTGCTTTGAATTTTTTTTAATTACCAAGTAAATTAAGAAGCTTAGAGGCAGGCAAGAGTCTAGCCGGTTCCCTGAACACCTTGACTGCTGAAACTCACTTAAGACCTTTTGTGCACCTCTATTTGAAAAAGACTATTAAGTGAACTGGAATAATTCTGTGAGCAAAAGAAAAAACACCTTGACATCAGCAGGAGGAAAACTCACTCCAAGCACACATTTCAGTCTTTGTTCCAGTTATTTATTCCTTTTGTCTTTCAACACTCAGCAATCAAAGGAATTAAAAGGATTAAAAAGCACGCACACAACAAGTGATGGCTTAATACATCAAAGCAGGTGTGACAAGAAGTGGAATAAGAGCCAGAAAAAGCGACAGCTTCAAATTAAAGCTCAAAAGCCTACACGTGGAGAGGTCACAACACAACACATGGATCCCTGTAAAACACAACTGCAATTCAAAATGCAGCCCTGGGATAAAAGTGGAGCAAAATACACTTGTTGATGTTACAGATGTCGCTGTATCTTGTGACACTTCAGATTAGAGATCACCAAAGCGCAGCCCCTTCTGTAATTAACGCCAGAGCAAAGCTAATTGCCCAGCAATGTATTAGATTGGGCTGTGCTGCCAGACACACAGGAAGGTTTAAACATGTCTGCCCACCCCGTCACCTCTCAAGTATTGTCAAATACTGTTTTCCTAAAACAAACAGGTTTCCTTAACTGTGTATTTCTTCCTTTCCCAGCTGTAATTAATGACGGACACCCTAACCTGCAGTGATAGCAGTGCCTCAGCACAAGGTTCCCAGACAGATTTAGCCTAATTAAAATGTCCACTGAAGTAACGCTCAAAAACTACACGCAACCTTATAAATATCCCACACAGCTGTAAATTGAGTATTTTCTCACACTTGCAGGAAAGGTTCCAGGCTTGCCATGCGCTCTAAAATGATCTACAGCTAACCCCCAAGGGGCTGTAAATGAAAATAAATTAATGGAGGATTCTGATGACACCCACTGCTGCGTATGGAAGTGGGGAATAGATTAAGGACACTAACAATCTCATTTTCAACTGTATCATACTCAGAACCCAGCAAAAACCACATTTGTTGGATACAACTAACGATCTAGTGGAATCAGAACAGTCATGGAGTTGCCTCCAGCACAATCAGCATGTCCCTGCAGGTCAGAAATGATCACCTGCAGGTCAGAAATGATCACCCGCAGGTGAATATCACCACCTACCAGCAGGAAGCTGGCTTTTCCCCCACTCCCACCTCCCTTTGACTGAAACCTTGCAACAGATTGTTCAGGTGCTCCTTGACTGTTTCACTGCAGAATCCATCTGCCCAGCTCAAGTCCCTTCCCTTGGGATACGTCAATGGTGTATCACACTGATATGACGTTGCTGCAATTGATACTCTGAGGGGAATGCAATTCCTCTTTTACACAAATAACAGATTTCAGAATGTACTTTTCATTTTAGATTGGAGCAATGCAAAGAGAAAGTACACACTTGCTGCCTCAGAGCAATGCACATGCTCAGATGCTTCGCCAGATCAGGTCCTCAGTGTAGACAGGATCAATAAAGTTCATTGTTATGAACCGCAATATAGAATTTCAATGTCCTGATTTAAGCAGCTCCTGGTCACCCGGGACACAATGGCGGCTGATGCTGTTACAGTGGAACGTCTTGTGGTTACTCAACAACACCAACACACTACAATGCAGCGTGCAAGGCAGAGCATTTGGCCACTTAGAGAAAGCAGCTGGTTTTCTGCCAGTACATCTGGCAATACTGCCCCCAGTGACCATCACCAGTGCATAGTACAGCAAGGCACCATCAATACTGGCCAGCTTTGTTACACAGTGAATGCGGGAGCAATACTTCACCAGATATGTAATAAACCTATGCAAAATTAATATTGTATTTATTGGTCAGAGACACAAAAATGTTGTCTTCCCTCCAATCCTTATCTCGAAAATCCAAACTGATGGAGCTAAGAAGCAACAGGGGAGGGCCTGGGATGCTCTGGCTGAATTATATGCTATTTGGCCTATCATAATAGCAGACAGCCAGGTTTTCAATTAAGTCCCTGTGTGTGATGGACTCAGGCAGCTCTTCTATTAGCAGTACTTCAAAAGGCCAAAGAAACAGCAACACTTGTCCCCTTGAAGTACCACAACATCTCAACACACTCAAAGAGGTTTGCAACTTCAAATAAACCCTGAGCCAAAATTGGATCTTGATTACAAAGCTATTAGAAGGTTAGAAAAAGTGCAAGTTGAACAGAGGATATAGTTGAAGGTACATCTCTAGCTTTCGAAGGAGAGACAAGAAAGGGAATTCATTTCTCTTTGGTGAGTGGGTCAATGCAATTTGCTGGTCCACAAATGAGAGCTGTCTCTGTTAGTAAAGCAAGTAAAGTGCAAGGCTGTACATGGCTAAACAGGAGGCATTTAAAGACTTTTTCAACCACTGTCTGCAAGGAAAGTTTGGAAATTACAGGAGATACAATTTATATAAGCCTCTGAGGGAGCTGAGCTGGTGATGGGAAGTAGAGGTTTTCTCCTGGCTTGGTTCTGCGAAGGAAAAGTTCAGTGGCAAGTACCCCTGGTTGCTTTGGTGCCCAATGTGTTGCTAATCAATATCCTCAGGACAGCTTTTAACAGCAAAATCCTTTCTACCACCATCAGCAATTCAGTTTAGCTTGAAAACAAAACTTTTTCCAGTGAATCTGTGTCTTATATCTCTGCCGGACTTAAGAGGCCCAGTTTGCACTCCTGATTGCCCCTCATACATAATCCTCTCTCAGGCATGAAGTTCCCTCCCTCTCTCTCCCCCCTCCACCCCATTTTATCACATGTTGTGGCTATGTCAGTCCTGTACCTGAGCTGGCCAGCCACCTGGACCAAAGCAGAACAGGTAATATTCACTGCAATTCTCCTTTAGCAGAAAAAAAAAAAAAAAAAAAGTCTCTCACTCTTTTGTCTATTTTACTCAAAGGAACATCTTTGCTTTTATCCAGAATGGCTGAAATTGGTCAATTAATTCAGAGACCATTAAAGGAAGACGTGTGGACCGACAGACAAAAGGCAAAGGAATATGTGGTTATGAATTCTTTGCTTATTGGGGAACCAGGCTAAAGATAGCAATAGACTGTGAAAGCACCAAACTGTGAGATGCCCTGAAGAGTTCTGTCTGCAGCATCACTGAAGCAAAGGTGGGTGGGGAAATAATTCTGAAAAAGAAGTTCATCAGGGAAAAGTCAGTGCTTGCTATTATCTATCTATTCCCTGGCCTCAGGAAGAACATAATTGCATTTCAGCTTAACTGTAAGGAAAAAGAGGGTGAGACACTCCCTGCTTTGATCACAGACCATGTTTTACCAGGGAGAACCACTGTCTCCCCCTACAGGGTGATCCGTATCAGAGGCTAATGAGTTTGCTAATGAGGATTATCCAGCTGCCCATCCTTGCAGAGCAAAATGTGCAGAGTTCAGCTCCCAAGAGAGATCCACCATAGGAGGACACTGCTGGGACACCCTGGGGTAACATCAGCTGGAGCCGCACAGGGTGACTGAAGGAATCCTGTACTGATAAAATTTGTATTACTTCACTGAAATACTCTGATTTATTTCTTCCCTCTTGTTATAAGTCAAGGGAAGGAATACCTTCTTCCTACCCCCTGGCAACACTCATTTGGATGCAAGTGGGAATTTCTTTTGTTGCTTTTCCTGGCTTTTCTCTTTGGCAGACAGGAGAGTGCTTATTAGAGCAGATGCACAGAGAACATAGGAGAAAGTCTGAGCACATTATCAGTGTTAGTTGGACAAAATTGCCAGTCTTCCCAGGCCGTTCGAGAACTTAAACTCAAATAGTGCTTTGAGTAACACTGCAATGGGTACTGCCCACCTCCACTAATTTGATGAATGGCAGATTTAAGCACTGTCTTTCCCACAAACACACACACCAGAATCCCTCAGATTAAACACTGTTCAGGGGAAGAGATTCCCCCACCCTTCACTTAGGATTTAGGAGCAGACTAGGCAGACTAGCCCAGCAGTCACAGTCTATCTCAGAGCAGATCAGAGCGGCAGAATATGGTCCTTATCTTGCACTGCAGATAACACGCCATGTCCTACATCTCCCAAGTGCTTAACAAAAAGAAGTCTCCCAATTTTAGACCTGTTCCTGGTCAGATGCAGAGGGTGACCCCACTACTTACTAGTCCTTCAGATCACCTCACTCTCAAGCAAAATCCAGACAAGAAAACAAAAAAAAAAGGAAGAAAGAGGTGGCAAGTGGGTCAGGAGGCTTCAGTCTCACTTCCTGTCTGTGTGGCTGGGCAGTGGGATTTGTGATGCTCTGTTGCTGCCGTGCCAGAACAACCTGAAACCTCCCGTTGCCAGAGACAGGGAGGAAAAAAAAAAAAAGGAAAAAGAGAACCTTGCAAGAGGCGTGTTGCTATTACAGAAAAAACAGATACCGGATCAAAAAGGTCTGCTTAAAGACAGTACGTATGCCAGCTCCAGGGGATTTCAAATATTTATGGTTTGCTACATTTTTAATCTTTAAGAGGTCTGGGAATGCTGCGTGTAGAATATGATGTGAGCATATCCCATGTCTGACATGACTCTGGCTTGTAAACCGCTGCAGCAGCAGGAAGGGGAAAGCAGGCTCACATGAGGGTTTCCGAGGCTCACCTTGCTGCAGGCCTGATGGGCTTTTTCCCTGTACCCTAAAAGCAAAATCTGAAATATGCCCTTGCCTGTTGACTCTGGCCCTGTTTCTACCCCCAGCTATTCCATCCCAGGCAACACACATGGCACCTTCAGAAGCGCTCTCGCTGCAGGCAGAAAGGTGCAAAGGAGACACGGTGAGAGAATATCACCTTAGGCCCACTGCCACTGCTCCAAAATGTGTTATCCCACCTCTGTCACAGATGACAAAATAGTCCCCATTCTACTGCATGGCCTAAATAGATTTCTTGCCTTCCAGATGATAGATAACCTGAAACAGATTAATATTTGAGATCACACTAGGGAGTAATTTGCAAGGTACAACAGAGGTTTTGATTCTTCTGGTACAGAAGCATGGACTGAAGTGCTCTAGGAGGAGTTTGGTGTGTGCAGAACACCTTAGGCAGACACAGGACTAATGCATCTAACACAGGTACTGGAACTCATTGTTATTTCAGCTCATGTCAATTTTGATTAGAAGATATTTCAGGTGTGCTTGCTTATACACCTCTTCTCTCTCCATGTTGCTCAAGTAAAATAAACCTAATACCCAAAGCTGAGATAATAATTTCAAGGAACTCAGTGGCTGCTGTGCACTGGCTGATGTTTGTCTCTTAACTTGGGGTGGAGCTGCTTAAATTATTTAGGTTTTTCTATTTTAACTGTCAGAGAAATTTAGGATCCTTAACCCATTTTTCTAACTATCATGTGAGCTAAGGGAGTTTGGGAGAGAGAATGTATGTTCTACAGGCTAGAAAGGTTCATGCTTACAAAGAAAATAAGATGTAATGTTCTCAGGTATAAAAACCATGCCCTGCTCCACTTTTCTTAGAAACGCTTTGCCTTTGTTCACTCAGAGGATGCTGTCAAAGCCTGCCACATCAGCTGTGCCACAGAGGTCACCATTTAAGTTGTCCCTCAGTGAATACACCCAGGTCTCATGTGATGATGAGCCAAGGTTCCAGCAGGCTTTCCCTGAAAGCCCTGGCACTGTAC
This sequence comes from Streptopelia decaocto, assembly GCF_964273445.1. Classification (NCBI taxonomy): domain Eukaryota; kingdom Metazoa; phylum Chordata; class Aves; order Columbiformes; family Columbidae; genus Streptopelia; species Streptopelia decaocto. The sequence continues at coordinate 5,942,792 of NC_138664.1, forward strand.
TACAACTTTCTTGTGCTACCACACTCTGAGGCAGCACAAGCAGCAGCTATCCCTTCTGTGCCATCCCATGCATATCACTGGGGCTTCAAAATCTGCAGGTTACAGCAGGAGAGGAGCGCATCAAAAGATTGGCCTGTCCCCTTTCCAAAAAGGATGGGTCTGACTCATTTTGAGTGAGCTGAGCTCTCCCACTGAGGGATCTAAACATGCAGTGCTGCTCTGTAGGGCACACAGATATTGATAATTGGCCCTGCCTTTTGCCTCCTACCGTAGTCTGGCAACAGTAGATGGTGTAAGGACAGCTCATTTGAGCAGCAGTTAAGGGATTACAACTGAACTGTGTCTGACTGTGCTTTCTTTCCCTGTACAATGACCAGGTCATAATTAGGACAGGAATGACAGTGTTCAGTGATGTGGAGACACATTTAGTTGTTGAGCTTCTGGCACCGTGACCAGGTACGTGCTGCCAGGTTTTAAAGTTCAGCAGCTTTTAGGACTGGCAAAACTGTGGTTTCCTGCCGTGGTATGGCAATGGAGGTACATTGCATTTCTGCAAAGCCAGGTTGTGTCGTGAAAAGCCAAGGAACAGGCACAGAACGAACCGCAGCATGGTCAGAGCAGCACAGCCTTGGTGCTCAGCCCCTCTACCCCTACCCAGGGAATCAGGCATTGCCCAAACCCTGTCCCTTACCCAGAAAAACCCTGAAGCAAGATGCTTCACTCCTAAAAATGGAGATCTACGGTGGTTTCACTGTAATTCAAGCATACATGGCAACTTAGGCAGAACTGCTGAAAACACTATGCTAAAACATTCCCTTCCTCAATCTATTTGTAAGAACTCACAAGTGTTGCCTTAGTGCTATTTTTCTACCTCCTCCCCCTGCACCCCCCCCCCTTTTTTTTTTTTTTTTTTTTGACTCATCTGACCTTTTGGAAAATAAAATCCCATTGACTGGCTTTCGCAGTGTTGTCACTCACTGTTCTGCAGTGTTAATTATTTATAACAATATAAAAAAAGAAGCTGAGCATGAGGGGTTCATCTGCCAAAGCCCCATCTCTACCCCCATGCATGTTTCTTTATCTGCTCTTCACAGCAATGTGTGTGTTGGAGAGTTTCAGTGCCAGTTCTTCCCTCCTTGTGAGTACTCAGTCAAGCAAAGCATTAGCCAGGCTTGGCCCCTCTAACATTTGAATAAAGAAATTGTCACCAGCACAAGAACTCTCTGGATTGCTCATACAATGCCCTGTAACCCTCCCAGCAGAGGTCTGGGTGATTCAAATTTATGTTTTTTAAATTGCTTCTAAGAATGCAACGCAATGTCTTTGGTCCTCGCAGATTTTAAATTTAAAAAAAAAACCTTAGCTATTTCACTATGAGAATTTGTCAAGAAATAAACAGCAGTACACCAGTACACAAGACCCTTTAACTTACTGGCTATTCAGTGCCCCAAGGGAAATAGCTTTTCAGTCATTTTTATAGGTGTGCGTGGGTGAGTGCAGATTTCTGTTAAGACATGCATACACAGGGAGTGAATACAGGAGTGTAAAAATATGTTTGGCCATATGTGTCACAGAAAGGGTATCCTAAATATTTTTAAAGCAACCTTCTATTGATAAGACATTGGTATTTTTCCTTTTTAATTCTGCAGCATGGCTTTGTATTTTGAACGTGCTACAAACACATGGTAAGACTTCAAAACAGAAGCTTTACTTCTTCTGTGCATTTTTTGAAAAAAATTAACTCTGCTTTCTGATTTCAGATGATCTGTTAGTTCAAAAATGTGCTGAAAATCTTATGGAGTGTTAACACATTTTCCTTTTATGTCTACTTTGGTTCAAGCAGTAGTAAAGGTGCATTTCTTCTCATTTGGTACCACCCTTTTTCTGCTGAGGGGACTACCCTGAGACTTCAGCCATAGTTTCTCCATCCTGAAAGACAGACTATGAAAGATTTTTCATCTGCCTTCCTATCTATCTACACCAATATGAGTATCATCTGCTTTTATGATAAAAGCCCCCCGGGAAGCTATGCTGTGCTTATCAGATATGGCAGCAGTTGAAATATCAGACAAGTAAGATAATAAATAATAAATGAGCCTATATATTTTAATCTGATGTAGGAAAATGTTAACTGTTAATCTGGATAATGGAGACTCCATGTCCTAAAATCCCCTAGCTGTGAACTTGAGGTAACCTCTCTCTGGTAGCTTCAGACTTGACTTTTCACAGAAATCAAGCTTCTGAAGGCATCAGCATTTCTCAAGGGCTTTCTCAGCAGAAAGCACAGCTCCATACTAAACAGGTTAATGTGCTTGCAGCTGATAATTAGTATTCCTTAACTGTATATACCATCTCAGGACTCAGATCCTGTGCTTTGAGACCTTGGGAAACGCTACTGGTTCTTATCTTGATTTTCCCCAGACCAGCATCTTCCTTAAGGTCCTCTCAGTCCTTTCAGTCTGTTGAAGCAACTGGTGCCTCATTCTTCTAAACTAGCCTTTTCCCCATCTTTGTTTTAGCTGGAAAATTAACATTTGAAAGTGAGGTGCTGTGAGTTTTTAAAGATCCATTCCTAGAAGTTCCTGGAGGAAAAAGGCTCAGGAGCTACAGGTACAGTAAGATAAATGGAAAAGCTAGTTCAAGCTACTGAGTGATCACTGCTGCCATCCAAGTGATGTTAAGTGAGCATAACCTAGCACAACCCCAGACAGGTACTCCAAACAAAAACCCTAATCAGCAGCAATGCTCAGAGCCCCCATACGGGGGACATCTGCTAAGAAACCAAAGACTGAAAGCTAACACTGACCTTTCTCTTACCCTCATCCTCTCAGGTCAGGGACTAAAGCAGCAACAGCACCTCATGTATAATTCCCATATGGTGTGGATGCATGTGTCACATAAGCATGTCCTTCCCAGCAGCTCAGTTTTACCTTGGCGCGACCTACACTCTTTTGGTAATAAGGGGTTAGTAGCCAAGCTCCATCACTGCACTGTGCTGTGCTGAGAAACAATACCAGGCACAGGAACATAAAGCCAAGCATCAGACACTGGAGAATCCAACTTTGGGAATACCTTAGACAATCACATGAATTACATTTATGTCACAGGTAGCTTTCACTACATGTAGCATGAAAATATAGCAGGTGTTTTATTTATAACTGCCATGGGGAAATACAGTCTGATGTAATTGTTATAGATCTGTTCGTATTCCAGGCAGCAAACTACCATTTACAGGATGAAATTGTTTGCTGTTTAAACACTGCCAGTCAAGGACATTAATTGCTGTGGGTTAAATTAAACTAGATGGCACAGCAATAAGATTTGAAGCCTGGGAGAGGGGTGGGTAGAAAGGAGGAGAGGAGGAACAATCTTCTCTCATGAATAATGGGATCTGAAAAGGAATCTTTATAGGGACAGATTAATCTGCAAAGAACCAAGTTCAAATCTAGTTCACATCCTACGGGTACACCAAACAGCCCTGGGGAAGGCAAACACTGCCCCCACCCCAGAAGCAAGAGTTCAAGCTTTTATCAAGGTATTTATTTCAAATATCTGATCAGCCTAAAGTGCCGTATCATAAGCTGGCTGCCTTCCCAGATAGGACTAGCTGCACTGTGTGACAGGGAGAGGTGATGCTGTCTTGCCATTTTTAAATGACACTGTAGTAACAGCCAGTAGCAGCAAAGGGGCAAGTCCTCATGGCAACCTTTTGTTTCTGTTCTTTACAAACCTTTGACACACATACACGTGCAGACAAAGACATACAGAGCACTATATTCGTTTTACTTTGCAGGGCAAGAGGTAGTTTTGGTTTGATATCTTGCAGTTGTATTCACTTTGGGAGTCTTGCAATAAGCTCCCTTTCTCAGCTCATGGGAAGGAATGTTATTTATTCCTATACAAATGTAAGCCCATTGTAAATAAATAAATAGCAGCTCTGGGCACTTTTTTTTGGAGCTGTCTTTAAAAACACTAATCGAAATGTAATGACAGGCTGGCAGGCAGCTTCACTATCCAGACTGCTGATAACCGGCTAAGCTTTCCAGCCACAAAATTAGCATCACACCCGCAAACAAAATGATCCTGTTATTTTCCCTGTCCCAACCCTTCGGGAAAAGGCAAAAAAACCCCAAACCACCACCACCAAACAAAACAAAACAACAAAACAAAACAACAAAAAACCACCGAACCCCCAAAACAAGAGTTTTGTATCATGTTTTGAAAGTCAAGAAATTATGGCATCATTTAGATAAAGAATGGAATTAATTTTTACCATGAAACCAGCAGAGAATACCTGCCATTTCTGTATTCTCCATCAGTCCCATCTCCTCTGGCAGGGGTTTTATAAGACATTACTGTCAGTAACTGGTGTTTCATCTGCTATTAACACCTGTATTAGATACAAAGCGGTCATGACCTTCCCAGGATGACTCATTTTGCTCATTCCATGTGAGCAGAGGTTTCTTCTTGCAGTCAGGAAGGAGATGGGCTGTGCCCATGAGAATGATAATGGTCTTTGTCTCCTCATCCTCAGCAGAAGGGAGAGGACACTACTACTATTTGCTTGCAGTAACTGCAGGAGACAACCTGCTATGGCAGGGCACTTGGACCACAAAAACCGGGACACCAATGGACATCCAGTCCATTTCTGCCTCTATTTGGAACCTCAGAGGGAGTAATTTACATACTAAGACAGACAGAAACTGACCTGCAGCATTAAATTAATTTCTCACAGCTCCTAGCATTTTGCTTTAAAAAAATACCTTGCAGCACCCCAAATTAATTGCATGCCTAGTCAAATGAAGACCATAATTAGCAAACCAGGACCTGATTTCCTCAGTCTGGGCAATCAGTTTTACCCTGGGGTAATGTTGTTGACTGCAGATGATCTGGTATGCACAAGTGAAGGCCTGTGGTTTTAATCATCGTTTCCAAATATGTAGTGCAGGCAGCAGCAATGACACCAGCAATACTTGCATCTCCCTCTCTTAGGACCACACCAGAGCTTCCCACTAAAAACCTGGCACTTCTGGCTTTTAGGTGTTCGGAGAACTGAGAAGTTTTATGACAATACTATACCTAAGTCAGTATTTAAATTGTATGTTAAATAAATGCAGTGACTATTAGGAGCAGACTTCTTGAAGTTGAACCACCAGGTAGCTGATAGCTATCCTATTACAAACTCCAGAAGCCTCAGTAGACATGCACTTAATAATTGTTTGGCATTAATTTGTCATACAATAATTATCCTATTAAATCTAAATTAAACCCTCCACTCAGACACTTCATCTTAAGTGTGAACATAACAATTAAGAGACGGGGAAATGGGGAGTGATTTCTGCATCATTTTCAGTGTAAGATTTCAAGATTTTGTGACTAGCAGCAACAGCAGCAAAAGGTATTGCATTGAAAAGAAATCATTCTGAAACTGAAACACAACCGCAAAAAAAAAAAATTCATCTTCCTAAATTACATATGGTGCACAGCTGAGGGTGGCATCTTGCTACACCGTAAGCTTCCATACATTTATTTCTTTACCATAAGGAAGTTCTGCACCGTGCTTCCTTTCTAAGGAACACAAAGGAATTAGGAAAAATAAATACATTTAGACAATTGACAAAGGCTGGAATTGCTCTCATCTACCTAGCCAAGTAAAAGCTCCAAAAAACAGGCTGATTTTTTTTCCTACAAGCTCCTCCTGTTGTCAACAGCCAGAGATCAAGCTCTCCAGGGAGAGATTCATCCCACCCACCTCAGAGCTGAGACCTGACAGCTAAAATGAGTGAAGGATGAACCCCATCCAAAAGCCAAACAGGAAGCCTGAAAAGAGAAATACTTCAATCTTATGTCCTGAACTGAGATTTGAGGCACAGAGCTGTTCTTCCACACAGAGTAATAGAGCTTGAAGTGTTTAAAACGTCATTAAGTAGCACTGCTGAGCTGAGGACAGTCTGTGGGTGTATAAGATGGTTTTCTGGCCTTTTCCTGACCAATTTAATTCTGGGATCTAGAAGAATGGCTTTTTTAAAGCAAGACAAGATCTCTTTCCACTTGCAATTGCTCAATGAATTTCCACATGGGTTGCAGAGTACCACAGCACATGACTGTCACAGGAGGTTTTCTTCATCAATCCAAAATATTCTTTTCCCAGCATTTAGGCATCACTTTAAAAATGCAATCTTCTTCAATAGAAGAACATTATGTAAAAGCCCTGCTTAATAGGGTTTTGGGGTTTTATTTTTGCATAGGTTTTAGCTTTTTTTTTTTGATCATGTTTTCCTTAGAGACAGTAGGTCTTTGTATACTCCAGGACCCCCAAATACCAGTTGTCGTATTGGTTTTACAGTGTGTGATATTCTTTCTCCCCTCCCAAGCTAAGCCGAGTGTGTCTCTCTCTGTGCCATTCTCCTAGGAGATAATTACCTCTTCACCTTTCTTTTCCTCTACTAACACTCTCTACTCTGCCAACTGCATTTTCCCACTGAGATGGTATTACTCATCTCTCTAACAAAACTCTAATGATTTCTCAAATTATACTTAGCTCTCCAGTCTGATACTTGTGTCTGTTTTTCAGCTGTACCAGTTTGTCTAATAAATGTCTTATCTAGATCCTTAGACTATTACAGCTACAAACAACACAGCCTTTTACAACAAAAATGTTTTCCTCTAAATCACACAAAAATGTGACAGGAAGGTTCATTGTGGATTAAACTATTCACTGACTCCATTTGTCTCCCATGAGCATGTTTCCAACCACACAAGTCAGCTTGGGTTTAAGAGGTTGGTTTAAAAACTGCAGAAAACAGATCTCAAAGGGGGTAGGAGTATATTAAAAAGGAAGAGCAAGACACTTTGATAGCAGGAACAAGAACAGTAAGTAACCAGATCTCTGAAAAGTTTATTTGGAATTTAAACACAGATTGAACTGGAAAGGAAACTTGTGTATTCAGAGACATCTGCCAATAACAGACTGAGAAAGCCAGCATAAACAGGGTCTGTTCAGGTAATCATGAGCAAATGTAATTCAAAGCAGATTAAATCAGAGACTTTCTTTATGATGAATGGCACCCACACATGGTATATTTAGCAAAGTTTTGTTTTCAGTGAATTTAGTGCTGGTGAAAAGGCAAGATGGGCAGCCTGGCAGGCTCATTTGAACCCATGGCAGGGGATGGCCAGGCCAGAGCAGCCCCCTCCTTCTTCACCACGGCCACTCTCGGAGAGGCAGATCTTCCTATGGACATTTCCACGCTCACCCTGTGCATCACCCAGTGCCTTGCAAGCCACGGACAAGCTAAAACCAGGTTGTTATATTGTCTCCTACAAGACTGCAAGATGGGGAAACCCTGGAATCCAAGAAATATTCTGTAGCAGGGACACAGCATTTGTGCCCAGTACCTATCAGGAAAGGATCGTTCTGTGCTCCAAAACATCACTTCATGCAGAACTGCAAGGGCTCTACAGCAGCATTACCTCATTCCCATGACAAAAGGTCTTGGATCCATCATAACTATCCATAAAACAATTCCCCATTTGGCAACAGACAGAGAAAGGCTACATATGGAGCTGCAAAGGAGACCTCAATTTTTTCTCCAAGGCAATTTTAGAGATGAAGCAGAAGACGGTCATAGGAGGGTTGACAATGCATTTCTCTGAAATATCTTTCATGGAGATCATTACTGTTTAAGGATTGGAGATTCATTAGTGCTGTTGCCTTTATGGAGCTGGTGCCATTAATCCCCTTACTTGAGCAAAACCACAGAGTGTGTTGCTAATGGCTTCCAGGTTGCTTTTTGGATGGTGTGAAACCTATTTGATAATTAGTTTTCTAAATTAGTGCTGCTTCCATTGTAATCACTATCCTCCCCAAATGATTTCACATCACTGTTTTTTTTGTAATAATTTTTTGTCTCATTTCCCATTGTCACCACTGGTATCACACTGATAACATGTGTTTAATCTCTTTCCACAGCTCTCCTGTACATTTACTGTCACCATCTGCACACATATTACATTGATCATATGAGACTCCCTAACTGCATTAGTGTGTGTGGATATATGAATACATGGAGAGCTTAAAGAGGCCTTTTTAAAAATGTGCTGCTCACTGGCTGTGTCCCTGCTGGTGTCCTCTGGGGAAGCCCAAGGAAAAACAATTGTTTTATCCTTCCTAACAACACTAACGCTGTTGCCTACCCCTGTTCTTTCACAGGACCCTGGAGATCTTTTATAGCATCCTACACTGGCACTGCTGTACTGTTAAAGCCTCATGAATGCAACAGTGAATTAATAACACTGCTATATACCATAAACAATTGCTAGCATAGAGGTAGGAGCAGGTCTCCTGCAGCACCATGAGCTTCTGAAGCTCAGTCAGTGGATAAACCAGACTTGTCTAGTTTGTCTTTCTCAGGCTGCTCAGAAGATACTTACAGGCTGATTTCCCTCCCTGCCTTTTTTTTTTGTTGTTGTTGTTGAAGACAAACTAAGGCTCAAAGCCAAATCTGAAATACCCTGGGGCTTTTCACTGCTCTATAAACAGTTAGTTATAGTCATTGATACATTGTTGGCATGTAATAAACCTTTAATGGCCAGATTGCTTGTAAAAATACATATCTATTATTGATGTACATAACAGTTGTGCCTGAAGGCCTTATTTGAGATGAGTTCCCCTTCATGTTAAGACCTAGGCATGTTCACATTAAACAGACACACTGTAACTCAAAAAAAAATTAGTAGCCTAAATATAGAAGTTAGAGAAACTCAATGATTTGACAGAGGTCACTGTGGAAGTGTGTGGCATACATGGGAATAAGAGCACAACTTCTATGGCAAGTAAATGTTGTACTTAACATTTACTCACTGCTTATATTAGCAAGAAATTGAAAGGGAGAATAAGGTGGAAATGTAATGTGTAGCCACAGATGGCAAAATTCTGTCTAGGACATGTCAGAAAGCCAAAGTACCAATGTAAGAAAATAATTGCCACTGCTTTCTGCTGGTGACATTCTCCCCTTCCAGAGTTTCACTACCAGAAAAACAAACTCATGAGCTTCACCTTTAGTTCACAACACCACATGATTTTTTCCAACATACCTGCTCTATACCTTATGTACCACAGCATCAATATCATGGCTTCGCATGGCCAAAGTTTGTCTTTTCCAGATTTGAGACTGGATGATGACTACAGAAGCCCCTGCTGTCACCAGACCCCCGCCAATGAAAAGCATCTGTTTGGATTCAACCAATTTTTGCCCAGGGCCCTGACTTGTGTGACCCAGCCTGCTTTCAGCTTTGAGCAAATCCAGCAAGCAACAGCTGCTGAGCCAAGTACAGCAACCAAGATACACATGTCTAACTATGTTAGAGGAATTTTGTCTTTCAGGGCAGCTTCTTGACCTGCTGAGCCTGAAATAGCTAGAAATTCTCCAAGTAAACTTGTTAAATGCAAACATATATATGCGGGCACAGAGGAAGTGTCTTGGTAGACTGACCTTAAGCATTAAAATGAACAGAAAAATATTTACAGAAACTTTTAATACTGTGCTTTCTGTAAATATACACTGCACAAATTGGTGAAATGTAACCCAAGGAGCTCATGTTCTAGAGAAGATCCTGTAATTTTAATAGAAGCAGAAATTTTAAACGAGGATAACATGGCCAGGGGCTTATGCATAATGGGTTAAACCATGTTACTGTGGTATGGTGCATGCATACAATTTCTGCTTGCTCCTATTTGATTTAAGCATGGTACACAGCAGTCTCACATACCAAAGACACAGGCACAGCCATTGTGCTCATGCCAGGGGTAGGGGGGAAGGAGACAGCAAATTACTGTAGCAAGCTCAGAGTTGAAAGATATTGAGATCCTATGACTTTCAGGTACATAAATTACTTACATCAGAGTTTCTGAATTTGCATCTGGTATGAGGTTTTTCTATGTGAAGGCCTGGTTTCAAACTCTTGAGGCTCTAATAAACCTGAGAGATATTTGCTTCCTCCAGGCACCACCACCTCCCAGAGGGATCAGCAGAAATGCTCATGCAGGAATCCCTGGGTTTTCAGGCTAGGGAGCTGCTGGAAGACAGTTCCCTCTTGAAGTTGCCTTTCCTCAGCTTGAAGAGCTCATAGATGGGCATGAAACTAGTGTTTAAAGGGAGTCATACAGATTGTGGGTATAGGGAATACAAAAACATGGAGGACAGGGCAAAATAGGTTGCTCAGGTTGCATTTCAAGCATTCCTACTGAAGACAACAAATAAGGGCCGTTGCTTCGTTAGTGAGCCACTCAAAGAGTAGCTCCCACCACAACCTTGGTCTTCAGTCTTGGCAATGAAGGTGTGAGACAACATATTTACTCTCTCATAGAACAATCACAGTTCTGTTACTGTGAGCAGAACTCATGGAAAACAGCTTCAACTGAGCCAGTTCAATCAAGGTTTATATTTGCTAGTTTCAACAATGCTTTCAAAGCTAAAATTTGCATGCTCAGGGGATCCCACCCCTCTGTCAGTTTGCAGCTTATTCATGTTGTGATCCCCTTCCTGCAGTCAGCCCAGAGCAATCTTTTTCTCTTAAATAATCTGCAAGTTCCTTCCAATTTCCTGATTGCTGAAGATGTTTGCCCAGGTAGCAGGAGTATAAGCCAGTAATACTGTGGTTTAAGGAATATCACTATTTCCAGCAGGAAGAATGCAACAAGACATTGAAAACCCCCAGTGGTCAGGGAAATTTGTAAAAACAAAACCAACATCAAAACCTGAAACAAACAAAACCAACAACAACAACAAAATCACTGCTTAGCACACAGATATTTGCATGCCAAGTCCAGCACTTTTGAGACAGGTTTTGCTAACGAAGCTTGAATTCAGGCATTTCTGTACATTAAAATACAAGCAGCAGGGAAGTACAGCCATCAGACTGTTACTAGGGTGTGCGGGACCTGGATTTGACATTGAGTGGCCTTTGCAGGGGAAGCCTGCTTCAAACAAAGACAACATTCCCAGTGTGAAATTATCATTGTCACAGTGCTTCTTAGTGACCTTGTTTGTTGGGCAGTGAGCATGAGAATTTAACTGCATCCTCCCACCTTCTGTTTTGCAACGGGGAAGGCTCAAAGAAAATTGTTGGTTATCATTTGTTTCCCTCAAACATGCCCTGGAGACTTCAAGACTATTTATTGCAGTTATTCTGAACTGACAGCTGATAAAGTTTCCATTACAGATCTTTAATGATTGGACATAGGTGGGGAAACACAGATAATTTACCTTCCCTTCACTCTGTACTTGCCATTTCCAATCATGGAACTGGTTCCTTTTCCCCTGGCCCAGCTCCTCCTCTCCTCTGTTTCATTTTCCCTATAAACTTGAGGGTCAGCTCTAGGTCAGGCACAGATGCAGACAATGTGAACAGATGCGACCTTGCCAACTTTGGTTTAGCAGACGGTTTCTGGATAAATTGGATTAAAACACTTTAATTTGTCACCTTCAGAGCATATCTGTCCTTGCTCTCATTGTGTGGCTGCTTCCCTGATTCACCAGCCCTGCACAAGGTGTGCTGGCCACACTTTCTTTTGCCTACCCAATTAAAGCAAAAGCCAGTAATAGGCGGTGGAGCTCTGGAGGAAATAAAGTCTTGTTCTCATTTTAGAAGATGTTTAAGCAACAGATTATATATAATCTTCTCAGCACTTTCACCTGCAAGTGTTACAAGAAACCATAGAGAGACAGCACCAGCAACATTCACTTTTCCAGCCCCATCAGCTTCTGCTGCAAAAATCTTTCAAGTGAAACTTTCTGTGGCCCTCAGCAGTCATCATCCATCCCCTGCAATAATGCTTTGTAATTTCTGCCTGTGTTTTTATTCTCCTCTTTCTGCCAATGAAGAGATTGCAGTGCATTAACACCTCAGGCCTCTGCATTTAGAAATGTGTCAATAGGGTTAGAATGATGACAACCTCAGGTGAAAAGCACCAATTCTACAGAAGTCTATGAGAAAACAGTGAGGTACCCCAAATGAAAAAAAAATAGCAGACAAGCAGCTCCAAAATACAACTTTGTGGATTCAAAAAGGCCAAAATTTGCCTGTCTTTCCATATCCCTAGAAGAGTCAAATGCCAACCAGTTATTCCTGACATGGTCATGTGCTGAAGAGATGGCAAATCTACCATTACTTGACTAGGTTATTCCTAAAGCCAGTTTCCCTTAGCATTAAGTAAAAACTTAAAATAATGTGTTTCTGTGAGTAATCAAAGAGAAATTACAAACTATATGGATTCAGGCATATTTCAATAGGAGTGAAGGAGATAGTGTATGCTTAGAAGATATTTACACACTTTTGTTAAGTTCCCTGTGTTACATTTTAGCTGAAACCAGATACAGAGAAGATCCTTAGGAAAGTCTTTTTTTCTTACACTGTTTCTGCCTTGCCCCAAACTAAGCAGCAGTGTTGAAATCCTGCAAGGAAGCTCATTCCCTTGAGGTTGCTAATCAGCATTTTAGACAAAAGTTTGGGGAAAGCTTCCAACTAAGATTTCAAACTTTTATCTGAAGCAAACCAGACTTCCAAATGGCATTCTGATTTTGCAAGACAATCATTAATAATAATAGCAAAATTAAAGATTATTTTTTAATGTTTTATTAACACGAAGGCAGAATTATGCTGGTCAGATCAGTACAGTTACATCAGAGATGAATTTGGTCCATTATTCAATTAATCCTTCAATGCACTCCTGTGGTCAAGGTAATACATTACTATTATCTCCACTTACATTATTCCCATTACAGACATTAGTTCCAAGAACGTGAACTGTTTATTGTTGAGAGTCCTGATCCTGTAATAGGATGTGCTGGTAGAGACCCCCGTGCCCACACCAAATTCCACTAAATGAAACTCATCACCCTTCATCAGGACAATTGTCACAAAGAACCATTAACTCCTATTGTGTCCACCCAGCTGAAAATGTGCTTGCACTAATTTGAGCTGGCAATAATTAAACAAAGAACCTGTTTGCATTTATTGTAACTGGGGTGTATTTAATTGATCACCCTGCTTTTTGGAACATCCCCTTGTCCACAAGAAAAGGAAGAGGAAAACACAAGCAATACGAAGCATCAAAACAAAGCACTCTCAGTAATCAAACAGAATAGACGTGGCACAAGATCCACTTCCCTGCTCACAAGTCAGTGCAGCTGAATACTTTTAGCATAGTGCTAGTAATCTTTTTTGTCTTTAAAAAACTGGTGAAACAATTATCCTTTTAGACATTTGATCTACCTGCCTTCATGATTTATTTTGCATCAGGGCAGTGCTTTTAAAGAGCAACTCCAAATTGTTCCTGCTCACTGTGTTTTGACTCACACTGTGGAGTGATCTCTGCTGGATTCCTTCTGGGTGTTCTGACCAGATTCCTTTTGGAGGACACTTAACTAGAAGGTATGTTCCAGAGGCATTTATATGCTTTGACTGATAATGAGTATTCAGTCTGCAAGGCCAGACTAGAGCTACCTAAGGGAAACCCCTTGAAACAGATACAGTGTGGACACAGAATCCTCAGCACTAACTGTTCTATGGTTTGTACTATTTGCTAATGCAGAACAACCCACTGTCTTACAATGACCCTCTGCTAATTCCAGTGAAAATAACATTGCACAAACCAGTCAAGCTGATTGTGTTACTGTTACAGAGCTGTTAGCACAGACACCTGCCCATCGTGAGCCAGAGCAATATTCTGGCTCTTTCAAAGTTGGTCCCCAAACAGCTATTAGGTAGCCCAGGAACCTTAGCTACAAACGCAAAAACTCAGTAAGAAATAAGTCTGCTTGCTAGTTAAACTGCAAAAAGCAAATAATAATAGCAAGCAATGTAGGAATGTCATATATTTTATTCATTAGCATTGCTAACATGGAAAATGTTGCTTGCCCTGTGATGAATCTTAGTTATTATATTTGAATATAGGTGAACATTCAAAATGTTGTGTCAAACATACAAGTACATACTATATATAAGTAACATGGAAAACTGCCAATTTTGAAATATTTTGAAAAGAAGGTTTTTATATTGCCATATATATGGTACACAGATGTTCAATACATTTTCTGAAGTATATAGTATATCAAACATATAGGATGCCTCCCCTCCCTTTCTATGCTCCACCTTCCTTATGGGATATACTAGCTAGATTAATGTTCTTACTAAAAGACCCAAGGGCAACAGATTCACGGAGTGATCCCTGGAGCTAATTGTGCTCAAGACTGGATGATGCTCCCTAACATTTGGAGGCCTATCAGGTATTGCAACTGGTAGCAAATTGCCTCAGATAGAGCTATAATTTTTTTTATTATAAATTTTGCTGGAAGCTGGCCCTCATAGCAGAATGAAAAACAAAATAATGACCCTGTCTTGTTAATCCCTGAGAGGATCTGTTAATTTATTATATATTCGCTTACTGTTTAGTTTTCATGGGTCCTAAAATTTGTACAGGGCCTCAGGGTCTGCTCTGTTCTGTGATTAAGTGAAGCACAAAGCCAGAAATGCTGTTCTACAGCTCCTCAGTTACGATCTGCTTACAAACAATAGATCACTCCACAGTGTACAACAACAAATATGTTTTCCTACTGTCATTTACTAACTCAGACAAATGCTTTCTTATTTACTGCCATACCACAGACCATGAAGAGATCCGGTTCTGCAGTGGACAGGTCACCTGGATGGAAATGGGATGCCCAGGGTCATTCCCAGCTCTGGCACTAAAGCTCCATAGGAATTCTGAGTCACTGCCTTCATTCTTTCCACTGAGGATTCTCTTCCCCCTCACACTAATGAGTCCCCCTCTGAGTACTTCAAAACAAACTATTCTGCTAAATAAATATAGTTCATATCACCTGGAGGAAGTGACAGTTTGATTTAGACAGTAAACGTTTATATGTTTTATTTCTGTATCTTCCCCACCCCCTCATGCATACACACACATTTGTCTGTATATACAAATATATACGCTCCTAGAAGAGAGGCAAATCTAAGTTTTTACTTGTAAAACAACTACAGTGAAGAGTATGAGGTATAAGCATACACAATCCCTTAAGCAACTTATTCCTGTTAGGGTTTTCTTAGTAGATAAACAACAGAAAGGCTTCAGCAAACAAGGAATTTATCCAACTTAGTGAGAGACACCTATCACTGTATAGTTTATGTTAGATAATGATCCTCAGACTTGCTTTGCCAGTGCAGTGTGGCAGAGGTGTCTCCATGCACCATCCAGCTCTTTGGGTTCATTGCCAAAACCTACTGATGACCATGAGGACCCTTGCTTTGCTGATGTAAATAACAGATGCCTGCAATACAAATGTAGAAATTCCAAAATCATTTCGTTGAGGCATCAGTTCACTAGCCCTCTACACAACATGAAACCACCAGCTCTAAGACAACAATAAACTATTTCCTCTGAATGTTACAACAGTACAGCCAGAGGAACAACTCACAACATGAATAAGTGTGAAAAACAGAAAAAAGCAGAAGAAAACTGCATTAAAGAAACAGACAACAGTAAACTATGAAAAAAGCTTTTTCCCTGCTCTTGTAAGAAATAATGCCAGCTGGAATAAAGATCAAGTTTCCCATTTACACTTTTCATGGCTTATTTTTTTTCTACAATGAAAAAGAAAATCAAACTATGGAAGATGACATGTTTTCTTGTTGAATGTAACTGAGTGTTTCCCATGGAGGCATGCCATGTCGCCACATTAATGGATTTTCACTTAACAGTTGCTTTTGCAGGTAGCAACAACCTTTGCCTTTGTATATATCAGAATCCAAGTAGAGAAAATCATTTATTTACTAGAAAAAAAGAACTTCCTTAGACAACCAAACCAACCAAGGGAGGTTTTGGTTGAAGAAAACAAAGCAAACATGGAAGTGACAGCTGGAAATCTGTTTTCTAGCATTTACAAACACCAATAAGATACTGAAACATAGGATTTGTTTTGGCTTCTTTATATAAGTGTTTATTTCTACAGAAGAAATAGATTTGCCAGAGAATATAAAGAATCCTACTCTAAGAGGTACATGTTTAACATCAGCCATAGCCCTTCCCAAGCAGAGATTACACAAGAAATGGAGATCTCTATGTCTTCCTTAGTTGTATTCAATTTCCTCAAGCTATGACTATTAAAATGAAGGCTGAACCATCAAAGTGTCATTGAGCTCTGAGGAAGGAGAATGAACTGAAACTAAAACAAGCTACTCATTATGAACAAAAAACCACACACACCAAGGGCATGTATTCTAAGCAGAAAGTGAATTCATATTAATAATAATTAATGATAATTTTCATATTAATATTTAATATTAACCTCATGTCAAAAATCTGACTGCAGCACGAGGATTTCGAATTTGTCTGTTTTAGTTACTGCTGAGTAAGATCTTCAGGTTTGATGCCTACTTTATAAATTCCTTTAGTGAAGGAACAACGGACCAGATTATGATCTTGCTTATGGCTGTGTAAATCTTAAGTAACTTCACTATAATCACACTGCTATAAATATTTACAGTTCATTGTAAACATTTTGAGAATTGTAGTGGGATCAAGCTTTATAGAGTACAAGACACTTTACTGGAAATGTAGGTTTTGTACTTGCAAACACCATCCACAGGGCTTAAATTTACTGCTGTGAGCAACACCTGCTGGTGTAAGGCAAACCCAGTTCCCTCAGTCAGGACTCAGAAGACTCAAAGAGTGTCACTTAATCCCTTGTTTCTTCTGTAGGAGTTGGAATGGACTCAAGACAAATCTCAAAGCAGCATTGAGTGGGACTGCATGCAAAGATGGTTGGTTGGTTCTGGTTAGGTCCCACCAGGACCCTGGGAGATGAACTGTTTCAGAGAATGAAAGGCAATACTTTGCTGGCATTAATCCACTGAGAATCTTGTCATCCCTGCTTTTTTCATTTCCTAAACACGACGTGCATATTTCAAATTACACATTTTTACCTGATAATTATTAATAAGATAGGGATAGAGTCACTAAATAATGGCTCGAGAAGGAACATTTAATTTCCAAGAGTGTCCTGAGAGATGCTTCATTGAAGGGAGCCATAGCAATTACTTGCAAATTCAGTGTCAGACACACCTCACTAATTCAAGAGTCAGGAAGACAATGTGCATTAGCCCTAGGAAGGTTGTAGGTAGTGATAATCAGATAATGAACATCATAGTGGTGAATCTACAGGCAGAAATTACACAGCTGCTTGCCTGAGATTTGAAATGCAAATTATTTTGCAGATTTACTCAATGGAATCTCAATCCTTTTTAACACTTTGCCTTAGTATTGTTGGGATGATTCCTCATTTCCCTCATGACCTTTGACAGATGTTTGAATTTGCCTTGGTGATGAGGATTTTGGCTGGTAGGTGTTGAATTCAATATACTTTCAAGTTGCAGGGAATTTAAGGACAAAGTGCAGAGAAGCAAAGTTCAGCAGTCAACATGTTAACTCAGTGCTATTGGATCAGTCTTCATGAGTAGTACATTTCTACGCAGCTGGATTTGACTATGTATTAATACAGTTTATACCAGGCCCTCTTGGGAGAGTCATATGCTTAAATATATCTTCAAATGCTAGTCAAGACAAAAGCCGCAGACTGAAAGGTAAAATAATGCGCTAACGTCGGTGGATTACATCAGTTTCTTGGTTGACAATGTCATTAAAGATACAGTACATGGTAAAATGGTACTAATTCAGGTTTTGTGGTAAACAATACTTAAGACTGAATGAAATAAATTGAAAATAGAGATAGTCAGGCCTTAGAACAGAAAACTATTGTCCTCCTAGGGAAGCCCTTTGATTCACTCTACACCAAGGGACAACACGGAGCATATGATGAACCTGGCTGCCAACCTCCCATGCTGCTCTTCATACCACTGCACAGAAACAAAACCACTGACAGATCCAAGCAGGAGTCCCCGATCACCGAGAGATTTTCTACAGAGCATTAAGAATTCTCCATAAATACAGGAATGGGCTGGACCAGCCTGACTGTGCTGAATAGCACTGTTCTCCTGGAGTACTCCAGTTGAAGTTACCGGTGGCATGAATCAAAGTGGCAAGACCTGCCTCTTATCCATGCTCGCTTAAACTGAGTATGTTGTATGTGTTTCTCTAAAATATGTGGATAGTATATTCAGCAAAAGTGACAGAGAAGCCTCAAGTACAAACACGCACCAAGTGATATTTCTAATATAAAGGTTAACACTGATTCAAATTGCTTTTATCCTTCCCTCCTGATGGGTAGGAAAATGTTAGTTTTACTGTTCCAGAATGTTCTCTCTCAGGATCTCACTACTTTGCCCCCAAAATTTCCTCATTCTCTTCCTCCAAAGTTGCAAGAACAAATTACACACACAATTATTTGCAATCTGAAATGCCTTTCATTGCAAAATACTAACAATTTTGGTCCTAAACCTTATCATTGGACATTGGTCAAATAGCAATTACCCTTTTCTGACAGCTGTTGTCCTTACTTCCTACCAATGCTAATTCATGAGTCCTTCAATCCTTTGCTAAAAGAGGGAATGATTTCCTTTTGCTGAAAACTGTTTTGATATTATACTGTGATCACCGCCATCCCTCCGAATCATGATGGGAAACCTAAATGCTTTGAGATTAGACAGATGATAGATAGCTGTGGAATTTATCAGTTAATATTTGCAAAGTGCCTAGAGATTTCAGAATAAAGGAGGCATGAGAAATGCAGAGACTTCTTGTTATGTTCCAATGCATGAATGCAAAAAGAGGAGAGGGCGGGAAGAATCGAGTCAAATAGTATGGTAGGCCTCAGAAAATTCATCACTTTAATCCATGACTTCCCTGTCCTCTACCATCTCAATTGGCACTCTCAGAACTAGACTTCATTCGTTTCCTCCAAGATTTCCTTTAAAAAGGATCTGAATGGAGCTTGGGATTTCTATAGAGCATACATAATTAGTGCTGAAGGGCTCCGATTATCTCTTTATACCACTCCTCACCATTAGACACAATTCCACATAATGAGCCTTCCCTTGAACAAACCTGGTCTAAGACAGTATCTCCTAGGAGGCTGATTCACAGTGTGAGGAGTAGAGCTTCAGCTTTCCATCATCTGTAGACACTGGTCCTTTTTCTTCTTCACCTCTCATTAATCCTTATGGGAGAGCAGAAGAGCAATATATTGCATTAAAGAGAAAATACCTATCCCCTACCATTTCCTGCTGGTAGAAACTGTGGGACAACCAACTGCTCATCTTTTTTCTTCTTGTCATTTTGTTTCTATGCTTTTTCTATTTTAATTAAAGTGAGATGAACAAGCCACAAGACAACAAGTGCAGGCAAGCTACACTGAATATACACCTGCATTTTAGTTTAATAAAAATTTAAAAGTTAGGATATTAAATAAAATGAAACCACTTCCCCTAAACAAAGTGGGAATTAAAATAATACCCAACAGCAACAACAAAACCAGGAAAGATCATGATCAATTAATGATTAATATTGCATTGCTTTTTGTTTACCATATATCAGTTCATACTCAAAGAGATAATTTGGAAGAGGGGGAGAACTATTAGGGGAGTTTAGGGAAATACCAAAGCCCCAAAAGCTGAGCTACGAAAGAGAATAGCAGGCAATAGCAAAAGACCTTGAGGAACATGAGCCTAATTATAGAAGTCAGCCATGCATTTTGTTATCACTCCATTACAATGAATGGAAATGAGGCTGGGATTGAACATCTCTGCTCAGGAACACCTTGGGAACAGGAGTAGGGAAACACCTGATCTGCCCTTGTATTAGTTATTTAAGTTCAGAGAACTGATACAGAGCTGATTTCAAAGACAAAAAATAATAATTGCTAAAGATCAGAAGTTCAGAAAACATATTCGAAGAGGGACTGAGTAAATAAAATTCCTATAGACATTTTTTCATAACAGTCAATGGGGCAGGTGAGCTAACAAGGGAACTCATGACAGGGAGAAATAACCATTAAACTTCATGGTTACTTGTTTAGAAACAATTTTCTTGTGCCAATAGCTAGAAATTGTGCAAGCTTCAATACTTTTATTTGTACTTAAGTGAGAGGCCACTTGTCAAATATTTGCACAGAATAAACCTCAGTTGAAAGCATTTGAATATACACTTTGCCTTTTGCTTTAAATATGGTACTAATCCCACCTCTATTCAGCCGAATACTTAAGAGTCATGCTGTGCTGAACCGTATCTCATCCGTCTTTCAAGATTCCGCAATAAAAATTATTGTTTTTTTACTTCAGCAGTGAACAAAGTGATTCCCATGCACAGTTTGTTTGTAAAACACTTTGTCAACCAAATGGATCTTAAGAAACTGCATATTCTTATAAAGCAAAAACACAAACAGACACCCTCCCCCTTTTAAAATGTGAATGGCAGTAGACAAACACGACAAACCAAAGCCAGCTAGACTGCTGATTCCTTTGGGACAGACAAGCTTGTTTGCAACAGCATCAAAGACAGCAGACAGACAGCCCAGCCTGCTGCTGGGATGATGATGCTAATAAACAGTGTGGAGGTGCTAAAGTAGATGACATGGTGCTGTTTCAAGAATCAGGCCCCATAACAAGTGTCTGAGGATAGGCTGGTGAAAATGCCTAGTGCTTCTCCTCCTAGCCATTTTTCTGAATTATTTTGCCACTCCTGCCTAAGCTTGTGATAGAGGCAGTATTTTTCTTTCTGTAGACAAAGATCCATTGTTTAACGCTTCTGAATGCTATGACAACTAGAAGGGTGAAAGGCAACCTGCAAGTGACAGTAAATGCATTCTCTCTCGTTTTTAATATCCAGTGTGTATATCTGTAATGCACTGTTCAGCATGATTCTCCAAGGCTGCTTCAACAGACAGCTGGCAAAGTCGATCCATTGTCAAAGCAATAGCAGCTTTTGCTCTTCAGTCAAGAAGTTTTGGGATGATATAGTGGCATCAGTTGGAGGCACAGATTGACATGGTTTGGATGCAAAAAATGAAATATATTCCCCTACCCAACTGACCCTGCTTTTGTTTGCCCTTTTCCTTCCTTTTTGTAGCTTAGCTTAATAGATCCAAACAGCCTTCATACCACAACAGAGAAACATTTCCTGCCCAGTCAGCAGAGCTAGTTTCACATTTCCACTTAAACTCAATGTTCTCAGGACACATTCAAAACAGAAGACAGATGTTTGATAAGTATCTAGTCTGGGTGGAAAGATAGAACATTGTGATATATGAGGAAGAGAAGCAGAACCTTTTCATTGCTCCTAGGTGAAAAAACACATTGTCTTAGCATTTGCAGTGGAAATCTAGATTGCATCACATAAAGATATGCCACACAGTGCAAGTTTGCAACTGGCTTTGTTCTGGTTTTGGAAGCATTTTTATACTGATACCCATCTCAGACTAGTAAATTTGACAGCATCTCTTGGCTAGATAAACTGCTGCCCCCTTGCAGGTCACTAGGTGGTGATGGGGAATATTTAAACAGCTCTTAATGCAGATGGTGAAGCTGCAGACCTTGCCGTATTTAATAAGTGAAGGAACACTTGCTGCTCCCCGTCATTGCTTTCAATTCTGCTCACATCATGTAATCTCAGACAGCACAAATTGCCATCAGTGTGAGATACCAGGAATGCCTCAAAAACCATCGTGGAGTTCAGTAGGAGGTGGAGACTGAAGAGCATCTCTAGGCCATCCCTCTGGGGTATAGTGTTAATTAACAGGGTTCTATCTAAAGAATTTGTTGAGTTGGTTATTTGAAAGAAAAAAAGTCCAGCTGGGATTCTAGAAACAGGACCCATTTTAAATTATATTCCTTTTTATACAGCTTGGACACAGCAGAAACAAGTGACTAGAAGGGAAAAGTCTTCCTAAGATAAAAAGGAGCTGGCTGCTCTCTGCTGATGCTTTAGCACCATGCCTACCAGTGTTTGAGAAGAACAAAGCTGAGAAACAGAGATTTAGCACCGATAAGATAAAGCCACTATCTCTGAAGCACTTGAACCCCACAGCCCACTAGAAAACCACTCACAGACAAAGCCTTGAGCCTGAGAGGGAGACACAGAATGGGAAGCTAAGCCTGTGACACTTCGAGTCTGCCTTGTTAAGAGTCGGCCTGGAGAAATAAACACCAAAAAACTATCAGCTGATATGTTTTGTTGCTTATTTCAGGGTTGGGGAACAGAAAAACTCAGAAGAGGAAACAATTCTTCTGTATCCCAGACACCCACCTAGAACTTGAAGCAGGAATTCCCAGATCTACCCACTCTTACCTATTCCCAGTGGCTTGGAGCCAAGAAAACCTTTATCTTTTCAGGAAGTTTCTCGTCTCCATTTTTTTTTTTCCTTGCACATATTAAAACACCCTAAATAAGAGAATTTTTAAGTGCTGACAAAGTGGAAAGTATTCAAAGAAGAGCAAGGAGAAATGAATTATGAGTGCTGGAGGGACTCACTCGCAAGGAAAGATTAGAAGAACTAAATATGTCTAGCTTGGCAGAGAGATGACTAAGCAGGGGGAGGGAAGTGATAAATGTCTACAAATATTTGAAGGGCGTATACACTGAGGAGGGAGATTCTGCAGTGTGAGCCATACCAGGTGGTGGGATTAGGAGCAAAGGGATGGAATCAGAAAAGGAAAAAAAAAAAACCACAAACAAAAAAACCACAATAACAAAAATACCCCCCACTCCCCCCAACAACAACAAAAACTCACAAAGCAAAAATTCAACTGAAGACTAGGTGAACTAAAGTCCCTATGAAAGCGATATATACTCACGTCCCCCACACAGGGGACATAGAGATTTTCTCAGAGGTAGAAAACTCAGTATACGAGACATATGGGAGGGCTGTGTGAGTGCTTTGATGCATGCAGAACTAAGGGAAAGAGTTGTGCCTTGATGCTGTGAGACAAACAGGAGCCTCAGTGGACAACAGGTGTTCCACAAACACTGTCAATTAGTGAACTTCAGACAGGAAGCAAGGGTAGTTTTGTATCCAATTGAAATCACAAGAGGAAGGTTTTGGGGAATAATTTAATGACCCTGAACTTGGTAGAGCTACAGGACATTATCTAACCAGATATACTGCAGACATATGGTGGTCCCCGGGAAGCAGAAAGCTTTGGGTCTGTTAAGTGTTCAAAAAACTTGGTTGTGGAAAGCCTGAAAGAACAAGAGGGAGGACAAAAGCATCATATTCCTCCATCTTGACCCAGGTTAACCACCCCCCAGCTTAAAGAGGGTGAAAGGAGACAGGATAGAATGTGCTTCATCCCCCAACTTAGTTTCTGATGCCAAGCTCACCAGTGTTCCCTTTAGCACCTTTAAATTCAGGAGCCAAATGTAGCCAACTCCTCCTTCAAGAAAACAATAAACCTATTTTCCTTCTACTTTCAGACATAAAGGACCCCAGCCTCCAGCACAGATGTCCCCCTAGTACATCATTTCAAGCTCTCTCCTGCTATACATCAGAACAAGTGGAAGGACAAAGCAATCAAGAGATCATCTCCAAGGGCATGTAATTGAAGGTTATATTCTAGACCTAGTTCAGCTGGAGTCCAGCCAGGACATAGAGCTCAATTGCTTTAGAGGCACAGATGAACAGTGCCTTCTCCTGCCAATACATGAGGGACAGATCTCTATTTTTGTCCTCCTGGACCAGTGTCGCTCAGCCCTCTGTCCACAACACTCAGCTGTTTTGCCTGAGAAGATGGCACAGGTCCAAGGTAATGCAATAAAATGCTTTGAGTCCTTCCTTAAGAGACAGTTCTCCAGTGCTAAACCTCTCCCTTGGGCAACCTTGTGTAAACCAGGCAAAAGGAATTCCCACAAGTCTGCATACAGGAAGCATGTCAAGGCCCTTCTCTTTTAACTGGATTTGATTTAAAGTTCGATGGAAAACCACAGCCTCAGCTTTTGTTTTCAGGGTGCCCCATGTCCCTGTCAGAGGACTGCAGGGATAAAGTCCTGTGACAGAGAACTCTGTAAACTGTGTGATGTGATGCTCATCTGTTTGGCAAGTAAAGTTAAGTCAAACAACACCGAACTTTTGTAGGAGGAAACAAAGAGAGACAATATTTGACCGCAGTGACATTTCAAGCTGATGACTATGTTCCTCTAACAACCAACAGAAACAGGGGTGCAAATGAGGCAGCCAGAGGTCACAGAAGTTTGTGTGGTGGATCAGCCCAACTGGACAATAGCATCATAAGAGAAAACATATTTCCCCTCTCTCCCTGCAGAAAACTAACACATTGCTGAGTATGGCCCTTCACATTTGAAACAACAGCACTAAAAGCCTCAACACAAGGAGTATCCTATTTTGCTTGGGGAAAGCACAGACAAGGGAAGAACTTCATCTTCGCGGGACAGAAGCGGTAGAGACACATAGCAGCTTTTTGGGGGTTTCCAGTATTCCAGGCACTGCAATTCAAGCCCAAAGCCAGCCATTGTTTCCAGTAAGCCAAAACCTCTAAGTAAAAGATGCTCTTAATAATTCCCACCAGAAATTACACTGGAGAGCCATCACAAGGTCCTCTCACTCCAACAGAGTTGGCTGCCCAACAAACAAATTCTTATCATCTGTAAGAACCGAGTCTCAGAGCTCCTTGTTCACAAACCAGGCCTAGCACAGAGCAGCTGCAACGATCCTCACATGTGGAAACAAGCATTAGACATCCCAAGGAAAACACAGTAAGACAGGTGATAACAGATACGCTCTTCCAAAAAACACAGTTCTCCTGCTAAAAGAAAGGATGAGAAACCTCAACAGAGCTATCACATAGCTCCTGCTCTCCTTATACTGTAAGAAACATAATGACATACCTTGGTCTGAGGGCAGCACTGCATAAAACAGGCACTGAGTCCATTGTAGAGGCAGGTTGGGTTTTGACACATCAGGAAAAGCCACAGCTACTGTTCAAGACTCAGCTGAGCAAGTTCTGAAGTCACAGTACCCGTAGCAACGCAGTCATAATGAAACAGCCAGGCTTGTCCTTATGCAACATCACGGATTCCAGTGTCCAGGCATGGCTGTAGGGAGTACAGTCCTGTTATAGCTCTTTTTATTAATTAACCAGATGTTTAACTTCAGCATCCTGGCTAAATTCCAGCATGGAGAATTACATTTCCTTTCTCTACCCAGCCTTCACTCCACAGCCTCAGCCAGAGCAGCTTTTCCCCAACACACTCCTGGTGCAGTCTCTGCTGAGCAGGTGCAGTGAGTTACCCCAGAATGAGCTGCATTTCAACAGCAGGTGAGAAACCACTCTTCAATCTGCATGACCCCAAGTCTCACAGACCCTACTGTGTAAACATAAGGCACTATTATCTCCACTCTCCACATGGAATCACTTTATGGAATTTATTATTATTATTTGGAACTCAAATTGAAACCCTCTGGCCATGTAGGAACAGTAAGCCTGCTTAGGGAACACAGGAAGCAGCTAAAGTGGTGAAGAGGCAAAGATTTATAACAGACAGAAAAGAAATTTTCTTTTCTAGCAACAAGCTCCATCTTCCTAACCTATTTCTGCTGTTCCTGCTACTCTCTACCAAACTTCTGACAGGTCTTAGAGACTAACACTTACCATGCTGCAAGCTGTTCCTCTAAATCCCATTTCATCATAGTTTATAACCACCTGGCTAGATTCCCTGGGTGGTATTTTTCACTCTTTCTTGTAGTCCTTAAGAGTACCTGTATTGCCCATACTACAGCCTCCACATTTACCAACCCCTTCTTCTCTCCACCATCACCTCAGCTGCCCCTAATCTTTTTGTGTCTTCCTGCCAAGCCCCCACCCATTCAAATCACCACATTAGAGAGAGATTGGCAATGGCTTTCACCTGTCTCCTAAACAGAATTGCAACCTCAACCCTTTCCTTTGCTTCAGTAAAACCTATTTCTGTGAGATTTTTAAAAATATATTTATTCTCCTGATAAAATGCTGCTAAGTGAGGATTTAGAGGGAGATCTATGAAAGGAGAAAAATAGCAATGACAATGAGGAGTCCTCCCCAGATTATCTTTCTGAAAGCTCCAAATGGGTTTGTAACAGCATGAAAGTGCTTCCTGATTATTTCCAAGCTGAAGCTCAGAAAAGCCTCCAGAGTGGACAGGAGAGGGGAGAGCATGGATGTCAGCAACTGAACAGGAACATGTTTAAAGGGATGGGGGGGCGGGTAAGGAATATACAAAAAAAAATATGCAGGAAGGAGTGTGACAGAAATTCTCTGGTCCCTGGCACTTTCCCTGTGATGCTAAAGCAGCCAGGGTGGCAGAGTTACAAGGGGGACTCTGGGCTCCATTTTTTTTTTCCCCCCCACTTTAAAAACTTTCAACTATTCCCCACTGTGATGGGGGGAGCAGTTTCTTAATCTCTAGGTCTGTGTGCACCCACTTTATGCTCTTCAGCAAGATTTTGGAGCAGAAGTTTCAACCAGGGCTTATCAATTTCCCTCCAAACTGTCAGACACATCTTCCTACTTTACAGTGACTTGTCCCTTCATATCTTCCTCTTGTAATATGAATAAGGCTGAACCCCCAGACACCCTGGGAGAGCACAAGGGCAGGACCTGGACAGATGCCACCACTGTTGCTCACACCTGTCCCTGGAAGCAGCAGCTCTGGTTTGTGAGGGGACCAAAAACCTCACACTGTGTTCCCATGGTAACCAAAGTGTCACGTTCATCACCCTCTCATTTCTGGAAGAAAAAGATATAGGTCTGATGAAGAAAAATCCAGGAGTCTCAAAGGGTTTTGCTGAGGTTGGGCAGTGATTTAACATCATTACTCACACCATCCATGCCAGGGGTTGCGGCGTGGTGGCACACAGGTTTGAGCAGGAGGCTGTCTGGTGTTAAAATACATCCAGGCATATACATACAGTTCATGCTTCATCTCCTTTGTCTTACTTTGAAGCCAGGGACACATGATCAAATTACAATGGCTACAGAAGTTACTAGATGTTAACAGAAGTTTCAGCTTCACCCTTTCTAGCTCATATCTGGGGATAATGGTTGCTATCAGTTATCTTTGCTCAGTGGCACACGGTGGCTTATTAAATCAGAGTAATTTAATAATATGGCTGAAGTTGGAGTTGCTCTGCCCAGGGCAGCAGAGACCTCTGTGTACACCGAGTGCCCTCAGTGAGCTGCTACAGCCCCATCATCCCACACCTTCCTCTGTGTCCCAGAAACCAGACCCAGCTGGGCTCCAACATTTCCATTAGCAGGAATCTGTATGAGCTTCTCTGCTGTGAGTACACAGCAACAATTAAACCATCACCAGGCAGATTTGAACATGGGGGAGCTCACCTTTCAGTTCTAAGACAAACATGCTACAAAATGGAGTTGAAGATGCATCACTGGACACTTTTGGAGCTCTCTGATGTGTTCTTGCTGGAGGCATGAGAAGATCTAAGGCTGGAGGATTTATTTCAATCACTTTAAAATCAGTTCCCCCAATTAGTAGGCATTTTTATGGAAAAAACCAACAACAACAACAACAAAAAAAAAACAACAAAAACAAAGTAAGAGGAACTTCCAGCCTGAACTACAGAAAAGAGAGACTTTTAAAATGATGCTTAGGAGAAAGCATCTGCTCGTAAAAGAGGACCATGCCTGTGACTGAGATGAAAAGGGGAAGGGAAGAACGGAAGAGACTGGCAGCTTTACAGACAGTCCCTGGATAAGGCAGCATTAAGTGATTTTAGCGGTCCACTGTCTCTACATCCCCACGCTGAAGCATCAGTCTAGCAAGGTGCAATATTTAGGTGATCTGGTATCATAAGTCAAGGGAGATCATGGGGTAATATCCCCTGACACTCAGGAGTGGGAGGAGTCTAAAAAACTCCAAAGTCCAAAACACTAGTGAAGTTGCTACTAATCCTTCATTTGAATCCTCAGTTTTATTTTTATTTGTTTTTCTCTCCCTAGGCAGTTTAGCTGGCCCAGTAGTTCAGTGTTCAATTCAGATTTATACCTGTAACTGTGGCAAGCACCTTAGCTAAGACGTTGCCCTTTTGTTGCAAACTTGGTTTCTCTGACATCCTCAGACTATCAGGGCTACAACACCACTACTCCAAGGCTTCATACTTCTGACAAGGTGGCAAGGTAGCTGTGTGATGCTGCAAAGACAATAGGCTTTTTCCAGATCCCTGTAGGTGTTTAACCAAGCAGCAGCACCTCTGAGTCACTTACGGATTGCTCACAGCTAGCTACGCTGGGAAAACTCAGTCACCTTCAAGATATTAATAGATACAAAGTTCCTTTATTCCTGGGGAGTGGGCAGGGGACACTTCACCATTTATGACCTGCAATTACTCTCCCACCCAACAGAAAAGACTTTTTTGGCCAGTGTCTACAATTACTGGGGCATGAGCGGTGTGATTTCTAACAGGGCCAGACAGGACCGAGCGTCCCAGTGTGCCACTGTCTCACTCTCCATCTCTGTCCCTTTGTGATGCTCAGCCTGCCGAGTGCTTCCCATCAATGGCATGGGGTTACCAAGCAACATTTGTCGTGTCCCTCAGTGGGCTGATGATCAGATTTTTAAGACAAGGGTTTGTTGTGAAGGGTGAAGTAACTTTCCCCTCTCTCTTTCTGTCTCCTCTCTTGATGAGATGAAAAATGAATCATTCCGAATGTGACAGATCAAATCCTGCATTCGGTTGCTCTGGGGGTAAATCTTGTTGAAATTTGTCTTTGGGGAATAAATTCACTGCTAGATGCTAAGACTGGAGCTGCACACCCAGCACACACATCCGGAATGCAGCTAATGTTCCTGCATCATCCACATCAGAAAAAGAAGCTAGAACTGGCCAAATCATAGATAAAATTATTGGCAAATAATTTATTCAGCCATAGTCACGAAGGAATTAATCTTATCCATTATTCTCAAACATGACTCAAGTAATTCCTGGAAATAACACAGCTAAAGTCTCTTGCTCTGCACTGCAAACCCTAAGATTTAAATTCTTATTTAATACCACAGCTCATTCCCTTTTGCTATTACGTTCAACAGTGTGCTGGTGCTGTTCATGTGCCAATGACACAAGGTTATAAGGCTGAGACAGTTCAAAATGTTCTCTCCGCATCAGTAAAGCTAAAAAGTACAAAGCAGCTCTTAACCCGAGAGCAGTCAGACCATCTGGCACAGTGGCTTCAGTGTGTGCTCCAGGGCTCTTGGCATCTACCTGGGCACCATTGAGAGCGTGTGCTCTGATCCCAGTTTCTTCTGGGATGTAGCCCCCCTGGACCACCCATGTTTAGTATATTTGGGTCTGGAGGAACGAGACTGGCAGAGCAAAGGATGGGGCTACCGAGCTGGATGGGGGATGCTCGGAAGCAGAGCCCTCCATGGGAGAGGCTGGAGGTGTGTTGACATAAATAGAGGTGCGTGAACAGGCAGCTGAGTTTCAGCTTTGTGCTTTTCTATAACAATAAATGGATTCTCCATGGTATCATCTTTGTCGTTTAAGCAAAATAATGCCCTACAAGTGTGAGTGTGGGATACTGTCTTGGATTGGGTTTAAATTTAGGTGTTCTGTCTGAGTTGGTTTTTTAGCTTCACTCAGAAGTTAATGAGGCAAGTGAGTATCTCAACAAAGGATCCTTTCCATGTATCTTAGGAGGGGATGTAGACCCTCTAGAGGTGTACATCTGTCTACATTTACTCTCTCTGTACAGAGTAATTTAGACTAGATGCCCAGCTTCTAGGAGGTTAACGTTCATGAAGATGAAACCTGGCCTTCAGGAGTAATTTCTCAGCTGGCGTGCACCTACCTTACAATGATTTAGTATATTTATTTAGTTCCTTATGAAAATGTGATGTCAGAAAGTATTAAAAGCTTTCCTAAAACAAAGACATATGTTACTTCTGCCTTATACTCTAAGGCAACTGGCCAACAAAAGAATGAAATTAGATACCCTAACAAGTCTGTGTTGATTGTGTTTTATCACCTTCTTATCCTAGGGCTGCTAATGAATTGTTTCATAATTTGTTGAGGTTTCTCTGTAGTCACTCAGCTTAGCTGGCTGATTTATATTTACTGGCTCTTCCTTTTTATACTTTCACAAACAAATACCCTATTTGCCCCTCTCCTGTCTGCAGAATCCTCTCAATACAGGAGAAGCTCTTGAAGTCCATTCCCAACTGTTCACAGGCTGCTTTCCTTGGACAACCGGCAGGGAATTCCCTCAGGTCCAACTGTTTGAATTCACTTACTCAGTGTAAGGATTCTTTAATTCACACCCCTTTGTTCCGGCCTATTCCCATCCCGTAATCAGTATGACTTCTGTTATATATATCTGGTAGCAACTGTTTTGGTGATAAGTGGAGTTAAAAAGTCAATGACGATTCCAAACCTCTCCATGTGCTCTCCTTCTGTGGTACATAGAGCACACTTTCATTCCTTCTAGTGTATTTATAGGATTTCTTTTTCTTCCCTTGTGTGTTCCTAGCCACCTCTAGCTCATTCTGTGCCAGGACCTTTCTGATTTCATCCACACATGCCTTGCTATCATTTCATTCTCATTCTTAATCATCTGCTGCTTCAACTTCTTTAAACTGTTAATTTATCATTTCAATGCATCGATGAGTTCCTCTAACACTTTTAATGTTTCACTTTTCTTCTATTCCCCTCCCTGCCTTAGGAGATCTTGTCATTTTACCTCTGCTCTAATCTCTAAGTCAGTGCTTGCTGGCGTGTATTCCTCTTTCCTTGACCCAACCTATCAATTCCCTGATGTTTCACAGCCAATTAATTCTTCTTCTGCTGTTCTTACTTTCTCTTTTACATGTGTCTGGGAAGCCGATTAACTCATAGCTTGGTATATGTACTAAGGCTTTATATTCTTCCTGTTTAGCCCTTATACTCCTAGCATTTGGGCAGAGACGTTTCAGATGTTTACCAGACAGCTCCATTTTTCTCCCGAGTGTCTCATTTTCACCTCTATTAAATTTCCCATTTTCCCAACTTACTAACCAGCATGCTGCCTGCTTCTTGGAAGATCACTATGCTGTCAAAAAATCCAAAGGGTTTTTGTCAACACTATCCATGCCTTCACCTGGAGGATTTGCCTGGTCCATCTGTGCCACCTTCCACCGAGACCAAAAGAGACACAACTGCCCCTGGAAAGGAGTTAGCAATGAGCACTGATGGGCACTGTTTTTGTTTTGCTGCTGGCAGATATATGATGGAAGCAGGAATTAATCCCTCCTATTTGCCTTCTCGAGGGATATAAAGTTGTGTTGTAAACACTGGTGATTTAAGCCTCATTGTGACCCCTTTCACTGAAAATAAATATTAATAACTCCACTTCATAGATGGGGAAACAAGCACAGAAAAGCTAAATAACTTTTTTAATGGAAATGCTGAGGCAAAGGCAGGAAACCCTTGCAGATCTGTGAATGAGCTGCCAGAGCACATACTGGAAATCATGCACAAAAAGCCTTCAGTTGGGCATTTAGCGACAAGGGGGCAAGAAACAGGGTTGTGATTGCAATTACATCAGCTGGTGAGGAGCCAGCCCTCAGTGCCCAGAGCTCAGTTAACCAAAGGCTGTGCTAGTTTACTGGGGCCGGACTTATTGCCAGGGCATCCAATGGATGATCATTTTTAGTGGTGGATTTGTCTTCCCCTCTTGCTGGTCCCTGTGTAAAGTACAAGCAGCTTAATCAAAGGCTAAAAAAGCCCCTAATGCCAGAACAGCTGCCTCACCATCTTGCTGGAGACCTTGCTGGACTGTCAACAGGACACTTTTTTCTGCCTTCTCCTTTCTCTCCCACTCCCTCCTGTTCACATCCTTCATTTCTTTCCCTTTCCCTTTTTTTTTTTTTTTTAAGTGAAATAAAAAATCAGAGCACAGAAAAGATGAGGAAAGTAGCCACAAAACTGCTGCATCAACAATAACATGCCACATATCTTCCAAAACCTGTGTGAGGATGTCAGTCCCTGGAGAGGAAACCTAAGGCCAGAAATGATACGGGCTTAACCATCATGAAAAGCACTCACAAAACACAGCACTGAGCACACAGTGCAGCACTGAGGATAAAGACTTGGCTGCCATTTATGGAGTGGGGAATACAACAGCAGATTTATTCTACAGTAGAGAGGGGTGTTTCTTGGTAGCATTAATACTGATACATTATCTGAGGATGGAAGAGGATGCACAAATTGGAATAATTCTTCCATTTCTCTGCCTTTGTATCCCCAAAGTGCCCCCTACTCCTATTCCCCTCTGCTCTCTTCATCCCTCCCCTTCTTCCTCTCCTCTGATTTATTTATTCTTTCTTTAGCCTTCTTCATCTTCTCTCAATGTGATTACGTGCACAGAGTTTTCAGTTCTTCAAGCTTTTGCATATTATCTCCAGCTGGAGCCTTGTGTCCTGCCCTCTGCCTGAAAAACTGTACAAGAGTTTTCAAACACAAATCCTACTCTCCCTAAAACAGGTGTAAATTTTCCATGCTGTGCGTACCAGGCTGTGGGACAGGACAGGCTGAAAATAACCTGCAATGAAGAGACTTTTAAAATTATCTAGCACAGCCTGAAGAGGAATGGCCTAACGAAACATCACCATTGCCATGTGTCATTGAAGTGGAAAGTAGTGATGGCAACTACCACCGCGCTCCCATACAGAATAATTCCAGGTGCCTTCTCAACTAGCAACAGCCGAAATCAGTACAGAGCAAACACCTGGGTAGTTTTACATCCCTATTTCTTCCACTCCTTCCCCCCAAACCACACAAAGTCTTTCACTCACACCTTACTGTATTTGCTGTGAGCAATCAAAGCCTTCCTCATATTTCACATCAGAACTGAGGCTGAATGACTTGGTCAAGAGCACATAGGAGGTGTGTGGCAGAGCAAGAAATATAATCTGAGTGTCCCAAATTGGCTGCCAAACAGTCACCCACTCATGCTTTGAGTCTCTAAGTGATGGGCAGGGGCAGCGGATAAGACAGGAGATAGTGCTATCACCTGCATCTCTGCTTTTTGGCAGAAGCAGAGGAGGAGTGGGGCTGCTGCCTTTCCCCCTCCCTAATCTGCTTCCTACTTGCTTCAAAAACAACCCAGTGAATGGTTGTTTATTATTATTATTATCACTGTTATTTTCCAGAGTGCTGTAAAACCAGGGGATAGAGCACTCTGACAGCCTCATAACAAACAGCAGATAAAACTAATTAGATTTTGTTCTTCCTTTAGGTTTGCTGACTTGTTTCTTTTATATTTTTATTGTTTAATTATTTATTTTTAGCCCAGAGGTTTACACACACGCGTATTTCACTAGGCACTGGCAAGGCATCCTTTGGATCATCTCTGATAGGAAAGTGAGACAGAGGGTGCAGTGTGATCGCTGCTCAGTGCTGCATCTTCTACCCATGTCATAGAAACCATCGGGGGGAGGAAGGAGAGCGGAGCTATTCACAGCCGCTAAGAGAGTCAGTGAGACAAAAGGCATCAGTAAAAAAAGTTAATGTGCCTGGCAGGAGCCCAAAACTGCTTTAGCATTGGAGACTATGTGAGTGCCTCTAGGACACGGTCTCTTCTGGCCATTAGGGAAATATTTGGCTTGTGTCTCCACCTGACAGCCTTGCTGCCTCTTGAGGAATGGCAAGAGAGGGGAGCAGGGTGACTTCCCTCTCCTCCCTCCCATTTTCCACCGGCTTTTTCCAAATTCTTTGGGATTAGCTAGCGACAGCGAGAAAAGGCACTGGCCTCACTGCTCAGCACTTAGCAGGCTGAAGTGAGGTGACGTGCCTCGGCACAGGGGACAACGGCTCCATTCACTGGGGAAATACCAAACCAGAATTACAAGTGTGCAAGAATAAACAAGGCTGGAGTTAATCTAAAGTTGTTTTACACTCTGTTTCATTAAAGTCAATGCACTTCCGTTCCTCTGAGCAGAGCCTAGTTCTGCTTAATTACCATGACTCAGGGAGAATTTTAATAGCATGGCGAGCACAGCACAGGATGGAGGCCCTCTCCTGACCTCTAGAGGTCTGTCAAAAGAAGAGGAGCATCTGCTCCCCGTAGAAGTTGCTGGAAGAAATGAGTCAGCCCACAAAACTGCTTCTGCTGGAGGTTTCCAGATGCCGTTCCCAACTAGCTGGTCACTCAACCTTCTTGCTGTACTTCCTCTGCTCCCACCTTCTCAGCAGCAGCCCTCTTGTGCTGGGGCGTTCATCTGGTCGTTACCTTCTGCAGCATCCTCACCACTTGCTGACAAGTCATTTGCCAAGGAGAGGACTCGGCCAGACTTTTCATATGGCACAGCAGCATTTAATATGCAGGTGTGGTTGATGTGAGTGGACACTTTTCTCCCAGCTCAGCTGCTGCAGTTGGATCCCAAACACTGAACGCACCTAAGAGCCTTTGTCACCTCTACCTCCTAGAGCTGCCAGCACAAGGACCTATGGAACAGTGGTACTGCTCATACACATTCGGCTCCAAACATGCATGGAAGCTACAAGTCCGCTTTTATTATACCAAGACAACTTTTCCACAGTCTATTCAATGAATCACAACTAGGGCAGAATTTTCCCACTGAACAGAATTCTCCCTAGCATAAGAAATTCAGAATGAAATAGCCAGAAGGCTGAGATTAGTCTGAAGTATTTATAGCCAAAATATTGGTGTCTCATTAAGAAAAATGCTGATTTAAGAAGATTTTTTTTTCATTTGCAATAAGGTGTACCATTGGCAAGCCTCAGTAAACATCGTTCAGTCATTGTCGTGGCAGGGTGTTGGTACAGAACGCAGCACAGAAGAGAAAAGCAGCTCTGGATGTATACATGGACATCTACAGACACATATGTACAATGGTATTTTTTGCCCTGTGTCCTGGGGATGTGCTAAATGCTGAAGATCTTACAGCATGGCCTGTGTGTGCTGCAGTCTGGACTGAGCACTGTGTGAGTTTTTTGTCATACATACAAATGTTGGATTTTGAAGTTAACTGAGCACATATATAGTTTTTTTATTAATAAGCTTTGAAGCAATGTTATACAAACTACTATAATGGGAACACCTGTTTTACCTCTTTTGTCTCCATTCCTGTGAGCCAACCTTTTATGAAAATTCAGTATTGTGTGGAATGAGCCGCACACTAAAGCAAGCAGAACAGGACGTGTACAGAGAACACACACCATACCTAATGAATTAATTTGGCCTAAGAAGCTCAGCTTCTAAGGACCCAAGCTGCCTGTCTTTTGAGCAGCATCATAAAAAGAGAGCTAAAGACACAGAGAACGCTTACGTTCTGGTGAAGACTTCAAAACACATGGATACTGAAAACCCAGCAGGACAGGAAGAAGCTATTTCTCCAAAGAGCAAGCTCCTGCTGGAAAATGTGTCTAAGTAGTCTGGGGAAAGGTGTTCAGAAATGCATCAGAGAAAACCTCTTTGTGCACCAGGAGTTCTCTCCACAAACAGCATAAAGATGAGAGGACAACATGGTGATTTTAGTCACGCATCAGTATAAATAATAATCACTGCTAATGGAGGCCTTATAGGCTGTAATGCTACAACGCACTATACATTCATCCTTCTCCTTGAGCCTTATAGCAACAGAGTTTGGAGCCTCTTCCATTGTGCAATTGGTTTTATTTGGGTTCAAGGCAACTCCTCATTTGCAGTAGAAGAGTCTAAGACACATGAGAAGTTCAGGCAATCTGAGGCGTGAGATGCAGCAATGTGGGCTTCATGCTTTAGGGACGTTGTGCACACACGTGGGTTCTCAGTCTGTGTTCAATTTTCAGGAACTGGGCAGGTAGTTTTAGGAGAAACCTGATTTTCCATTTGGGGATGAAAGGAGAAGCTCCTCTGACTCCATTATGGGAGTTACTAGTAGAATATGTCCTGTATATAACCCAGCAGTAACGTCTCCTATTATATTACTGTCTGCCATAATTGGATCCTGTTGCACGAACTAGTTTTCCTTAGTGGTATCATAATAAAACTAATAAAGAATAACCAGTCACAGCACTGATGCATGGGGTAAATTCACTCTTGGATATTGCCACCATCACTAATCTATTGACAGAATATTGAGGGATCCTTGGCTACCTCAAGAAAACAAGTTTTTCTCCTTAAAATGCCCCAAACACCTCTCACTCCCAATAGGTTTAAATTGTAGGTCTAGTTCTCCAGGATGGACTGTTGTATCTGTACTCTTAGCTGGAAGGATATTTCACAGAGAAAATATAATTTCACAGCATCTGTGGAACAAATTCTACACCTGGGCCCATCAGTTCAGGCTGAAGTGACTCAACTGAGATTACATTTGACTAGTTAATTCCAGCATAGCAAAGAACTGAATTTAGCCCAGGTTTCCAGAGGACTACTCTGTATTCTCACTGGTGCTTTCCTTACTACAGCACATGGGATTTCCCACACTGCTGCCGAGATAGGACCAGCTCAAAAGCATGCACAGCCTGACCTAACCTGTTGAACACCCTGTAAAAATTCTGATCAGACAAAAATCAGATACATGCTCTACAGCTCAAGAAAAATAAATGGCAATGGAGAGATCAGACCAAAAGCATCAGTCACTCTTCCAGGCAAAGGCTGCTTCCCATAATAAAGAGCCCAAACTAGGAAAAGGTGAATCATCTCTGGTTCCTTCATCTCAGAAGACCATTCCTCAGGTCAGTCTGTAAGAAAACACATATTAGAAGCAGCTGTGAGACTAGGGATTTTGTATAGGAATGGATGATGTTCTCACACAGAACCATCTGGGCCAGTGGCCCCTTGCTCTGCCTTGTGTACAAAGCGTAAGGAGTCACTCTCCATATATGAATGTATACAAATTACACAAACATACAGACAATTTTCTATTCAGAACTGGAGCAACACATCTAGGAAGGATGCTGAAGCTGGCAAACAGGCAAATGTGAGCAGCAACCCGTTTGCTTACTGCTCTGCAAGTCAAAGCCTTGTTCACGCAGGGCTGCTCTCAAACCCACTGTACACCCCAAGTGCTGTTGGACTCAGAGGGAGAGCTGTACTGTTGGATCCTGGCTGGCTGGACATATAGAGCCCCCTGAGAGCCTTGGAGCTGCATGTCTGTCCCATGGTCGCTCCCTCATCTTCTGTCTGTCCTTCCACCCACGAGAGGCACTCCTGGATCTCTTGGTCTAACTCCGAGAAGTCCCCTTCTCCATCAGAGTAACTGTCAGTATCATAATCAAGTTCTTCCACACAAGGAGGTTCATCATCAGTCTCCAGGCAGCTGTTGCTGCAGCTTCTGCAGAAAAATCACAAGAAAGACTGGATGTCATCAAAGGAGGGTGTATTCTTTAGGGGTAAGAGCAAGTAACATGGACATACGTTTCCTGGGTTCAATCCTGGCTCTGGTAAATAAGACATGAGATGGCACTAAGAAAGATCCTGTATGTCTTTTTGTCTGTTTCACCATCTGTAAAACAAAGAGTGATACTTCTCTACCTCACAGGCAAACCACATTATTTTTGTTATCACTGTTGTTTCTATTGCTTATACAGAAACAGAGTGCTTTATATACAGATAACACCATTCCTGCCTTGAGGCACTTGCAAGGTTATAGAAGCTGAAATATAGTAGATGAGGAAGTATTTAGTTTCCTGAAAGTTGCTGGTTTAATCATCATCCACCTTGTTGTATTTCCACACTTAGTGTAAGACCTAATTAATCCAGGTGGCTGAAATGCTTTGGCATCTTTTCTTCCTGTTCTGTGCAAGCTCAGAGCACTGCTAACAAGAGGCAGAACAAACAAAAAACAGAGGCTCTCGAGTCTCCAAGCAGACTGACTTCAAGGAGGGTAGAAATAGCAGGAGTGCTTGTGTTTTGAAAGGAGCGTGAAAAGTCTTTGACAGCACAACTTCCCAAGGAAGGGCCAAATTCAGAGGCAAGTCTGACTGGCTGAGGAGAGACTCGAAATGGAAGCTCCTTTTTCTGGCTCTCAGAAGGGTAGGTTATACCACCTTAACCTCCTGCCATTTACTTACAGGAATGGTCACAGGCTTTCTTTACATGTCCACTTTTAATATGTATTGTATTTGTTTAGCCTAATGCAATATTTATGGCATAATTGTAACCACTAGGCTAGCTGGCTCAGGGGGATAAGGTCTTTCTCCTTTCTAGCTACCTAGTTCCCATTTGGCCCTTAGCCCAGGAGAGCAGCTGGGCAATTTTTTGAGACCAGAAAGAAGCCTGCGGTTTCAGTGCTGCCTGGGTCAGAATCTGGATGAATCAGGGGGACAGATACTGTGTTTTTCACCTCCAGGTCAATGTTTTCAATCACACTCAAAGCAGGGGAATGTATTGCTTTGGGGGACTGGGAAAGGAATAATAATCTTCCGCCACTGGGCCAGAGTTTCTAATTTGTCCCAAGTTGGGAAGAATGAATAGCTTGGCAGATGGAGCATACACAGCTCTAATGTGTGGTCTGCTCATTTACATGTCAGTAACTGGAATAATCTTCCAGCTCTCAGCTGTTTCACAGCAGTGCGAGCATCTGAGGTTTCAGAACATACCAAAGGTGTAAAGTATTGCTTTTGGATGTATCGATCCCGTCTCTCTTCTGTACTCCAAAAAAAGTGTAAGATTTTCCTGGCTTGGAGACTCCAGATCTTAACTGTATACAGACTATTCTGCAGGCAGAAACAAGCAGTGTCAACCCACTTCTCCTCCTCTGGCTGATCTCTGGCTTAGTTTACTTCAAAGGCTGGGTATAAAGGATTCTCTGAAAGCTTAATAGAGCTGTACAGCTTAAAAATAAATAAAAGAATAATTATGCACTTTTATAGTTTCTGGCTTCACTTCAGTCTGCCCAGAAATCTGGGTCAGGAAGAACTCATACTGAAATTGGGTATGTGACATGAGACAAAACAAACCAGGACAATCCTCCCAGCACAAACAGCAACAAGCAGTGGTCTCTGCTCAGTCTGACCAGTGGGTTTTATTTATTTATTTATTTGTTTGTTTCCTATGCAGGCATGGCATGAATTATCACGATACCAAATACCTATGATAATGTTCAAAGCTGAGTAAACTCAGGGGAACTAGATTTTTCATTTATAAGCCCTACTCTTGTGGTTTTGCACTCAAAAAGAACCAAAGCATATCTAATTTCAATATTGCACTTGTATATTTGGGGGAAGATGCTAATGCCATTGGGACACAGCATAGCTACCACCCAACTCACTGATATTTTACAGGTGGAATGATTCAGTTTACAACCTAGAAACTGAATGTCAAACATTTACGTTAACAGCAAAACAATTTAAGAGAAAAAAAGATGGCTATTGTTACTTAAAGCTGGGAAATGCCAACTAACAGAGGACCTTCTCAATTTTTTGATAACTTAAATGACTTTAGGACTGGATTTGTGACAAAAACAGGAAAATCTTCTAGGACAAAAGCACTTTACTATGGAAGGGCAATCTGTATGGCATTTATTTACATTGAAGACTGAAAGTCTTTATGAAGCAGCTATTTATGCATAAAATCTTTATAATGGACTTCAAAAGTTCTCCCTTCTAAGATGGGTGCTGTCATGCTGCCATCAAGACCATGACAATTCAGTACTTGGGCAGATATACCGCAGGGGGAGGTTCCCCACAGGTAACGATCTGCCTAGACCATGAGGTCAGGGAAGAAAATTTCTTCCTAGTTGGCTCTGCGTTTTGCTCCTTTACTGTGACAGTGAATGAGCAAGCCAAGTAGCTGTGACCTTAGTAGTGGTTTCTCCAATTTGGACCAATGCCCACTGGATCGATGTCCCCACCACAAATCCCATAACGAGCAACCAAAGAGCAAATAGATGGTGCCAACTTCCTCTCACTGCCAACACAGGCTGTAATCACACCTATGACTTAAAAGTTGAAAGGCTCTTTATCACACTACTACACTCTGTCCAAGTCATCACGTGTTGCTTCGCCTCATCACAAAGAACCAGCTCCTTTAGGAGACAATGCAAATGGTGAAACATGGTAACGAGCAGAAATGCCAACATCTAGACTATTGCATATCACTGCAGAAGGTGTGATTTGCTTGCTTTTCCAACAAAGAGTTGTGGGAGTTTTTGTTAGGGGCTGTTTACTTTTTAACTGATTTTTAAAAGCTGCAAAATAATTCTGCCCCCCCAAAAGAAAAAAAAAAATAAAAAAGAGAAAAACCCCAGGGGACATGAAACAGATTTAGCAAAGAATAATAATGTTGTCTTACAGAAGGTAAACAATGAGGAAAACCAATGACATTACATTAAAGAACTCCAAGACAAATACAGTCTACGAATACCACTGAACGTGAACACAGTACAGAAGAAGGGGAGGGAAGGTTAGTAATATATCTTCAGCCAACAGTCCCCCAGCCATCACAGTAAAACATGTACGCATGTTGGTTCGTCTACTAATTCAAAACCTACAGCCCTGTAGCCCCCGTCTATTCCAGCCGACGGGAGCCACAAGAGCAATTTGCAACTTTATGATGTGATAAATAGAATTCCTTTGGTTTGATTTTTAATTTGCATATTTATTGAGATATTACTTGATCTTAATTAGTTCTCCTTTTGTATGTGGGTGTGTTTGTTTGTTTGCTTCGTTTTGGAAAGCAAGCAAGATTTGGTACCCTGTAAAATCATTCTCGTTTTTTGCTGACTTAACATGAGGAGAAAGAGAAGGGAGCCCAGTTCCTCCTTACACATCAGTGTAACTGGAGCTTTCTGGTATGACTGGAAAACACTTATTTCAGATGCTTCCTGCAAACCTCTGATTCTAAGTCAGCCCACCTGTTAGGTCACAGTTGGACAGAAACCTTGCAAGTCAGCTGTCCTGCTTAACTGCACGTAAGAAAAGACAGTGTAGAATTGTGTTTGACAATATATAGCTACATGTTGTGCCAGGGGATGACTGATGATCTTTCTTCTCATACGTAATTCTCCTTCACTTCTGCATACACTTCCAGGGCATGGAGAAAAACTAGATTTTTCCCTCACATTTTGCTTGTGTGGCAGGTCACTCGCTCTCTGTATATACTTCTGAGTGGCTCAAAATACAATGTGTTTTATTTTTTCTGCTGGAAAGAACACGTACTGACGACTGTCCCTCTAAGGGTATCTGCGACTACAGTTCAGGGCTGCTGCTTGACCTTCACTTGACAGACCTTGCAGGGTGTTAGAGAAAGAAATGGAGCATTTGCTTTTTTAAATTTTCTTCATATTGCTCCTCTCACTCTTGTAAAATTTGCTACAGTCTTGCCAGAGTGAAGCTAGGAAGTGAGTGCTTAAATGTTTCACACAAAAATGATTTATGTCTGACCCAAACAGGCCAAGTTCTCAGCAATAACAGCATTCACCTGAAAAAAGGGTGAGTTTTCCTCCACTCAAGCAGGGACTGGAGAACTCGCTGAGCTCCCTGGCCACAGTTAACACCTGTGCAGAAGGGAAACAGCTCATTCTTTTTCAACAACATCACGTCAATTGTATGAACAGTTATATACATGCTGGTGAGTAAAGTGTCGTACAGCTTTTAAAGAGGCGCTGCTCTCTCTGCAATGAATTGGGATTGCCTTGCCTGTCTTTTTTTTGACATTACAATTCCACATATGTCACCAAATCTAAAAGGGTGTGCAGTCTTGCACGGTTTTGCTTTTTAGGAATCCATATGTTTTATTAAAAATATTTTACAGGAACACTGTTTCTGAAGTCTTGTAATGAATCTAAAATGAGTCTTAAGCAGATGCATTTGCAGTTATCCCAGAGTATAATTTTGCCTTTAATAGCTTCATTAAGTAGTATTTTAGGACATAAACGAAACAACTATGATGCTTTTAGGTAATTACACCTGTAAGAAATACACTACAGCAACAAGTTGCCAACAAAGAAGGGCTTCAGTCTGGCCTTTGTGTCTTGATTTACTTGCTACAAGCTGTGGTGCACACCTTGTAATGACTTTCCAATTTCATCTCTGCGATCCAGGAGCTCCCCAGAGAGCAGCCTGGCTTCTCCTCCTGCCTGAGAACAGCCAGACCAGGCTCCGTTGAGTCCCTGACCTCGCCAAGGGAGGGAAGCAGCTACAGACTGATGCAAGATGGCTCCAGCTGAAAGAACTATTGCATTTGTCTCCTTTGTGGCCACACAATAAACAATAATGACATGAACTTTGTAGGCTCCCTTGAGATTTCCCTTTCCAAAGATTCTTTGCCAAGGACTTTTTCATCTTACAAAATCTCCTGAGAAAATGCATGCTAAAGTGAAGGCAATGCCAGGTGCCCTGGCTTTCAGCCCACTATGGCCCATCCTTTCATTAACAATATGAACACAATTAAGTGCTGCCTTGAATTCTGTTTGCTATGGCTGAGAGATGTTTGGTCTTGTTTTGAGTGTAGTTTGTGTTTTGTTTTGTTTTGTTTTTCTTCCTGCTGTAAATAGCCAAGAGAAAGGTATAATTCATTGCTAAGACTCATACTAATTAGTTTTTCAGGAGTTCCCAGGGTAATTGTACACTGCAATATTTTTAATTGATTTGACCAGATTAAAATTGGATGTCTGGTGCACCAGTTAGATAAGTAAGGAGCAAGTCGGGCTTTAGAATTCAGAGAGATGGGAAGACAACTTGTAAATAAAGGCAGAGCATGAAGAGCAAGAAAGCAGGCTGACTCCTGGACAATACTGTCCCCTAATGTTCATTCAGGCTTGCAACAATTTAGCCCTGGACAGCATTTCTCTTGCATCTAGCAGAAACTCTCTTAGTCTTCTCAAGAATGAGTGTTTCCATTCCCTTTATGGGTGAGAAAATGGCTGATGTCTGCTGTAAGAGCAGAGTACACACCTCTCATTGCACATGGCTGGGAAACTGAAGAGCCTTGCATGAATAGAAAGAACTGCAATTAATTGAATTACAGCATGTCTTTGGTACAACTTTGATCTTTCTGTGAAGGACAAGTTTGTACAGAGGAGAAGCAGGCATTTTTCTCCCATTTGAAGGGTCCTAGCTTGACATTACATGCTATCCTGGATTCCAGATATCTCAGTTCAAAACTAGGCATGTTTCTAATGCTAACCAATAAAATTCACACAAGCTGTTCCTCAGGCTTGCAGGATGGAAAAGCTGGTGAGAAGCCAAGAGCTGTGGATTTGGTCTTACGAACAATCATTAATTTCTTCGTAATGGAGAACCAATCTATAAATCAGTGCAGGGCTAACACTGCATCTTTAGCATTCTTATAGCTGTAGGCTTGTTAAGCATTAATAAAACCCACTGACTTGAACAGATGCAAGTCAGCCACGAAATGGAGCTATGACAGTTGGCACAGACCCCAAAGATAACTAGCTTTCCCTCTCTTGCCCTTCAACAGTTTTAAATATTTTGTCTCTTTTTCTTTAATACATTTACATTTCAGCACATTAAAGCACCATCCTGAGCGTACTTCAGGAGAGATTTGTGAAGTTGTATATTCCCTTTGGTTTGTGGTGATGCACTGTTCCACATAATGCAATGCCTGGCTTGGAGAAAACACTCAAGATATCATAAATCTGCTGCTTGGAAAGGCAGATGTGAACAAAGCAGCTGCATCCCCATCAGCTCTGAAAAGCTAAATCAGGGTGCTAAGTGAAGTTTCCACTTACTTATGGTGTGAAGGTAAAGATGAACATAAGCATGGGCATAAGCATTGTAAAGTCTAGCTGTATCTCCACAGACATGCTGTGCAGCCTGCTAAATTTCAGTCACATCATGTTCAGTGACTTTGTGCAAACAGGGAAACAATTCATTCACCTCAAACTGCCACCCAGCCCTGGCTTCTGTCTGAACTCCTCAGCAACA
Organism: Streptopelia decaocto; assembly: GCF_964273445.1. Classification (NCBI taxonomy): domain Eukaryota; kingdom Metazoa; phylum Chordata; class Aves; order Columbiformes; family Columbidae; genus Streptopelia; species Streptopelia decaocto. Next base: position 5,986,624 of record NC_138664.1, read on the forward strand.
TGAGACATCCATGAAGAAAATTTGAGTCCTGACTATCTTTATCTGCACAGTATGGTGTTCCTGAGATTTGGGCCAGATTCCTGGAAACCAGAGTTCAAGCTCTGGAACCCAAGTTTTAAGCAAGTTGAAGACCTTCATAAGAAGACACACGATAAGGCACTGTTAGGAGCCCAAGCCTGGGTTAGAATGTCTTGTGAACGCACAGTTCTGGTCTTGCTTTTAGATCTATATTACACTAAAACTTGGGAACAATATCATGTAGCCTCAGCTCTGGACCAGCACACAGGCAGCCCAACCCATGTTTGCTGTTGAAATCAGGTAGAAGATCTTGTTCAACAAGTAGCTGTGAGATGTCTCATAGGTATATTTTGCTATGTTTAGCTAGATATTGCAGTCTTATGCTGAACAGAAATTTATGTCTAGCTCCAATGAAGCTGCTAACAGTAAATGGTTTAAAATCTGGTCCATTGTGATCTTGTTACATTCATTAAAAATGTGACAAAAACAAAGGAAATATAAGACAGGTGACATAAAATAGATGGGATAATATCCATCCACCAGGCAGCACTGTCAGTGGCTTGGATTTTACTCTGAGTTCAAGAATCAAAAGAAAAGCTCCCAAAACAGATAACATTTTGGCTTTCTACAGCTTAAGCTTCCTGAGAAATATGAGCAGTCAAGTCCCACTATATGGGAAGGTATTTACTAAGACTACTGGAACTCATTAGGACACCGAATAATGTAAGAGATGCTGAAAATATGATTTGGAAAGTGTTTGGGAGCTTTTCTCACAGTATCTCTACTTCAAGCAATTTCTTCTCAAAATGATAATCACGTTATTGATGATACTTAACAGTCCAGCCACAGTAATACAGGAAGATTATTGGAATCCTTGTAATTGCTTTTGGGTGCTTCCAGTAATTGAGACATTGGCACTGCAGGATGGAAAGAAATGGGGAAAGATTTCGATTTTTATGCTGAAAATTTGTACTGCTGAGGATAAATAATGTAAAAGAATGCAAGTTCTCCTGGGTTCTTGTTTCCCTTGGTGCTGTTTCATGCAATTCCACTGGCTTCATCCAAGTTTTGTAATTGGCTCTATATATTTAATTTCAAAATCCAAGTTCCATATGTATATATCCCTTAGTTCTCTCTGAGCCACTTAAAGGATTTGGGGTTTTGAAAGCAAAATGTTTTAAAATGGCCAAGACATGTCTAGACTGTGTTTTAGTTACATATCTGTTTTATGTACAGAGTATTTTTTGAGTCAGATAACTATGCGTGCAAATATTTGCTTGCACACCAGATGACAGATAGACATCTAACAACTAATAACGTCTGTAAATGACTAAATGCCAACGACTATACCCCTTGGAGGAGAAAGCAACTCTTTGTTGCTAGCTTTTCTTCAGGAAAATCTGTTGTTGGCTGATAACCACTCTGATGTTTCAGAGACTCTATCTGTGATAGATTACATGTGTATATTTATGTATATATGTCTACACAAGCACACAAAGTAGATCACCATCCCTTACCTATCTTTTCTTACAGGTAGGTAAATAACAGATACACATATATGTATATCCTCAGACACCCACACAAATACCTGGTTTGCTCTGTATTCAGAGCACAATTTTCATTACAAGACACAGGAGGTCTCAGGGGATGCTCCTACAGCTAGCTGAGAGATAACAGCTGATGGCTGAACCTTGATGTTATTGCATGCAAGTGGAAGCAACCTCAGGGAAAGAGCTGGCAACTGACCAGGGCAAAACAGTTCTTTGGCTCTAGTCTTCAGGTGAGTGTTGACAAAACTGTAGGTCACCTGAAGCGGGATTTAGACCATCTGGGTAGGACTTGAGATAAATCAGGACAGTCAACAGGCAGTCAGAAATGGTTGTCTGAAACAAAAAGTGTTATCACCAGCTCTTGGAGAGCTTAAACTAGAAAGTAAAAGCAAGGCTGTGTGGCAGAATTTAAGGTCTTGGATTCTCAGTAGGGAAATATGGACATACTCCTATTCTACCTGAACCTGACTCATTCTTGCACCTTTTAAAGTAAGGAATTATTCGTTTTGAAACCCTTCTGCATAGTTCTTTCTGTTCTGGTAAAAAGACTGATTCTGATCCTGGAGTGTCCAGAGAGGGGAGAGGATGTGACACTATGTGAGGGTTCAGTAGCTGGTTTACAACTGGATTCTTCCTTAAGGAAACCCTTCAGGCAAATCTCAGCTTAAGGGTCACAGAAAACAGTTTCTGGAGCATACTGAAGATAATTAATTTAAGGCCAACATGATGACAAAGCACTGAAGCCTAAGAGGTTCCAGCTGATGGACATGACTCAATACGACCACCTCTCAAAGTAACTTCATCTCTACAAGGTCCTATGTTATCACAGATTTATTGAAATAAATCAAATATGAACCTGCAAAATCATAATCTCCCTAAAATTTACGCAGCTCATTCCAGGATGTTCATCATAACTAATCTGAGAAACTTCCTGTAGGGTAAAAAGTTCTGAGACTAATACATAACTTTTGTTCTCTCATCCTTAACTGTGCAGGATAAGTGTGTTTAGTCGATAACATAATTAGGAAAGAGAGAGAGACTCTGTGTATGTGTGTACCCATAAGAATAAAAGGCAAGGTCAAATAAATATATCTTGCCTTTAAAGCAAATTGAAGTGGGCTTTATAGCAGAAACATCTGATGAAGTATGTGTGATCACGGATGACTGATAATAGATCCAGGTTAAAACTTCAGCCTCTGCCTTCATCCTAAATCTTTTCTCAGACATAATGAGATTCAGATAAAACAAATCTGAACACTCATCTTCAATATATTTCAAAACATTCTGATCAATTATGTTTTTAACACCATATGGAACCAAATCCAAAACCTTGCTTAACCTTACTCATTATGCACCTGATTTGCATATGGTTTGGACTCCATTAAGGACAACAAAAAAATGTCAGCTACAGCGTACAAGTGGCAACTCTTACTAATTCCTTGATCTTGCCAAATCCCTGCCAGATGTTTCATGAAGAACAGCAAATATTTCATTATGCTCTCCCTGCCTCCTAAAATTTGTAAGGAATTTCAAAGATTAATTTTAGTGGTTTAGCACACAAGATAAACAACAGGCACGGAGGGCTGACACAAACACAAAGCACCACCTTCATCCTACTTCAGAACTCAAACAGAACTTAAAGGCGTTCTTCCTGCCAGAAGCACCTACCAGCCAGGGACATAAGACTGCTGGTAAACAGAGAAAAGAAGAAAAACAAGAACCATTTGCTCTGATCTAAGGAGACGGCTTTGCCTTGCCAAAAGAATGCAGTAAAGCACATCTAAAAGTGGCCATTGCTGTTTGTTGTACAACAGGTGTTTAATAATGTTTCACCTGGGTAACAGTGAGATGCTGTTTTCAAAAGAAACCTTTTGTAGCTTGTAGCATCTATCAGTTCTCAGCAGGGAACAATTTTTAAAATCTCTGTTAACATGAGTATTTCCTGAATATTTTATAAAAATCAATTTTCAGATGCCTGCCAAAATGTTCTGTTTTACCTGAAATTTGCAATTAGTTTTTATTACTTTTTCTGCATGTGAATATGTGTGTGTCTGTCTATATAGACATATATAAACTCCCACTACAATTCCTGAAAGAATGCTCTCACTGCACAGAAGCGTGCATATTCTGAGTGAAAGCTAGAGGAACATAAACTGACAAAAATATTAATTTAATCAGAATGAGACATGTATTTGGATGGATGGGGCAAATTAGAGTACACCTTGCAGAGCAGTGAAAAAAACACTTTGTAGAGAACCACCCTGAGCATTTTAACGTCACCCTCAGATTTACAATCATAAATGAGAAAAGGTCAGTTCTTGTGTGCAGAGTAAGTGACTGAAACGATATGTCAGACTGTGCATCAAGGGAAAATTGAATCATGAGGTTAAAACACTTGGGTTTGGAAGACATGAGTTCTACACGCAGTGGGCTGGCAGCCACTTTAGGCAAACTCTTTTTCTCTCTTTGCCCCAATTCCCCAACAACATGGACACAGAAGCTCCATCACTTTAACCAGATGACAAATTTATGGCATGATGGCAGAGCCGGGGTGTGTCTGAAGCCCTCCAGCATCTGCCCAGTCTGAATGAGGGTGCAAAGCTATTTAATTGCCTCTTCTGGGTAAGTGCCTTTCTCTCTGCTGAAAGGTACGAGAAAATAGGTGCTTAATAACTTCAGTGGGTCTGGTCCAAAACCTCCTCTCAGCAAACCAAGACTTCAGTAAAGAAAATAGCAAGTTTCCAGCTCCATTACGGAAAGGAGTGTTCATGATCCAGCCAGATGGGAATGTAGAGTTTAGCTGGAGAAATGATGAGGATGTACAACTCCTGCTGACATAAGGAGGAGGGAGAGGTGCACAGTAATACCAAGGATTAGCTGCCAGGTCATATTTCAAAGAGAAACGTTGTAATTCTTGAAGTACTGAAAACAACTGAAGGCATAAAAGTGAAGGGGAGATTATTCAGATGGGAAAGAAACTGTCGCGAGCTGCCAGATTTTCTGTACCCAGTCTGGCCTCTGATTTTAAGCTTTCCAGCTAGCTTGCCTAGCAGAAAAAGCCAGCCAGCCAGCCCGAGGAAAGAAAGTCTGAGGACTCAGGCATGCTGGTTCCACTGGACCTGAAAACCTCATTAGTCACAAAATCTTGTATTTCCTGGCATTTGCCTTTGTATTTATGTTTTCCTAGCTCCTCATTTTGTCTCTTTGCTTCAGGAAGCTGCTTATTACACCAAAATAAAGGGACATCTGCTCTTCTCATGGTGGATTCTGTCTTCCAGGAACTGAAACGCCAGGGAAAGACCAGACTGTGAGTTGTTCTGGCTCATGAATTGTCCCCCAAGGCATTGAAAAAGCCCACAAAAATTATATTTGCCAGTACAAACAGCACAAATCCAAGTGCTAGAATACACATACGCACTGTACAGAGGGGATGCATTCTGGAAGGTTATATTAATGAATGCATTCAGGGTTCCTGACTGTTTTGCACTGTGATAGAATCTCTTCGTCCTTATTCTTTATAAAATCATGATGACATCACTTTCCCTACAGACATTTTTCCTGTACCAGCTTTACATGAGTAACCGCATGATAACATTTTTAGTGTCAGTAACACATAGCCTCTTAAAAGAAAGTGTGTGCTGCTGAAGAACCCAGGCACTTCTGATTGTGTACATAACAGGATGGTAGAGCTGTTGCAGCCAAGTCAGACTGTTGCTGCCTTTACCCCGAGTTTGCCAAGCTTATGCTGGACTTTTGCCTTTTCTGCACAGCCAACCTGCAGATAAACTGTGTCGTATTTAATGGTGCATGATACAGGCAATTCAGTATCGAGGAGAAAAAAAGCATCTCTGAGGCAAGATGGGTTATCAGCTTAGCTCAAAAAGCAGCCTATCAAGAAACACTGCCAAGGCGATTTCAGAAATCTATAATTTAGATGTTACCTTAAGCCTAAAACTTTGTTTGAAAACTTCATATTTCTTACAAGCAGACTAGCAAAGCCCAGGAGGATCAGATCAGATATCAATCCAGACGACAAAGTAATACACTTAGTGTATGTGAAGTGCTGTACACATGAAAGGTGCAGGAAGGATGGCAACATTATACGGTTTTATCCTGCAAGGAATCAAAGCTGTTATTACACAGCAGTTTTCTCAGGGCTATTACACTCCATTGCTTACCCACCAACTAGCTTACCTTTCCGGGCTTCCCAACAATATGAATCACTTTTAAATAACAATGCATTCACTTTACATACAAGCTTTGCAGCCTCAAACACCCTGCACTGTTTTCCAAGAGCAAGGGAAGCAGTCTGATGATTTATCAGGAAAAGGTTTGCTAATGTGCATGGAGCCACACCAGCATGTCCCAGCTGAGCAGCTGAACTCCTGAACAGCATCATTCACTGCTAATTTTGCAGTCATTTCTGAGGCGGAGAACAACGTCGCTTTAAATCTTGTCATTTTCAGAAAAGAAAACAAAGAATTCCAAACTCTGTGAACAGCCAGTGGAACAATTTTAAGGAATGCAAGATGTAAGAAATATGTCTTGTGTCAAAACTTGGCCAAGGTACAAAGTCTACATCCCTAATTCTTAATACTCAGAGTATTTCTTGGTTTGCTAGCGAGTAAAGATTGCTGTGCAATGACTATCATTTGATGATAATTACAGCAACAATGAGAGTCTGTGGTGATTTTCACATTAGCCTTACACAGTTAACTCCACGGATGGGCACTATGGCGAAGCATGGTGCAAACTGCAGGCTCTCCTGGAAGAATGGTGCCTGCGTGTGCAGATTTGGGAAAGCACAGGGCTTGGGAAGTGGCAGGGCAAGGTCAGAGAGGCTGTACACATTGATCTGGGTAGCCTTCGGGCAGCCTTTCGCAGCCATGCTCCTAGCAACAGGTCTCAGTGAAAGACAGCACAGATCCTGCTTGCTGCCTTTCTCTGACACACATGTACTTACTGGGACTGTCTCCTATGAGTTGAGGAGGAAAAAGCCCAAAATTAAATGTTGTCACAAAATTAGGATCATATTAACCTAAGGTGCTGAGAGTGAATTCATTAAGCTAAATAGGTGAATTATACGTCCAAAGATCTGTGATAACGGAGGAGCAAAGCCAGACACCACGAAGCAAAATCTGCTGCTCCCAATCATCTCTGAACACTGTAAAGCTCTAGCTTCACAGAGATGATTCCATCCCCCTCCTTGTGCTATTCTAGATGTTACCAATGCAAGGGAAGTCCATGGGGAGACAACCAAGATAGAAGAACATTTCCTGAGCTGTCTATTCCCTTGCTGCTTTCCAGGTCTGCCCCTCAGAAGCCTGGCAAACCCTTCTCCCACACTACTCCCTGTGGTCAGGAAATGCCTGACATTTAACTTCTTACTGAGCTTCTCCTTTGAGATAGATTAACCTAACACTACTTAAACTCAGACCTATCAATTTCCTCTGTTGGAGTCTTCGGATTTAGATATCTTTGCTGTACTGGAAAATATCCACTGATAACAAGCAATTATTATTACAAGATATATCCTTGGAGATAGAAACTGGCTGTGAGGAAAGATTGAAATGAAGGGGAGAGGGGAAAACCAGAACTACTATTCTCACTTAACCTGACAGGGTTTTAATCACTTTCCCAGCATGTCGTACCCGAGAGCCCGTGGACAACTTCCTGAATGAGCCTCAATTGACACCTACCATCTGAAGCACTTGATTCTCTCAAAATAACATTAAGAACCATTATTGAAAATGTATGGTAGAGTTCAATGCTAATTCCAAATTTAATTTGGTGTTTGAAACCACTAGAAAAAATATATAATCAACTTTTCTCCCTACAAACTAGTATTAAGGCCCTAAAGGCAGCATCTTTTAGCAAGCTAAAAAACAGTTTGTGGAGTTCTTTCTGTGAGACTTTATGAGTGTGCATTAGATTGAATGATTTACAAAGCATATACCTAATACAATGCCTGTGATAACAAGAATTAAAATCAAACAGTTTGTGTTAAGGGCTGTTTTAAAGCATTAATGGTAGCGGGGAAGAGGTGCTATTGGAGAAGAGCTGAAGTTAGTGTGTTTGTCTTTCCATCACTGTGGACCTGCATGTTCAGGTCACAGAGAAAATGAACTGGGCAAATCAAGCCTGGTGTATGACAGACTGACTCTGAGGTGCATCATAAACTCTGAGAGGGCTCAGAGCACAGGCTGGCTGTGCTGGACAAGCAGTCTTAGCAGAGCCTGGAGGATGCTGACCAGCACCCCGAGAAGGAAATTTTCTGCTGCAAGGGCCGTGTAGTAGCACATACTAAGTAGAGGCAAACAGCCCCAAAATGAGCTTCCCCTACATGGGGCTGAGCCATCAACAGAAGGAGACATCCTGCCAAACAAAGCACAGGGTAGAAAGGTGGTTATGGAGGTGAACCAAGGAGTAGCTGGTACAGCATTCCATTTAGTAGGAATATTGAAAACCTTGGTCTAGACCACAACAAGGATACCCTCTGTAGGGCTCAGGAGAGGCCTGACGTGAGACAGGAAAGACACAGTGAGGGTGGAAAGATATAAAGCACGACTGTACATTCACTCCTCAGACCCAATGTTGTTTCAGCACTTAATCGTCTACCCACTGGTCTGGCCTTTTCTGCCATGCTCTTGCCAGGTCATCGATAGTGTGTCCATCAGGGTGAAATGAGCTTTGAAACAGGTGATAAATTGCTGGTTTTGCTGCAGCTGCTAACATCTCTTAAATATTTAAACAGTGTGATCGTACACATACCTAGTAGCTGCTTGGTTATGTTTATTTTGGATGAGGTGCTATGCTGTTTCTTGGATGTGTGTGTCAAATATTCATAGATGGCAAGCTACTGAAATATCTTTCAGTAGTATTTATTTATAGAATTTATTTATCAACAGAATCAATCTTTATGTGCCTAGCTGCAGTATTACTTGTTGCCTTACTCATTTCTCCCAGACAGTGTCTGTCTATCTAACAATATCCCTCTTCCTGCAACATCTATTCACAATATGTCTGTCCAAGGTATCTTCCCATGCGTACTCATAATATCTATCTCTTTAATTTTAAATATATATCCACTCCATCTAATACTTGTCATCTATCCGAAGCACTTGCTGTATCTCTCCACACCATCTCTTTATCTAGTCAGTGGTACCTGTCTCTGTGTAGTGGCTCTATCCCTTTCTCTCAGTCACACACAGCACCAGAATGTAATTAAGGATTTTGGACCACAACCATAGTTTCCTCTTTTTGCCAAACTGGGCTCACAAATCGCCGATTAATTTATTTGTTTTGACGGAAAGGCTAGATGTGAGAAATGAACTCTGGAAGGGTACAAGTATCTTTGGGTCAAAGACTCTTTCCTGGGATTATTTGCTTCCCTGCTGTGTGTGAACCACTCACTGCTGTGAGGGCAGGAGCTGCACTGAGCTGCTGCTGAGAAACTCATCTGTAAACAAAGATGCTGCAGTGAATATTGCCTCCCTGTTCTCCTCCCCCTTTTCTATTCCCTTTTTCTCCATCTCCCACCTTTCCTCTATTCCTTCCCCCAATGCTTTGCATCCATTCCTCTAAGTTTGTCCCTTCCCTTTTTTTGCCCACTTGGCATTCTCGGGCTGACAAGAGAAAGTCTCTCCCTATTAAAAATTCACTGTCAAATAAATATTAAAGCAGGGGGAAAAACCCATTTGGCTCTGTATGATTTATTGTGATGTGCAACACAAGGCCCAGCCCAACAGGTTAAATAGGTTTCACAGCCTATTTACTCACTTCACAGGGGTATGAAGGACTCAATGACCCTCAGCCTATGATGGGGAGAGGTGTCCTCTCCACCAAAAGCACCAGTCTGAATGATGTGGAGAGGGACATATTCTCAGAGCCAGAGGAGAAAGGATAGTAAAAACTAAAACCTCTTCTTGCTTTTTTTCTTCCTCCTTTTTTCTCATCCAGATGAATTGTGACAAGAACAGTACAAAAGATGGTCAGGTCACCTGGAAGTGATCAGAATCTGTTAAAATGTCAGGAGCATCTGAAAGAAAGGTGGGGGGGAGCGGGAAAGAAAGAAGGAAGAAAGCAGAGCAAATGATGACAGAAAAGGAGGGAGGAAAAAGCTTCCATGTCTCTGGTTTTGTTTTCCTGAGCAAAGACTCCAACAGTTCATAATTTTCCTTCAGGCAGGGCCAGTATGGTTCAATGGCAGAATAAAATATGCATTAATTAATTAATTAACAACTTTACAATTTTATGGATGGATTTAACTCTTTCCCTTGTTTAGAGCTGCTGGAAAAAAAAAAAAAAAAAAAAAAAGACTGAGACAGAAAATAAAGCAACGTGAATTAACTGGTATTGACACAGAGAAAATGATATTTTCACTGAAGTCAGCAAACATGCTAACAGCTTACAGAGTTCAGAGGAGAACCAGTTTTCACTCAGAAAGAACTTCTGTAGACCTCCAGAATTGTCTGAGAGCAGATGGGAGATCCCTAGATGGAAACAAAAAGACGTTTGCCTCAGTGGTAGCTGCCAGCTGAGGCGGTGGTAGAAATTTGAATTGCCTGCCAAGGGCTGGCACTGCAGTGACCTGGACACCACCCCTCTGCACAAAAACCCCTGGTACACCTAAGAATTTATCCTGTCTGTCTTTGTAGAGAGTTGTAAGATTTCTCTAAAAAATGTCTGGGATGATATCAGTATGTAGATATGAAATGTGATGTGTATTTCACAGAGGCAAGTGGAAATACTCAAATTTGTTTCCATTAAAAGCAATGAACAAGCAATAGCAAAAGAGAGTCCAGCAGTAGACCAAAAAGGAATATTTGAATCCCTGCTCTTTTAGAGACTTTATCCCAGCCTGATCACCAGTATGGCACATGTTTTTGGCAAACTGCTGTGCACATTTCCCATCCCACCACAGCCTGCTCCATCTATGTAGACTACTGGCTATGTTTAGCCTGTGTCTCAGTTTCTTTATCATGAAGGATGGAAATAACTGGCTCTCAGGAGTAGCTTTCAGCCACATGATGACTAACCCTTAGGGAATGAGGTCAGAAGAGGCAATACAGCCCTTAGACGAGAAGGCAGAAGAATAGTGCATCCTTCCCCTTTCCAGTTCTGGTTGGGAGTACTCAAACATGCAACAACCATGAAAAAGGTGCATGCTGTGATAATTAGAGTAGGGAAAGTTTTCATGCAGGAGGAAGCCTACCAACAGATCCACAGGAGATGTCTGATGTTAGTGCTTGTCTCCTGAAGTAAGCTACTGCTGTGCCCCAGACTCATGGCAAGGAGCATAGGAAGAAGCAGCAGTAGAAGAGGGAAAATGGTGAATGAGGAGAACAAGGGTCAGCTGCTTGAGAGGTTTTGCCCAAATGTTTCTCCTCATGTTCACCTGGATCATGGAGTGAAGACAAAGTATGTACTGATTGAAACAAGATGTGGAGAAACTCCAAAGGTAGATAAGAAAGAACAATCCATCTCGTCTGACTGGGCTATGTAATTTACTCATTGTGAGCAGATGGGTTATGAGGTCTGCCATCAGTGATGAATTATGTTCATGATAAGTCGTTCCCAGCTAATGAGGATCCATTATCATTAGCTGCTAAGGAAGAAAAACGGCTTGCCAGGACAGAGTGGGGGTTTCACAATTTCCAGGGAGAAAATTCTGGGCTGGTAGCCACCTGGCAACTGAATTTTCATGCAACTGAAAACTTTCCAAGATGGATACCTCTGCTTACTTCAAGCCTTGGCTTTTATTTTCCTTGAGCAAGTTCAGGAGAGGCAATGTGAGAGGAGGTGGAGGAAGCGAAGGAAAATAGTAGTAACCGTGTCTGATAAGACTGTGATTAAATCAAGGTCTCACTCTAATTACACTGCATTTAAATAAACTTTGCCTAGTAAGTAATTGTAATTAAACTGCAATTAAACATGTATTTATATCACCATTTCCTCCCCTGCACAGCTGTCTGTTTCCACCTCCTGTTGTTGCTGTCTACCTTCCAAAACCTCTGAATTTAGCACAAGGGACTTTACATCTCCTTGGACTTCTAGAGGAGATGTTGTGGGGGGGGGAAGGTCTGAGACGCCTGCCCTGCTCCCTCAGTGTCTCAGCTAAGAGGAGCTTCTGTATTCAAGCTGTGTGTGGGGAGAAAGATGCAGCTGATGCTGCGATAAACTAGATCTGAGGAACAGGTTGTGAGGGGCAGAGATACGAATGAAGAAAAGTGAGCAGCTCTTTTCCTCTTGCAGGGACTTGAAAAGGTACATATTTCCCCTTTTAAAAATTTATTTATGTTTGGGCTAGAAATGAAGATATTCTTCTTGACTTCTGCAGAGCTCCTTTGATACAATAAGTATATTTTTTTAAAGCCCAAGATCTCTGTTTACTGCATCACTTTTGTGCTTGTGTGTTGTACATGACAAGGAGCAAAAGAGCTCGCTTACCTACACAGTACCTACAGGCAAGAGTATGGAGCTCGGAATACAATTCTTGAGCTCTTTTTTCAGCTTTTTAGGAATATTTACTAACGTTGTTTCAGTTTCCTGAGCTACCTACACATAACAACCCTAGAGGTGGTCTTTAAAGTTTACTACAGTTCTGAAAAATTGGATTAGGGAAGTCTGTTATGGAAAAAACAGGAGCTTCCAGTTATTTAAAATGGAAACTAGGTTCTTGTTGGGAATCTGAAGGTAGTAAGGAAGGGAAAGGAATGCAGGGAGAAACAAAAGAATAAATCAACCACTACAAGGAGAGTAATAAAAATGAAGAGGTGAAGACATATCACAGAGTAAAGGATGCCTGGGGCTAACAAAAGCAAACCAGCTTCTCTGCCCTACCTCCCTCCTCACCAGAGATGATGGAAAACATCTCCGTTTGTGCCTCTGCTATCACATAGCCCTAATTAAGGGACCGGAGAAATACCACCGTCACCCTCATCTATTTGTGTTCACTTGCTGAAAGGACACAATGCATCTCCCTGACAGCAAGTCATTAAAGCTTCGTATGAGCACCCCTCCTGCCACCACAAGTATTGAGCCCTCTGTTAAATACCTTGGACGAGAACCTCACTACATTTTTGTTACTCGAGGGAGGTGAGCCATGAAGGCTTTATCATGGGAAATCACCACTGGGAGAATAAAGGCATCTGATGGAGAAGAGACTGAACGCTTACTGTACTAGCGATGCTCTAGACATGTTGCTTCGAAAGATAAAACAGCAGGAGAGAATCCATACGTACACAGGTGGGGTGCCCAGAAGTACATACAGGCACAATATCATATAATAATAATAATGATAATAAAATCCTTATTATCCAAAAGTGGTTAAACAAATCTATTTGGTTACTGGCAATTTCACCATGACTACTGTGTTATAAGCTGTGCTCACTCCCTCTCTCTCATACTTCAGACATTTCTATTTTCTCCCTGAATAACTGGTCTCAGGAAGGTCCTTATGCCACATATTAGTGAAAAAGAACAGAACTGGCACTGTGAGCTTGATTTTTCTGATGTGACAGTAGTCAACCTGATCTGGTGTGATCTGTCATGTCAAAGAATATACATCCCAACTCTGTGACTCTCGATTTCCTTCCAAATCTTTCTTTAACCTACAGACCTCAGTTCTACTTCCAGAAATAGGAGACAAAAATGATACTACTGGAGTGACATTCATCAGAGGAAGGATTGGATATATCTTTCGCTGCATATTCTTACTCTAGAATCACTGTTTATTTATCTGTTAGTTCAGCAATGTCTTTCGCTCATAAACAATCTGATCCAAATAGTATCCCTTCCACAGCCTGAATCCTCACTTTCTAAATCAAAAGGGTAAAAACCCCCAAAGGCTGCCATCACCCACGCTTCCCCCACACAGCTCTGTGGCTCACATCCTTTTAAATCAGAGATCAGTGAAAGAAATGCCTTCTTTTTAAGGTACATGAACTTCTGCCCTCTCTCCCCTTGGCAACCTACTGCCCACAGAGACACACCATTGCGTCCATGATTACTTTCAGTTCGATTTAGCTCAACTTAGAGGTGCAGTCAAAGAAGGCAAATGACTGTCACAGGTCAGAGCCTAAACCTTCCCTTCTCTCTAATGGCTCTGTGAGTGCCTTAGGCTTTTTGTTTTCGCTTGCAGTGAACTCAAGTTTGCCAGTAATTCTGTTCTGCTATTAGGCAGATGGAATAATGTGAACAATTATTAACTCTGTGTGCATTCGCTCTTTTTACTGCAATGTGATTACATGTATTTGTAGTCATGGATAGACTTCAACCTCCTTACAAGATACCCAAGACAGATCTTTCAGAAATGAGGCTTAGGCAACAAGCTTCTGAGGACTTGGGACGCAGTGTCCAGCAGCATGGATGGAACCACCTGTGTTAGTGTAAGAAAAGCCCTTCCTGTGACTTCTTGTACCTGTCCATCACACATATACCAGCCATCAGATCCAGGCTGTGCGTTGCAAGCACTGTGTGCACAACTGCAGACTCAGTCACTTCCAGAACTGAATATTCTCAATGAATCCTCACTCTCACGTTGGCTGTGGCTGACTTACTGGGATCAAAATGAGCCATGGGCAGATTAAAAATACCAATGAGTACAGCATCCCTGCCCTTCTGCATTCATTCACAGTGGAGCGGCCGACAGCAGCTTACAAAAATGTTTCAGTGCGGGGGATATTTTCTTCTCAATGGCCCACTAGACTGGTGATTTTTACGCTTTAGAGCATGACCAAGAACTATTGATAGGAATAAATGTCTTGTTGTTGACTTAGCTGTGGAAGGAATAAGGATCTAGTTACTTGCAAAACACAGATATTCTCTCTGAAATCCCAGAGTAGAGGAGAGCTGTGAGGAGGGACGGGGAGAGCAGAACAAAAAGCCTGTGAAAGTAGAGGTAGAAGGGTATGAGACATCATCCTTCATTCAGCATGCAGATGAGTCTGCCAAGCAGGAAGAGAAATGGCAAAAAGGTGTCTGATGCATCACATGTCATCTCTGCTGTCACTCACATGCTTTAATTACCTTTAAATCAAGTGCAATAGCTTCCCCAGCCCTGAAATACGTGCTGTCTGTCTCCTTATACACATAATAAGGCCTGCAGGGATTTCAGAGACTTTAGTGTTGCGTGTCTCATTGCTCTGATCCTCAGGTTTCTTTTAGCATAAAACCAGCTGAAAAGCATTGAAAGGTACAACCTTATCTTTATAAATCCTTATTCTACTTGCCAAATCTAGCTGAGTCAATGGGTGCCCAAGATTGTGATTTGGATTCATTTGCACAGAGTGCATTTGTGTACTGCTGCTTCCCTGTGTCATCATGCACTTGTTATGCTGCTTGTTACTCTTGTCATATGTAGCCAAGGAAGCAGGCACAGCAGAAAACTTGTGATATTTCTAACTTACATGAGACTTCTAGGGATGGACAAAATCTTTCAGAAGGAAAAAGAAGCCCAAACACCTGTCCCCTCCCCAGATTCCAACCAAAATCAGCTCCTCCTGGGGGAATTAAGGTTATGAAAATTTAGCTGAGCTCTCTTTTTTTTTTTTTTTTTTATTATTCCAGCTCTTGGCCTTCAATTTGCTAAACACTGTGGCTTTCCACCCCAGGAGACATATACAAAATGAAGTACTAAACCATTTTAAGAAAGAGTGGAAATAGTCTCGGGTAGTTTAGCTGCTTAGAATTAGGCATCTAGTCTAAATTTTGTAGCTACACTTCAAATCAATGGAGGGAGATAAGGGATACATTGTAGCCATAGGTAAAGTTCATAGATTAATAATTTTTTAGCAGTGCCTTAATCTTTTCATAAACTACAGAAGAAAGTATGAAATCAGCTGTGTTTAGACACCCAAATTTTACATACAAAAGGCTACATTTTGCAAAGTATCATGCTGCTGAGAAGGGACACCCCAATGAGACCTTAGAGCAGAGATAGGCAAAGGGTATTAAAATGGTCAGTGCAGAAAGAGATGAGCCTAAACTACTAAATCCACATATTCCTGTAAAGTTTAGCACCAAGCCTTTCTAAATATCCTGTATCCTGAATTTTGGATATATGTCATCGAATTAGGAATGGTCTAGAGCACACAAAAGATAAGCAGAAAAACTTCTGTTTTGCTAAGGTATTTTCTTGCTTTTCTCTGCAAGTGGGAGCAGCCCCCAAAGAGCTTGCATAAGAGTAGCCTGGAATACAAAAGCAGCAAGATAATATATTAAGTGCCAATACAGTGTTATCCTGGAAATCTCAGCCTGTTAGCAAGTGACGGTCTTGCTAAGAAACACGATGTGTGGTTTGCTGGCTCAGTCTTAAAGGATATTTGTTGTCCCATCTGGATATTAGGACATGATCCAGAGTTCAGGTTGAACAGTCCTTGAGGAGGAAACCTGGGATCAACATAGTTTAAGTGGAAGGCGTGGGCCGGATTTTTTAGTTCATTTTGTGAATACATGAAATCAGAAAGCTGCCACCTGTTTGGGATACACTTGAAAGAGAATATAAAACATTGCAGGAGCTTATGATATTATAAAAATTGTATTGTTTAGTTTGATTCTTATCTTAGAGGCATCCAAAGAAAATGCATCTACAGGGGGGATCTGGGAAATGAACAGGTAGTGCATTAGGGAATATTTTCTACTACTGGTAGAAGAGAAAGCCCATTAGAATGTGGGGGTGTAAAAAGTTTGGGAAAACACTATTTAAAAAAAACCCCAAGACTGTAATAACCCTGTTGGTTCCTAATACATCAGAGGTCCCTGGCTCTTATCTGTTGTACAAAACTTCAGCCACTTCCCATGCTAAATCTAGTTTTAAGCTCTCCTCATACAAGTCTAGCTAGCTTGTTGGCAGAAACTCTCTTACCCCACTTGGACATTTTGTGCCCATGTCTGAAAACGGAATAGGATGAGGTGCATTGGGTGGGGATGGTGCTGCACTCATCATACTGTGGAAGACATTAACACATTCAGAGCACACATTGTCCTTACATCTATCTGCTTCTACCACCTACATCACTTTATGAGCTTCTTGTTAGGTTTCACCCAGATTAAAATAAGCGCTGCTGTAATGATAAACAACAAATGGTGAGTATGAAATACGACTGCTGACCTCACATATGTACCCATAATAGCAAGCAGAAAAGATTTCCATAAAACACAGGAGACAAATCAATATCTCACTTATGATGTGGAAAGCAGCCTGATGCAGCTTGCAAGAACGCACTGAGCACATAGGCTAAATTCATCATCTGGCAGTGGCATGCAAGGTTCTGAAATGCTGTCACCTAAGCATCAGCACTGCACATGCCCACCGTGTGTATCAGATCCTCTGGTACGTGACTTGAATGCTTCCCTTGCAATTTGTCTGGCTTCTCAGAAATGCTGAGCACGCTACGTAAAATCAGCAATAGCAAGGAGCGCTCAGCAAATTTGAAAACAATGCCACAAGTAGGTAAATATCTGAGGAAGGAATGAGCTGCCAAACATCAGCCTGTTGTCTTCTTTGAATATTTTACTTCTCATTTTTACATATGCACATGCTGTAAAGCCTGTTTATCTGTTCTCTGCTTGGTCGATGAATCTCCAAAGCCTCCTGTGCCCTAGCTATGATTCATTTTTGAATAATTTCAGGAAAGGCAAGCAGCATGTTTCCAGTTCCACACACTTGTCTGATATTGCTGGGTGCTTCATCATTTGCAGGCAATTTTTCCCTCTTGTCTCTATCTTCCCTTTCTCCCCCTTTCCTCCCCTTACATGTAAAACCATCGCCCCTACATTCTGACCCCTCAGAGATTGCAAATCATTTTAAGTGGAGGAAAGGTTGAGCCACAGCTTTGTGCTTGATGCATTTTGTTTAAGTTGCTCGTGCTGTTCCAACATCTGTCATCTCCTCCACAGCAGTGCAATCAAACTGTCAGGGCTGAGTGAAGTTTTGCTGATCCAATCTGCTCCTTCTGCGATTCCTGTCAAAAGCATCAGGAGGTGGTAGATACAGTTGTGTGCTCTTTAAACAACAGATTCTTTATTTTTGCACATTAGAGGAACTGTTATTGTTTGTTTCTCTTAAGCTCACAAAGCTCTCTCTCTGCTTGCAAAGCGTGTTTCAATGTGGTTGCAATCACAAGCCATGCTGTGCTTTCCATACTCTGCTGCGTTCCTACAGCTCCCACTTCTACATCCCCTCTTCCTGTGCGAGGTCTGGGCACATAAATATCTCTCAATCTTGCTGATGTCTCTAACTCCACATCACATCTTGGAAGCACCCGGGAGGAAGTTACTTCTTGGATCCTGCACTATTATTAATGAAGTAATTAAGCCAAGGGTTTGTGAGGGAAGGGGAAGAGAGTCATATTTTAATAAGCTCCCTTCTGGATACTGCACTGTGTGTTGCCAGATGAACATTATTCCCTCTTAATGACACCAAAAGGATCTAATACTAATTGATATTATTGATACTAATCATTAATCACCTTGACTAAAAAGAGGGGATGTTCTTTAATCATGTAAAAAGCATGTATCTTTGATGTACCTTAATAACTGAGAGGCTTAAGAAAGAAATTATTACATTTGTGCTCTGTTAATATGCAGTATGTATTTTTAATCAGTTTTCCAGCATGATACACCTTTTCACTTCTGATTGAAGCCTTAAACTCTTGCTGTGAAATGGAAACTTATGGTTTTATCATTTAATAAAAGGAACCTGAATCTGAGGTGAATAGTATGGTTCTACCCCATTTCTGTGTTGGCCTCGTAGCCTATGGCTTTCTCATCAAGGCAGAAAGACTTCTAATTACAGCAAAGAACCAATGGAAAATGGAACTTAGGATGCCACTGTGCCCTTTTCTCTGATATGTACTTTGGCTGGTGACTCGTGCTGCGATGAAAAAGCAGGTTCAGAAACACTTTGATTCATTAAAGAAAAAATGTTTTTAAGAAATGAAAAAAACTAACATAATAGACTTTGGTTCCCTAATACATCCTCTGCTTTAAAAATCTCCATCTCCAAATGTAGCTGGTGGGAAAACATGTTCAACTTTACATGATCTGACTTTACCACCTTCCAGAGCATCCCAGCCAGGGACTGGATTATTCTCCCAGAAATCTGAAAGCCCTGCCAGAGAGGAATCCACCACTGCATATAGGAGAGAGAAAGGATTGGCTGCAACGTCCAGCTGCGATATTGAACTTTAAAATTCACGCACACCAAGTAAAACCATAGATTAATGACAAACTCTCTCCTTTAGTCCAAATGTGCAAGGTTCAGTGTTCTGAAAATCCCACTTGGTATGTGACTGTCATCACTAGGAGCATCTCTTCTCTCTTTCACCTTTTTTGGCTTCAACTATGGCTGTTCTGTGACCCACCTTTTTCAGTTGAAGTTTGTTGTGTGAATAAAATAGATCTCAATGAGTCTCCAAAGTAAATACAGTGAAAGGAATGGACACTCAGAGCATGCTTCTGAAAATCTGTCTCATGCGACCTAAACACTTACTGTAAAATAAAGAAGGGAAAAGTGAATGGCAGCACTTCCGTGAGGCTGAAGGCTTGGCAGGTTGGTTCTGCCTGGGAGGGCTGTTGCAGCTACTGATTACACATCTCCTCACACCGTGTTAACAACTCCTCCTGACTCCAGATGCCGACATTTCTTCTGAATCACATCTGTGTTGCATGACGGAGTCTAATTGTGAGTTTTTTTGGCAGCTGCACAAAGTATCCACTGATTTGAATTCTTTTGTGAGAGAATAACATATTTGGGGAATTTACTATTTGTTAATCTCTGAATGTAAGTAATACAGCACACAGAAAAACAAAATTGAAGGATAACTTAAAAGCTGAAAACAAGAATTATGCTGGTCATAGGATCTGTCCTTATAAACAGGACCCATTAGACCAGCTGAAGTGACAAAGTAGTCAAGGAAAAAAGAGTTTCAGCCTCTGAGGAAAAGTGTATTAACAATTTTGACTAAAATAATGAGTTTGTAAATGTTATCTGAAGTTGAACTTTTAGCAGTACACCCACTTTACACTTTAAAGGAAATAGAGTTTGGAAAGCTAAATGAAAAACAGGAATCTTTAGCTGGCAAATATTGGGAAATAAGAACATCCCCACACTTTTTGTTTGTTTTTCCAGGTTGGAAAAATAGGAAATTAAATCTGAGTTGGCCAATTAGCCCCCACAATCCCCAAAGGCAATACAAGATCTTTTTGCGGGAAAGTCTTGAGGTGAAGCCAATTCAATTAGTTTCCACAGCAAAACTGTCAAGACCCAAAAAACTAAGTGGAATAATGAACTGATTAAAACCTGTAATTGCAATTCAATGGAGGAAACCATTAATCATGGAGATGGCAACATTCTCTCATTTCCAGACTCTGTTCAGATGTGTTGCCAGCAAAAGGGATTGAAGGAATAAAGCCTAATGTAAGCTGGAAAAGGAACATCCTGGACAGAAATTCATGTGGTTCTTTTACAAACAAGGAAGCTTCAAATCAGGGACACGAAAATTGTCAGCTAGGGTGAGAAAGAGTGAAAGCTTCTCTTCGCCCAACAGACTCTTCCCCTGGAGACCTCTGAAGGAGAAAAGCTTAATTAATTCTAGAACCACTGAAGCTCTGCAAAGAAAAACCCTCTTAAGTCATGAGCTCCATCCTTCAGACTGCAGCCCAGATCCCATTGAGCTACCTAGGATAGTGCTCAGGGTCTCCAGTAACGAGGTTTCTGGAAAAATTAACTAAGCAGTTGTGTGCTGAACAGCAAAAGACCTCTGGTAACTTTGGGAAGGAAAAGACAGAATTGCAGATCTCATGGTCTGCAAGACCCTTCTCAAGTTCTGGGTCTTTGCTTAAGGCATGAAGTTGAAGATATAAGTAGAAGGTAGAAGAAGAAACAGGGAAGGTGGATTTTCACCTTCTCTTTGGCTCCATACAAATTAATTCTTCCCTCCAAAATGTGTTTCCAGTCAGAAGACTGTGCTCCAGTTCAGATCTGAGAGCTGTAGAGAGGGGTTACAGGTAGACTTGCTGTCTCTCACAAATTATTGCAGCAAGCAGAAATGTACCTTATTACAAACAAGCAGGGTCTGAGCTGATTGCAAAACTCACTTGCTTTTGTACTTGTTGGAGACACTGAGCAACTCTGCCAACTACCTCACTTTAAGAGTGAATAAATATAGCAATAAATTAATGTGATCCTTTAATGGATTGGCTTGCTAGCTCTACCATACTCTGGACTCAACAATGCCTCCCGAAAGACCAGATGGGAGGTAAAAAAACAGGTTCACTCATTTCCATCTGGAAATAGGCTTCCTAGCATCTTACTGGGTGGAAAACTCGCTGCCTGCAGGTTGCCTTGAGTTGTGATATTTTCGAGGTGTGATATTTTCAAGGTGCTCTCTGAATTATTCTCAAAGTGAACTCCCAACAGCCTCCTATCCCACAAAATGCATCTGATCTCACCTCCTGCACAGAAGCTTATTTCAAGGCTTCATTTTTTTCTGACTTCACAAGAGTAGGTGGGAACAAGCTACCTTATGTTCATCAAGGATGAGAGGATGCACACAGGCAGTACCTGAACACACTCAGGCTGAAAATCCACTGTCCCGTTCACTTGATAGAAACTTATTCACATAGTCAGATTGTAAGGGGTACAAGTAAAAGGGACCTGTGAGGTTGGAGAAGCACAAGGATAATTCTAAGATAGCTGGGGAATATAAACTGAGCACTAAAAGATGAAACATCAGCACTGAAGCAGATCTCTAGGGCTCCTAGACCTTTTCCACCCCCTGGACTGCTCCTGGCTTCTCTATTTCAGGATCCTGGAAAACCAAAAAATTTAGAAGTCAGCCAATGCCAAGATTCATTTTTGGAGTCTCCAAACTCTGCTGTTGCTTTCCGGGTGACCTCGACAGTCTTCCTGAAGTCTCTAACACTCCTTCGGGTCCCCCAGAGATCGTACTGGGATACATTTACACTGCCTTTCACTTTTGTTTTCAAGACCTTGGCCATGTTTATTGATTTATGCTTTGTTTCACAGCACAGCATTTCTGCTGAAGGTGACCCCATGTCTCCCCAGACCAGAGTGTTACTCTTTTGAGGTCATGCTCCAACGCCTGCCTGGCTCCTGTAAAACATCACTCTCTGAACTGCTCCTGATGGATGTTTTGGCCAAGAATTCTGCTTACAACACGTCAAACACGGTTCAGAAATGAGCACAGACTGACTGCCTTGATGAGGGGAAGCTGAGATTGTGTCAAAGTTCTTTGTGTTTTAAAGGTCAACACGTCAGCTTCACCAACTGGTTTTCCTATGGCTGTAATTGTGAACCTTTTGCTCAATGTAATCAAACAAATATGTCTTGAAAAACCATGAATTGGGGAAAAATTTCTCCTGCAGAATTAGCATTAGGGAAATTGAACATTCTGCCTTCATATTGCAGGAAGAAATCAACTTGTGTCTTGAGAAATCAAATGATCTTGCCATTTCTCAGCCCTCCAGCTGCCTACTGGCTACTCATAGAGCTCCACCAGAGCCAAGCTTTCTGAACAAGTGTTCCTACAGATAAGCCAGCAATTGATATTTTAACTCTTTATTAAGCATGAAAATCATGTAACCTTTATGTTTAGTATTTAAAACTGAGAAAGAAACAACAAAGCTTATTCATCTGGGTTCAAGATTGTCAGCAGTACCATCCAGCAGACATCACACCTCAAACACCATGTTACAATATACCATGCATATACCCACTTCATAGTGTTAACACCCTAATTCCCATTACTGCAAAACTTTTCAGACTAACTCAAACCATTCCTTCATTCATCCAAGCTGTTGCTGCCTGTGCTACTGCATTTAGAGAGTAAATCATTCCCTTCTCCAAACAATTTGTTGTTCCCTATAAGGTGTTTAAAGACTTCTGTCACATCCCCTGAAGTTTCTTCTTTTATAGGCTACATAGCTTTAGTTCCTTACATCTCTCCTCCCTCTGTCTCTCTAATCCCTCCAGGGCATGGCATAATATGTATTTTGGTCTAGTTTTTCATATCTCTCAGAAACTGTGGAGGGTGAGAATCGCACACTACTACTAACAGCTACAAAGAAAAGCAGAGTAGGTAGTAGCGTTAACAGTGTCCATCTTTGGAGTAGTCTGAATAAAAAATGGTAAGGTATTCCAGCAATATAAAACAGCACAGCCCTACAAACATGATACAAACTGTCTTGATATATATCAGCAGCAAATCTGGTAATAAATGCATCTTTATGCATCTTCACAAAATTGCATCATATGCTTTGTTAAGGACTGGGGGGAGCTAATGAAGAATTGCACTGTCTTATCTATAAATTATGGTGGAGAAGACAGACAGGAGAGCAGGAAAATCCAGTCTTGCCACAAAGATCACCAACGAGCTCCAGTGTCTTTGTGGTCACTTGAAAGTTTACCAAAAGTGTCTCCTGAAGACCCATGGCATCTGGTGATCCAGGCATCACTTTCCCACCGTACTCCAGAATGTCACTACATCTCCCTCCTTCCTTGGCAAATCACTTCCATTTTACAGCAGCTCCTGAGGACTGGAACACCAAACAAAACCCCAAATAGAAGAATATTAAAAAGAGACAACACAGAGAAAACATTCTGCCATTCTCTGTAAAAGTAAATTTCACCCTCTACCAGAATAATGTGTTCAGGTTTAGTCACTAAAAAGGCCAAGCAGAAAGAGACACAGCAGAGGACAGCAAAAGTAGACTGTGTTATTATACAGGGGAAGAAAGTATTCCATTAGAAGGAAAATTAAAAGCTTTAGGATGATGAGGGGTAGAAAGTAAAAGAGGGAGAGCAGATATATGAGAAAGCACTGCAGATAATGTCTAGAAGGGCAATTACTTGTTCCCTTTCTCTCTACTCTTTCTCATAACACTAGACCTGGAGGGTAACTCGCAATTAAGGGCCACCCATTGAAAACAGAGAAAAATGAAACACTATTTAACATGTAATTAACCTGTGGAACTCACTCCCACATGGTATTCCATGGACAAAGAGCTCAGACAGAGCCCAGGACGGATTAGACACTACTAAGAAGAGGTAAGATAGAATTTCACGTTCCATCAGCTTGGATAAAAATAAAATACAAAGAATATCAATCCTCTTGCTTCAGGGCCTAAGTTGTTCATTGTGATCAGCAGCAGGCAAAGCTCAGCAGGATGTGAAAGATGCAGTTCTGTCAATGAAGCTTTAGTGCACTGCCCTTTCCTATGTGCTTCTTGTTACTTATCTCAGATGCTGATATGGCTCCCACAGTTCCAGTCTGTGAGTTCATTATAATCAGTGACATATTCATCATCACAATAGCCTGAGAAGGTACAGAAGAGTTTTTCTCCCTATTGTATAGACTGTGAATGAAGAGACTTGGGGACTTGATGGAGGTCATGCAGGAGAAGGGAGCAGAGCACTGTACAGCACAGAACACTGTTCCGTGCATCCATCCTGACCATGGGAACCCACTGCATCCCAGCTCAAAGAGCCGCCTGGGAAAGGAGACAGGAGCTCTGTTCCTATGTCCCTTTCAAACATAGGTGTCCCAACACTAAGCACACCAGCAGTTTAACTAAATAGCATCCCTAGCAGGATCAACATAATCATTTGCATCAGCCAAACAGCGACCTCTGTTTCAGGGACCCAGCTCTTGGGTGGCACCTTCCAGCAGGTCTTTCTGACTTTGTTGATGCCCAGCACTACCCCAGCAGTTGGTTTTTCCTTTGGGGTGAATTCCCACTTGCAGGGCTGGATGCCATAAAGTCTCTCAGCATGTGGTGCTTCCCCCCGCCATGATTTATCTATACAGTTTTTAGTACATGTAGCCCACTTAGGGTCAAGGCCATGCAGCTGCTGCATGTTTTATTCACCTAAGCAGTCCCAGTGAGTCCAATGCAACGACTCCCATGGGCTGCACAATCTGTCAGTCTTTAAAAATGACAGATGTACAGAAACTGTGGCTCTCCTCCATGTGGAGATGGGTCACACATATTTTTCAAATGGCTGCACATGTACTGTACCTCTGTGTCACTTTTTATATTCTCATTTATTTTTAACATGTATTTAACTAACAGAGGTTTATCAGACAATCTGATGACAGAAAAACTACAGCACTCCTCTACCGTTCTCTCTTTCTATTTTTTTTTAACCTTTTCTTAAAGCAGCTTTGCCCCTAGATGGGGACTTGAAAGGTCCACCATGATCTTTGCTGGAGAAAAGAGTCCACTTTGAAGCTGTGATACAATGAATACACAGGTCATTTTGAGAATAAAACATAAAGACATACTAACTGTGAAAGTTTTATTTCCTTCTCAAGTGATAAGCATTTATGAAGGAAAGACCTTTCTTCCTACCTTTGGCCCATTGTGGAACACTTGATAAAAATCTTCCTCGATACTAATCTCCTACTGGTGTTACATTTATCTTGAAGTCTCAAATGTCACCAGCTTTCAACTGGTGCTGCGAAAAGACCTAACTTACATATCTATAAAAGGAAGAGCTCTATTTTAATCAAGTCTATTTCTTTCTTCTTCCCTTTTTTCTTTCCTTCTTTTTCTTTCTCTATTCTGCCACTGCATTTCTGCTGTGATTTCGATTTGTAATACAAAAAAAGAGCAAGAGGAGCAGCTATACATTATACAGCATAAGACTACTTTTAATTTGGCAAAGGCCCCATTAATCCAACATATTTTCACTTAATCTGATACAGCAAAAAAAGGTAACCAAATTTAACTTGTAATAGGTTCTTCTCCTTCACTGGGACAACAGTCAACTTTTCTGAAGGCTGAGGGAGCTGGGTCTCTGTAGAAGAGGAGACTGAGGGGTGACCTTATTAATGTTTATAAATATATAAAGGGTGAGTGCCACGAGGATGGAGCCAGGCTCTTCTCGGTGGCAAACAATGATAGGACAAGGGGTAATGGGATCAAGCTGGAACACAAGAGGTTCCACTTAAATTTGAGGAAAAATTTCTTCTCAGTAAGGGTGACAGAGCACTGGAACAGGCTGCCCAGGGAGGTTGTGGAGTCTCCTTCTCTGGAGACATTCAAAACCCACCTGGACATGTTCCTGTGCGACCTCACCTGGGCGTTCCTGCTCCAGCAGGGGGATTGGACTAGATGATCTTTTGAGGTCCCTTCCAATCCCAAACATACTGTGATACTGTGATGTACTGATCCTGTACAGATGCCAATGGCACCTGCACAGGTGAGGAAGGTGCTTCTTCAGAAATCCAAAGACATGGGATGGGAAAGGAAAAGTGGATGCTTGCAAAGGTCAGGAAATAACGGTTTTAATGACACCTGTTCTAATGCAGCCTGCAGTTCTATACTGAAATGTTACCATAATCAGAAAAAACACCTGTTACATTGCAAGTGCCATGGCCATGAACTTGGTATAACTTCATCGCACAGTAAATTTCCATAGGGCTCCATTCCAAAGCCAAATAACGCAGGGGATCATGACACACTTCACATGAGGGAAACATCAAACAATCGAGAGTCCAGCTCAAGGTGCTATTGACAAAGATTGCTAGAAAATTGCTTCATTACGGAATCTTGTTACAAATCAATAGATCAAGAATCTAATTAAGCACATTCTACAACTCACATCATAGAGACATGACAGGTGAATGCAAGTTTCAGATCATTTGATCACTGTCTTGATGGGTACAAGGGATGCACAGCTGAGAGTGCAGATGGATTGAAGGATAAAGATGACATCACCCATCAGGAAAGAAAGGACTCAGATCCCACGTTCAGCAAGACTGCCAGAAGTTGTCATTGCTCCACATTACTCTTTAACTTGAATCATCATTAGATTATTGCCTCTGAAGTTCACACTCTGAAAAAGTAATCTAGTTCTTTAATAACACATCTAGGTACAGCACCAGTGAGCCAACATACCATAAGAGGATAATTATATGGGTAGTTCTTGCCTTTCTGCTAGTGTCTTATCCCTTAGATATAAACAGCGGACACACTTTCTATGGTACTGCTCATCTCAGCATATCAAAGTGCTTTATAGATGTTCATTATAAGTAATTACCAGCTGGCACGTGCGAATAATTTAGAGAGTGATAGAAGTGAAATTCCTACCACTCTCTCACTTTTTTTTTTCCACTCAACATTTTATACCCTTTCTCTTCTTTACTCTTCCCTTTTTTCCTGACCACTGCAATAAGGAATGTCAGTAATTTGAGCATCTTCCTAGATCACATCTCTAGGCACCTATACCTACAAATATCTGTCCTTAAATTTAGAAGAAAATCTAAAGCAGAAGCCTAAGACAGAGATCCCTTCCCAGAACCAGCTGTGCCAGTGGAAGGGTTTCTGCCTCCAGCTGCCTTTGGCTTACAGGAACTGCTCCATCAGCACTAACCTTTACCTTTTATCCAGGTAAAATGTAATAGTAACTGGCAAGTAGGTGTGAGAGAATCTGACTCTAAAATGCATCCCACTAACACACTGAGAAAGCCAGAAAATTTAACAGACCTGAAATCATTAAATTTAGTTAGAGTAACTTATGTATACGTCTCATTAAGTCAAACACAGTTTAAGCATGTGAAGATTCTTTATCAATAAACAGGGAAAAAAAAAAAAAGTTATATTTTCAAAATTGTGGGGTTTTTCCTCAATTTTCTGCAGAGATTTCAAACAACTCTGTTCACTCAGTCTTTGCCTTTCATTTTTCTCAGTCAGCTTTGGGATTCTATCTCCTGGGGCAGTTTACATTTAACAGCTGTAAGCATTCAGAACATAGCTGTGAATAGCTAGAATTTTTTTTCATTTGTTTGGGGATTTTTTGTTTTGTTTTGGTTTGTTTTGTTGTTGTTTCCCCCTTATAAGATCTTAATTACCTTTTTTCATGACAGATTATTTTAAAATAAAGTTGATGCTTGGGGGAGTTTAATATTTGAATAAGAAAAGAATGGTGAGAACTCTCAAACACTCAGAAAGGAAAGCAACTCAAAGACCAGAAGTAGAAAGGTGTGGCAAATGGCTAAAGGTGTAACACAAAGCGTAGTGAAGTACAATGGCTGAACACAAAGGAGGAAGGAAAAAAATACAACAGCTGTCTACCAAGCCAATATGAAAAGGTTGAAATGAAATAACCAGAAAGGAAAAAAAGGGAGAGCTTTCATGGTAGGAAAAAGAAACGGCAAAAGTGAAAGAATCAACACAACCACAACGTGGTTTTCTACACATAGGAGGAAAAAAGAGAAGTGTCCAATGATAGAACATACAGACAAACAAAAAAAATAACCCCAACCACAGATGAATTTCCAAGGTGACATGTAGAAAGCAAACAAAAATTAAAGACAAGAAATGAAGTGAATTGCTTAAAATCTCCACAAAAAAAATTAAAGAACCAAAACACTTTGAAAAAAAGCAAATAACCTTTTCCAGCTGAACAAAAATGTTCATTTTCTAAAAAGGCCATTTTCTGACACAAGTTCTCCCATTCAGCTAAGGTCAACCAGCTCTACTTACATATTCCAGGCCTCTAAAGCAAAACATAATCCATGTTTGAAACAAGAACATCTTTGTTCAGACCTCAGGCCAACAGAAGCCAAGGGACCCATCAGTGCCGTGGAGAAAAGCACTAGGAAAAGAACAGTAGGGGAACATTTGAGCACACTTTGAATGTTAGATAGTGCCCAAGCAGTCAAGTATATATGAGCCAAATAGTCACTTTTAATATCCATAACTCATCATGACACTTTCAAAATAATGCAGTATGTCATCACCTGTGCCAGCTGCTACCACATCATCTGCTGGAGCAATTTAATGAACTACTCCAATATGCAGCCATGTAGTAGCTGCAATGTGCTGTTTGTAAAGGATTTCCAGGTCTTTAGCAAACTGATCTCTAGCAGATCAGCCTAACCACTGCAATGAGGAGTTTATAAGGAGATGAACAGCGAAGGTCCGTGGTTTCACATCAGCTCATGGAAGTCTTCGCCCAAGTGGGACTGTCCTCACTGCCTCCACGACTGCCGTTTCTGCTCTGCATGTGAGCAGAGTCCCACCAAACCAACATTCCCTTCCCAAGAGCCTGCACCTGACAGCACAGTGCAAAATCCCCTCCATGCACTAAAGCATTCACCCGGGAGAATGGCTGGAGAGCTCATGAGCACTGTGCTATTTCAAAGCTTTAAGTCCTGGCTCTTTTTTTCTAGCTACCTAGTGGTAGCTAGAAGGTTAGATAGAAGTATCATTCTGTAATCAGAGCCACCAAATGGACAGATCAATAGAGAGTTATCAGCAATTAGCACCGTTCTAACTGCCTGGCGCATTTTTTTATTTATTTAAGTGGGCACGTCAAGATGCCTGGGGGATAAGCAGTTTCTGGCATATAAAGACATAAGGAGAAAGAGGAAAAAGGAGTAAGCATTGTTCACATGGGAGACTACCCTTTTTCCCTCCTTTTGCTGCTCTCACAGCATCAAGACACATGAACCCATATGCCTTAGATATCATTACATTCACAGCAGAGACCAGGTGGGACAGAAGGCTGAAGAACCTTTCTTTCACCCTTGTAGCCAGATGGAATAGGTTTGCCAGTCTCAAGACATTCCCATGTGGATTTCTGTTTGTTTCAGACCTGTACGTTCATTTTCTTCACCCAAAGGAGTTTTCATGGCTGAAAGAGTTGGCAATGTCACACGCCAGGATTTAGTAGAAATGAGAACTGCTCGAGGAGCAGAACTGGAGAAAACAGATACAAACCAAAGACTTGGATGCATTAGCAGAGCTACATGAAAAGGCTGTGATGAGAATGGCTGGAAATATGCAAGTTTATATTGAGGAGAAAAAGAGCTGAGGAGATCTCCGTGGAGGCCTGGGACTAGAACAAGTTCTCCTTCAGAACTGTGAGGTAGAAAATTGCTGGTGCCTCTGACCAGCAATATAACAGCTCTCCTTCCCTTTCAGACAAAACAGTAAAAGCACCCAACATTTCAATAATGAAACAAAACACCTTATAGCAAGTGCTCATTTTTAAAATACGGTCCTAGCTGTATGATCTATCCCAGTTGGTTTTGCTCTGTTGATATTCGCTGTTTCTCAAGGCATGATGGTTTCCAGTTTTGGAATGCAATAGTGGAATACTCAGCTTTAGGGATCATCCTGCAGTGGAGAGGCAGGGTGAATTTTTAAAAGAGCCAGATAGTATTATTATTTTTATACTAACAGTTACTATTCTTTCTTGCAGGAACACCTCCCTGCTGGTACCACCGATCCAAGGCAGCTCTCACCCTGAAGGGTACTTTATTTCTAGTCTGCACCTCACAGAGAGCTGTGAGAGCTCAGCCATGAAAGGAAGCAGTAGGCACATCCTATATCACAGCTGTAGCTCCCGCCTCTCTGCTGCTTCACCCAGCTGGAGAAGTTGGCTTCAGTGCCCCCTGACTGAATTAACTCAAGTTCAGGCCCGCTCAGCACAAGCCTTCTCAGTCCCAATAATGAGGCTAGAGGGAATCATTTAGGATGCTGTCATTAGTGCAAATACATAACCTTTGAGTTCTTGGGGGTAATTTCAGCTCTGTTTCCATAGCTAATAAAGAGTCTATTGTGTACGGACTTGAGGCAATTGCAGCAGGATATTTTAAGTCAATCTCAACTAGGCCTGATAACTCCCCCCACCTCCACCTCCCTTATTTATACCCAACAACAGGACATTGCAAGTCAATGACCATTGACATTATGACACATGAATCTACAGATCCAGCAAGTCTAATATCAACTGAACTGACAGTGCTAGATTCTGGTTACCTTCAGAGGAGAGACAAATGTTCCACCTGCCAATAGATGTGCCCTTGCATCGACCTTGTGTGAAGCACCCTTGGCCTGAGGAAGCAACAGAAATCAATTAAAATTCTTTGGAGTGCTAAATTCTCCATACCTTTCAGCATCTTCCTTTCCTCCTTCCTCTGCTACAGGTAGACCACTAATCTGAAACCCTTTTATATGTGTTTATACAGCAAACAACAAAAGCTTTAAGGAATTAACAAGATGGTAGGGGTTTTTTGTTGTTTTCTGATAGAATCAGGGATCTCACCTCTTTTTCAAAGCCCACAGGACCAAATGTTTGAAAACTTTTATTGATTCTGCTGTTTCCCTTTCCAATCTTGTTTGTAAAAAGCTCTAGAAATTGCTCCTTCACTTGAAGAAGGCATTTAGAGTTGTCACTTTTGCCTACTCTGAGCATCCATCCTCCACACCAACAGCTTCTCCCTGGAGTCAAAGAGGACATGTGATACTTTCCAAGAGGCAGGTTTGCAGTAAGGATGTACTCACAGGGGTGGAATGGAGACTGTGAAAATGTGTTCCAACAGTTCTGGTCTGCTTAAATGTCTCTTCAGGTTACACTTGAGCTGACTGAAAGAAGCTCTCACCAGAGCATAGCTGACCTCAGGATCTAGCACTGCCAGTAGACGGAGGTTTAGCACAGCTGAGGAATTGAGCCTTAGGCCCCAACACAGCTCACCCTTACTACACTCTAAACCCACAAATGTCAATTAGTAGCAAATGCAGCCAGTGGTCTGCTTGAAGCAATCAGAAAACGTCAGATCACTTCCTACAGGCTGCACAAGATCTACACAACAGCTACAATTCTGCATTAATGTGGGCCAGGGCTGCAGCTGAGACAGTTGTCTTGAAGTGCAAGGACCACAGTTTTAATTTTAATGCTTCAAACCATGAAACCTCCCATAACTCACTTTGTAAACTAGCAAATTAATTGTTCGGCCATGGGAAAGTGTTGACTGTCTTACCTTTTTCGGCTTCCCAGAGCCAAATTCTGAGAGTAGGGAGCAGAATATGAGAGTACTGAAAGCGTGGACTGGGCAACGGGACAAAATGCAAAGTGAGAACAAGTCTGCTCTAAATAACAGTAACAACTCTGAAAAGCACTCATTCTCTGTCTACATAGTTGATGGTACTGACAAACCATATCTCCTTTGCTTTTTCCACAATTACACTGTCAAGCAGACTTCTAGAAGCAAGAAAAACTCTTTATCTAGTATTGGTATACACTGAGATTTGAAATTACTTTCAATGATAAAATGAAGGTTTGAGTGCTCTCACTGGTGTGTACTTACTAGATTTGAGACATTAGCATCAAGAGATGCCATGAATGTGTCGCAGTCCTTCATTGCTCTCAGAATAGCACATGATCTGTGCTAAAAGGGCACTGTGATTTGCAGGTCTGAACCTTATCTTAAAAGGGAAAAAAGTACCCCCGAGTTACAGAATGGCTTGTTTTTTCATTACAAGCTCTTCACCCATCTTCAGAGACACAGGCCTGTAACTAATGACTGCAACAGGCTCACCAGAGAAACCGCAGAATTCGGTGCTTTAGCATAACAGCAACTGCTCATTGCTGAGTGGTGATTATCTTGTCACACCACCGTTTCCTTCTCTTAGGCAGAGACAGTTAAGCTATCTGGAGAATACCTAAAGCACACATTTTTGAGATGGAACTGTGAGGTGACGGATGAAGGGAGGCTGCCAACACAGGCACCAGAGCCATTAAGGCTGACTAAGATCTGATTACAGTTTTGCATAGCGTAAGGGCACATCTGAAGAGGTGTAATTTAAAGGCTCATTGCTCGCTTCCTACCCAGGCTTGCGCGAGAAGGAAAAACTGCTGGAGTCTGGTCCATTCGAAATCACCTGTTTGTGTTCTACTATGGAATAGTCTACAGAATCTCATAAAATACTAAGCAACGAAAATACTTGGCTCATTCTGAATTGCTTCAAAGGGATCAGCCAGCAACTGGAGAAATAGAACTGGAATTGGTGGAATACTCCCTGATATTTGCTTTTTGTAACTCTCCTGAAGTAAGAAGCCTGCATTTTTTTTTTACTCTCACTTTCCTAAAGAAAACTGGCTATTTTCTTATGTGTTTCCTTACACCATTTATTTTCTGCCCTGCAAAGCTACCACTAGTGCATGCATGTCTTGCCATACAGGATCTCTATAAACCAAGAACTGGATTAAGAAAACTAATGTCACCTTCTGCCACTGAGAGAGAGAGGCTGGAAAGAAGCAGTTTTTATTTCCATAACGACCCTTGTTTCTGGCTCTGTTCTATTACTTAGAAGCAAACTCATTCAGACACAGCAGCTAGGACTGGCAGAGCATGTTTGTCCTATTAACTTACATTCTGGCTCTATTCTGACCCAGATTGAGAGCTGAACAGCTGATTTAGGCTAAGTTTTCACACGTGTGGGCCAGCAGGCCCTTTAGTTTAGCAATATATCATCAGGCAGGGAAAGATTTGGTTTTTGCTTTGAAAATGCAATTCCTCACCAGGTTGTGATGAGGGATTAGGGTGGTTTTGAGGTGTTTGTTTTGTGTTTTCAATGGTGGAGCTCTTGTTAAAGAGAGAGACAACTTTAATTCTAACTAGCTTCCACATCCCAGTGCCAAACAACACCTACTCTGACAACATCTCTTTCTTTTTTTTTCCTGCAGGCTCTACCTGCCAGCCTCTGTCATGTTGCTGTTCATATTCTTGTCTTTTTAATCCCTGAGTCCCTTTCTTCATTCACTACTGTCAAACACCTTGAGCAGGAAGCTTCAAACCTAAAAAGACCTCAGGCCTCAAACATAAGCACAGTCTGGTCATCAGGAAAAATAACACAACAAATAAAAGGAAACTATCTTCACAAGGAGCAGGCTGCATCCTATAGCCATCAATTAAAAAGATGCACTGATCGCCCTGAGTCAGCGTATTTCACATGCGGACACACAATATCATACATTTGCTAGAAAAAAAAAAAAAAAAAAATCTGTGTTTGCATAAGCAAAGCAGAAAATGCTCCAAAATTTGTCATCATTTGTAAAATTCAATGAGCGCTTGAAATACCCTCTGGGGCAATGAGTATCCGTGGGACACTGACAAATCTCTCTGCATCCTGCCCTGGCTCACTTTTTCTTTCTCTGATTCAAAATCCAGCCCAGGAAGCTGGAAGCAATTGCTTTCTTCCCCACCAGCACAGTACAAAGTCAGATTTATTTCCTTCCCACCAGAAAGAAAGGCAATTTCGGAGTCAGGACAGTGATATCTTGGTTGCTGGGCCAGGTAATATGAATTTTTCCTGATCAGGAGCTCACGGGAGCCTGGGCCACAGCAGAAGTGCTGGCCCTACCTGTTGTCCATGCTGCAAAGCTGGTCCTATGGTGGCAACCTTGGGAATACACAATGTTTACAAAAGGAGGAAAAAAGAACTATTTGATTTAGAGTAAGAGTTTAGTGGTTTTTTGTCTGGTTGTTTTTTTACCATGAAACAGTAGATTTCCTCTTTTTTTTTTTTTTTAACTCTAGACCTTCTTGGCTGCTGGAGGTGGCCGACTGATGTGATGAGAGAAAGGAGGAGTGAGCAGGAATTTGAAGGGTGTCATTAAAAAAGAGCTTTCTAAAAAATACACTGTGACTAGAATCATGAGAGTCCTGCCGCAATCAAGTGGAACGTGCATGTAAGGAAATTACACGAAGGGGAGGAAGGAAAAATAAAATAAAGGAATTTCATATGGGGTGACATCTTCCTTAAAAAAACACAGCAAGGCTGAGAGCCACAGAGAAAACACCAGGCAGTTTCACAGCAATTCCCTTGGGAGCTGGTTGCTTTCCTGAAACTCCTAATTAATTATACATGCTGTGGAAGAGATATAATGTGGCTTTGAATAAAATCAAAATCAAAATTTGAAATGAAATAGATAGGGAGAGGAAAGTCAAAATGATTTTGTTAATTCAAGTTTGAACTAATTTCACTTTAATCAGGAGCTGGCAGGAAAATGGTAAGCCCTACTGCTTGTCACATTCAGGAGAGATGTCCCCCCGTCTTTAACTGATAAAACATTTCTCTGCTGACCTCCAGTGGGAGGAGAACATTTTCTTTAATGTTGTTGAGTGCAGTTTCAACAGATCTCAGTACATATTACAGTCTACTCCATGGTCATCACTCCATCAGTCTGAACAAATACATTTTTTGTGAGTCTAAACTCTATTCTTTTTTTCAGGGCAGTGGGAATATCCAGCTCTTATAAGCTGCAATGACCTCTGAGACAAGGCCAGCCCAAGCAAATCTGGGTTAAAAATTACTTTTGGCTCACCAAAATAAAGGTGAAACATCTTTTCAGTTACAGTAATTTCAAATGGTTGACTATCAGATTTCTGCCTTACAAATCTCAAGTGTTCTGATCCATGGCCCTGAGTAACATAAAGAGTTCACAGAAACCATCTCCATCCCCTATATGGCCTCTTACCCGTCTTTAGACCTTCTAGAATGTAGCTCACAGCTGGTGTTCATTTATTGAGTTTTATTTGGTCTTCTCCAATAAAAAAAAAAAAAAAACACCCTGGTTGCCCTCGACTCCAGTTATCAAAACAAAAATAGAACAGCAGCATATCCCAAGAGCCAAAAGGGTATAGGTCCTCGCAAGCAAAACACAAAAGTTGTCATATGAGCAATCCCCTCCCGTCCACACAGCAGATGAGCTGGGTGCCTTGCATTCCGTCAGCAAGTCATCATCCCAGCTACACTGCACCAAAAATGGGAATTTCTTCAACTGCCAAGGGCCCTTCATAGAGAAGGATTTTCATAGAAGCTCAAATGCCTCCACTGAGCAGAGCTCAGGTAATAAATTGCAAGGAGTGCATCTCTCTTCTCTCAAGTAGGACATTTCAAACAACTTAAAACTTTGAGTGAGAGGCTTTTCAATTGAATCTGAATATTAACAGACAGGCAGCTTGGGTCCTGGAGCACACATGACACAGGTTGCCATGGAACGGGACACACTCTGCATCCATGTTGGCTATACTCTGCAACCACCTGTGGATGGACCAGGGGGTGCCCTGCAGTAAACAAGCCCCAAAATTACCACCAAACAACAAATCATCAAAATAGTTATCTTTAAATCTAAAAGAAATGGTAACAATACCTAACTGCTGTCTTTCAACATGCTTATATAGGTTCATATGCCAACAACACAAGATGTACATCCTTGCAAGAATAAGTAATTGTGCTTTAGGTGGCTTCCAGTCCTTTCCATTTATACTACGCCACTCTATCTTCTGCCTTTATACTATCCAGACACTTCTTATTTAGGGCTAAGAGATCAGATATTTTCTCCAAACGCCATACACCACCAGCTCCATCAGTGGCTTGCTGGATTTTCAAGCAAGCATGTCTGAGACACAACTCAGATTTGTAAGAATATTACAGATGTCCTTCAAAACCCTCATTAACACTCCCATTTGCTGTGATGCCTGTAAAAATATGGAAATGACAGGCAATAATTCCTGACGATTTTGCTGATTAGTATTGGCAAATAATTTCCTCTCTCCTCTTTTTTGACCCACCCATCTGTGCTGTCTTGCCTTACCCATAAACTATGAGCTCCTTGGGGAAGAAACAGCCCTTCTGTTACAAGTCTGCACATTGCTTAACACAGCAGCGTCCCAGTTCACAACTCTAAGATGCTGCAGATACAACTACTAACAACAGCAAACACAAACCCCATTTCTCCTCCTGCTTGCTTACATCTGTACTGAGTGTCAGTGTGGAGCTGGAGTGTTTGTCCAAATCTCATTTTACAGGAAACCTGGGGGCAGGAGTCATCTCTCATCTGCAGAGATGAGATCTCTCTTTTCCCTGCCCGTCTCCCTGCGGCAGCAAACCCTGGCTGCTCTTCACTAGTTGAAGACCAGATGTGCCACTGGGCTGGTGCCAGTTGGCCACTCTTATGTCTCTGTAAAATAAGGGCACTGAAAAAAGGCAGGTTAAAACCAAAGAGATTCTCTGGGACCAAATAGAAATAGGGCAGTTGGATATGAACAGTCATGTAAGGAAGGATGGACTGAAACCACCAATTAACCTCACGCAGGTCACAGTGCCATTGCAGGATAACACGTTCTAGTCACAGATGACAGGGGCTGAATTTAAAGCAATGACCTAAAAGAGCAAATCATTATACCACATGCCTAAACTCCTGCATCAATCTGCCTTCGGAATTAAGTGTCTCAGACTCTGTTTTTATCAAGCCATATTTCCATGCACAGGACTGTGACTCTCACTGTGGCAGCACAGACCTGACATCTGCAGTTAAACTTCGTTCTTTCAAATGCGTACAGAGCAATGCCTTGCAGATTATGAAAACTCACTTAGTTTTCATCCATTATTAGGAACATCACTTATTTAACTTTCTTCTGACTCCCCAGATAAATTGATTGTCTGGATTACTGTTGCTAAGCAAAACTTTAATAGAGTTAATATTCTGTCTTTATTCATACCTCTGAATTTGGATCTTTGCAGATGCATCTGCAGTTCTCCCAACCACATTCGGGTTGGTGAAGCCGTTTCTCCTTACAAAGCCACTTAACTCCTTTTTCATGTTACAGAATGACTTTTCGCTCTCCCATTTATGGTTTTCTTATTTAAAGTATGTGCTATAGACTGGAGCTCTCAGAGCCTTTAGTATCACCAGCTTTTAAATCCACGGCATACCAATGTTTTCTTCCTTTGTATTTTGCTCAATGTATCAATAATATTAAAATCTACACCATGGGGTTTGCCTGTTGTTCATGATTTGAAAATTGCAACAGAATTGTGCTATATGACCCCATGTATCTAAGAGGACTAGCATTGCAAACAATGTCTAACTGGAGACACTTTCTTATGCCATCTCTCTACAAATTACACTATTACTTTAATTTTGTAAACAGCACCTTCTCCGCACTTCACGTGGATCCCCATCCATTCAGCACACTTTGAAGAACACATTTATTGACATGTGGTATAGTTTCAGCTAAAGAAGTAAAATACTATATATATATATATATATGTTTTTTACTATACTCAAAGGAAATGTCACCTCTCATTCTGCTAACACATGAATAAGCCTTATGTTCACAGGGTTGGTGAGAACACATAAAGGACTGGAACAAAAGAGAGCCAGCAGACCGATAGTCTGCTGTGTCACAGCTGGCCAGTTTCCCTGTAGGAATATGTGCAACTCTTCTCCAGCACCAATGTTGCCATTCAGGTCAGATTTACGCCCGTCTCATTTTACACATGAAGATGCCAGGCCAGTCACAGCATGAAAGGTGACAATCTCTCTACGGGAATATACAATAGCATGCAGAGGAGACTGTTAATTGACAGTCAAACACAATCAAGCTCCCTCCAAACCAAAAAACAATGAGCTGAAATGCTATTTTCTCTTCACATTTAAAGCATGAATAGAAAACTCACAGAAGTCCAGTCCTATAATGCTATTTCTTTATCTCTCTAAAACGCACCCCATGGACAATCTCTGTCAAACCCCTGTGCAAACCACAAGCCAGATTTACACCTGTGGGATGCACAGCCTCATGCACGCTTCCTCAAGGCTCCTTTTGCCTTTGCTTCACATTCCAGCATCTTCCTCCCAACCTGTCCCCAGCAATTCTGAACCTGTCAAGAAGACTTTTTTCTTCTCCTTGCATGGCCTCTATTGTATGGCCCTTGCGTACCTGATAAAGGTGTACTGAGAGGGAGAAGGCTAAGAGTATAATACAGG
Source organism: Streptopelia decaocto (assembly GCF_964273445.1). Classification (NCBI taxonomy): domain Eukaryota; kingdom Metazoa; phylum Chordata; class Aves; order Columbiformes; family Columbidae; genus Streptopelia; species Streptopelia decaocto. The sequence continues at coordinate 6,024,784 of NC_138664.1, forward strand.
CTGTGATCATAGACTCATAGAATGTCCCGAGTTAGAAGGGGCCCACAAGGATTATAAAGTCTAACTCCTGTCCCTGCATATGGCAACTCCACGGTTCACACCATGAGAGCTACTTTTTGCTTCCCACAGCTCAAGAGAGGAAAAAAAAAAAAAAAAAAAAAGAAAAAAAATGTCAGGGCAAATCTAAAGCTAGAACATGTCTGTTGAAGAACAAGAAGTGCAACAGTGATTTACAGTTACATTTACTTCAAAATCCCACACTTCAGCTCCTAGCACAGGACCAAGATAATGAGAATTAGGAAGTGGTTCCTGAGGACAGAAGCACTCTTCTTGCAACAGCTGATAAAACTCAGGTGTGGGCTTTCATTACCTTCTCCTGCTCGAAGAACCCTTTACAGTTCACCAAAGCAAAATGGCACCACGTCTAACACAGAGGCATATTTTGATCATTCTCTTCTATATTTCTTTCACTGTCTGACAAACGAGATGTTACTTCAACTGTGTTCTCTACTTATCAGTCTGGTTTCTTGTTTCACATTGGGTTTCGCAGACAATGTACTTTAAGGAGTCAGAGTATGATGGAGTGCCAGCCAATGCTTGAATAAAAGAGTCTTTGAATTCTAAAGATGAAATGGAGAAAAAGAAAAAAATGTCTTGTACAGATATGTCAAACTTTATCCTCAAAGTGGCATACTTCCTTCTGGGAAGCAGCTAGAATCCATTTGAAAGAATCTTGGTTATTACTCCAGCTTTTCTCTACGGACGTAGGTCACATATAGGGAAACGAGAAATTTATATCGCTTGGTACTTTGAATCATCTCTCCACGTATCTTTCTTAAATGAGCACCTTGTGTAACGTAGGTTCCTCCATTTTCAAAACATTCTACACTTCCTTGAAGTATTTGTAAAGTAGGACCTGAATTTATCCTCCATCCCCTGCTTTAGAAATTTATTTCTGGAACTATTCACCCTGTATTACAACGTTCTCTCTGAATGCAATTAATCCCACCTGAGATTCAAATTGTCCACTGGAAGACCCTTTCTCCCCTATTGACTGGACAGCTGGCTAAGGAAGCAATGCGATCTCTGAACAGCCCTGCCATGGGCTTCAGGTTGGGTAGAAAGAACTAGTCTGTAACCTCCCTCCCTCGGGGAGGTTACAGAACATTGTAGGGCAAATTCACACGTAGTATACTGCATCCTGCCTTCTCCATGCAGAGGCACCCTTAAAACATAACTTCTTGGTATGTCCAGACTGGGAACATGGCAAAGAAAACTCGCAGGGCTGGATGATAAGGAGCTGGACATACACTTCTTGTCAAATGTGGGCTGTACCAGTTATCAATCAGTATGAAAAAAATGATGCTACCAGTTTTTGAGAAGCACAGAACTGGGGTTAAACTGCATGGGGACAGACTGATTGTTAGGAAATAAACTGCTTTACCATTTCCAGTAAAACAGAACTGTAGGCTTGATGTCTTTCAAGATGATAAGATTTTATCTTTGCTAGAGGTGTATTATTTCACAGAAACAGTACTTCCAACTTGATCAGTGTATAGCTCACACCTTTGCAGACACTTATTTTCCTGTGCCATAGGAAATTCCACGCCAGAGGCAGTCATACTGACCACCAGTTAATGTGATTAACTCTACAGGCAGAAAGTGACAGATGCTGTGTCTATAAAGCAACAGGAGTTTGACATGGGAACATTCCTTACAAGCTGCAAATATTCATGTGAGCACATCATCTCATGTGAATATGAAAGAAATGAAAAAGTACTCTACTGAACCATAACTTGTTCTACAATTACCCCAGAAGCTACAGAAAAATAATAAAACCCAAAAATAATTCAAAAAGCATTAAATATAGTTCTGGGAAATCCACTGTAACTCATTTTTAAAATTATTTCTTGCTTTTCAAGCTATGACAACTGTGGGAATCTGTACAAAGGCTTGGATTACACAGAGCCTATGGGGACTGGTGGGCAAGGGACAGGTGATGAGGTGAGAAACGCAGGGAGGTTCATCCTAGAGCTCTGCAAATTATCACATGGATAGCACACACCCACAGCTGAACACACATGGCTGTGTGTATGAGTGTCTAGGAAACTACTACTAAATATAATATATCAGTTAATGAAAGGGAGGCTGGCAAAAGATAGCGGATTAACAACTCAGAGCAGAAATCTGAGCTCCACTGCAGTCCCACAAGAAAAAATTCCAGTGACTCCTTAGGGTGAGGTTTTGATCTCACTTGAGTCTGTGAGCTAACTTCTTTCAGATTTAATAAAGAACTGGCAGTGGAAGATGGAGTTTTGTCTTAGCCTTTACAAGTAAGACACACAGTTGACTTATGGGACCCTTATGAGCTATGATACACTGGCTGAGTAACACCAGTTCCTTTTGACCTGAATTTTTAGCAAATAAATTGTGACTTTTTTTTTTGTGCCACTTCAGTGAAAAACTTAATCTCTGATAAATTTTGCAGAAATTGGATCGCAGTGGTAGATTGTGAAAAATGCCATGAAATGGACAAAACCATAAACAAGGAAATACAGTAAATCTAATAAAAATCTAATTCTTGTTCATGTTACTACTTAATATTGTTTCTTTTTATTTTCTGGAGGGGATCAACAGCCTTCCAGGCTACAGATCTTTTAACTTGGTACATTTCTAATGGAGAAAGGGTGAGCAGGCATAAAGAAAGGAAAAGAAAATAAAAACAACAACAAACAAAAGACACATTCTTCAGCCTTTTGTTGGCATAACACTCACTGATATTTCACTACTTCTATGGTTTTTCACTGCATTTAGAAAGTCGTTGAAAAATGTTAATGGTCTGGTGGCAAAGCAGCCATAGGGAATGAAGAATGAGCCAGCGACGGAATGAGGGTGTGCAGCTAATGATTTCCTACACGAGCTGATTAAACATTGCCCTTCCATCTCTTGCCACCTAATTCCCTCCACTGCTGATTTATGGAAAAAAAACCCACCATGTATGGCTCCTGCAGTTTTATTAGCCGGTAACAATTTAGCACCAAAAGAGGCTTTTTCTCAGCTTCTAATTTTCTTATAATGAAGAAGAAGACAAAAAAAGGATGAAGGGGAAAAAAAACAACATTGCAATGTCTTTGCTTAAAAGGTAGGGGGAAAGGAAGCGAGGGAAGTTAGTCCAAAAAACCTAATAGAAATATCAAGGAGGGCATCAGGTTCAGCACTTGGGATTCTGTTTGTGATGAGAGGATCATTACTTCACAGAAATCATTATCCTTTTCAAGGCACAGAAGAAGACAAGTACAAGTTCCTATAAATGGAATCTGTCTGGTGCTATTTCAGTGGGTTTAAAAATAGCTCTACACCTCATTTTCTCTAATACAGCAATGCCTGCTGCTAGGCCCTTTCCAGTAAAAGATTCATGACATTTCTTGAAAAATTAAGCAGAGAGGAGAGGGGAAATCTGCCTCATTTCTTTTTATGATTTTTCATTTTGTATTTTGACATTAGGCCCGGTTCTAGCAAGAGAAGTGCCAAGGCTGTGCTTACAAAAAGTCGACTGCATGTCCAGGAACAGCAGCACCGACATGGAGTTTCTTCCACATGACGGTGGCTGTGTCACTGCGGGACTTCATGAGATATTGAGGAAAAGCCACAGTCAACCACTGTTGTGATTTCCCAGTGCAAGATTTTCATAGTAGCAAAAGGAGTTGCCACAGGTTTTTACCCTCTAGAAGGATCTAGCAGCACATTCACAGCAGTTCAGATGCTATTTGCTCGGCCAACTGTTCCTCACCTTAAAACCAGATGCTTAATCTAAGCTGCTCAGTTAGGCATCCTCTATTTTAGACAGATTGATCCCATCTCAGACTAAGTCCTTCTGCTGATCTCAGTGGATCCAGCACTCAGACATTTCAGTGGGCTCAGCTGGCAGATAACTATCTACCTTTGGTTGGTTGGATTGGTTTTCTGCTGCCCTGACATGCTGAAATGGTTCTAAGAGTGAGACAAAAGCCACAGCCGGTGAAGGAGGAGAGGTAGAAATGTGCAGCCAGGTCTGGGCAGCAGTTAGACTGGAAACCACCTAGGTGTGAGTTATAATGTATCTCAGGAATGTAGGAAATGACATACAAGATCAAATCCATACATATGCTATCTCTGACAACAATCGGTGCTGGGCATTTTAGAAGGAAATGCAAAATATCTCCTTTATTAAGAGATTATTTGACCTGCCCTGCTGACTTTTTTTCCCTTTTGAGTCTATTAGTGGCAGCCTGGATCTGCACTGAAGAAGAAAAAAAAAAGCACAGGCAATATTTAAGCTCCTTCCCAAATGGCTGCAAATTTCATATGTATTATAAAAGTTACAAGTCAAATCTTACTACTTATTTTGTGAAAATCTTACTATTCACTATGTGAATATTTTAGAGACACTGCAGTGACAGCCACCTACAGAACTGAAGTGACAGATGTAGTTTGCATAGGTCACTGTGTAGCTATTGCAATGGAGTAAATTCAACTGAGGTGATTTCAGTTTGAGCTTTATATTATGCTACTGGCATGATGGACTCCTAATAAGATCTGAGGGAAGGTTTCTCAGAAATTCATGCAGAGTTGAATGTAAGGAGGGAGAAGAAGCAGAATGGGGAGAGTGAGCTGGTGAAAAGAGGGGCGGGAAAGCCAGGCTGGTGTTTTTCTCTGGTTCCGTGAATACTGAGGGGACAAGCAGCTGCTTTTACTGGTTTGTGTGGGGGCACAGAGCATCCCAACCCCATCCTGGGCTGCAGAAAGTCCAGCTTTCCCCTGCACTGACACAAAGAAAACACACGAGCAGCCCAGGCTCGTTTTTCCCAGTGACCTCCTATCCCAAGCAACTGCTGTGCCTAGAGCTGGCCTCTGATTTCCTGAAACTCATCTAGAGATGGATTTTTGACTATGTAGCATCTGAAAACACAAGAGCACTGGAAAACAATCAACTTTTTTTTGTTGCATTTGATTATAATAAAAAACAACGTTCATAAACAAGCAAATTTCCAGGATCGGACTGAGTCTCATTTAGACTTGACTAGAAGCCCAACAACAGTGACACTGTGCCAACTGAGGACTTCTAAGCTTTCCATTTTCTTGGAGAAAGCCTTTGTATCTGGATTACACCCAGAATGATGACTTCATCTTGGCCAGGGCTTTAGCTGCCATGGCTACAACAATGAGCCAGATTCTCAACAGGGAGAAATCAGGGAATTCCATGAAAACCCATGGGTTGCATCTGTTTAAACCAGACATGAGACTAATAATTTCATAAGATCAATATTGAGCTGTAATTGAAAACCAATTCAATAAGAAAAGAGGTAGACTTCTCTTCTGATTTCCCTCTTGAGATCAATTGAGCATATCTATTTGAATTTCAAAAGCAAGGGAAACAAAGTTGGCCTTGCTATCTTTTGAATTGCGGCTGCCAAAAAATAGTCACCTATACCCACATATATTCTTTAATTCTTCTAGCTCTCCACGCACCCATTTTTTTTCTTTCCTTGACACTGGAGTCCATCATTCTGCAGAAATATTTCCCAGTCTGCTTTCTCTTCCCCAGACAAATATACAGATGATGCAATTTCCCTTGCCATCATTTCAGAATAAAAAGCTTTTGATAAATCCCAAATTGCAAAGACGTTTGTCCCTCTTATTCTCCCTGAATTGTGCACTGAGAATATGCTACAGCAGAATGAAACCCAAAAGAGAAAAAAGAACGTGTATGTGAGGAGGAGAGAGAATGATTTAAGCAACAGAAAGGGCACAGTCAGATTTCCCTAGAGTTCAAAAATTCATGTTGACCAAAAGGTCATCTTGGCATTGAAGAAAAACTGAGAAGTTCTAGGAGGAAGGCAACAAAGAAACTATTTTGCATGAAGATACTAATTCCATTAATAATTATGCATCAAAATAAAAGGTGCAAAACTGTTCAACAAAAGACTCGTGCTTCAGGCAGAGTGCGCACACAGCTTCAGGGAATTGTGAATTCAGAGTGCCTTGTTTCTTTTTATATTTACACAATGTCAAACTATGATGTCCCCAAATCCTAATTGGAGTATGCAGGCCCTATCATAATAACAATAAAAGCACCTATTTAAGTCAACACAAACGACATACATTAGAGTGTGAGTCAATCAAAAGCCTTCTCAGCTCTGCATCAACAGGCGATGTATGCAAAGATAAAACAAAGAAATGCTCGATATACTTTTCTGGATGCAGCCCTGCTCCCACTGAGGCCAAGAGCAGAACTCTTGTTGACTTCACTTACAGCATAATTGTGTTTATAAGAAAGAAGTATTATTTCCCTGTTGACAGTTCAGTCTTTGGGCAACACCATCAATAAAAGCTTTGTATTCTCTTCTATGCCTTTTACCCTGGTGCCCAGAAAATGCAATTCTTGGATTTATAGTCTGTACAAGACAGGTGAAACAGTTCTGACAAAGAATGGCACGAGCTCACAATTCAGATTACTTACAAGTGAGAGGTCAAATGACAGGGGAATGATTTGCACCAGAAAAATTTCATGGGCAAAGTAAGGCAAGAAAGCCTTACTTTGGCATGTATAATTGTGCAAAGGTTTAAGACAGCTAGAAAAACCTCAAAATTTCTAGAATTTCACCAGATTAGAACACATAACTACTGCGACTTTTTTCCTGAAAAAAATATATATTTCATAACAAACAACATATTCTGCATTACTAATACTGAAATATATGAAAAAAGGGAGAAAAATAATAGAAGTAACAGAAAATGAAATTAAGTCACCTCCCCCACCCCCCAAAAAAAAATCAAAAGTATATTTGTCAAGAAAACATCTGTTCTAGTCAGATTCTTGGAAACTTTTTTGGTTTACTGAAAAAGATTCATTTTACTAAAGCTGTGCTTCCTCATGGAAAATGGTTTCAATTAAATTTTCCTGAACAGCAATATGTCATGTCCCATATGCAAGCTACAGCTGAGCACTAGTGATTCCCATGTTTGCTTAGATATTTATGGCATCATTTATAGCTACTTCATTATGGTGAGAAATATTTTGACTTCGTTCTTTAGATACAGCACAATGGGGCCTAGACAGATGACAAATAAGAGTTAGTCTGTACTTACACCTAGTATCTTTTTAGGATGGATTTCAACCACCTGGCTGCATTGCTTCCTCAGACCTGCATGCTGCACAGGGTTGACAGTAAGCGTTACAACCACCATGCTAATCCAGAAACCAGAAAATCTCCCCTGACAATCATGACAAATTTCAATTGTATCAAAAACCAACACAATAGGCTCTATGTAAATTCTGGCCTAGATTTCAGACACGTCCTTGGAAAGGAATTTGATCATCATATATCTTTCACATGGCTTAAAAAGAAATATTATACTATGGCTTTCATAAATTGTACATTTAAGTCAATTTACAGAAGATGCAGCATTGCCTTCACCTGTTCTTGCACTGTTAGGTTATACAGAGAAAAGTGTGTAAAATATCCAGATTACAGATTCTTCCCCAAGTAAAATTTCCATGGAGCACTATGATAATGCTAATTACTTATTGAGGTTTCAGAAAACACCATGTTCACAAGTGACTGCTGCCCTTCCATACATATATGCCTTACAAGGGTATTAAAGGTCTTTGTTGCAGTCAGCAGGTTTCAGCTGGCCTGATTTGAGATGCTCTGACAGCTGAGTCAGGCTCTCCAGCAGAAACACTATGTGTGTTTCTATTCCTCTTACAAGTGTTACCTTTGGAAAAAGATCTTTCTTCTCCCTATTCTCCTCCTTTATCTCAGTGCAGCATCCTTCATCACTTGGCTCCTGGCAAAGTTTCAGACCAAACTGGTGCAGCACGGAGCAAAGTCCAGTGGCTGGAGCTAAGCAGATACGACTGTCCACTCTGCTGGGGTTTTTTTTGATGGGAGAAGATGGACCCTTGGCTGGCAGTGTATTTAAAAATGGGCAGATTTAGCAAAATCACATGCAATATTTTAACTGGGTTGTTTCTCTGGGTGTTAGACATGGTGAATCACATTCACCATCCACACTATCTCAGATTGAGGAGCATGAGTTCTAGTGGGTATGGGAGAGGAAGTCCACATCAGTTTCAAGTATAAAGAATATTAATCCAGCATCTTTCTCTTTGCTGTGCCATGTGCAAATGATCTGTTCCTTCAGCTACCTCATTAACCAGCCCATTCCTCTGCTTACCGTATCAGTCTCCATCCAAGAAAACTCTGCAAGGACTAGACAACAGGTATAAACAGCTCCTTCACTTTGAGATAACCAGCTTTCATAAAGCTTAGGTTAGCAAAAACTAAAAATAATCAAAAATTATATTGATCAGTTCAAGATATTGACATACATGACAGAAAATATAAAAGTCTTAAAAGACCTCACTGTGAACGCCAGGATTTATTATTCCCATTTCTACAGAAAGCAAAACCAAAGCACAAAGATGGAAGAGCCAGTACTTTGGGCACTTATGAAAAATGCACAAGTTGCCGGCTCCCAGGATGTGGCGGAGAGCTCAGCCTAGAACAGCCCATTAGTTTCATAAATGATCATTGTTGAGTGGTTTTAGTAGCATTTACTAAATGGATAAGATTTGAAAAAAAGAGTTTCACAAAAAAATGAGACTAGCAAAGCCCAAGTTGCTATTGATTCCTCTAAGTCACTTCCTCGCTCTGCAGCAGCCACAGCTCCCTAGCAAAGTCCTTCATGAACACCAAGGCACTGGAGCAAGTCCACAACAACCTGTAGGATGGCTAATACCAGTAAGCCAAGGGGCCAGTCAGCCCGCTGCTGGGAGCAGGACACTCACCAGCCAAGTCCTGTCTGTCCTCACCAGCGCAGGGGTGACCAGGGATCTCTCTGCTCTATTTTAACATCTGTTTTCAATACATTTCTAGGTTGTTAACAAGTTTTTACCCCCTTTTCCACACTTGGTTGCAACTTGATAATGCACTCAAATGTTATCGGGGAAAACAAACAGCACTGTCACTGGAATGTTTTTTTTAAGGAAACCAAGCGATCAGCAATTCTGTTGACATTCACCAGCAGTCCTGCTGGCTGGACAAGGTGACAAGTCAATGTACAACCAAGGACCACTTCTATTCTGATGTCTGAAGCTTGTTAATAAGAGTCTTGTCTGAAGACAAAGACTGCCCTGATTTAACTATTTTATGTACTAGGAATTTAGCCTGTGGTATCATCAGCCTCTATTTCCATTAACAATTGTTCAACCATTAACAGTAGATTCATCAACATTTCCCTTAATTTACAAAAACATAGAGAACTCTAAACCACTCCTCCTTTTGTGTAGATAGAATATGTCTGCTAAAATACAGCAGAAAAAAAAGAAAACCTGAAATGAACACATTAAGAAACAAGGAGTGCAGAAGAATGAGGAGGACAACCTGATGCTTGCAGTTTTGTACTTATGATCACACAGCCAGACCAAGGGTTGGACTTATTGCTTTTAGATCTGGCACCTGGATTTTCTTGTCTCTATATAGCCTGGATCTAAAGGTTGAGATATCGAAGCCAAACCAGAATGATTGATATTCTTGTGTTCTACCATAATTTACCACTTAGCTTTTCTTGAACTGTGCCCTGATTTATCTGTTCTATGGTTGTGACCCTCAACTGCTCGTTACTTAGGAAAGTAATTTAGGAAATTTTTCTGCCAGCTTCCATTACATATCAGCTCTGAGTTCTCCTAGTGCTCAAAGAGAAAGCCAGCCTAACCTTCAGTTACTTGTCTCTGATTATTACTAGGTAGGGACATGCTTGTATATATATAGAGAGAGAGACAGAGAGAGAAGAGAATGGCAATTTTCTTTATATTATTTTGCAGTAGAGTTTATCAGCCTAAGAAAGTAATGAAAACCACTAATGTAGATACTGTACAGACATGGAGAGTTTTGACACAAGAGCAACATTCTGTGAGGAAATACAGCCTTGTGTTCTGCATATTTGCATGTGATGACCACTTGATGGTACACACACGGTCTTTCACCAAACAGCAGGTTATTTCATATGATCTCAGCTGCACTAACACAACACTGTGGTCATCATGGAGCAGCAGATGTGTTGTTATCAGCTATGTTGTATTCATGTCAAATAATAAAGTACAGTATCTCTCCTCAAACTCCCAAAGAGATCTTCTGAGCCCCAGACACCTAATTTACTTTTTGGCAAGTGAATATAGACAAAGAAAATCCAGTTTTGATTAAGAGTAGAAACCAGTACTTGTAACTCTTTAAGACTATGATCTCATGATTTCTTATAAACCAGGCAACTATGAAGCTGGATGATGGAACGGCCTCTAAGGAAAACCCAGATGCTGTGAAGAACTAGTAATTAATACAGGATGGTCTCGCTTGTTAGTCTGTACCAAGCCAGTACCCAACCCGTAGCCATCTTTTGGAAAAGATATAAAATCAAGGTCTTGATAACCCCGTTCTTTCTTGCAAGCACAAAACTTTTACAGTCCAATATTCTGCCCAAATTCCAGTTAAGATTACACTCTGTCTACATAAAAGACTACCGCTATTTCTCTCTTCACCTGTTAGCAAATTTGATGTAGTTCTTGATGGAGTAGAACAGTTGCTGTGTTCCACCCCAGAAGTGTTGCATTTCAGCAGGGAGTGAACAATCTCTTTGTATGCTGTGAGAAAAGCCCTCTGGGATTCTTTCAAATGAAAGGAGATAAATAAATCTCAGTTATTGCTATTATGACTATCTGCAGCATTTATCCACAGAATAAATGGATAGGTAAGTTGATTTTCAGGCTGCTCTTCATTATTTGCTGAACAAAACTACTTGAAAGTGCTTCACTATTACTTATATAAAATTTAATTTGGTGACTAATAGACCCAGGCAACTACAGCAGGCAGAACTCTACAATCAACATAAGCAGACTTGTATTTATTAGGTAGTGACTGGAGACTCCCAGGGATACAAAGGTTCTGTGAACTTTCCAAACTGCATATTGGGCTTTTGTAAGGTTCCCAGGACTCATCTGAATTCACAGAACTTTTGTTCCTCCTTAACTCACATTCACATGATTGGATCCTAGTACCCATATTTGAAATACAGGAAGAAATCCACTGCTGACTTCTCTCTCTTACAGATTTCCCATAAGGAAACAAGTCTAAAGAAATAGCTTGTGCAGCCAGGATGCCTTTATGGCCTCTGTTGCTTAGCTACCAGAAAGGTCCTACACAGCTACTGATAGCTGGCACAAATATGAGCAGCTTGATGCTGTTTTCTTTGCACTGGGAGCCTCCTGGATCCATTCTTCACCCTGCTGGTGTTTTATTTATATTTCACTGGACTTACTCCTCACTCCTCTCCCTGGCTCCATTTCTCAAATGCAAGCCAGCATAAAATGTAACCACGGATAGCCCAAGTCTGGCTGCAGAAGCTTCAATCTTTGAGGCCATCCAGAGGCAAATGAACACGTTCCTCCTGCTTAATGCTTCAGGGTAGGAGTTGAGAACACAAGGAAGGATAATGTTCACACTTCTTACATCTTGTCCCAGCAAAGTCAACAGCATGAACATTATAAAACCAGAGAAATAAGGTTTTTATATAGTGGGATCAGATTACCAGAGATTCAACATCGGCATTCTGCCAGACCGTGGGTAGTCATCCTTTCCCAGCTCTTTCATACCCCAGATATATTCCTTTCACTATATGAAAGATTGCAGGATGCAGCTGACTACAATAGCAAGGTAATCTGACTCTTTCAGACAAGAAAACTATTCTGACCCAGAGCGAAAGGATGCTACAAGCAACTGCTCAGGAGAGACACTTTCAGATCAGGTTACTTACTGCAGAACCACAAGACAAACCTATAAGGAAAATAGTTTTTCTACTACCTGATGATCATTCATTACATACACTCCTAAGTCTTGAAGGACAAGCCTTGCTGACAGAGCCTGTCTCTTTAGATACTTGTAGTAGCACCTTTTGATAATGCAAGGGTCCTAAGCAAACCCATATTAATAATCCATGGATGACTTGCCCTTCTGTATTAGATGCTCAGATAACCTGGTATGGGGATGAATAAAGATATATGTAGACACTTAAAGGGCAACCCTTTTGTATTCATTCTGAATACATTTGCACTACTGAAATGCTAGAATGATTCTCAAATGTCTGGTGGACCCTTGCACTATAAAGGTTTATAGTGCCTCTCATAAATCCTTTGCACAGAAGCAATAATGCAATAATATTGCAATGTTTACTTTATAGAGCCTGCCTGCAGCTCAGTTACTGACTCAGGTCAGACAGTTATCTATATTGATTAAAGAGCCTGTGCAACTTCACTAATTAATTTTCATAATTAACAGCTACCTTTTTTAAAGTTTGTTTTACCTTTACAGCTATCCATCTCCCTAAACAGCAAACGGGAGGTGGAAGTATCAAGCTTCTATGGAAAACGGTTTCTTTTAAAGCCTTATCTGGACCAACCAGATAGAAACAGAGACTATAACAGAAACCTGTAAAATTTCCCCTTAAGTGTGGTGCTAAATTATCTGCTGCTTCAAGTTCTTTTGTCATAGAGGCAACCATAATTCTTTGTGCGACTCAACATTTGAAGATAGTTTCCTATCTTCCCCTAGGACTAGGAAGTTAGAAGAGACTAACCCATTCCTACTCCCTGTGGGTTTTGATGTCAAGCTGTTCAGAAGAAATCAGGCCTTTATGCTACCAGGAGCAGATGGAGATAAGGAGACAGCTACAAGTGTACAAGACTCTGGGCCAACAGAGAAAGAGACATGAGCCATTGTAGAGGGATCCAGCATGACTATGCGAGGGGTGGACAAGTAACTCCATCCAGAGCGGTGATGGACACAGACAGGAGCTTCCACCGTCCATGCTGAGCCAAGCAGAAGGAAAAGGAATCACATAACATGAACTATTAATCTAGTGCTCAAATCTGAAATTGAGAAGTCTGTGCATTTAATGACTAGATACTAGCCTCTGTCATGACAACTAAAATGACAGCCGGTAGATGGAAGAGGTCATAGTTTAATCAATTCTCTCTCTCTTTGTTTTACATAACTGAGGGTGATAGGCAGCTAATACATTTCACAGCCATGTGATAAATTGCTCTGTCACCTGCACTTTGCCTGATACTCCTTCTTTGTCAAGGCTATTTCCACCATCCCTACTTTTACTCCAGTGCAACTGCACTAGAAGTCACAAGTGTGTCAGCGTCTTTCCTCTGACAAGTGGAATTTTTCCATCAGTCTTTCTTGTGCATAAGACCTAGGATGGGGTCCCTGTAGTATTGAACCTGTGAGAACTCTCATGGCCCCAATCAGGAGCTCTATGCTACTGCAAAAAGGAATCTCTCAACTTTGCCCTGCACCAGGGCCCTGAAATGTAGACATACCCATTCAGAGTGTAATATATACAGGCACAAATTCTAACTACACAAGGCAATATTCTACTTAAATATTGGGTCAATTCATTACCTTTGAAATTCAACTACTTCCATAAAATAAGGTTCTCATGCACTGAACTGAGTTTGGTTCAAATTGTGGATGGATGCCGCACTATTTTTCTGCTCTCTGGATTCACCCATCATGAGTAAATATAGCAGCTCTCTGGATTCACACATCATAAGTATAGCAGCAGCATGATTGGAAAATTGCCCTCAAAGGTCATATAATAGAGGATTCACTAGATTTTGGTATGTTCTTGAACATGGACAGGTGTCCTTTCCCACTTGGCAGCCTGGAAGAACCAAGACTTGGAGACACACTGTCGAAAGCAGAAAATATTCCTGGAAGGGCAAGACTTCACTCCTACTTTATTGCAGGCATCCTTTTCTGACTCTGTTACTATTTTCCCTCCACTGCTATGACATCTCCTTTTTTTGCTTTTTGCTTATCTTAACAGGACTCCAAAGAAGGTGTTTTGCATTGCAGTGTTAATCCAATTAGAAGCCAAGGTACTATAGTCTCACTTCACAGGAAGTTCAGCATCAATGTGCTCAGGGTGAGCAAAATGCAAAGCTCAAGAAGCACTCTGACACAGCAGGGCGATGCTGTGCAGGATGAAGGCAGTTTCTATGCCTTTCCTTCTGTTTTCACAGTTTTGTTATCTCAGGGCACCAAATCCCTTCGTTCTCCACCTTGAGTGGAAAAGAATGGCAGCAAGAAGAAAAAAGGCTTTTTGCTTTACTTTGATTACTCTTTAGTGAAGTTCCATATGGTGGGAACAAGAAAGCTCTAGGATGGCTAACACTAAAAGGAGATATCAAACTCTTGTCACTTCATATTCAGAGAGGCATTCAGAGTATCTTTAACAAATCGTTTCCCTTCACATAGTCTTCTCCTAGAAAAATACACATTCTTAATGTCTCTTGATCTAACTCTTTGTTGAAAACCATGACACTAGCAAGTATAATGGCAGATAGCTGTATGGGAAGATCCCTTCTCATTAGTCTGGTTTTCCCAATTGTACTACTCTTTCTCCTCTGAAGATCAGGTCAGAAATGTTCCCAATTCCCTTTTTACCCAACCCATCTGCATCAGAGAGAACATCCCTCCCTGACATTCACCAAGAGAGATGTTGAGTCCAGTTATGAACACAGAACTGAAACTGTTGCCTAAGATCTGCTGAGTTATTTTAGTACAATTACATATACAAACACTCTACTGGACTAAAAGGTGATTTAGCTAAATTAGGAAACAGATCAATTTCAGTTAATTTAATTTGGATCACTGTTATTCAAGAATGTGAATTGTGCCAAAATCCCACAATGGGCTATAATCCACGCTTTTTTTTTTTTCTTTTTCTTGTTTTATCTTCTATCGGAAGTACTGCATGGACATACTTAAATAAAGCCAAAACAAAAGTTTATGACCAGTTAAAAATAAAGGAAATAATTTTAGGTCATTAAATAGCACTTCCTAAACATCAGAACCTCAGGAAAAGAACGTCAGAGTTTCATTTGTGACTCAGAAATGGGGACAATGTATTAATATACCACTTTTCAGGATATTAGACACAGGCTGTTATCAAGTGCCGTGCACCATTACTATTGACATTTAAACCACCCCTTCTGAAATTACTATTTCTATATCCAGAAAAATTACAATGAGTAATAGTTTATTCTGCAACTTTTGCTTCTTTTCTGTTTGCAAAAATCTGGATGTAAGACTATGATTTTTCTTCAGTGTTTTGCCACATGCACTTAAGTCATGGAGGATGCTTCTGTTTTGTTGCTGGAAAAGCTCAGCTTTCAAAATTAACAGCACACACAATCACAACCTCTGTCCATCCTTCCCTTGACTGTTCTATAACCTGTTTATCCACCTCCCTCTGTTCCAGATCGCCCCTGGCCAGGATGCCAGCAGAAAGCAAGAGAGAAGAAATGCAAACATGATCAAACGAAACACAAAAATTCAAACTTGCATTTGTTGGAAATGTTTTGCAGTATTTAGCTATATTTTCCTAGTCATGATGCAAAGTGCTTGACACTGGCAAGGTAAATACTAGGCATGATGATGTTAACAGCATCAAAATAGTAGAAATATATTCTTCAGTTGTAGTCCTTTACACCCAAAACTCAAAGACATATACTGTTTCCTTTGCATCATGTTGTAGAGAAGAGGGAAAGAGCCAGTTAGAGCCACTGAATTTTCTTGGAGCTGCCATGATTCTCTTGTAAGTAAAACAGTTACTTCACATGAACAGAAAATTTGGCTTAGAGGGTTTCCCCCTCCGCCCCCGCCCCCACAATATTCCCTATTGGTATAGCCATGAAGAAAGTAGCCAGTTTGACTGAAAGATGTAAGTTAGTACTCCTGGTGCCAGAGGTACCTACATGAGGGGGAAAACTTAACAAAATCATCCTTTGATTTGTAAAAGCAAGCAAATTAGATTTGGGCGTCATCATCAACAGAGGGTGAATATGACACCCCACAAGGTAATCGTCACTGCCACTTTTCTGAACTATTACTGTATTTTAATGCAGGGTAAAGGCAAGCAGAAGTCAATGCAATAGCCAGGACTCTAGAGAGAAGAGCACTGGTTTGGCTTTGTCTCAGCCTTTTCTGAGGGAGCCAGGTACTATTTTCTGTTTTCAGTTTAAAACTAATCTCCTCTTTGGTATGTATTACAAATGCGGATTAGCAAGCCCTGGCTTCATAAAACGTGACTGGAACCGAGGGAAAACAAGAGGCCAAAACCATAAAAGAAGAAACCATTGGAAATAGGAAGCTGTTGACATGGGCTAAAGAAAGCAAGAGAAAACAGAAAACAATGCTCCAGGAACTTCCAAGTCACATTCTCGAGGGTTTTCCAAAAGCATTTGTTTCAGAGTTTATCTAAGTTATTGTACAGATCCTCCAAAAATACATGTGCTGGGCAAAGAAGGCAGGTTCTCACATACACCGTAATTCAATCCAGCAATCAAGCCCATGTTTCACAGCACTGCTGGATCTGTTCTTTGTTCCCTCACTAGGAACACAGTCCTAACAATAATACAGGTTTGAGAATGAATCAGAGTTGCTGTTTGTGCTTTCAGGGACAGGGTGATGCCTAATTATAATCAACATGTGCCAGTGGGAACCCAGAGCACATACCACAATTCTAGTCCAGAGTGGTCAAATAACTCTGCTAATACCCTCAGTCTTTGGCTGTATCACCTCCTGGTTTGTTTTGGGTTTTTTTTTTCCTCTCCTATCCCTGCACACAGTCCCAAGCCTCAGCCAGCTCTCTGTGTCTCTCATGAAAGTTTAGCCTTGAAATGACTCAGGAGTATATGCAAGGTGGAGGATCTCATTCATCAGCTGTAAAATGAAACAAACTTTCTTCCCAGAGTATCTGATGGACCTTGCAATTTAGAAAGAGGACTTCCAAGTCCATATTATACTTCATATCTAACCTTATCCCACAGCAAATTACACGACCTGACCTTATGAAATTTATTGTAAGCAGAGGAGGAGCAATGGGGGATTAAAAACAGAAATCAATTTGAAAAATCTTTTTTTCCCCCTTTTTCTGTCTTTCTTTAAAATACTGAACTTACAAATGTGTCTGCTACTTCCCTGAAGGTCTAAATAACAAGATCCTAAGAAAATTATTTGTCTTTATTTTTTTTTTTTTCCCTGTTATCTTCTCCTCCCTCTTAACATACAGCTAAAATGCTGCAGCTCCAAAATAACTATTATTCTCCAGATTGCAGGTAGGACATCAGAGTGCCTTTTGCTCAAAAAAAAAAGATACAAAACTTTATTAGATACAAATGTGATGAAAAAAAATAGGAAAGTACTGAAATTTCCTTGCTCCAGACTGCATTCTCTCACACACTTGGGGTCTGGTCCAAAGTTCACTGGATTCAATGGAAAGACTCACATTCACCAGACTCTCAATCAGCCCCTTTTGCCTCATATCCACCTCAGTCTAAGTCTGTATTCACAGAACACTTTTCATCTCTTCAGGTGGACAATGGCATTTAGGAATGGTGGAAGCTCCTGTTGTTCTTTTTACCAATGCAGGTGAGGTGCAGTTCCACTAAGAGCTAAACATGACTGGAAAGAACAAGTCCCAGAGTCACAAAACTCCACCTAAATGAAATGCCCCCATATAGCACAAATTAAATACACTTGTCCTCTTTTTATTCTGCAAGTGAAAGAGCCAAAAGCTTTGAGGTTTATGTCAGAAACCAGCTGCATGATTTTAAATACAGCCACTTTAACTAAAAACGTTCATGGATGTAAGCCAAACTGAGCTCCATTTAAAGCTGTGCTTACCTAACATGGCACATGCTTGTGTTTTACATTCACACCTTTAGTGAAATTAATACAACTTCATGCGTGGGCAGTCTCAGAGAACTAGAGGTGCCCAGTTGATCCCACACACCTCTCAGGGTTTGGTTGCCACTCAGTCGCTGTATGGTATCAAAAATGTGGTTGGTGAATACTGCTAAATACTAAGGATCCAAGCTATTGACTGTCTTAGCTCCCAAAACTTTGATGAGATCTAAGAAGTACAAAAGCACAATGAATTGCTCAGGGCTTTGCAAGATTAAATTTGAGATTTTAATTGAGAGTTCTTATTAAGGAACTTGAAATTTAGTATATAAACCTACGTAGGAATGATGCTTAGCAAGCAGTTTGTCCTTTAAGCCCTCTTATGAACAGTTCTGGCCCAGAAGACCATAATACTCTGGAGCAAAGTGAATGTAGGTATGGCCACCATATATTGCCATGTTTCTTTTTTCTTTCAATTTCTCCCTTTTGTTTATTTATTTAAGCTCATGCTTTCCTTCTTTCTTCTTCTTTACTTTTGCCAGCCTAAATACAGTTGGTATTTATTTTTCATTGGTGTCTATCCTGCCATATAAAATTGCATATCATGCTTTCTATCCAATGGGAAACACACTTCTCAGCAGGCTATAAATCAGTATGAGCTAGAAGTTGCTGTAATAAGAGACAAAGACCCAAAGCGCAGTTTACAGATTTCAATCTTCAGATAATAAACACTAGGGAAAACTGATAATATGCCCCAAAACACTGAGGCATGCACACTCCCACACCTAAACACACCCACCTCCATATGTACATACAGAGATGCTGTATGCTTTATTCCAGTAAACCCATAGTCTTTGCAAAAGAAATTTTAATTGCTCTAGACTCGAGTCCCATTTTCCCCAGAAGCGATGGAGAGAGGCACCGCTAATTATGTGTTCAGCACAACATTTATGTACAGCTCCTAGGACAAAGAAGCCTGCTGAGGACAAACCAACTGTTGGGTAGGAAAGGAGTTGGCTAATGGTCTTTGGAGGCAGGCAAGAGGATAGTTCATGAATAGCATATGAATATGAAGGTGTACAGCTTTTTCAGAATGGACAGGCAAGGGAATCAGAGACTTTCATGTTAAGGTGTTCATGCACTTCATCTGAAATACTTATTAGAGGGGGAAATGGATTTGCTGGCAGTGCCTGCGTGATGATTAAGGACAGTGAGCAAACAAGCACGGGGACAATATTGGTACCCTGTATCACCAATGGGATCAGTCAGGAAGGCTTGCCAATAAATCTGCTTGCACTCGAATGTGTCATGTTTAGACTCTGAGCAGTGCAGAATACCAATGAAATCATATGAGGGAAAATTTAAATGCACAGAATTAATAGGGTAACGTAACCAAAAATTTAGCAAGGTAGCTGAAAACTATCACACCAGCACGAGGCAGGGAATGGCCAGTAACAAGTTAAACAAATAATTACCTATACTTCAGTCAGAAGCAAACAAACAAACAAACAGAACAAAACCAACAAAAACACAAACCAACCAACCAACCATGACTTTTTGCCCACACTGACCAGTGTTAACACTATTGACCTTATTTGATTCTCCCAGATTCTACAAGGTAAACTAAGGGTACCTGCAAGATATCAGAAAGCAAATATTCATGGGTTTACAGTCATCAGGCATCCAGCTGGGATAACTAGATGATTCAGTAGCCAGTTCTGGATTATTATAGAGCATCAGCCAGACTAAAGAAGCATCAATACACTGGAATTTTGCTCCAATCTACTTTTAATACCTTCAATCGACCAAAAACTCCTGTCAATAACTTCAAAGAATAAAAAGACTTTGGGAAACAGAAGTTTCAGAATAAGAGATAAAGCCAAGGTCTTTAGATAAAACACACAAAGGTCTTGTTTGTCATTTTGTAATGAGAAGTGTGTGATGAAATTTGCAATATGTGTTTGAGCTACACTTTAACAGAATAACATGGTTTTATTCATCTTGTAACTTTGCCTGACTGCGAGTATTATTTCCAAGCAAAACTCACTCTGAGCAGGAACTCTGTTTACTTCAGAGGCCATCAACACTGGTGTCTAGCAGATTTTCTCACTTTTAAAGACCTTGCTGACTCAGCACAAGACATGCAATTTTCTTGCAAGCAGAGTCAGAAGAGCTTCACCATGGAAGAGCTTCACCAAAGCTTAGCAAAAGAGTAAGATCAAGTGGACAAGGATTTATGTAAATCTTCCACAGCAGAGAACTCAATGGAGATGGGTGGATCGGGATCCTTGAGAATTTTCTTTCTGTAAGAGACTTAAGAGGAACTGTATATTCCTGAGGAATAAAAAAAAAGAAATGACATAAATGCAAGCAATGTTATTACAAAGAAAGATAGCCAAAGTGTTGAGACACCAACCTGGCCATATCACAAGGTCTTAACTGACTTCAAATATATGGCAAAAGTACAAAAAAAGTTGAAAAAAGGACTAAAACAGATGGGTCAATACTAATGAGTGTAAACGTATAGAAAGAACAGCTAAGAATAAAGCTTGAAAAATGAAGTCATAAAGTAAAATAAGACTGGCAAAAATACCACACAGAAAAGGATATCATTCTTATTACTTATTAGCAGTAAAAGCCAGAAGAAGTTGTTATTCCACTTTCCAGAGAAGGAAAACCTAGTCATAAAAAGGCTGAGAACAGTGATTTTGCATCCGTTTTCATAAAAAGGTCAACTGTGATGAATTAACACTGTTAGGAACTAACAAAGGAGTAAAGGAGGCCTAGAATACAAAAGGAATATGTTAGAGAAGTTACATAGTTTAGATTTTTCCAAATGAGCTGAATCTGTTATATTACTTCTGCAGCTCTAAGGAACTGACTCAATCAATCTCAAAGCTGTTAACGATTATTTTCTTAGAACTTCGGAAGGACTGGTGATGAACTAGATAACTGACACAATGTAGTAACTATCTTTTGAAGACAGAAAAAAGGAGAAGACAACGAACTATAGGCTTGTCAGCTTAACTCCCATTCCTCAGAACAAAGGAACAATTTGGAAGTACCTACGAGAAAAGAAGAAGTGGGTGATGACCCATTCTAATTTGCTTCTGTGAGAAGGTAGCAGGGGAATATCGAGTAGACAAGATGTCATATAGCAAAGTTTGAGACTGTTTCAGTCTTAGAGCAAATAAGGAGCTTGGTCTAGAAGAACTACAGCAGAGTAAATATATAAACCGTACAGAAAAATTGTACTCAGAAAGCAGATCTCAGTGTTTCAGCTGTCAAAATGGATAGACATGTTGAATGAGCTCCTGTAAGACTCAGTCACAGATCTGGTACAATTCAATATTTTCATTAAAGATTTAGATGAAATAGGAAGTATGATAATTCAATTTGCAGATGGAACCAAAATAAGGCAAAGATCGTATTAAAATTCAAAATCATTTTGACAAACTGGAGATGTAGCCCGAAGAGAACAGTTGCAATTCAATAAGGTCAAGTATGAGTTACTACAATTAGACCGGAATAATCAATGGTACAAACACACAGAGGAGGAGCAATGACAAGCTAGCACTTCTACTGGAAAAAAAAACAATTTGCATTATTGAAGATTACAAGCTGAACATGAGCCACCCATTCCCTTCTGTTACAAAATTGCAAATACAATCCTAGGTGAGTATAAAGCATGTAACCTGGAAAGATATAGAAATAAATCTGTTCTCTCCTGGTCCAGCACTATTAAGATTTTTGCTGGAGTTCTGTTTCAAGTTTGGGCAAAGCAATTCAAGGAAGACTTGGCCTAACTGAAAAAGGTCCAGGGGTCATACTGAAAAGGAAATAATCAGTTCTTTATGCCTAGGTTGGGTAGGGCAAAAAATAATTAGCAAGGACGTCCTGTAGCAAGACAGAACTAAAGCTAGATACCGGGAAAAAATAAACATAAGGGTAGTAGGTGCTCAAATTGATTATTTTGAGAGAGTCTGGTAATTCCATTATTAGACCTCTTTAAGAAAGATTAGACTAACATATCAGGAATGCTATTGGTAAAGCTGATCTTCACTGGGGAAAACAGATGATCTGTGGAGATCCACGCCAGGCCTTAATTTCTGTTTTTATGCAAACACAAATGAAGCTAAAAGCTCACTCCCCACAACAATAAGATAGGAGGAATGTTATAATTTCAGTACTAGCTGGCAGAGCAGGGGCAGAGGCACAGCAGGACTGAGAGCAGCACGGGATGACTTCCATCACCTCCCACCAACTAGAGCAGGAATAGTCACCTATCAGGAATGGGTTGTGCTGGTAAGATTGAACTTGGCACCCAGACCAGGAAAATCAATCACAACTGGACACAACAGTATTTAAAAGCAAATCACTGGAAGGTCAAAAGATGAGAAGATGCAGAAGTGCAAGTCTATACCAACATGCACTGATTAAGCTGCGCAGTGCAAAAGGAAAACTTGAATAAAACTTGCTGAAGCTACAGCTAAACCTAGGGAGTATTACAGGTCACTCCTTTCTTGCAAACTCACTCCTCCTCACAAAAAGTCCATAGAAGATCAGAAGGAAGAGAATTAGAATGAGCTTTCATTGATGAGCTGTTAGGCACAAATAGATTAATGAAAGCTGTGTACAATGCATCAGCAGCAGCCAGGCTTGGCAGGGCTGTTATCAGTGAGTATTAGTTTATAGCAGTACAGATGAAGGAGAGAAGCCACTCTGGGCAGAGCTGCCAAGTGCATCATAAGAGATCAGGAGCAGAAGGCTTCCCTTCAGAAGGCTGAGCTGCAAACACAGTACTGGGAATTCTTTTTCTTACCAGTTTAAACTAACCTCTTCTCTATAAATCCCTTTTCTATTCCAAGCTTTGTTTCTCGGGAGCCACTCACAACATTTCTTTGTTGTGACTGAAGGAAGGAAACAAAAGAAGCACCAAAGCATTTTGCTGTATTAAAAGCACAAAGAAGAAATATTTTGCTCACTGGATGTGTATTCTCCATTCTTAGCTGTCCTGATCCAAAGAGCAGTAAAGGCTACAATTGCCTCAGGTCACATCCACAATACAAGCTGATATTTCATCAGCCTGGTGCGGATTATAAAGGACTGAATTATCACAGTATAAACCCTGGATTGGATTTTTATACAGTTCACAGACCTGATACCTCCTTTCATTTTTCCATCTCCATTTTAGCAAAGGCTGCTAGTAGATGTCTAGGAAGAGGGTTAAGACTTTGGTACTGTTTTGCTTTAGAGGGTGTGTGTGAAGTATGTTGTGGGTTTTTTTACCCCTTACCAACTCCAACATTAACTAAGTAGAATAAACTTTACCATGACAAGCTACAGGTATGTAAAATAAAGTGTGCCTTGTCTTCTCTAGAAATAAATTAGCCATGGTTCTATAAAATCTCTAACATGTTGGAATAAAAGGCAGACTCCTCTAACATCTTTATGCACAGCAGATATAGCACTGTTGCTGCTGGGAGATTTATTCAGGTCACAACCAAAGTGTTTCACATGTCCAAGAAGAGTAAGTCCTTTGACTTTTACCTCTTGTGACATCCTCAATGCATTAGCTTTTCCATCGCAGACCAGAGTGTATTAGGGATTAATATGGTTCAGCAACTCAAAACACACAGATTGTCAGTCTCGGTAACCAGCCCAAAGAATTTTAAGGACAGTTGTTATTTACAGAAAGTGATAAGACTCCCAGCAGAACACTTAACTCTAAATAAACAATGTGGAGACTTCATGACCCAGAAAGTCCTGAGTGGCAAATAGGCAGCTCAGATGTTCCCGAGTACGGTTTGATTGTGTTCATGCTGAGAAACAGCAAAAGATGGTAAAAGGTAAATCAGAAAGCAGGGGGCTTCATGGATTCACTCTCGCTTCAACTAGAACTTAGCTCTGGTTTGTTAGTTCATTAAGAATGCATTACAAAAACCCGTCTCAACATGATGGTCATCAGCTCCATTGTGCAGCAGTGTGGCACGTGCTACAACACACAGCTCAGTCACAGGGACCTCTTGGCATCTGGACAGCAGCAGGTCCCTCTGCAGAGCCTGTGCAGAGCCTGAAGGGACCTAAATAGGCCTTTTTGCAACACAGAGCAACAGGTAACTACTGAGTTCTTCTCCTTTCTCCAGTGTTTCCTTCACTGGAGTATCTGTACTTGGCAACACAGAGACATTTCACCTGCACAGCAATCAAGCTTGTGGGCAAGTCCAATGGATAAGACAGGCAGTATAGATCTTGCTTTAACAAGAACACTACTGCATGGATCCCACATCAAACCTGGGTTCGAGCTGCAGCACAGCCTAAGAGGAGATCATGTAAGGAAGCATCCCATTAGAATGAGAAGGAGAATGCAGCCAAACCCCACCTCCTTAGAAACACACAGTAACTACCTTCATCTCACCCTGCCACTCTGAATTGGAACAACAAAGACGGTGAGTGGGGGGTCCTGAGAAGCACAGCATGAAGGACAGTACTTTAGCACTTTACCTTACTTAAATCTGCATGTGGTTTCTGCTCGCTCTAGTGCTGGAAAAGACAAACAAACAAAACACACCTCCAAGAAGCTGCTGCTCTTCATAGGAGAACTTGTAATCGAGCTCTAAATCTAGCAAGGTGGCACAACAGAGAGGGCTCCTGCGCTTATGTTAACACCACAAACCAGAGCTGAGGAAAGCGAATGGGCTGATAATAGCTTCCATCCATGGGCGCTTTGTGGTTAGATGTTGCCAGCTGCTGAATTCCTTCCAGCAGCTTTTTTGATATACCATTATAACCAGGGCTGAAATAAAACCTGACAGAGTTCAGAAATAAAATACTGTGCCCCCCAAGATCAGCCCTTTCTGATCTTTGAACTTGGTTGTTATCTTGAAGGAAACCCTCTTCTGAACTTTGGTATGAATCTAATTAATGAGTCAATTCCCCGCTAATCTATTCTCTTCTTCGCATCTGTTTCATGATTAATTTAGTTCCAGTGAATTTCCTTTACTGACTGCAGAGTAGAAACATTTCCTATCCTATTAATCTCCACTTCTGACCCATCAGCGGGGACCAAACAAGGGCATATGCCTCTATGCCTTTATTTTCTGAGCCATTACACAGCACATGCAATTTCTAGAAAAGCAACGTGGGGACAAGTAGGGAAGTTCTCCAGGCACACTTGTGCCACTGCTATAGAGGAGATGGAGGTAGGATGGACACGCAGAAGGTAGAAAGGCTGTAGAGTCACTGAAAACTTTGCATGGTCACACCAGCCACAGATCCAACTGAGAGGACAACCCAGCAAGGCCACAAACTGCACAGGAATGTCACTCAGTGGCAAAGGATCAGAAAAGAGCCCAGGCCCAAATTCTGAGAATATAAATCTCAGCACATAGCAGGGATCTGGGTTTCACTATTCCTGAAGCTCTTGAGGCTCCAGTATTATTTTCCTGGTCTGGAAGGGAAGGTCATGCTCAGAGGAGACACAGATTCTCTGTCTCCATCTACCTTTGAAGCGCTTGTGAAAAGAAAGAAAATTTAGGCTGTTCCCCTTCTAACTGTTTAGGTAATAATTACACTTTCAGCATTTAAAAAATCTTAGAATGGAGTCCCCACCATGAAAACAAACAAACAAAGCATTATTTGTTATTAAAATTAAAAAAAAAAAAAAAAAAAAAAAATCAAACCAGCCCCCTACCCAAAAATTAAAACAAAATGTAATGGGACTTTCTGTGCAACATTCATGGTAGAACAGTCCTGCCAGCAATTAGCATCACAAATGTTTCTTCTGATGCCACAGTGTGTCAAGGACATTTTTAATGATGGATCAAGGGCACTGCTGTTTGTGAGGTATCGTGTTTAAGCTGTGTTAACAGCAGCCTTCTTAGCATGCAAATCCAGCATCCCACAAGGGACGCAGTAAAGGCAGGAAAGCACCACAAGGTAGGAGAGATCCCTATACAAACAGGTGTGCTGTTTTCCTGGCTGTTCCTGTCATACCTGCAGGGGAAATCATCTCAGACATTTCATTAAATGTCTTCCTATTGCTTCTTTCCCAATAGCTGGTTACCTACAGTCACTCTGTAAGTGGATGGGAATGCCAGAGATGAGAATGAGGAAAAATACTCTGAAAAGGGCAGAGACCTCAAGCGATCCTATTCATTATCCCTTCTCAGATAAATTCTAGCCCCTATACCAAAGTATTCAATTTCTGAGAAATTTTAGGAATTAGTAGATGTTGCTTTACAGAAGAGCCTTACAGACATCCGACACTGGTGAGGATAAATTCCTAATGGACCATGGCCACCAGAGGCACCTGAGCTGGCAAAGAAAGCAAAGATCAAAAGTTATGCAAGGACACCAAGCACACTGCTTCCAATTTCACTCCATCACCAGATGCTGGTGCATGATCAGATTTCCCAAATAGACCAGTACAGCCAGCAGCAGCAGCGCTGTGGGCTTAGCCTTCAGGTCTGGCTCTCCAGGGGCTTTCTCTGCTCAGAGACGAGTCTTTGATCCTGAACAGTACATTTGCAGAATAAGAGTTTGGGTATGATTTTAAAAAGCAAGAGAGAAAAGAGAACAAAAGCCATGTTTCTACATCTCATGTCTCCAATCTGCTCCTGCTTGAAAGGGGCAAAGACACCTCTGAGACATTGTCAAAGTGCCTAAACCAATTTTTCAGCCTAATCCATTATTTATATTTCCACCCAACCTTTTTATTTATTTATTTTTTTTTTAAATCCTGAGCTCTTGAAACTAAGGCATCAGGTTCTTTGTGGTATTGAGAATCCCTTCTGTGAGTTACAGAGGAAGACAACGAAAGGGTTTAAGTCTTGGCCTGCCCTTTCCCTTCCACATCCACCGTACAGGGACTCTTGGTCTTTTGCTGCCTGTTCTGTACCACCCATGAACTGCCAGCATCACTTCCTCATCCATTTGTTTGTCTCTTTTCCTGGGCCTCTCTGGGCTCTTTAGGTAAGAATAAGCACTGTCATCAGGCTGGACACATGGCAGTGAAATATAAAAGGTCCACATGAGAAACTCTAGTTTCCTTCATCAACCCCATTTGTGGGCAGTAATTTTCCAAGATAATTGCTTAAAGATAAAATGGTTTATCCGAGACAGTTCATCAAACCCAGTGAGCTGATTAATCCAGGAACCTACCATCCTTCTTGAAAATACTAAACCTCGACAGCAAAGCACATGGACAACACTGAAAATATTACAAAACTGTTACTTTAACAAATGCTACACTTCCCCTAGCAAAACCATCTTGAATTCTTGTCTTCCTAGATTTTAAAAGATACCACATAAATAAGCAGGGTTCCAAAGCAGGTGGTAAAAGTAGTTAGACACATAGGAAGTTTAAAAAATTTCAGCAACTTTCATGACCAAAAGCATGAGCAGGGAAAAGATAGTTGCTTACAAAATAACTGGCAATTTGAGTACTCCCAATTATTCTCTCTTACAGCAGAGGACAAAGGTGCATTTGCAAAGGTAAAAGACCAGCTGATGAAAGGAAGCATTGTTTCTTTCTGCACAACACATAGCTAATCTATAAAACTCATGAGATAGGCAAGGTGCAGCCGGGAGCAATGTAAGATTCAAAAAGCATTAGGCATTTATATAAAAAATGAGATCACCGGAACATTTCGTTGAGAGGATTATTGTTATTATAATTATTCAGAAAGGCTATAAATTCTCATGCCTCCCAGTATAAATAAATCACTGTCTAAAGACAGAAAGGCATTCCCTCAGGAGGTAGAGGTATTCTCTAGTTGTCCAGTATGGAAATTTCTTGCATCCCTCTTTTAAATCTGCAATGCTGAGCATTGTCAGAAAGGACACTTGACTGTACTAGTGGAATGCAATGGATCCTCTCTTCTTATGATTCACTTATTCACAGATGAAAACACAAGTTGTGTGCTAGAACAAAAGTATTAATACTAGTGCAAGTCTGACAAGATAAATCCAGGTAGCAATACTTTATCCAAATTCTTGGCTGCCCCCTGCAGCTCAATGGAAGATGAAACATTGCTTTATTATTTGAAATCAGTGTTTGTTTTCTCTTTGAATTGCATTGGACTTTTATCTTTTAATGAGATGCTGGTGCTTTTTGGAAGACGCTATAAAATGGCATCTTCAGAAACAATTCTGAAGTACAGAGTGTGATGTAAAAACTTGTTTGGAAGACTAGACAGAACAGATTAGACAGAGAAATAGATAGAGAACAGATGCTTTCCTATTCTTCTCCTTATTCTTTATTTCTGATGATACTGGCCTGATAGCAGAATCTTTTTCTGGCACTCAGATGCTTCTGTTCCTTATTCTGCCTTCCACATCCAAATCCTCAAACTCTAACTCATACTGAAATAGGGATTTAAGGTAGTAAGTAACTGTTAATGCTTAAAAGGAAGCCATTATGTTTTAAATCCTGAATAATGTGCCATAGATAAAGCTGCTGATTATGTATTTTTAAAGGCTTAGGGATATATTTGAAAGTCTAGCCATAAAGCATGTTACTGTTACTTTAAAAATGAAATTCAACTTTCCAGAAATTAACTTTTCCTTGTTTAAAAAGCACAAGTTCTAACAGGAACAAATGGAAGTGGGAATGGGAGATGGAGTGGAGCAGGGGAGGATATAGAGAAAACATCCCGTCATAGATGCAAAGGGAATAGTTTATTTTCTTTTCTCTTACAGTGTTCTGAGTCTCCCCCTCCTTCTGCTCAAACAGCAGTCCTTGCCCTGACACGTTGGCTTTGCTCAGCAATCATCGTCCAGACAGCAGCTGCCTGAACCCTCAGCATCTACCCACAGCCAAGGGTGGAAGGAAGCCACAACCAAGAGGATAGGGCTTTTGCAAAAGGAAAGTTCTCCACAAACTGGGGTGGGATTTTTTGTTTTGGCCATTGCACTCTGATCCAGTTCTGTCAGAGCTACAACTTTCCATAGAGTTCTGCCAAAGCATCTCGGCTAGCAGAGAAGTTGGAATGGATGCTACCAGCACCCCAATCCCATGTGCACATTGAGCCCTTCCAGCACATGGTGGGTCCACCCACACTGCTCTAGGACAGAATGGGTCCCACATCTCTCCCATTGCACTCTGACAGTGATGAGAAGTGGCAGTGCTCTGTCCTGGACTTCTGCCAGAGAAGATCCTTTACTTGGGCTGCATTACTGAGCACTACAGACCAGCCAGGGCCAAAACGGGCTGGGCCTTCAGCTTGCACTGGGAAGTGAACCTGGGATTTTAAGCTTGAGTATGTTTCTGCTCGGCAGACAAAAAAATAAAAGGCTAAGTATTAATTTCATGTGGATCTTCCCCCTCACATCCTTCTATTCTCAGTTCCAGCCTAATTCTGACAAGTTCTTTTGTTAACATCACATTTAACCCATGCATCCTAATAAATCTGTGTGGTTTCTGACAGAATACAGTGAATTGTCAAGAGTCTACAAGGACTGGCTTTCACGTTTGTACCTCTATGCACAATCACACATCCACACAGGTACATGTGTGTGCTGGGCCCCGAAACAACAACCTGCACATATTTATCTCACGTCTCACACAATACCTCTGCCATGTCTCTCTTTACCATATCTAGCACGGCAGCAAGCAGCAGGGTCTGCATGTGAGTCACAGCCACAATACGCTGAACAGCCAGAGACTCTGACAGAATATACAATATAGCAGAGATGTCAGCGGAGGTGGCTTTGGAGTACTTTAAAATGCTGTTCAAGTGCCAACTTTCACCTCCAAATGTGACACTTTGCTCGCCCACCCGCTTTCTTTCCAGGCTATGTGCTCCTTTTACTGCAACTCGACAGCTTTAATTATTAATTTCTCTGCCTTCTCTATCCCTTTAACCATTTAGACTCTCATTTGTCTTGCTAAGTTTTTTCATGTGTTCCTAGACAGCAGCTGTACACTGTCACCATAATACAAGAGGCCTGGTCGTACTGTCATTTGCAGGCTGGGCACCAGACCAAAAGGACCTGCAACAAGCTATTTGCCTCGAAAGCAGAAATCTCTGGAGGCAGACATGGAGACACAATGTACATAGGAGCATCATTAGATCAAAAATATTTGTCTCTCCTTAGCTCTTGTTGTCTGAGTAACTTAAAGAGGTGCAAAACTGCATCCTACTGATGGTTTTACAAGGGATTCAGTTCCTTCTGTTCCTATATTTCACCAATCTAGACCTACTTTAGACAGTGACAATACATGCACCACTATCAGCTTCACTGCTATGCAGTACTATGAGGCTCTGATGCTATCAATGGGTGGAAAACATTCTGCTCTATACAGTCTCACAGACCCCTGGCATTCATTTCAGTTTCCTTCTAAACTCTGTGATGCTTGGACATCTGGCCACCTTGCTACATCTAAGAGGTGAGAACTCCAAACGGGATATACTTGACCCAGATAATCCAGATCAAAAAGTCTCTTGTTCCTGTGATCTGTGTCCTATGATTAACTCACCAGCACATGGGAGAGCAAAACCTGTTTTGACCCTCAACCAGTCTAATTTTCGCCTACATGAGTGTGTTCCTCAAGAGGCTCTGTTGGAGGCTGTGGACAGATTAATTAATTCTGATAAAGAGAGCAACTCAGAGGCAGAATACCCTACTTCCACAAAAATGTGTTTTCTTCTAAAGGGTTAGAGAAGTGCATTTTTTTCCTAACTGCTATCCTACTCACTTGTTCCACTGCTTCCCCAGGCCAAAGAAAGGTATCATAGCACATACTGGTAAGAAATATCTGTCTATTCTCTGGTTTTCACAAGTCCCTAAATATCTTTTTGGATTCTAGAAGCAGCATTTGGAAAGGTTCTACAAGGAAACACCAAATCACCAAAACCCTTGAAACAGCCTTACCATTTATCTATGTTTCCCACCAGCTCAGATGCACAAGGATATCCACCAC
Source organism: Streptopelia decaocto (assembly GCF_964273445.1). Classification (NCBI taxonomy): domain Eukaryota; kingdom Metazoa; phylum Chordata; class Aves; order Columbiformes; family Columbidae; genus Streptopelia; species Streptopelia decaocto. The sequence goes on from NC_138664.1 coordinate 6,055,501, forward strand.
AGTAATTCCTTGTTCATCCTTCTCTCTTAATACTGTCAAACAGATGTAAACAAAGGACAGAGCTCATGAGCAGAGCTGCACTGACAAAATTGTCTCCTCAAGTTGTGCCACAGCTGCAAATCAAATGCACCTGATGTTACAGCTACTGCTGCAGTATACATATAGTCTATAACAGGCTCTATATAGTCCTCAACCCTGCCTCTTCAGCACCAGATTCCTGACATGTCCAATCTGAAATCCCACCTCTGCCTGCATTCAACATGACTGATAGCCCAGTCAGACTGATCCTCCCATCATCCTTCGTACCTTCCTAGAAAAAGAAACATTCTGTTCCAGTGTCAGCGCTATCCTGGTCTTCTGCACCCCTGATAGCAATCAGCTTTATTTTTCTGTCCCAGCATGTGAAGGGCCCCAGTAGCTTTCATATTTCAAGTTAGATCTTAAGGGAAAAGGACTGCAGCACAGAAATACAGACGCTTCTAATCAATACAAGAATGTCTAATAGCAGACAGTACTACAGCAATATGCCTCACAGATAGGGCAATGCAGAGCCCATTTGTTCTGCTGGATATATACAAGTTCATTATCTGTAGTCCAGTCAGATCTGTACGTGTACGGTAATTTGAATAGCCTCAGAGAGGCAGGCGGTTTATTTTGTACAGGTTTGAAGTTGCTTCTATGATCTCTTTCTCTTCCATTTGCTCTTTTCCTCTCCTTCCTTTCTGCTGCTATTTAAATTGTCGTTATTAGCTATTAAATGATAAATTAATTACCTCTGAAATAAGCGTGAATAATTGTATTCAGTCTGGCATAGCTGAGGTTGGCATTTGATAACAATCAACAGAAGCTATGCAGCTCCCAAGCTATTTCATAATAAGAATAATAATAATAAAATCAATAGGAGGAAAATAAGGACAGCTCTAGAAAGTGTTAATGGAAAGTTGCTGAATTACAGTGGCTCACCTGTGAACAGCTACATGGAAGCCTTCTGAATACCAAATATACCCATTATTGGCTGTATTGCTTGGCTGGGCCTCCAAAGAATTCACTCACAATAACAAAGGAGAGATGCTGAAGAGTGCAGGATAAGAAGGATAAAGAGGTGGATGGAAGTTTCACGTTCTTATTTAGACAACATGATTATCAAGGCATATAACAACAATAAAATCTGAAGCCTATAATAATTCCAAACTCAAAATCTGAGGTTTTTCCTCTCAATAGCAGAGAAAGAAATTCCTTAGGCCAGACCCTGGAGGTGGTGGGAGTGGGGCAAGAAGATATCACTCTTCTGCAACGTCAGTGTGAAAGATCACTGGAGACTGTTATACGATGATAGTCAGGACTTAAGGCATTTCCTGAACTGATCCTAAATGGTTACATCAACATGAGACCACTCCAAAAGCAAGTTTAAGCTACTCTTATACCTGTCACATTTCGTTGATGTTAGACTGTGCTCTCACAAGTGTTATATGAAATACACTAGGAACTCCTTTTGCCCCCTGTTCTGCACCGCTGATGTGACATGGTAGTTGGGCTTACTTAGGTAAATGCATTTCCACAGCACTTCTCTCTCCAGCATCCAAATGCAGAAATACCACATCCAGACATGCTCATAAAACAGGAGAAATTTCAAATTCCTTTCCCAGCAGTACAATCTATGACTAAGCTAAAAAACAGAATCAATAAACAACCTCCTCTCCTTAAAGCTGCCACAAGGTATTTAATGTCTACAAATGATCAAGGTTGAGAATGCACCAGATATTTACTGAAAGAAAAATGAAGCTTCAATCAAATAAAAAACTGGATCAAAACAAGTCAAATAATTCCTGTTGATTTTTTCCCCGTGAGGTTAAATTCACTAAGTGATGAAAGAACACTTTCATCTCATCCACGTGCCAGACGACTCCACCTGTCCAGTCTGTCTCAGAGGACTGGATGCCACAGCTGCTGGTACAACCAAACTGTGAGGCAATGGGGTATTTTACAGGGTGAAGCACTGTCTTGCACTCAAACTCTTCAGCAGAAATTTGTTCCAGTTTGTATAATGAAAACAAATACAACTTGAAGGAATGACACTCACATTCACCTGTAACTATAGGAAGACCCCAACCACCAGGCAAGGAGCAATTTCCTATCACTGCACACAAGTATAATGCCACATTTCTTCTATTCAAAGATGTACTAAAGGTGTTCCAAACTATGTGAGCATACTTTGCTCCATCTGCATTATTTCGTTACTTGAACTTTCCTCTCTTGTCTGTTTCATCTCCCCAAATTCACTTTAGTTTGATCTAAATCACATTTTGGCCACATAGCTTGAAAGATGAGTGGAACTGCTTGCACAGCCATAATCAGGGGAAGGTGCATTATAGTGAAAATATGGGAAATAGAACAGCTCAATACTACCCAGGATCACAATGGTGCATCAATGCAGTGTAGAAGAGCAGGCATGGTTTCAAATGATCTGCAAATCCTTCTTGTCAATTCTTGGATTTGCCATCCGTACAGTGACCAATCTAAACCTACTCAGCGTATGGAAGATGAAAAGATTACATCTGGACAAAGGACCGGAGCAGTGATTTACCCTTCTGCTTTTGATTAATAGCAGAGCTAGACATATTTACCATCTGCGATGGAGAACGATTTGGCTCTGCTCAAGAAAGGTAAGAAATGATGAAGAAACACATGAGATTAATAATATCTGAGTCAGCTGAAAATGCATAATGACTTTACAAAAGCCTGTCTCAACATATAAGACGTATCCCAAGAACAAATGGCTACAATTGCTGCAGTGTATGCAAAACATTACCTAGCACAACCTGGAGGGCAGAGAAAAATAAAATAAAGGAATGTGCCGTCAGTTCCAACCACGAGGAAGAAGGGGAGAATTACCTATAGTGCGAGTTGCTCTTGCTTTCTCTGTCTCTCAAACCTCCTTTAAGTGAACAGTCAGTTCTCATCCTCTTTGTGGTCTTGACAAATGTGAAGTTACCTGGACAGCATTGACTTAAAACCTAATTGCTTTTACAGCAAATGAGGCATGAAACCTATTATCAAAAAACATGATGTCCGAAGTACAAGCTGGCATTTCATTTTCCCAGCAGAAAGCTGCTGAATGCCAGAATTGACGGCAAGGCACAGTGGGAGGCTGGAAACACAAAATTAGTGATTCTTCCTAGGACATGGCAATAGCATGCTGGTGAGGCCAGATTTGGGAAAGGGCAGAATAAAGTGCCTGTACCAGCTCCTGATGCTTTGCTTTGGTTTTTTTTAAAGGTGGCTTCAAAGCCCAGCACATTCTCTGTATATTTGGCCTTTGACCTTGTCAGAGTATCCGTAAGACCACTGGTGAAAAAAGGCTAGTTGATTCAGAAAAGCACCTAAATATCACTTTTCAAAAGAGAAGCCACAAACAACTGAGTTTCTAAGTAGGTCTTGTGCAACATGAGGGTGATAATGCCTGAATAAGTGTGAGAGGAAGTGAATAGAGGTGACCCAGGAGCACAGGTTGCTAATTAAGAGACCAGCTAATACCTAGACCTAATGTCATAGAGTAATTCATCCCATCTTCCTCACAATCACACATTGTAGCTCTAATATATCTTATGTGTGCACTGCATCTTACACTTTATCTTTTGTCACGTTCATGAGACAGCTGCCATACGGCATGTTGAGGACCAGGGACATGGATCTGTTAGGTCAGCTTCATGATATCCAAAGATTTCCCAGTTCTTTGTGAAACAATCTACTGTCCTGCTAGTAGCACAGCCCCACTGATGCAGTTTCCAACTGCTAACCCACTCATGCTTGTAAATGACTCCATTTACTGTTCATGCTTTAGGGGAAACACAGACTGTAGGCTGGGGACAGGAAGAAATTCTCACCTGGGTACCAAACACAGGTCTGCTAAAGTTTTCTTCCACCTTTCTTTGACTCACACAGACAGTACATTGAACACAATGGACCTGGTCAGGTGTGAGAAATCCCCCATTCACACATGATGCCCCCATTAGACCAGTCATTTCCCTGACAGCTATTACCATCCTCCAGTTTACTGACCACTGACTCTGACAGGGCTATATAATGTGCACAGCAAATAGTTTATTCCAGGGAAGCAGGCAGAAACCAGCCTGCTCCCTATCCCCTTCACAGCAGTGGTGAAAGAATAAGACCGCAAAACACCCAGAGCTGAGACAGCCTGAAGAGGAAAATTAAAAGACATATACAGTTATAAACCTTGACAGGTGAAATTGTTTGCTGTCAGAGGGAGACGCTGAGATGCCAAGTCAATGCCACGCACACCAGACACCAGGGCAATGAGAGGCAAATGCAGGACACAAACTGCAGGGATTTCACAACAGAAGAGACCTCTGGCTCCACAGCTCTTGATCTATGTACCTTTGCAATGAGACATTTCATCTGGGAGTCAGTTATATCCAGTGCTGGATTAACTTCTTGTTCCATGGCTTGACCTGTCACACAGAGCACTAGAGAGATGGGCGCTCAGAAATGTGTACTTAGGAAACACATTACATCCAATGCATGCTGCTCACAGTTTAATTTCAGCTTGCTTTCCACAAAAAAAAACCCTAATAACTGAACAAAGCTTGCTTTTCCATCAAGATTGAACAATGTAATTCTTTTATTTTGATGTTGGTGAATACTGCTCTGATAAAAATTACCCTTATTTGTACCTTTTTCTAGGCATGTCAGCAGGACAGCCTTTGGGGGACACTTTGTCAGAAAACATCAGCTTGCCACTGAAATATCTATTATGCATATAATTTCCTGGACAGTGGAGACTTCTGGAATAGGGGAAGCCTGCAAGCTGTTTAAAGCCACCACTATTCATAATGTAAAGCACATAAGAAAAAACTGCACAAGGTAACTGCCCGGACTTTTCCTGGGCTGCTTCTGAAGGATCCCCAATTCTGACTCTGCTTTGGCAAAGGCACAAAAAAATTCAGCTGTTTTCATTCATATCTACTCACATTTTCTGACACAGGGAATATAGAAAGAATTCAAGGATGCTGTGCATTTTTGTGGTAACCTCAGAAGACAACAGAGCTAGTTTTAAACTACAAATATTTCATTCTCCTTAAACACATAAAGATGGGACTAGTCTAGGAAGCAGCAGAGTATAATTTCCATTGATTCAATGATATACTACCAATAAGCTTTCAAGGATCTGGTGACCTCCTTGTGATACCTGAAAGAGCTAGATTAGACTTAAACTTTACAGATTTAGATTAGACTGAGTGGTACCCCCCAGCTTCCTCCAGATAAATGTTTTGAGGGAGATTTTTTATTTTTTTTCCCCAAAGTCTGTAAGTAGAGAGGTGGAAAAATAGTTGCCCTCGTATCAGTGTGCTCTCTGTATTCTGCATTCTTCCACTGATTTTGGCAGGGCTCCTATTCCCACTAAAATCAAATCATGCCATTCTCTTGGGTAGACTCACAGAAACCCAAGAGTTAAGTATTAATTTTCTGAATAAGAATCAATATACTGTACAATCATTTTCCACAAATTATTGATTTTCTGAAAATGAATATGCTAACAAATCCTTTGGTCCCTGCCTCTCCCTTACCCCAACCTCCTGCAACACACTCCTGCAATATGACATATCTAGGTGGGATTAAACAACTCAGTTGTTTACCTGGTCTGGAAATGGTAGCAAATTGCACCTAAGCTACTAAAATTTCACAAAAACCTGCAATTATACCCAGTGGAGTGAAAAAGAATAAGTAACTGTCACGTTGCCTTTTAGCAGTGACATTGCATCTCTGGATGCCACAGAGGTATTCACTAATATGCTGGGCAAACTTGACGAAATAGAAGGCTTTGCTTTCAGCTACCACAGACACATTTGGAACAACATGGGACTTTTACAAAGCATGGGAAGCTTTTTTCTTTGTTTGTTAACTTCTTAAAAAATATTGATAATTAGAAAGCTGCTCACTATTATTTTGGTACTGATCAACTACCACACAATCTCAGGAAAACTGACATATAAATATATAAACCAACTAAAGGAAAAAGTAATGGAAGAGTACAAAGATCAGGGAAAATGCTCACTGAGTTATTCTGACCAGATGGCTTTTTTTTCTCAGTGTCTGAGGCCAGTCAAAGTTCGATGTTTTTCTTCCCATAAGTTATTTTCACACAAAGGCCCTTCTAGCTCCAGTTCAAAAGTGAGAGTTTGATTTATATCTCAAAACCACCCACCTAGCCAGACTTCAGTAATTCTTTCTAACAATACACCAATGATTTGTCAGATGGCTGTCCCCAACATGGATGGTGTTCAGCATACACCTTAATTGTTTCAATTATATGTTCAAATGTGCAAGTGAGCACAGCTAATACAAAGGAACGTCTCTGCATTTTAGCCCTCTTTTTTCATTGTCCCTCATAAACATTAAAAACTGCGAACAAGCTTGTAAGAATGGTTTTCAGCATGAGGAACAGGTGGTGGTAATGTCGGTTAAGTATTCCTGCAGGGGGAAGACTGGAAACCTGCTATAAATTATGGGGGCATTTCTGCAACTGAAAAACTTGCATTTCATTGATGAAGCTGAGAGAGCTCTTTGATGACAGAGCCATTGGGGAGCTTCAAATCACATCACATCACTAAGTTTTCTTTCTCCATTAGTCTTAGAAAAACATTATTGCAAACATATGGTCTTGCACATAGCACTAACAAGCGATGGTGGCCTAGAAGGAATAGATATGTTTCCGCTTCATCACAAATTCAAGCTGAAGAGTCCCATACTCTGACACTTAACCAAGTCAAATTCACCATATATTTATAAAGGGGCAACCGCACTTAAATGCATCCTGTTGAATGTAGGAAGCATATAAATTAATTTAGAAATTTGAAAAAAAACACCTCCTCAATAACCAGTGGGATCATGCCTTCTTCCTATGCATCAAAAAGTCACAAATCTACGTTCTAAATGCCTGCAGGACTCAATTCAGAGAAGAAAAAGGGAATTTCTGGAAGTATTATTGCTAAATCAGGCCTACAGCTTCTAAATCATGCTATCAATGTCCTTTTCAAGTCTTCAATATTTGTTCCCTACCCTGAAGCTCTTAGAGAATGTATTCCTTGCAAGAAATCTTCTCTGCGGAGGATATGAAATGGACAGAACATCACCTCACACTCCAATGAACAGAAAAACGTTTCCAGCTGATCCATTTTTCTGGGGCAGTACCAACCCTATTCTTCAGTAATCAGTTTCGATAGCAAAATGGAAATTTCACTGGAAAAGAGAAATCAGGTTCTTTTCTTTCACATTTTCTATCCACATGGGTGGCTGCAGGGCACAGAATCACTGTTTTAATAGTTTCTTTGGGAGTTAATTGTATCTTCATTTCCAATTACTTTCAATACAACTCCAGTTCCCAAGACACAAATCTCAGCCATAAGGAGAATCCATTTCTGCAGACTGAAACCCAAAACACATCCCCACCAATTTAATTCCCACAGGAGAATCCTCTCAATATTACTGTCACCGACCTTTGTGTCCGGTCTGTTATTTCCTCCTCCAGATCCAGCAGAAGTGCTGCCTGAGCCATCACTTCCTTGCTGCAGGGCAGGGATTTGAGGTGCAGAATGAGCAAACCAAGGCAAAACTTGCTCCCCATCTCCTCCAGCTCCTGAGTTCCCAGCTGCAGGCCCTGATGGAGAGAGGCAGAAAGTCTCAGTGCTGAGTGTGCAATTTGCAGGTACATAGAAGGAGTCAGGTTTGCTTTACCTAAGAAGGATAATTCTTAACATTCTGAATGAGGGTTTCCTTCACATTTACTGCATATGGAAATTTCCCTTACAGAATCTTTTGCAAATTAACTGACAGAACTTGGTCAACAGAAGCTATTCTAAAATGACCTCTTTTACAAATGGAGAAACGGAGACAAAGAGTTTAACTGTCTTGACTATAGAAGAAGTCACTATAAGAATTAAACTCAGACCCCAAGAGGACCTGACTGTAAATCCATTTTTACAAATCATTAGGATTCATTTTTTTTCTTTCTCTCTGCAGAGGAGTCATCTCCCTAAGCAAAGGAAAAAAAAACACAATTGCAAAAACTGGGCAAAGATGGAAAACTAGGGAGGAGAGAGAGGGGAAGAGATCTTTAACAAGTTATGAATTGTTTTTTAAGAAAATCAATTGCAAAGTAATTGCAAAATAACAAACACCTCCAAGGAATTTCTCAGTCAATTAAAAGCTGATGTCTCTCTAGCAGAGACAAGCAGAGAAGGAAAAGCATAAACAGGGTTTGGATTATCACCATCATCTTTCAAGGGAAGACTCCTCCAAGCTGTGGATCCTCGCTTGGAAGAACCCTGATTATGAATAGCCGGGGTTTGTTTGTCTGTTTTTTCACTCATTACAAAAAAATAAAATAAGTATCTATCAAAGAAGGAACACATCAAGGGCCTGCATAGGAGTAAGTCAATGTAATTGATGGCAGTTTCATGCATGCAGAGAGAGGATAGGAGACCAACACAGCTCAGATACCTGAAAAAGTAACTAAGAAACTGCAAAATTCCTCATCTTTGGCATTTAGTGACCCAATCACATGTACTATTAATGCTAACACATCAGGGGTTGAATCAATCGCTGAACAAATGCGGCCAAAATCAGCACTGTGTGCTTTTGGAGCACAAAACAGCTCTGCAGCCGATCGTCTGATGGGAGCTCCAGCTCCACTTCCAAAACTCTTTGTTCCCTCAGCAGCTCCCAGGAGTTCCCCCTCACAGTCCTGGCACCAGCCTTGCCCGTGGTGTGAGCTCCATGCCAGCATGGCCTGCACTTGACCTCTACTAGATATTAGTTAGTGGACATCTTAAGGGTAACGAGGACAGCATGTGTTCTGGTAACCCATGACAGGCTGAGCTCTGATCTCATGTTGATTTTTATTTTCTGTATAAAGCTATTGTATTTCTAAACTGTTTGGGGATCCCTACACCTGAGCAGCTCCATAGAACTGAAAGATTATTTCACAGCCAAAAACATGCAGGTAGATGGATGAAACAGGAGATTTCTCACATAAACTTCTGCAGCTCTCTGGCAAAGCTTATTTTCTGCATTTATGTTAGAGGACACAAACTCCTTGGATAGGGTGAAAACCATCACTTCATCTCTAGCGGTTCCGGCATATGCAAATATCATCTAGCATTACAGATACCCTATCTGATCACAAATATGTTTTCCTATAGTAAAGACATTCCAAGACCCTGTGAGAAAAACATGAATCTGTAATTATGATGATGAAACTGAAAAACACAAAATGCAGAGCTGAAACATAAACTGAGTGGTTGGACAACTAGATAAGCATATTACCTGCCCAGAAGAGCACACAAATAATTTGAGAAAACATAGCCTCAGTGCTAGGCAGGGTCTAGGGTCTCTGGAGAACTGATTACTTCTCTCTGAACAGTCTTTTAAGAGTTTTTATCACAGTGGGCAAATCTCCTGCACCACTTCTTCCCTCCATCCTATTCAGCTTCACTGCAAGCTTTGCTATGCAAGATTTATGTACAATGAACTATAGCAATAATTAATAATAGTAAGAAAACAGAGGGAGAGGCTTATGGGAACCAAGGGTCATTAATGTGAAACAACAAGGGTGCTTAGCAGCTCTACATAGATTCCTAGACAGCTTATTATTTTACTTTAAAAGACATAAGACACTTTAGTGCAGCAAGACTTAGAACCAGCAGACAGAAGTGGTGATATTTCTGAGCAAAAATATGTCATTTCTACTGGAAAAGAGTTATTTTGTCAGGGGCAAAAATAAAAAGAACGTCTCACAGCTTTCCCTGGGGTGCATCTCAGGGTCTTGCTTCCAAGATCAAGGCAACACACTAAATACCTATCAATCCAGGAGATGCGAATAGTGACTATGTTAAAACTCAGCCTGTGGCTTTATGATTCCCTAGAGCTTTATTCAGGATATGAAGAGGCCTTAAGAAACTATGAGCAGAGAAATAATAATAATAAAACTATAATATACCTCAGAAGCCTCAGACAGTAATTGCTCGTGCACCGAAGTTATCTGCTGCACAATGGACCCATATTGCTTTGATACCAGACAGCTCAGGAGTAACAGCTGGAAACCTCAGCTAGAGCATTACTTGTTAACACACTTTTTCACTTCAAACACAGACAGACTTTTATTTTTTAACACAGATAATTCTCTCCCCCTCTCCTTCCTCCCTCCTCAGCTCTCAGAGGGTGGAGCTGGAGGTGCACAGCATGGGTACCATTAAACTGAAGCTGTTGACAGAACTGATGGATCAAACTAATGTTATTGATGGCATCTGCCAGCAATGCCAGGAGCTGATGTAGTGGTTAATAATCAGTCCCGCTTGCATTGCTGAATGGGAAGCCTGGTCTCCAGGCACTTCCCTTGTAGCTTTGCAGTACACACAGTTGTAAAAATGTTGAGACTGTGCTTACAATTCAGAGTTGTGAAAATATCATACAAGAAATGCAAGCAAGAAAAAGAGAACTGTAGAAGGGGTCCAGCTCGGTTTGCTTAAGAAGCTGATGGGAGAGACAACTCCATGGCAGCAAAGCTGTGTTACTTCTATGTCTCATGACAGTATGTGGCCTGCTTGCCACAGCTGCTGTGCCTGACAGCATCTCCCCTGCAGTGTCCTGCCAGGCTGAATTCTCCATGACCCCATCTTTCTCTCTAGCAATGCTTTATGGCTCTGTCCTCCTTTGGATACATCTATATAAACAGTGGGGCATGGTGCAAAGGCTTCCAAACCAGCACAATCTAAGCAAATTCTAAAGCAGGAAACAGGATCACTGCACCAGAAAGCTGCAGACAAGCTCATCAGTTCTAATAATTCCAGCCTCAGAAACCTCCTAACAAAGCTATCCTACTTTGATGACCAGCTCATATCCCCACACAGTTTCTGCTGTTACATCAAAGCACCAGTCTGGACCAGCACTAACGTGATGCATCACACTCCACTGCGCAACACAAATGTGTCCACTGGTTCCACGGACCTGTCATGCAGCCTTTTGCAGGCATGTTAAGGGATAACAGGTTGTTTCCTGTCTATTATAGAGAATAATGGAGCTAAACAACTTTTCCTAATCCCTTTTCATATTTTCATACTGCAACAGACATCATGGGAGGAGGTTACATCTAATAACAGAGCAAGTTCTGGATATATTTATTTTTCATGGGACAAACGAAATGCAGAGGTAGATGACGGGGCCACTCAGATGAATGAAACAGAGACCTAGTCTATTAACTCTTGGTCTAGTTATACCAATTAATTTATTTCTTCTTCTGCCAAAACTGTTGCTAGCATAAGAGCTGGAGCAGTAGGATGCTCACCTATGAGTGACAGTCTCATACTAATAGGAAACTGGGAAGCAGGAAAAAAAAAAAGCTATTCCTTGACTTATCACTTGGTCAGGATATTGTCAATACAAATCTTCCTAAACAAAATTGACCAAATCATACTGGAAAAACAATGCATTCACACTCAGCATTGATGCATCAAATAAACATCCACAACAAAGTGTTTCTAATATCTCTCAACTTGTCCTTAAAATGCTTCACAGGCTAAATGACAATGCAATGGAAAAATCTTTATTATTCATTACTTATATGCTTTAAACACTCCCACAGCCAAAGGCAGCAATAATTTCATAACACAGATATTGTTGGAGAAGGTGAAAGGACTCCAGAAGTTCAATTAGAAATTTCTTCACAAGGGTAACTAGAGCTACAGTAAAATTAGAGTTAGAAAATACTAATAAACACAAGTAGACAGAAAATTTCAGAGGCATCAATTGTTTTCTGTGCTCAGAGAAAAGAGACCTTTGGCATGCAGCGGGGACAATTCAGCAGCCTCTGCCACTTTTTGTCACTGTTCAGTCCTTGGGGCAACAGCTTTTCCCTGCAAACTCACTTCCAGTCAATACATATACATACATACTTACAGAATATTCTCTGCATCTCAATAGCTTTACACATTCACAACGGTTATGCCCTAAGGCTGGATATAAATAAATTGACAGTCTGGTTTCTCACTAATCACATCAGTGAGCTCTCCCTTGGAATATTAATTGAAACCATTTGGAGGCTCTAGAGGACAAACCAGGGAGCTGAATGAAACATTTGGTGCCTCGTGTCTGCAGCCTTAATTTTAGCTTGGGCCAGCCCTGAAAGATACTGTCCTTTCAACCCCTGTGAATGAAAATATGCAGACACACGTCTCAGAACTGGCTATTTAGGCAATGAGGACAGTGGGGAATGAGCCAGGTTTTCTCATGATCCTTAAGCAGCAGGTATGGCATGCAAAACAGATGAAGTTAAAGGCATGTGGATGGAATTTGGGCCAAAGGATTTCAAGAGGATTGAGCAAGCAGAAAAGGCTGAAGAAACAAGAAAAGAAAAAGCTAGCAGGAATTTCTAGAAAGAAAGATGAGAGGGGCTGGAGTTAGAGACAGAAGATAAAAGGACAGGAGAGATAAAAGGGTGAGAAAGAAGGAAGGGTTGTTGGGGTCAATGGATGCTGATATAGCGGAATGATAACAAGAGAAAAACTAATGGAAACTTCTACCCCCTTCTCACCCTTGGAGAGGTGTGTCTTGCTCCTAATGTCTGTCCTCATTACAGCTGGTGCTTTGGCCACACAGTGAGGAAATAAGGCCCAATTTGCCTTGAATCCCCACACTAAACTTTGCTAAACTCAGCTGCTGTTTTGGCTGAGCAAACTTCTTGGGTACAGAAGCAAAGAAACAGTAATTATTCTAATCGTTCAAAGGGACTCTTTCTCTGGGTAATGATACTTAATGTTACAGGCAACACTGTTCAAGAAATGCAGTGAATGACAAGATGAAATTACTTCTCCCTCCAATCTGCTGGAGAAAGAGTCCTAACAACCTGCTTATAGGAGAACTGGGGATTTAACATATAGAAAAACTTGTGGCCAAGTTCTCAAGAAAAACAATTATTTAGTTTATGAATTCTCCAGACCTAGTGCAGGAAAGTGTTTCCTCCTCCTTTCTGGTATCCTGACTAGCTATTGGTCTGACATTCCCATCTCCACACACTGCCCTCACAGTATTTCCACAACTGTCTCCCTGTCCTTTCCCTCCATCCTTTTCTCCTTTCCAAACTTCTCTGCACCTCCCTCAGCATCTTTTCTCCCTTCCTTAATCAGCTGCCAGGAACAACTCAATCCTCAATGCATGGCAAGCTCATAATGTGTTGGAAGAGTCAAAGACATTATATTAGTGTCGCATTTGCCAAATTTGCCAGCCTCGGCTGGCCAATTTGCTTGTTTACTCTATTCCATACACTGCTATCTCATGTTTTGTGTCAACAAATTGCAAACTATCCAGGATGAGCACAGGGGTGACTTTTGCTTTCCACCAACCCAAAGACTGCACACTCATACAGAGAGGAATGCTTCCATGTCCACTGGATGCTGTTATACCTGTTCTGCATTCCTGTACGAGACTGAAGGTGGTACCAGGTACCAGAAAGCCCAGCTTTGCCAGGCTGCTTCTTGAATAGCCATAAATGTGAAAGGTGGTCATGTCCAGAACAAAAGATGAACAAAAAGAGAGAGAGAAATGAGGATATTTTGCTTCTACAGACAAAACATATAGGAAGATGCTATTCTTTGCACAGTTCTGTTTTCCAATAAAGTTGAGTAGAACATTAGTTTTCTGTCTCATTCATTATTGTGTGACACGCTAGGAACCTATTTTTAGGCTTTGGATAGACCTGGACTAGTATCAACAGGCTATCCTTCTCTTTGCAGACACTGAGCAATCTTTTACCTCGTTCAACAGTGTCTTCTCAAATAGAACTGAAGAGGCTGAGTGAATGATATGCCAGGCCAGAACTGAGCACTTTGGAGGAATCTGCATTGTTTCACAGTGACAAGGTCAGAAGTGCCTCAAGTTCTGATCTAAGGACTGGGGACAGTTCTGGGGAGGAGCAGCCTGCCTGTACCATCAGATGAAGAAGTGTGTTCTTGGAAGAGACAGTCCAGTGGGCAAGTTTTGATACTACAACTAAGAAAAACAATGGGCAATGCTATTTTTTTTACTTAAAGAAAAATACCCAAGATGTTAGATCCTAAAGGAAAACAAATACTGCTCCAGGATATTGAAGCCTCCTACTTGCTAGACAGGGAACAGAGCTAGGAAACTGCTCAAAGTCATGTAGAGATCACGGGGCAGCGTGAGGAAAATAAGCGATTACCTTAAGTTGATGAAAATGGAGTGCTTTATTCAAGAAAGCACCTTTCTTCCCCGTGCTCCCACTATTTTCAACAGGTTAACTGGTATTACCCCACATGACAGTGCCTTGAAAATTTGTGAGTAGTCTATTCATGACTTTCTCTCACATTTTCCTGCTATCTAAACACTGTGGAACCTGAAACAAGTCACAGCCTGAGGTATCTGGAGATTAAGTGTGAGGTGGGGCTCTAAGTCCATCTGACAATCTGTGTAAAATGAATTAGGTCTTAAAAGCAGTCTCAGAAAGCATGAAGTTATAATTTTGCAGGACCTAAATTGGCAGCCTAATCCCTGGATCACTTTTCCTCTCTCTCTACTTCCATTTAAAAAGTTTGCCTGTATAAATAACTCCAGTGTACAGAAAAGTGACCAGACTCTTAGTCTAACCAACTCCTATTTTCTGCTATAAATTTAACCTATTTGGCTATATTTCACTATCAGAGTAAAATGGTTTTCTAATCTTGGCTAGTGATGCCTTGGAACAAAAGGATTTATGATACTTATAACTTTATTCTGGCTAATGTAAAGGCAGATGCTCTTCATAAAGTGTCTAACCTGTTTTAAAAAGTCTTAATAAGGTATTTGTCTTCATAATGCCATCCACTACGGTGATCCCTCCAGGTTAATTATGTGTTACATGAAGAATCAATTGTTACATCTTAATTTCATGAAATGGTCTCATATACTTATATTATATTATAAAAAGCCTTGTTATTTTTCTATGTGGCTTTGAAGTATTTAAAGTAACAATACAGGGAACTTCCAAAGTAGTTTTTATTTTAAAACTCACTGTGCTATAAACTGCAATGGACAAAACCTTACAGTCTTTCCCTCTCATCCCAATAAAATACATTATATTCCTCCCATCACAGGGATGATGAAAACATGTATTGACAGAAACGACACATCAAAGCCAGAGTGCTTTTCTTCCCCATCCAAAATGGGACCTCAGGGTCATGGTACCTCTCAATGTTGTGCCAACATAGGGGTTGAAGCTCTTGAGTAGATCAGTGAGAAGCCAACACAGCATGACCCAGACATCACCCCCATTGCTCCAGTCTGAGAAGACTCTGTTCCCACATTATATTCATTGTTCTGCTCCCATGTCAGCGCATTACAGAGGCTCGCAGACCGGTGAAATTGTGTCTTGGCCTGGCAGCAATGTTATGTAGAGGAGAATCCAAGGGGATGATGAGCCTGCCTCCCACTACACTGCTGACAGACATCCCACCGCTGCAAAGCCTCTCCCCAACACCGCTCAGTGTTCCTTCTGCACTGTAACACTTTATTCCTTCCCGTTATAACTCAATAGCTCTACTGTCCCTAATGCCTTCCCCATACTGAAGCTGCCTTCCAGGCCACTAAACACTTTCATGTCCTCCCTCTAGCCCCTCTTTATCACCGCTTCATCTCTTACAAAAGAAATGACCCAGAACAAACAGGGTACTCCACAGGAGGTATTACCATCCACGTCTGTAGGGATACTATAGCATCTTCCAAGTCTACCTCTTTCTTCACACATACAGGCATCTTATTCACCTTTTTCTTTATTGCCGCTGCTGCACATGGCACAGACATCTTTATCAAGCTGTCTTTGTAACAGCTACTAATGTTTTCCTGAACCGTTAAAGCTAATTCAGAGCCCAGCCATGTGTCGGAATGTTTTAAACTACTCCTTTAAGCATGCTTTGTTCTGCCACCGCCTATGTTTCATCTTCCATTCTAGTACCCTCAATCTTTTAGTCCTCATTCCTACTGTATAATTTGTATCAGCTGCAAACAGTAAATATTATTATCTTACTGTTCTCCTTGAGTTCCAGTCTTAAAAATTATAAATATCGACCAGCGCCAATTCACAGTGGTAGCTAAAGTCTCCTTCCTATCAATTTCTTTCCATCCCAAGGATGCTTTATGTATCCCAGCTTTTCAACTAGGTTTTGACTACACAAACAGTCCTTTTGTATCTTGCTCCATAACTCCCAAAACTTCTTCATGTCTTTTTTTGCAGGAGGCTGTCTTCTGAGTCATCTAGGATGACCAGCAATCCAATCCGCATAAAAATTAGTCTTGATTCACCCTTGGAAGCCATAGGCAAAACTTTGTATACCATTTTTCCTTTGTCTTTCAGTCCCCATACCTCTTTCAAAAAAAGTTCACTATATTATCAAGGCATTATTAACATTCTCAATCATCGTGTTTCCTTATCCCTGTGTTACTCCAGTGCCTGTGGTTCTGTTATAGGTGGTTCTCCCATCCCATGAAGTTTTTAAACTTGGGGAATCATAATTAGCACCTTGTTAAACATGTTTTAAACAGTCTGCTATCTAGTCTGCTGGTCACTTTTAGCAATTTCTTTTTAGTAGTTCGAATCCTTTGTTTCTTAGTTTCCTTACAACTCTTATAGGAGCAAAACAATGGGCTTCACCTGACTCTGTGAGTTATAGCTGTAGCCAAATATAAAATAACATTAGGAGACAACCTGCAAGCATTGTCTTCACATATAAACCAGCCAGCGCGGTCCCACAGCATCCTGCTCTGTTCCCACCCTGCTCCAGCTCTGCCAATGTACTTGTGGCTCCAGGGCAGCACAAACAGCTCCAGAAAGCATCCAAATCTCAGCCTACACAATCTCTTATTATTCCAGTCATGAGGGTTCCATGCTTTCTTCCAGAGCCTCTTGATCATGCCTTGAAGCATATTTCTTTTTCCAGATCTAAGTCTGCTCTCCACAAAATCACTCATTTCCTCTGACACCTTCTGCCAATGGCCTCAGAGCAGAACTTCCACCTGGTGGTGTTTTTTTCTGCCCAGACCCCAACACGTGTGACACGCCAGCTTCCAAGGTGGAATAATTATGTGCACATGTTCAGAATAGATTATCCTGAGACTGCGCATGGGTCTCCTTAAATCTTACTTTAAACAGGTCTCCTTACGCAGAGATCCAGAGGTGAGCTGTAAGGACACTGAGCCACCATTTCAATTTTCATTACTCTAACATTTCATGCACTGTATGTCCATCTCCTTATGCTGATACAACTCAGGAGCTGAGACTCCTATAATTTCCTAAATTATAAATGATTCCCCTCTGGCTAATTTCTGCTTTTCCATATCACAAATTCTCTTTGGTCATCTTCAGCAAACACCATCAAAGTTGGCCTCCCCACTTACCACTCCCTGCAATTCCAGGATCAGTGACAGGAAGCAACTATGATTCTACAGTTTATTGTATTAGCAATTCTGAAACAACAAAGGACTCATTGATTTTTTCCAAGCCAAAGGTTTGTGGGAAAGCACAAAAAGCATCTATGCCCAGCTCAGATCAGAGAGGAAAGAGACAATGAAGAGGAGAGGGCTTCCCCCAGCCTGGGCACTGCTCTCTTTGAAACTGAAGAATGGGACCACAAGCAAGAAGCTGATGACTGTTTTCTTACAGATATCATAATTGTTCTGACACAAGAACCTTCTTGCTGCTTGTCACATTTAATAGAAGAATGGGCAACAACAGTGAAAATCTGACCATTTATTTTTTTCCTCTCTTTCTTTTGAATACTCTGAGCTAGCCACCTAGAGAATGGCTGATAACACTGAGGATAATTCAGGCAAAAGTAGTGCAGGACCCTCTTTGATGTCTGCTCTGATTTAATATAGGTTCATGTAATGAATGTGTAATACAATAATTCCATATAAAGAGTTAAAGAATATATGAGAAAGGGGGGTCACAGGGAGATTTTACCAGACAGCCCAAGGGCAAGTCACTGATCATTTCATTAAGAGTCTGGGTTAGGAGGGACATCCTGAGAACATAGACTCTACAGTCAGAAATCAAACATCAGGGAAGTTCTTTCAGGTGAAGCAGCTGCCATCAGCTGCTAACCAGGGTTTACAGGTCTGCGGAGCCCAAAGGCTCGTTTTATCACCAGCCCATACGCCCAGTGGTACAAAGTAAACTCACAGCCACTAAGATGGCTAATGCACACTTTTACATCATTTTTGGCTGGAAAAAAAATATTATTAAAAGGAAAAAATAAAACAGAAATTGAGATAAAAACTGAAGCTTCTGTTTTAGTGTAGGAGAGATGAATGCAATGGTGCTTGTCCACAAGGAACTGACCAGCAGCATGTAGATTACCTTAGAATTTGGACTTACTTACCAAGGAGAACTATTGCTTAGATCTAGCAGCTGGATGCAGACTTTTGCAAACCACCTATAAGCCTTTTCCCCTATATAATCCCACCAGCACAGGCTCAGTTTAACATCTCCACTTACTGTGCTTTTGGAGAGAAAGAAAAAAGGAAATCAGGGCTTTGAAGACTGTAAGGAACAGACTGAAGAAAGGGAGACAAGATCAGAGAGACAGAGCTCGGGTGAGGGGGAGGCAGTTATCTCTAGCAAGTAGGATAACTGATGTGACTCACACAAAAACATCTTACATTTCCCCTTGTATTGCCGTCGATATTTGCACATTGCCTTTTTCGGAGCTAGAGACCAGTAGGAAGCAAATGCATAGCAGCTGATAAATGCTTCACCACCTAGAGCATCAGGTGAGAAGCATACAGGTCTTGTAGAAATAAACTACAACTCTGAGTCTTTGAAAAACCTACTGACCACTCAGAGAAAAGCAGGCAAATCTTTATCAGCAGAGAAAATGCTGACTCCAAATTACAATCTTTCAGGATTTCTCATCTTGCAACAGTACCACCTGAGAAAATTTGCATAAGAACAAGCTGCCTTTTTCTTAGGAGTCCTTTTCAACCTGCTTTTATGATTTCTACTGAAAATGATAATCCTCTGTTTGTGACATTGCAATCATTTCTGTTACAATCAAGTGTTTTGTCCAAAAGGAGGATTACTACTTCGGTTTGGGGAAGTATACAGACTTCCAGAGGAACAAAGCAGCCAGTTTTCAAGCAAATGACCTTGGTAATAGAGAACAAAAGAAGACAAAGATATAAAAAGAACACTACATATGATCAGACCTGCCACTTCCAAGAGGCACCTGATGCCCTTTAAGTTCATAAAAACTGATGTTTCCTACAGATGTTTGCACAATTGAGTTGGAAAAAGTGGCACTTTGCTGTGCCACTCCAACATTCACTCAGATTTTTCCTTTGACAAGATACCAACGTTTTAAAACTAATCATCAGACACACATATCTAGAAATCCCACTGCAGTGCACAACTCCATGCTTTTAGCAGCATCTTCTGAGAAGCAGCATCACCACACGTGGTGCTGAATGTCAAACAACTGCCTTAAACCTGTGCCTCTGGCAGCTTCTCTGAAATCCAAAGAACAAACAGTTAAAAGAAAAAAGTGCCTTTGTTTTGCCCTTTTTTTTTTTTTTGCAAGAACATAATTTAACATGACTCTCCACAGAATAATTTGCATGGGATTACCCACAATGCACTACATTATGGTAATACACTTCAACCTCTGATGCATATTAGACCGACAGAGTTAAAAATCTGTCAAACGAAAAATAAATGATACAGG